>NC_064576.1:34861306-35555306 GCF_937001465.1 Orcinus orca
CGGGAGCCTGCTGGAACTATCCTTGCTTTCCCACTTGGAAGGCTGCATTCATGCTGCCTTGAAGCTGCCTGACGTCCCCTGCTGTTGACAGGCCTGGAAACCCTGTCGAAATGCTTCTGGGAAGAAAATGAGTTTGCTCCGTCTCAACCCGGTGCTTCCATGGCCGCGGTGGTGGTTAGCCTGACAAGCTCCAGAGCGAAAGGGAAACTCAACGTGAGAATTTGCCCCCAGTTTAGGCCCTGCGTAGCCGGGCAGGAAGGGCGGCATGCAGCAGTTTCCATGAATCCATAGTCCCCGTTCGGGTTTATTTTAACGAAATTACCCATTTGAGGACTCCTAGGCCCCTCGGGCGTGCATCCATTTCACTCCAAGGTCACTGAGGACCTTCAGACACCCTCCCACGCCGTGGTCCCGCTGAGCAACATCGAGGCCCATTGCTCTGCCCCTCGGAGGCCCTGTGTGCGTGCCGAGTGATGGGCAACACTCTGCACGTTCCTTGAGGAGACTACATTTCCAGAGCCCTCAAACAGCCTCAGGACCAGATTTCTGGTGAGTCCGAAGCTCCCAGGAAATATTTGTCATCGCCCTTGTGAGAGCTGCCGTGAGAAAACACTCTGCTTTGCCTCCTTCGCGGGCCTCGTACCTGAAGGCACTCTGCTCGAGGAGAACGTCAGCATCTCGCAATGCTGAGTCGCTAACGGGACAGCCAGATTAAGCACAGGCCTGGAGGGAAGGCCCTGACGTGAGGTGCAGAAGCGGAGCCGCGCAGCAGTTTCCATGAGGCCGGAGCCTCTGCTCTGCGTGTCTTTAACGGCAGTAGAGTTTCCTGGACACCTGGGAGGCTCGCGGGGGCACCCTGTTCCAGGCTGGAACACGGAGTACTCCCAGGCACCCCTGGGTCTGCTGAGCAACGTCCAGGCACGGAGCCCTTTGGAGCCGCTCTCTATACGCCGAGTGTAGGGAAACGCCCTGCACTCTCTCCTGGAGCAGATTCGATTCCCCACCAAACCCACACTTTCACGAACAGACTTCTGGCACGTCTCACATGCCTTTGAGGTCTTACGCCTTGCCCTAGCCTGAGCTGCCCTGAGAGACCATTCGGCCTCGCATTGCATCTAGGACCTCCTGCCTGAAGTCACCCTGCCTCCAAGCGAAAGTCGGCTTGCGTTCTTACTGCGATTTAAGCCCTGTGCTTCCTGTGGCCCTGCAGGCTTTGGAATAGCCACAGGCCCCAGAGGCGTAACTAGGCAGGGCATTCCTTGGTTGAGGCAGTTCACTTGACCCAGAACACCCTATTTCGGGGAGTTGGTTCAGGGAAGCAAACGCAAGGTAACATGTGTCTCTTTGGACTGGTTAGAAACCACAGGGAGGTAAGCTGAGTGTGCGCGTGGAAACGGGAGCCTGCTGGAACTATCCTTGCTTTCCCACTTGGAAGGCTGCATTCATGCTGCCTTGAAGCTGCCTGACGTCCCCTGCTGTTGACAGGCCTGGAAACCCGGTCGAAATGCTTCTGGGAAGAAAATGAGTTTGCTCCGTCTCAACTCGGTGCTTCCATGGCCGCGGTGGTGGTTAGCCTGACAAGCTCCAGAGCGAAAGGGAAACTCAACGTGAGAATTTGCCTCCAGTTTAGTTCCTGCGTAGCCGGGTAGGAAGGGCGGCATGCAGCAGTTTCCATGAGTTCGTAGTCCCCGTTCGGGTTTATTTTAACGAAATTACCCATTTGAGGACTCCTAGGCCCCTCGGCTGTGCATCCATTTCCCTCCAAGGTCACTGAGGACCTCCAGAAACCCCCTACGTCGTGGTCCCGCTGAGCAACATCGAGGCCCATTGCTCTGCCCCTCGGAGGCCCTGTGTGCGTGCCGAGTGATGGGCAACACTCTGCACGTTCCTTGAGGAGAGCTACATTTCCAGATCCCTCAAACAGCCACAGGACAAGATTTCTGGTAAGTCCGAAGCTCCCAGGAAATATTTGTCGTCGCCCTTGTGAGAGCTGCCGTGAGAAAACACTCTGCTTTGCCTCCTTCGCGGGCCTCGTACCTGAAGGCACTCTGCTCGAGGAGAACGTCAGCATCTCGCAATGCTGAGTCGCTAACGGGACAGCCAGATTGAGCACAGGCCTGGAGGGAAGGCCCTGACGTGAGGTGCAGAAGCGGAGCCGCGCAGCAGTTTCCATGAGGCCGTAGCCTCTGCTCTGCGTGTCTTTAACGGCAGTAGAGTTTCCTGGACACCTGGGAGGCTCGCGGGGGCACCCTGTTCCAGGCTGGAACACGGAGTACTCCCAGGCACCCCTGGGTCTGCTGAGCAACGTCCAGGCACGGAGCCCTTTGGAGCCGCTCTCTATACGCCGAGTGTAGGGAAACGCCCTGCACTCTCTCCTGGAGCAGATTCGATTCCCCACCAAACCCACACTTTCACGAACAGACTTCTGGCACGTCTCACATGCCTTTGAGGTCTTACGCCTTGCCCTAGCCTGAGCTGCCCTGAGAGACCCCTCGGCCTCGCATTGCATCTAGGACCTCCTGCCTGAAATCACCCTGCCTCCAAGCGAAAGTCGCCTTGCGTTCTTACTGCGATTTAAGCCCTGTGCTTCCTGTGGCCCTGCAGGCTTTGGAATAGCCACAGGCCCAAGAGGCGTAACTAGGCAGGGCATTCCTTGGTTGAGGCAGTTCACTTGACCCAGAACACCCTACTTCGGGGAGTTGGTTCAGGGAAGCAAACGTAAGGTAACATGTGTCTCTTTGGACTGGTTAGAAACCACAGGGAGGTAAGCTGAGTGTGCGCGTGGAAACGGGAGCCTGCTGGAACTATCCTTGCTTTCCCACTTGGAAGGCTGCATTCATGCTGCCTTGAAGCTGCCTGACGTCCCCTGCTGTTGACAGGCCTGGAAACCCGGTCGAAATGCTTCTGGGAAGAAAATGAGTTTGCTCCGTCTCAACCCGGTGCTTCCATGGCC
This sequence comes from Orcinus orca, assembly GCF_937001465.1. Lineage (NCBI taxonomy): Eukaryota > Metazoa > Chordata > Mammalia > Artiodactyla > Delphinidae > Orcinus > Orcinus orca. Next base: position 34,864,260 of record NC_064576.1, read on the forward strand.
GCGGTGGTGGTTAGCCTGACAAGCTCCAGAGCGAAAGGGAAACTCAACGTGAGAATTTGCCCCCAGTTTAGGCCCTGCGTAGCCGGGCAGGAAGGGCGGCATGCAGCAGTTTCCATGAGTTCGTAGTCCCCGTTCGGGTTTATTTTAACGAAATTACCCATTTGAGGACTCCTAGGCCCCTCGGGCGTGCATCCACTTCCCTCCAAGGTCACTGAGGACCTTCAGACACCCCCCACGCCGTGGTCCCGCTGAGCAACATCGAGGCCCATTGCTCTGCCCCTCGGAGGCCCTGTGTGCGTGCCGAGTGATGGGCAACACTCTGCACGTTCCTTGAGGAGAGCTACATTTCCAGAGCCCTCAAACAGCCTCAGGACCAGATTTCTGGTGAGTCCGAAGCTCCCAGGAAATATTTGTCGTCGCCCTTGTGAGAGCTGCCGTGAGAAAACACTCTGCTTTGCCTCCTTCGCGGGCCTCGTACCTGAAGGCACTCTGCTCGAGGAGAACGTCAGCATCTCGCAATGCTGAGTCGCTAACGGGACAGCCAGATTGAGCACAGGCCTGGAGGGAAGGCCCTGACGTGAGGTGCAGAAGCGGAGCCGCGCAGCAGTTTCCATGAGGCCGTAGCCTCTGCTCTGCGTGTCTTTAACGGCAGTAGAGTTTCCTGGACACCTGGGAGGCTCGCGGGGGCACCCTGTTCCAGGCTGGAACACGGAGTACTCCCAGGCACCCCTGGGTCTGCTGAGCAACGTCCAGGCACGGAGCCCTTTGGAGCCGCTCTCTATACGCCGAGTGTAGGGAAACGCCCTGCACTCTCTCCTGGAGCAGATTCGATTCCCCACCAAACCCACACTTTCACGAACAGACTTCTGGCACGTCTCACATGCCTTTGAGGTCTTACGCCTTGCCCTAGCCTGAGCTGCCCTGAGAGACCCCTCGGCCTCGCATTGCATCTAGGACCTCCTGCCTGAAATCACCCTGCCTCCAAGCGAAAGTCGGCTTGCGTTCTTACTGCGATTTAAGCCCTGTGCTTCCTGTGGCCCTGCAGGCTTTGGAATAGCCACAGGCCCCAGAGGCGTAACTAGGCAGGGCATTCCTTGGTTGAGGCAGTTCACTTGACCCAGAACACCCCGCTTCGGGGAGTTGGTTCAGGGAAGCAAACGCAGGGTAACATGTGTCTCTTTGGATTGGTTAGAAACCACAGGGAGGCAAGCTGAGTGTGCGCGTGGAAACGGGAGCCTGCTGGAACTATCCTTGCTTTCCCACTTGGAAGGCTGCATTCATGCTGCCTTGAAGCTGCCTGACGTCCCCTGCTGTTGACAGGCCTGGAAACCCGGTCGAAATGCTTCTGGGAAGAAAATGAGTTTGCTCCGTCTCAACCCGGTGCTTCCATGGCCGCGGTGGTGGTTAGCCTGACAAGCTCCAGAGCGAAAGGGAAACTCAACGTGAGGATTTGCCTCCAGTTTCGGCCCTGCGTAGCCGGGCAGGAAGGGCGGCATGCAGCAGTTTCCATGAGTTCGTAGTCCCCGTTCGGGTTCATTTTAAAGAAATTACCCATTTGAGGACTCCTAGGCCCCTCGGGCGTGCATCCATTTCCCTCCAAGGTCACTGAGGACCTTCAGACACCCCCCACGCCGTGGTCCCGCTGAGCAACATCGAGGCCCATTGCTCTGCCCCTCGGAGGCCCTGTGTGCGTGCCGAGTGATGGGCAACACTCTGCACGTTCCTTGAGGAGAGCTACATTTCCAGAGCCCTCAAACAGCCTCAGGACCAGATTTCTGGTGAGTCCGAAGCTCCCAGGAAATATTTGTCGTCGCCCTTGTGAGAGCTGCCGTGAGAAAACACTCTGCTTTGCCTCCTTCGCGGGCCTCGTACCTGAAGGCACTCTGCTCGAGGAGAACGTCAGCATCTCGCAATGCTGAGTCGCTAACGGGACAGCCAGATTGAGCACAGGCCTGGAGGGAAGGCCCTGACGTGAGGTGCAGAAGCGGAGCCGCGCAGCAGTTTCCATGAGGCCGTAGCCTCTGCTCTGCGTGTCTTTAACGGCAGTAGAGTTTCCTGGACACCTGGGAGGCTCGCGGGGGCACCCTGTTCCAGGCTGGAACACGGAGTACTCCCAGGCACCCCTGGGTCTGCTGAGCAACGTCCAGGCACGGAGCCCTTTGGAGCCGCTCTCTATACGCCGAGTGTAGGGAAACGCCCTGCACTCTCTCCTGGAGCAGATTCGATTCCCCACCAAACCCACACTTTCACGAACAGACTTCTGGCACGTCTCACATGCCTTTGAGGCCTTACGCCTTGCCCTAGCCTGAGCTGCCCTGAGAGACCCCTCGGCCTCGCATTGCATCTAGGACCTCCTGCCTGAAATCACCCTGCCTCCAAGCGAAAGTCGCCTTGCGTTCTTACTGCGATTTAAGCCCTGTGCTTCCTGTGGCCCTGCAGGCTTTGAAATAGCCACAGGCCCAAGAGGCGTAACTAGGCAGGGCATTCCTTGGTTGAGGCAGTTCACTTGACCCAGAACACCCTGCTTCGGGGAGTTGGTTCAGGGAAGCAAACGCAGGGTAACATGCGTCTCTTTGGACTGGTTAGAAACCACAGGGAGGTAAGCTGAGTGTGCGCGTGGAAACGGGAACCTGCTGGAACTATCCTTGCTTTCCCACTTGGAAGGCTGCATTCATGCTGCCTTGAAGCTGCCTGACGTCCCCTGCTGTTGACAGGCCTGGAAACCCGGTAGAAATGCTTCTGGGAAGAAAATGAGTTTGCTCCGTCTCAACCCGGTGCTTCCATGGCCGCGGTGGTGGTTAGCCTGACAAGCTCCAGAGCGAAAGGGAAACTCAACGTGAGAATTTGCCTCCAGTTTAGGCCCTGCGTAGCCGGGCGGAAGGGCGGCATGCAGCAGTTTCCATGAGTTCGTAGTCCCCGTTCGGGTTTATTTTAACGAAATTACCCATTTGAGGACTCCTAGGCCCCTCGGCTGTGCATCCATTTCCCTCCAAGGTCACTGAGGACCTCCAGACACCCCCCACACCGTGGTCCCGCTGAGCAACATCGAGGCCCATTGCTCTGCCCCTCGGAGGCCCTGTGTGCGTGCCGAGTGATGGGCAACACTCTGCACGTTCCTTGAGGAGAGCTACATTTCCAGAGCCCTCAAACAGCCTCAGGACCAGATTTCTGGTGAGTCCGAAGCTCCCAGGAAATATTTGTCGTCGCCCTTGTGAGAGCTGCCGTGAGAAAACACTCTGCTTTGCCTCCTTCGCGGGCCTCGTACCTGAAGGCACTCTGCTCGAGGAGAACGTCAGCATCTCGCAATGCTGAGTCGCTAACGGGACAGCCAGATTAAGCACAGGCCTGGAGGGAAGGCCCTGACGTGAGGTGCAGAAGCGGAGCCGCGCAGCAGTTTCCATGAGGCCGGAGCCTCTGCTCTGCGTGTCTTTAACGGCAGTAGAGTTTCCTGGACACCTGGGAGGCTCGCGGGGGCACCCTGTTCCAGGCTGGAACACGGAGTACTCCCAGGCACCCCTGGGTCTGCTGAGCAACGTCCAGGCACGGAGCCCTTTGGAGCCGCTCTCTATACGCCGAGTGTAGGGAAACGCCCTGCACTCTCTCCTGGAGCAGATTCGATTCCCCACCAAACCCACACTTTCACGAACAGACTTCTGGCACGTCTCACATGCCTTTGAGGTCTTACGCCTTGCCCTAGCCTGAGCTGCCCTGAGAGACCATTCGGCCTCGCATTGCATCTAGGACCTCCTGCCTGAAGTCACCCTGCCTCCAAGCGAAAGTCGGCTTGCGTTCTTACTGCGATTTAAGCCCTGTGCTTCCTGTGGCCCTGCAGGCTTTGGAATAGCCACAGGCCCCAGAGGCGTAACTAGGCAGGGCATTCCTTGGTTGAGGCAGTTCACTTGACCCAGAACACCCTATTTCGGGGAGTTGGTTCAGGGAAGCAAACGCAAGGTAACATGTGTCTCTTTGGACTGGTTAGAAACCACAGGGAGGTAAGCTGAGTGTGCGCGTGGAAACGGGAGCCTGCTGGAACTATCCTTGCTTTCCCACTTGGAAGGCTGCATTCATGCTGCCTTGAAGCTGCCTGACGTCCCCTGCTGTTGACAGGCCTGGAAACCCGGTCGAAATGCTTCTGGGCAGAAAATGAGTTTGCTCCGTCTCAACTCGGTGCTTCCATGGCCGCGGTGGTGGTTAGCCTGACAAGCTCCAGAGCGAAAGGGAAACTCAACGTGAGAATTTGCCTCCAGTTTAGTTCCTGCGTAGCCGGGTAGGAAGGGCGGCATGCAGCAGTTTCCATGAGTTCGTAGTCCCCGTTCGGGTTTATTTTAACGAAATTACCCATTTGAGGACTCCTAGGCCCCTCGGCTGTGCATCCATTTCCCTCCAAGGTCACTGAGGACCTCCAGAAACCCCCTACGTCGTGGTCCCGCTGAGCAACATCGAGGCCCATTGCTCTGCCCCTCGGAGGCCCTGTGTGCGTGCCGAGTGATGGGCAACACTCTGCACGTTCCTTGAGGAGAGCTACATTTCCAGATCCCTCAAACAGCCACAGGACAAGATTTCTGGTGAGTCCGAAGCTCCCAGGAAATATTTGTCGTCGCCCTTGTGAGAGCTGCCGTGAGAAAACACTCTGCTTTGCCTCCTTCGCGGGCCTCGTACCTGAAGGCACTCTGCTCGAGGAGAACGTCAGCATCTCGCAATGCTGAGTCGCTAACGGGACAGCCAGATTGAGCACAGGCCTGGAGGGAAAGCCCTGACGTGAGGTGCAGAAGCGGAGCCGCGCAGCAGTTTCCATGAGGCCGTAGCCTCTGCTCTGTGTGTCTTTAACGGCAGTAGAGTTTCCTGGACACCTGGGAGGCTCGCGGGGGCACCCTGTTCCAGGCTGGAACACGGAGTACGCCCAGGCACCCCTGGGTCTGCTGAGCAACGTCCAGGCACGGAGCCCTTTGGAGCCGCTCTCTATACGCCGAGTGTAGGGAAACGCCCTGCACTCTCTCCTGGAGCAGATTCGATTCCCCACCAAACCCACACTTTCACGAACAGACTTCTGGCACGTCTCACATGCCTTTGAGGTCTTACGCCTTGCCCTAGCCTGAGCTGCCCTGAGAGACCCCTCGGCCTCGCATTCCATCTAGGACCTCCTGCCTGAAATCACCCTGCCTCCAAGCGAAAGTCGGCTTGCGTTCTTACTGCGATTTAAGCCCTGTGCTTCCTGTGGCCCTGCAGGCTTTGGAATAGCCACAGGCCCCAGAGGCGTAACTAGGCAGGGCATTCCTTGGTTGAGGCAGTTCACTTGACCCAGAACACCCTACTTCGGGGAGTTGGTTCAGGCAAGCAAACGCAAGGTAACATGTGTCTCTTTGGACTGGTTAGAAACCACAGGGAGGTAAGCTGAGTGTGCGCGTGGAAACGGGAGCCTGCTGGAACTATCCTTGCTTTCCCACTTGGAAGGCTGCATTCATGCTGCCTTGAAGCTGCCTGACGTCCCCTGCTGTTGACAGGCCTGGAAACCCGGTCGAAATGCTTCTGGGAAGAAAATGAGTTTGCTCCGTCTCAACCCGGTGCTTCCATGGCCGCGGTGGTGGTTAGCCTGACAAGCTCCAGAGCGAAAGGGAAACTCAACGTGAGAATTTGCCTCCAGTTTAGTTCCTGCGTAGCCGGGTAGGAAGGGCGGCATGCAGCAGTTTCCATGAGTTCGTAGTCCCCGTTCGGGTTTACTTTAACGAAATTACCCATTTGAGGACTCCTAGGCCCCTCGGGCGTGCATCCATTTCCCTCCAAGGTCACTGAGGACCTCCAGAAACCCCCTACGCCGTGGTCCCGCTGAGCAACATCGAGGCCCATTGCTCTGCCCCTCGGAGGCCCTGTGTGCGTGCCGAGTGATGGGCAACACTCTGCACGTTCCTTGAGGAGAGCTACATTTCCAGAGCCCTCAAACAGCCTCAGGACCAGATTTCTGGTGAGTCCGAAGCTCCCAGGAAATATTTGTCGTCGCCCTTGTGAGAGCTGCCGTGAGAAAACACTCTGCTTTGCCTCCTTCGCGGGCCTCGTACCTGAAGGCACTCTGCTCGAGGAGAACGTCAGCATCTCGCAATGCTGAGTCGCTAACGGGACAGCCAGATTGAGCACAGGCCTGGAGGGAAGGCCCTGACGTGAGGTGCAGAAGCGGAGCCGCGTAGCAGTTTCCATGAGGCCGTAGCCTCTGCTCTGCGTGTCTTTAACGGCAGTAGAGTTTCCTGGACACCTGGGAGGCTCGCGGGGGCACCCTGTTCCAGGCTGGAACACGGAGTACTCCCAGGCACCCCTGGGTCTGCTGAGCAACGTCCAGGCACGGAGCCCTTTGGAGCCGCTCTCTATACGCCGAGTGTAGGGAAACGCCCTGCACTCTCTCCTGGAGCAGATTCGATTCCCCACCAAACCCACACTTTCACGAACAGACTTCTGGCACGTCTCACATGCCTTTGAGGTCTTACGCCTTGCCCTAGCCTGAGCTGCCCTGAGAGACCCCTCGGCCTCGCATTGCATCTAGGACCTCCTGCCTGAAATCACCCTGCCTCCAAGCGAAAGTCGGCTTGCGTTCTTACTGCGATTTAAGCCCTGTGCTTCCTGTGGCCCTGCAGGCTTTGGAATAGCCACAGGCCCCAGAGGCGTAACTAGGCAGGGCATTCCTTGGTTGAGGCAGTTCACTTAACCCAGAACACCCTGCTTCGGGGAGTTGGTTCAGGGAAGCAAACGCCGGGTAACATGTGTCTCTTTGGACTGGTTAGAAACCACAGGGAGGTAAGCTGAGTGTGCGCGAGGAAACGGGAGCCTGCTGGAACTATCCTTGCTTTCCCACTTGGAAGGCTGCATTCATGCTGCCTTGAAGCTGCCTGACGTCCCCTGCTGTTGACAGGCCTGGAAACCCGGTCGAAATGCTTCTGGGAAGAAAATGAGTTTGCTCCGTCTCAACCCGGTGCTTCCATGGCCGCGGTGGTGGTTAGCCTGACAAGCTCCAGAGCGAAAGGGAAACTCAACGTGAGAATTTGCCTCCAGTTTAGGCCCTGCGTAGCCGGGCGGAAGGGCGGCATGCAGCAGTTTCCATGAGTTCGTAGTCCCCGTTCGGGTTTATTTTAACGAAATTACCCATTTGAGGACTCCTAGGCCCCTCGGCTGTGCATCCATTTCCCTCCAAGGTCACTGAGGACCTCCAGACACCCCCCACACCGTGGTCCCGCTGAGCAACATCGAGGCCCATTGCTCTGCCCCTCGGAGGCCCTGTGTGCGTGCCGAGTGATGGGCAACACTCTGCACGTTCCTTGAGGAGAGCTACATTTCCAGAGCCCTCAAACAGCCTCAGGACCAGATTTCTGGTGAGTCCGAAGCTCCCAGGAAATATTTGTCATCGCCCTTGTGAGAGCTGCCGTGAGAAAACACTCTGCTTTGCCTCCTTCGCGGGCCTCGTACCTGAAGGCACTCTGCTCGAGGAGAACGTCAGCATCTCGCAATGCTGAGTCGCTAACGGGACAGCCAGATTAAGCACAGGCCTGGAGGGAAGGCCCTGACGTGAGGTGCAGAAGCGGAGCCGCGCAGCAGTTTCCATGAGGCCGGAGCCTCTGCTCTGCGTGTCTTTAACGGCAGTAGAGTTTCCTGGACACCTGGGAGGCTCGCGGGGGCACCCTCTTCCAGGCTGGAACACGGAGTACTCCCAGGCACCCCTGGGTCTGCTGAGCAACGTCCAGGCACGGAGCCCTTTGGAGCCGCTCTCTATACGCCGAGTGTAGGGAAACGCCCTGCACTCTCTCCTGGAGCAGATTCGATTCCCCACCAAACCCACACTTTCACGAACAGACTTCTGGCACGTCTCACATGCCTTTGAGGTCTTACGCCTTGCCCTAGCCTGAGCTGCCCTGAGAGACCATTCGGCCTCGCATTCCATCTAGGACCTCCTGCCTGAAGTCACCCTGCCTCCAAGCGAAAGTCGGCTTGCGTTCTTACTGCGATTTAAGCCCTGTGCTTCCTGTGGCCCTGCAGGCTTTGGAATAGCCACAGGCCCCAGAGGCGTAACTAGGCAGGGCATTCCTTGGTTGAGGCAGTTCACTTGACCCAGAACACCCTATTTCGGGGAGTTGGTTCAGGGAAGCAAACGCAAGGTAACATGTGTCTCTTTGGACTGGTTAGAAACCACAGGGAGGTAAGCTGAGTGTGCGCGTGGAAACGGGAGCCTGCTGGAACTATCCTTGCTTTCCCACTTGGAAGGCTGCATTCATGCTGCCTTGAAGCTGCCTGACGTCCCCTGCTGTTGACAGGCCTGGAAACCCGGTCGAAATGCTTCTGGGAAGAAAATGAGTTTGCTCCGTCTCAACCCGGTGCTTCCATGGCCGCGGTGGTGGTTAGCCTGACAAGCTCCAGAGCGAAAGGGAAACTCAACGTGAGAATTTGCCTCCAGTTTAGTTCCTGCGTAGCCGGGTAGGAAGGGCGGCATGCAGCAGTTTCCATGAGTTCGTAGTCCCCGTTCGGGTTTATTTTAACGAAATTACCCATTTGAGGACTCCTAGGCCCCTCGGGTGTGCATCCATTTCCCTCCAAGGTCACTGAGGACCTCCAGAAACCCCCTACGCCGTGGTCCCGCTGAGCAACATCGAGGCCCATTGCTCTGCCCCTCGGAGGCCCTGTGTGCGTGCCGAGTGATGGGCAACACTCTGCACGTTCCTTGAGGAGAGCTACATTTCCAGAGCCCTCAAACAGCCACAGGACAAGATTTCTGGTGAGTCCGAAGCTCCCAGGAAATATTTGTCGTCGCCCTTGTGAGAGCTGCCGTGAGAAAACACTCTGCTTTGCCTCCTTCGCGGGCCTCGTACCTGAAGGCACTCTGCTCGAGGAGAACGTCAGCATCTCGCAATGCTGAGTCGCTAACGGGACAGCCAGATTGAGCACAGGCCTGGAGGGAAAGCCCTGACGTGAGGTGCAGAAGCGGAGCCGCGCAGCAGTTTCCATGAGGCCGTAGCCTCTGCTCTGTGTGTCTTTAACGGCAGTAGAGTTTCCTGGACACCTGGGAGGCTCGCGGGGGCACCCTGTTCCAGGCTGGAACACGGAGTACGCCCAGGCACCCCTGGGTCTGCTGAGCAACGTCCAGGCACGGAGCCCTTTGGAGCCGCTCTCTATACGCCGAGTGTAGGGAAACGCCCTGCACTCTCTCCTGGAGCAGATTCGATTCCCCACCAAACCCACACTTTCACGAACAGACTTCTGGCACGTCTCACATGCCTTTGAGGTCTTACGCCTTGCCCTAGCCTGAGCTGCCCTGAGAGACCCCTCGGCCTCGCATTGCATCTAGGACCTCCTGCCTGAAATCACCCTGCCTCCAAGCGAAAGTCGGCTTGCGTTCTTACTGCGATTTAAGCCCTGTGCTTCCTGTGGCCCTGCAGGCTTTGGAATAGCCACAGGCCCCAGAGGCGTAACTAGGCAGGGCATTCCTTGGTTGAGGCAGTTCACTTGACCCAGAACACCCTACTTCGGGGAGTTGGTTCAGGGAAGCAAACGCAAGGTAACATGTGTCTCTTTGGACTGGTTAGAAACCACAGGGAGGTAAGCTGAGTGTGCGCGTGGAAACGGGAGCCTGCTGGAACTATCCTTGCTTTCCCACTTGGAAGGCTGCATTCATGCTGCCTTGAAGCTGCCTGACGTCCCCTGCTGTTGACAGGCCTGGAAACCCGGTAGAAATGCTTCTGGGAAGAAAATGAGTTTGCTCCGTCTCAACCCGTTGCTTCCATGGCCGCGGTGGTGGTTAGCCTGACAAGCTCCAGAGCGAAAGGGAAACTCAACGTGAGAATTTGCCCCCAGTTTAGGCCCTGCGTAGCCGGGCAGGAAGGGCGGCATGCAGCAGTTTCCATGAATCCATAGTCCCCGTTCGGGTTTATTTTAACGAAATTACCCATTTGAGGACTCCTAGGCCCCTCGGGCGTGCATCCATTTCACTCCAAGGTCACTGAGGACCTTCAGACACCCTCCCACGCCGTGGTCCCGCTGAGCAACATCGAGGCCCATTGCTCTGCCCCTCGGAGGCCCTGTGTGCGTGCCGAGTGATGGGCAACACTCTGCACGTTCCTTGAGGAGACTACATTTCCAGAGCCCTCAAACAGCCTCAGGACCAGATTTCTGGTGAGTCCGAAGCTCCCAGGAAATATTTGTCATCGCCCTTGTGAGAGCTGCCGTGAGAAAACACTCTGCTTTGCCTCCTTCGCGGGCCTCGTACCTGAAGGCACTCTGCTCGAGGAGAACGTCAGCATCTCGCAATGCTGAGTCGCTAACGGGACAGCCAGATTAAGCACAGGCCTGGAGGGAAGGCCCTGACGTGAGGTGCAGAAGCGGAGCCGCGCAGCAGTTTCCATGAGGCCGGAGCCTCTGCTCTGCGTGTCTTTAACGGCAGTAGAGTTTCCTGGACACCTGGGAGGCTCGCGGGGGCACCCTGTTCCAGGCTGGAACACGGAGTACTCCCAGGCACCCCTGGGTCTGCTGAGCAACGTCCAGGCACGGAGCCCTTTGGAGCCGCTCTCTATACGCCGAGTGTAGGGAAACGCCCTGCACTCTCTCCTGGAGCAGATTCGATTCCCCACCAAACCCACACTTTCACGAACAGACTTCTGGCACGTCTCACATGCCTTTGAGGTCTTACGCCTTGCCCTAGCCTGAGCTGCCCTGAGAGACCATTCGGCCTCGCATTGCATCTAGGACCTCCTGCCTGAAGTCACCCTGCCTCCAAGCGAAAGTCGGCTTGCGTTCTTACTGCGATTTAAGCCCTGTGCTTCCTGTGGCCCTGCAGGCTTTGGAATAGCCACAGGCCCCAGAGGCGTAACTAGGCAGGGCATTCCTTGGTTGAGGCAGTTCACTTGATCCAGAACAGCCTATTTCGGGGAGTTGGTTCAGGGAAGCAAACGCAAGGTAACATGTGTCTCTTTGGACTGGTTAGAAACCACAGGGAGGTAAGCTGAGTGTGCGCGTGGAAACGGGAGCCTGCTGGAACTATCCTTGCTTTCCCACTTGGAAGGCTGCATTCATGCTGCCTTGAAGCTGCCTGACGTCCCCTGCTGTTGACAGGCCTGGAAACCCGGTCGAAATGCTTCTGGGAAGAAAATGAGTTTGCTCCGTCTCAACTCGGTGCTTCCATGGCCGCGGTGGTGGTTAGCCTGACAAGCTCCAGAGCGAAAGGGAAACTCAACGTGAGAATTTGCCTCCAGTTTAGTTCCTGCGTAGCCGGGTAGGAAGGGCGGCATGCAGCAGTTTCCATGAGTTCGTAGTCCCCGTTCGGGTTTATTTTAACGAAATTACCCATTTGAGGACTCCTAGGCCCCTCGGCTGTGCATCCATTTCCCTCCAAGGTCACTGAGGACCTCCAGAAACCCCCTACGTCGTGGTCCCGCTGAGCAACATCGAGGCCCATTGCTCTGCCCCTCGGAGGCCCTGTGTGCGTGCCGAGTGATGGGCAACACTCTGCACGTTCCTTGAGGAGAGCTACATTTCCAGATCCCTCAAACAGCCACAGGACAAGATTTCTGGTGAGTCCGAAGCTCCCAGGAAATATTTGTCGTCGCCCTTGTGAGAGCTGCCGTGAGAAAACACTCTGCTTTGCCTCCTTCGCGGGCCTCGTACCTGAAGGCACTCTGCTCGAGGAGAACGTCAGCATCTCGCAATGCTGAGTCGCTAACGGGACAGCCAGATTGAGCACAGGCCTGGAGGGAAGGCCCTGACGTGAGGTGCAGAAGCGGAGCCGCGCAGCAGTTTCCATGAGGCCGTAGCCTCTGCTCTGCGTGTCTTTAACGGCAGTAGAGTTTCCTGGACACCTGGGAGGCTCGCGGGGGCACCCTGTTCCAGGCTGGAACACGGAGTACTCCCAGGCACCCCTGGGTCTGCTGAGCAACGTCCAGGCACGGAGCCCTTTGGAGCCGCTCTCTATACGCCGAGTGTAGGGAAACGCCCTGCACTCTCTCCTGGAGCAGATTCGATTCCCCACCAAACCCACACTTTCACGAACAGACTTCTGGCACGTCTCACATGCCTTTGAGGTCTTACGCCTTGCCCTAGCCTGAGCTGCCCTGAGAGACCCCTCGGCCTCGCATTGCATCTAGGACCTCCTGCCTGAAATCACCCTGCCTCCAAGCGAAAGTCGCCTTGCGTTCTTACTGCGATTTAAGCCCTGTGCTTCCTGTGGCCCTGCAGGCTTTGGAATAGCCACAGGCCCAAGAGGCGTAACTAGGCAGGGCATTCCTTGGTTGAGGCAGTTCACTTGACCCAGAACACCCTACTTCGGGGAGTTGGTTCAGGGAAGCAAACGTAAGGTAACATGTGTCTCTTTGGACTGGTTAGAAACCACAGGGAGGTAAGCTGAGTGTGCGCGTGGAAACGGGAGCCTGCTGGAACTATCCTTGCTTTCCCACTTGGAAGGCTGCATTCATGCTGCCTTGAAGCTGCCTGACGTCCCCTGCTGTTGACAGGCCTGGAAACCCTGTCGAAATGCTTCTGGGAAGAAAATGAGTTTGCTCCGTCTCAACCCGGTGCTTCCATGGCCGCGGTGGTGGTTAGCCTGACAAGCTCCAGAGCGAAAGGGAAACTCAACGTGAGAATTTGCCCCCAGTTTAGGCCCTGCGTAGCGGGGCAGGAAGGGCGGCATGCAGCAGTTTCCATGAGTTCGTAGTCCCCGTTCGGGTTTATTTTAACGAAATTACCCATTTGAGGACTCCTAGGCCCCTCGGGCGTGCATCCACTTCCCTCCAAGGTCACTGAGGACCTTCAGACACCCCCCACGCCGTGGTCCCGCTGAGCAACATCGAGGCCCATTGCTCTGCCCCTCGGAGGCCCTGTGTGCGTGCCGAGTGATGGGCAACACTCTGCACGTTCCTTGAGGAGAGCTACATTTCCAGAGCCCTCAAACAGCCTCAGGACCAGATTTCTGGTGAGTCCGAAGCTCCCAGGAAATATTTGTCGTCGCCCTTGTGAGAGCTGCCGTGAGAAAACACTCTGCTTTGCCTCCTTCGCGGGCCTCGTACCTGAAGGCACTCTGCTCGAGGAGAACGTCAGCATCTCGCAATGCTGAGTCGCTAACGGGACAGCCAGATTGAGCACAGGCCTGGAGGGAAGGCCCTGACGTGAGGTGCAGAAGCGGAGCCGCGCAGCAGTTTCCATGAGGCCGTAGCCTCTGCTCTGCGTGTCTTTAACGGCAGTAGAGTTTCCTGGACACCTGGGAGGCTCGCGGGGGCACCCTGTTCCAGGCTGGAACACGGAGTACTCCCAGGCACCCCTGGGTCTGCTGAGCAACGTCCAGGCACGGAGCCCTTTGGAGCCGCTCTCTATACGCCGAGTGTAGGGAAACGCCCTGCACTCTCTCCTGGAGCAGATTCGATTCCCCACCAAACCCACACTTTCACGAACAGACTTCTGGCACGTCTCACATGCCTTTGAGGTCTTACGCCTTGCCCTAGCCTGAGCTGCCCTGAGAGACCCCTCGGCCTCGCATTGCATCTAGGACCTCCTGCCTGAAATCACCCTGCCTCCAAGCGAAAGTCGGCTTGCGTTCTTACTGCGATTTAAGCCCTGTGCTTCCTGTGGCCCTGCAGGCTTTGGAATAGCCACAGGCCCCAGAGGCGTAACTAGGCAGGGCATTCCTTGGTTGAGGCAGTTCACTTGACCCAGAACACCCCGCTTCGGGGAGTTGGTTCAGGGAAGCAAACGCAGGGTAACATGTGTCTCTTTGGACTGGTTAGAAACCACAGGGAGGCAAGCTGAGTGTGCGCGTGGAAACGGGAGCCTGCTGGAACTATCCTTGCTTTCCCACTTGGAAGGCTGCATTCATGCTGCCTTGAAGCTGCCTGACGTCCCCTGCTGTTGACAGGCCTGGAAACCCGGTCGAAATGCTTCTGGGAAGAAAATGAGTTTGCTCCGTCTCAACCCGGTGCTTCCATGGCCGCGGTGGTGGTTAGCCTGACAAGCTCCAGAGCGAAAGGGAAACTCAACGTGAGAATTTGCCTCCAGTTTCGGCCCTGCGTAGCCGGGCAGGAAGGGCGGCATGCAGCAGTTTCCATGAGTTCGTAGTCCCCGTTCGGGTTCATTTTAAAGAAATTACCCATTTGAGGACTCCTAGGCCCCTCGGGCGTGCATCCATTTCCCTCCAAGGTCACTGAGGACCTTCAGACACCCCCCACGCCGTGGTCCCGCTGAGCAACATCGAGGCCCATTGCTCTGCCCCTCGGAGGCCCTGTGTGCGTGCCGAGTGATGGGCAACACTCTGCACGTTCCTTGAGGAGAGCTACATTTCCAGAGCCCTCAAACAGCCTCAGGACCAGATTTCTGGTGAGTCCGAAGCTCCCAGGAAATATTTGTCGTCGCCCTTGTGAGAGCTGCCGTGAGAAAACACTCTGCTTTGCCTCCTTCGCGGGCCTCGTACCTGAAGGCACTCTGCTCGAGGAGAACGTCAGCATCTCGCAATGCTGAGTCGCTAACGGGACAGCCAGATTGAGCACAGGCCTGGAGGGAAGGCCCTGACGTGAGGTGCAGAAGCGGAGCCGCGCAGCAGTTTCCATGAGGCCGTAGCCTCTGCTCTGCGTGTCTTTAACGGCAGTAGAGTTTCCTGGACACCTGGGAGGCTCGCGGGGGCACCCTGTTCCAGGCTGGAACACGGAGTACTCCCAGGCACCCCTGGGTCTGCTGAGCAACGTCCAGGCACGGAGCCCTTTGGAGCCGCTCTCTATACGCCGAGTGTAGGGAAACGCCCTGCACTCTCTCCTGGAGCAGATTCGATTCCCCACCAAACCCACACTTTCACGAACAGACTTCTGGCACGTCTCACATGCCTTTGAGGCCTTACGCCTTGCCCTAGCCTGAGCTGCCCTGAGAGACCCCTCGGCCTCGCATTGCATCTAGGACCTCCTGCCTGAAATCACCCTGCCTCCAAGCGAAAGTCGCCTTGCGTTCTTACTGCGATTTAAGCCCTGTGCTTCCTGTGGCCCTGCAGGCTTTGGAATAGCCACAGGCCCAAGAGGCGTAACTAGGCAGGGCATTCCTTGGTTGAGGCAGTTCACTTGACCCAGAACACCCTGCTTCGGGGAGTTGGTTCAGGGAAGCAAACGCAGGGTAACATGCGTCTCTTTGGACTGGTTAGAAACCACAGGGAGGTAAGCTGAGTGTGCGCGTGGAAACGGGAACCTGCTGGAACTATCCTTGCTTTCCCACTTGGAAGGCTGCATTCATGCTGCCTTGAAGCTGCCTGACGTCCCCTGCTGTTGACAGGCCTGGAAACCCGGTCGAAATGCTTCTGGGAAGAAAATGAGTTTGCTCCGTCTCAACCCGGTGCTTCCATGGCCGCGGTGGTGGTTAGCCTGACAAGCTCCAGAGCGAAAGGGAAACTCAACGTGAGAATTTGCCCCCAGTTTAGGCCCTGCGTAGCCGGGCAGGAAGGGCGGCATGCAGCAGTTTCCATGAGTTCGTAGTCCCCGTTCGGGTTTATTTTAACGAAATTACCCATTTGAGGACTCCTAGGCCCCTCGGGCGTGCATCCATTTCCCTCCAAGGTCACTGAGGACCTTCAGACACCCCCCCACGCCGTGGTCCCGCTGAGCAACATCGAGGCCCATTGCTCTGCCCCTCGGAGGCCCTGTGTGCGTGCCGAGTGATGGGCAACACTCTGCACGTTCCTTGAGGAGAGCTACATTTCCAGAGCCCTCAAACAGCCTCAGGACCAGATTTCTGGTGAGTCCGAAGCTCCCAGGAAATATTTGTCGTCGCCCTTGTGAGAGCTGCCGTGAGAAAACACTCTGCTTTGCCTCCTTCGCGGGCCTCGTACCTGAAGGCACTCTGCTCGAGGAGAACGTCAGCATCTCGCAATGCTGAGTCGCTAACGGGACAGCCAGATTGAGCACAGGCCTGGAGGGAAGGCCCTGACGTGAGGTGCAGAAGCGGAGCCGCGCAGCAGTTTCCATGAGGCCGTAGCCTCTGCTCTGCGTGTCTTTAACGGCAGTAGAGTTTCCTGGACACCTGGGAGGCTCGCGGGGGCACCCTGTTCCAGGCTGGAACACGGAGTACTCCCAGGCACCCCTGGGTCTGCTGAGCAACGTCCAGGCACGGAGCCCTTTGGAGCCGCTCTCTATACGCCGAGTGTAGGGAAACGCCCTGCACTCTCTCCTGGAGCAGATTCGATTCCCCACCAAACCCACACTTTCACGAACAGACTTCTGGCACGTCTCACATGCCTTTGAGGTCTTACGCCTTGCCCTAGCCTGAGCTGCCCTGAGAGACCCCTCGGCCTCGCATTGCATCTAGGACCTCCTGCCTGAAATCACCCTGCCTCCAAGCGAAAGTCGCCTTGCGTTCTTACTGCGATTTAAGCCCTGTGCTTCCTGTGGCCCTGCAGGCTTTGGAATACCCACAGGCCCCAGAGGCGTAACTAGGCAGGGCATTCCTTGGTTGAGGCAGTTCACTTGACCCAGAACACCCTACTTCGGGGAGTTGGTTCAGGGAAGCAAACGCAAGGTAACATGTGTCTCTTTGGACTGGTTAGAAACCACAGGGAGGTAAGCTGAGTGTGCGCGTGGAAACGGGAGCCTGCTGGAACTATCCTTGCTTTCCCACTTGGAAGGCTGCATTCATGCTGCCTTGAAGCTGCCTGACGTCCCCTGCTGTTGACAGGCCTGGAAACCCGGTCGAAATGCTTCTGGGAAGAAAATGAGTTTGCTCCGTCTCAACTCGGTGCTTCCATGGCCGCGGTGGTGGTTAGCCTGACAAGCTCCAGAGCGAAAGGGAAACTCAACGTGAGAATTTGCCCCCAGTTTAGGCCCTGTGTAGCCGGGCAGGAAGGGCGGCATGCAGCAGTTTCCATGAGTTCGTAGTCCCCGTTCGGGTTTATTTTAACGAAATTACCCATTTGAGGACTCCTAGGCCCCTCGGGCGTGCATCCATTTCCCTCCAAGGTCACTGAGGACCTTCAGACACCCCCCCACGCCGTGGTCCCGCTGAGCAACATCGAGGCCCATTGCTCTGCCCCTCGGAGGCCCTGTGTGCGTGCCGAGTGATGGGCAACACTCTGCACGTTCCTTGAGGAGAGCTACATTTCCAGAGCCCTCAAACAGCCTCAGGACCAGATTTCTGGTGAGTCCGAAGCTCCCAGGAAATATTTGTCGTCGCCCTTGTGAGAGCTGCCGTGAGAAAACACTCTGCTTTGCCTCCTTCGCGGGCCTCGTACCTGAAGGCACTCTGCTCGAGGAGAACGTCAGCATCTCGCAATGCTGAGTCGCTAACGGGACAGCCAGATTGAGCACAGGCCTGGAGGGAAGGCCCTGACGTGAGGTGCAGAAGCGGAGCCGCGCAGCAGTTTCCATGAGGCCGTAGCCTCTGCTCTGCGTGTCTTTAACGGCAGTAGAGTTTCCTGGACACCTGGGAGGCTCGCGGGGGCACCCTGTTCCAGGCTGGAACACGGAGTACTCCCAGGCACCCCTGGGTCTGCTGAGCAACGTCCAGGCCCGGAGCCCTTTGGAGCCGCTCTCTATACGCCGAGTGTAGGGAAACGCCCTGCACTCTCTCCTGGAGCAGATTCGATTCCCCACCAAACCCACACTTTCACGAACAGACTTCTGGCACGTCTCACATGCCTTTGAGGCCTTACGCCTTGCCCTAGCCTGAGCTGCCCTGAGAGACCCCTCGGCCTCGCATTGCATCTAGGACCTCCTGCCTGAAATCACCCTGCCTCCAAGCGAAAGTCGCCTTGCGTTCTTACTGCGATTTAAGCCCTGTGCTTCCTGTGGCCCTGCAGGCTTTGGAATACCCACAGGCCCCAGAGGCGTAACTAGGCAGGGCATTCCTTGGTTGAGGCAGTTCACTTGACCCAGAACACCCTACTTCGGGGAGTTGGTTCAGGGAAGCAAACGCAAGGTAACATGTGTCTCTTTGGACTGGTTAGAAACCACAGGGAGGTAAGCTGAGTGTGCGCGTGGAAACGGGAGCCTGCTGGAACTATCCTTGCTTTCCCACTTGGAAGGCTGCATTCATGCTGCCTTGAAGCTGCCTGACGTCCCCTGCTGTTGACAGGCCTGGAAACCCGGTAGAAATGCTTCTGGGAAGAAAATGAGTTTGCTCCGTCTCAACTCGGTGCTTCCATGGCCGCGGTGGTGGTTAGCCTGACAAGCTCCAGAGCGAAAGGGAAACTCAACGTGAGAATTTGCCTCCAGTTTAGGCCCTGCGTAGCCGGGCAGGAAGGGCGGCATGCAGCAGTTTCCATGAGTTCGTAGTCCCCGTTCGGGTTTATTTTAACGAAATTACCCATTTGAGGACTCCTAGGCCCCTCGGGCGTGCATCCATTTCCCACCAAGGTCACTGAGGACCTTCAGACACCCCCCCACGCCGTGGTCCCGCTGAGCAACATCGAGGCCCATTGCTCTGCCCCTCGGAGGCCCTGTGTGCGTGCCGAGTGATGGGCAACACTCTGCACGTTCCTTGAGGAGAGCTACATTTCCAGAGCCCTCAAACAGCCTCAGGACCAGATTTCTGGTGAGTCCGAAGCTCCCAGGAAATATTTGTCGTCGCCCTTGTGAGAGCTGCCGTGAGAAAACACTCTGCTTTGCCTCCTTCGCGGGCCTCGTACCTGAAGGCACTCTGCTCGAGGAGAACGTCAGCATCTCGCAATGCTGAGTCGCTAACGGGACAGCCAGATTGAGCACAGGCCTGGAGGGAAGGCCCTGACGTGAGGTGCAGAAGCGGAGCCGCGCAGCAGTTTCCATGAGGCCGTAGCCTCTGCTCTGCGTGTCTTTAACGGCAGTAGAGTTTCCTGGACACCTGGGAGGCTCGCGGGGGCACCCTGTTCCAGGCTGGAACACGGAGTACTCCCAGGCACCCCTGGGTCTGCTGAGCAACGTCCAGGCACGGAGCCCTTTGGAGCCGCTCTCTATACGCCGAGTGTAGGGAAACGCCCTGCACTCTCTCCTGGAGCAGATTCGATTCCCCACCAAACCCACACTTTCACGAACAGACTTCTGGCACGTCTCACATGCCTTTGAGGCCTTACGCCTTGCCCTAGCCTGAGCTGCCCTGAGAGACCCCTCGGCCTCGCATTGCATCTAGGACCTCCTGCCTGAAATCACCCTGCCTCCAAGCGAAAGTCGCCTTGCGTTCTTACTGCGATTTAAGCCCTGTGCTTCCTGTGGCCCTGCAGGCTTTGGAATAGCCACAGGCCCAAGAGGCGTAACTAGGCAGGGCATTCCTTGGTTGAGGCAGTTCACTTGACCCAGAACACCCTACTTCGGGGAGTTGGTTCAGGGAAGCAAACGTAAGGTAACATGTGTCTCTTTGGACTGGTTAGAAACCACAGGGAGGTAAGCTGAGTGTGCGCGTGGAAACGGGAGCCTGCTGGAACTATCCTTGCTTTCCCACTTGGAAGGCTGCATTCATGCTGCCTTGAAGCTGCCTGACGTCCCCTGCTGTTGACAGGCCTGGAAACCCTGTCGAAATGCTTCTGGGAAGAAAATGAGTTTGCTCCGTCTCAAACCGGTGCTTCCATGGCCGCGGTGGTGGTTAGCCTGACAAGCTCCAGAGCGAAAGGGAAACTCAACGTGAGAATTTGCCCCCAGTTTAGGCCCTGCGTAGCCGGGCAGGAAGGGCGGCATGCAGCAGTTTCCATGAGTTCGTAGTCCCCGTTCGGGTTTATTTTAACGAAATTACCCATTTGAGGACTCCTAGGCCCCTCGGGCGTGCATCCACTTCCCTCCAAGGTCACTGAGGACCTTCAGACACCCCCCACGCCGTGGTCCCGCTGAGCAACATCGAGGCCCATTGCTCTGCCCCTCGGAGGCCCTGTGTGCGTGCCGAGTGATGGGCAACACTCTGCACGTTCCTTGAGGAGAGCTACATTTCCAGAGCCCTCAAACAGCCTCAGGACCAGATTTCTGGTGAGTCCGAAGCTCCCAGGAAATATTTGTCGTCGCCCTTGTGAGAGCTGCCGTGAGAAAACACTCTGCTTTGCCTCCTTCGCGGGCCTCGTACCTGAAGGCACTCTGCTCGAGGAGAACGTCAGCATCTCGCAATGCTGAGTCGCTAACGGGACAGCCAGATTGAGCACAGGCCTGGAGGGAAGGCCCTGACGTGAGGTGCAGAAGCGGAGCCGCGCAGCAGTTTCCATGAGGCCGTAGCCTCTGCTCTGCGTGTCTTTAACGGCAGTAGAGTTTCCTGGACACCTGGGAGGCTCGCGGGGGCACCCTGTTCCAGGCTGGAACACGGAGTACTCCCAGGCACCCCTGGGTCTGCTGAGCAACGTCCAGGCACGGAGCCCTTTGGAGCCGCTCTCTATACGCCGAGTGTAGGGAAACGCCCTGCACTCTCTCCTGGAGCAGATTCGATTCCCCACCAAACCCACACTTTCACGAACAGACTTCTGGCACGTCTCACATGCCTTTGAGGTCTTACGCCTTGCCCTAGCCTGAGCTGCCCTGAGAGACCCCTCGGCCTCGCATTGCATCTAGGACCTCCTGCCTGAAATCACCCTGCCTCCAAGCGAAAGTCGGCTTGCGTTCTTACTGCGATTTAAGCCCTGTGCTTCCTGTGGCCCTGCAGGCTTTGGAATAGCCACAGGCCCCAGAGGCGTAACTAGGCAGGGCATTCCTTGGTTGAGGCAGTTCACTTGACCCAGAACACCCCGCTTCGGGGAGTTGGTTCAGGGAAGCAAACGCAGGGTAACATGTGTCTCTTTGGACTGGTTAGAAACCACAGGGAGGCAAGCTGAGTGTGCGCGTGGAAACGGGAGCCTGCTGGAACTATCCTTGCTTTCCCACTTGGAAGGCTGCATTCATGCTGCCTTGAAGCTGCCTGACGTCCCCTGCTGTTGACAGGCCTGGAAACCCGGTCGAAATGCTTCTGGGAAGAAAATGAGTTTGCTCCGTCTCAACCCGGTGCTTCCATGGCCGCGGTGGTGGTTAGCCTGACAAGCTCCAGAGCGAAAGGGAAACTCAACGTGAGAATTTGCCTCCAGTTTCGGCCCTGCGTAGCCGGGCAGGAAGGGCGGCATGCAGCAGTTTCCATGAGTTCGTAGTCCCCGTTCGGGTTCATTTTAAAGAAATTACCCATTTGAGGACTCCTAGGCCCCTCGGGCGTGCATCCATTTCCCTCCAAGGTCACTGAGGACCTTCAGACACCCCCCACGCCGTGGTCCCGCTGAGCAACATCGAGGCCCATTGCTCTGCCCCTCGGAGGCCCTGTGTGCGTGCCGAGTGATGGGCAACACTCTGCACGTTCCTTGAGGAGAGCTACATTTCCAGAGCCCTCAAACAGCCTCAGGACCAGATTTCTGGTGAGTCCGAAGCTCCCAGGAAATATTTGTCGTCGCCCTTGTGAGAGCTGCCGTGAGAAAACACTCTGCTTTGCCTCCTTCGCGGGCCTCGTACCTGAAGGCACTCTGCTCGAGGAGAACGTCAGCATCTCGCAATGCTGAGTCGCTAACGGGACAGCCAGATTGAGCACAGGCCTGGAGGGAAGGCCCTGACGTGAGGTGCAGAAGCGGAGCCGCGCAGCAGTTTCCATGAGGCCGTAGCCTCTGCTCTGCGTGTCTTTAACGGCAGTAGAGTTTCCTGGACACCTGGGAGGCTCGCGGGGGCACCCTGTTCCAGGCTGGAACACGGAGTACTCCCAGGCACCCCTGGGTCTGCTGAGCAACGTCCAGGCACGGAGCCCTTTGGAGCCGCTCTCTATACGCCGAGTGTAGGGAAACGCCCTGCACTCTCTCCTGGAGCAGATTCGATTCCCCACCAAACCCACACTTTCACGAACAGACTTCTGGCACGTCTCACATGCCTTTGAGGCCTTACGCCTTGCCCTAGCCTGAGCTGCCCTGAGAGACCCCTCGGCCTCGCATTGCATCTAGGACCTCCTGCCTGAAATCACCCTGCCTCCAAGCGAAAGTCGCCTTGCGTTCTTACTGCGATTTAAGCCCTGTGCTTCCTGTGGCCCTGCAGGCTTTGGAATAGCCACAGGCCCAAGAGGCGTAACTAGGCAGGGCATTCCTTGGTTGAGGCAGTTCACTTGACCCAGAACACCCTGCTTCGGGGAGTTGGTTCAGGGAAGCAAACGCAGGGTAACATGCGTCTCTTTGGACTGGTTAGAAACCACAGGGAGGTAAGCTGAGTGTGCGCGTGGAAACGGGAACCTGCTGGAACTATCCTTGCTTTCCCACTTGGAAGGCTGCATTCATGCTGCCTTGAAGCTGCCTGACGTCCCCTGCTGTTGACAGGCCTGGAAACCCGGTAGAAATGCTTCTGGGAAGAAAATGAGTTTGCTCCGTCTCAACCCGGTGCTTCCATGGCCGCGGTGGTGGTTAGCCTGACAAGCTCCAGAGCGAAAGGGAAACTCAACGTGAGAATTTGCCTCCAGTTTAGGCCCTGCGTAGCCGGGCGGAAGGGCGGCATGCAGCAGTTTCCATGAGTTCGTAGTCCCCGTTCGGGTTTATTTTAACGAAATTACCCATTTGAGGACTCCTAGGCCCCTCGGCTGTGCATCCATTTCCCTCCAAGGTCACTGAGGACCTCCAGACACCCCCCACACCGTGGTCCCGCTGAGCAACATCGAGGCCCATTGCTCTGCCCCTCGGAGGCCCTGTGTGCGTGCCGAGTGATGGGCAACACTCTGCACGTTCCTTGAGGAGAGCTACATTTCCAGAGCCCTCAAACAGCCTCAGGACCAGATTTCTGGTGAGTCCGAAGCTCCCAGGAAATATTTGTCGTCGCCCTTGTGAGAGCTGCCGTGAGAAAACACTCTGCTTTGCCTCCTTCGCGGGCCTCGTACCTGAAGGCACTCTGCTCGAGGAGAACGTCAGCATCTCGCAATGCTGAGTCGCTAACGGGACAGCCAGATTAAGCACAGGCCTGGAGGGAAGGCCCTGACGTGAGGTGCAGAAGCGGAGCCGCGCAGCAGTTTCCATGAGGCCGGAGCCTCTGCTCTGCGTGTCTTTAACGGCAGTAGAGTTTCCTGGACACCTGGGAGGCTCGCGGGGGCACCCTGTTCCAGGCTGGAACACGGAGTACTCCCAGGCACCCCTGGGTCTGCTGAGCAACGTCCAGGCACGGAGCCCTTTGGAGCCGCTCTCTATACGCCGAGTGTAGGGAAACGCCCTGCACTCTCTCCTGGAGCAGATTCGATTCCCCACCAAACCCACACTTTCACGAACAGACTTCTGGCACGTCTCACATGCCTTTGAGGTCTTACGCCTTGCCCTAGCCTGAGCTGCCCTGAGAGACCATTCGGCCTCGCATTGCATCTAGGACCTCCTGCCTGAAGTCACCCTGCCTCCAAGCGAAAGTCGGCTTGCGTTCTTACTGCGATTTAAGCCCTGTGCTTCCTGTGGCCCTGCAGGCTTTGGAATAGCCACAGGCCCCAGAGGCGTAACTAGGCAGGGCATTCCTTGGTTGAGGCAGTTCACTTGACCCAGAACACCCTATTTCGGGGAGTTGGTTCAGGGAAGCAAACGCAAGGTAACATGTGTCTCTTTGGACTGGTTAGAAACCACAGGGAGGTAAGCTGAGTGTGCGCGTGGAAACGGGAGCCTGCTGGAACTATCCTTGCTTTCCCACTTGGAAGGCTGCATTCATGCTGCCTTGAAGCTGCCTGACGTCCCCTGCTGTTGACAGGCCTGGAAACCCGGTCGAAATGCTTCTGGGAAGAAAATGAGTTTGCTCCGTCTCAACTCGGTGCTTCCATGGCCGCGGTGGTGGTTAGCCTGACAAGCTCCAGAGCGAAAGGGAAACTCAACGTGAGAATTTGCCTCCAGTTTAGTTCCTGCGTAGCCGGGTAGGAAGGGCGGCATGCAGCAGTTTCCATGAGTTCGTAGTCCCCGTTCGGGTTTATTTTAACGAAATTACCCATTTGAGGACTCCTAGGCCCCTCGGCTGTGCATCCATTTCCCTCCAAGGTCACTGAGGACCTCCAGAAACCCCCTACGTCGTGGTCCCGCTGAGCAACATCGAGGCCCATTGCTCTGCCCCTCGGAGGCCCTGTGTGCGTGCCGAGTGATGGGCAACACTCTGCACGTTCCTTGAGGAGAGCTACATTTCCAGATCCCTCAAACAGCCACAGGACAAGATTTCTGGTGAGTCCGAAGCTCCCAGGAAATATTTGTCGTCGCCCTTGTGAGAGCTGCCGTGAGAAAACACTCTGCTTTGCCTCCTTCGCGGGCCTCGTACCTGAAGGCACTCTGCTCGAGGAGAACGTCAGCATCTCGCAATGCTGAGTCGCTAACGGGACAGCCAGATTGAGCACAGGCCTGGAGGGAAAGCCCTGACGTGAGGTGCAGAAGCGGAGCCGCGCAGCAGTTTCCATGAGGCCGTAGCCTCTGCTCTGTGTGTCTTTAACGGCAGTAGAGTTTCCTGGACACCTGGGAGGCTCGCGGGGGCACCCTGTTCCAGGCTGGAACACGGAGTACGCCCAGGCACCCCTGGGTCTGCTGAGCAACGTCCAGGCACGGAGCCCTTTGGAGCCGCTCTCTATACGCCGAGTGTAGGGAAACGCCCTGCACTCTCTCCTGGAGCAGATTCGATTCCCCACCAAACCCACACTTTCACGAACAGACTTCTGGCACGTCTCACATGCCTTTGAGGTCTTACGCCTTGCCCTAGCCTGAGCTGCCCTGAGAGACCCCTCGGCCTCGCATTCCATCTAGGACCTCCTGCCTGAAATCACCCTGCCTCCAAGCGAAAGTCGGCTTGCGTTCTTACTGCGATTTAAGCCCTGTGCTTCCTGTGGCCCTGCAGGCTTTGGAATAGCCACAGGCCCCAGAGGCGTAACTAGGCAGGGCATTCCTTGGTTGAGGCAGTTCACTTGACCCAGAACACCCTACTTCGGGGAGTTGGTTCAGGCAAGCAAACGCAAGGTAACATGTGTCTCTTTGGACTGGTTAGAAACCACAGGGAGGTAAGCTGAGTGTGCGCGTGGAAACGGGAGCCTGCTGGAACTATCCTTGCTTTCCCACTTGGAAGGCTGCATTCATGCTGCCTTGAAGCTGCCTGACGTCCCCTGCTGTTGACAGGCCTGGAAACCCGGTCGAAATGCTTCTGGGAAGAAAATGAGTTTGCTCCGTCTCAACCCGGTGCTTCCATGGCCGCGGTGGTGGTTAGCCTGACAAGCTCCAGAGCGAAAGGGAAACTCAACGTGAGAATTTGCCTCCAGTTTAGTTCCTGCGTAGCCGGGTAGGAAGGGCGGCATGCAGCAGTTTCCATGAGTTCGTAGTCCCCGTTCGGGTTTACTTTAACGAAATTACCCATTTGAGGACTCCTAGGCCCCTCGGGCGTGCATCCATTTCCCTCCAAGGTCACTGAGGACCTCCAGAAACCCCCTACGCCGTGGTCCCGCTGAGCAACATCGAGGCCCATTGCTCTGCCCCTCGGAGGCCCTGTGTGCGTGCCGAGTGATGGGCAACACTCTGCACGTTCCTTGAGGAGAGCTACATTTCCAGAGCCCTCAAACAGCCTCAGGACCAGATTTCTGGTGAGTCCGAAGCTCCCAGGAAATATTTGTCGTCGCCCTTGTGAGAGCTGCCGTGAGAAAACACTCTGCTTTGCCTCCTTCGCGGGCCTCGTACCTGAAGGCACTCTGCTCGAGGAGAACGTCAGCATCTCGCAATGCTGAGTCGCTAACGGGACAGCCAGATTGAGCACAGGCCTGGAGGGAAGGCCCTGACGTGAGGTGCAGAAGCGGAGCCGCGCAGCAGTTTCCATGAGGCCGTAGCCTCTGCTCTGCGTGTCTTTAACGGCAGTAGAGTTTCCTGGACACCTGGGAGGCTCGCGGGGGCACCCTGTTCCAGGCTGGAACACGGAGTACTCCCAGGCACCCCTGGGTCTGCTGAGCAACGTCCAGGCACGGAGCCCTTTGGAGCCGCTCTCTATACGCCGAGTGTAGGGAAACGCCCTGCACTCTCTCCTGGAGCAGATTCGATTCCCCACCAAACCCACACTTTCACGAACAGACTTCTGGCACGTCTCACATGCCTTTGAGGTCTTACGCCTTGCCCTAGCCTGAGCTGCCCTGAGAGACCCCTCGGCCTCGCATTGCATCTAGGACCTCCTGCCTGAAATCACCCTGCCTCCAAGCGAAAGTCGGCTTGCGTTCTTACTGCGATTTAAGCCCTGTGCTTCCTGTGGCCCTGCAGGCTTTGGAATAGCCACAGGCCCCAGAGGCGTAACTAGGCAGGGCATTCCTTGGTTGAGGCAGTTCACTTAACCCAGAACACCCTGCTTCGGGGAGTTGGTTCAGGGAAGCAAACGCCGGGTAACATGTGTCTCTTTGGACTGGTTAGAAACCACAGGGAGGTAAGCTGAGTGTGCGCGAGGAAACGGGAGCCTGCTGGAACTATCCTTGCTTTCCCACTTAGAAGGCTGCATTCATGCTGCCTTGAAGCTGCCTGACGTCCCCTGCTGTTGACAGGCCTGGAA
The DNA here is from genome assembly GCF_937001465.1 of Orcinus orca. NCBI lineage: Eukaryota > Metazoa > Chordata > Mammalia > Artiodactyla > Delphinidae > Orcinus > Orcinus orca. The sequence continues at coordinate 34,890,680 of NC_064576.1, forward strand.
ACCCGGTAGAAATGCTTCTGGGAAGAAAATGAGTTTGCTCCGTCTCAACCCGGTGCTTCCATGGCCGCGGTGGTGGTTAGCCTGACAAGCTCCAGAGCGAAAGGGAAACTCAACGTGAGAATTTGCCTCCAGTTTAGGCCCTGCGTAGCCGGGCGGAAGGGCGGCATGCAGCAGTTTCCATGAGTTCGTAGTCCCCGTTCGGGTTTATTTTAACGAAATTACCCATTTGAGGACTCCTAGGCCCCTCGGCTGTGCATCCATTTCCCTCCAAGGTCACTGAGGACCTCCAGACACCCCCCACACCGTGGTCCCGCTGAGCAACATCGAGGCCCATTGCTCTGCCCCTCGGAGGCCCTGTGTGCGTGCCGAGTGATGGGCAACACTCTGCACGTTCCTTGAGGAGAGCTACATTTCCAGAGCCCTCAAACAGCCTCAGGACCAGATTTCTGGTGAGTCCGAAGCTCCCAGGAAATATTTGTCATCGCCCTTGTGAGAGCTGCCGTGAGAAAACACTCTGCTTTGCCTCCTTCGCGGGCCTCGTACCTGAAGGCACTCTGCTCGAGGAGAACGTCAGCATCTCGCAATGCTGAGTCGCTAACGGGACAGCCAGATTAAGCACAGGCCTAGAGGGAAGGCCCTGACGTGAGGTGCAGAAGCGGAGCCGCGCAGCAGTTTCCATGAGGCCGGAGCCTCTGCTCTGCGTGTCTTTAACGGCAGTAGAGTTTCCTGGACACCTGGGAGGCTCGCGGGGGCACCCTCTTCCAGGCTGGAACACGGAGTACTCCCAGGCACCCCTGGGTCTGCTGAGCAACGTCCAGGCACGGAGCCCTTTGGAGCCGCTCTCTATACGCCGAGTGTAGGGAAACGCCCTGCACTCTCTCCTGGAGCAGATTCGATTCCCCACCAAACCCACACTTTCACGAACAGACTTCTGGCACGTCTCACATGCCTTTGAGGTCTTACGCCTTGCCCTAGCCTGAGCTGCCCTGAGAGACCATTCGGCCTCGCATTCCATCTAGGACCTCCTGCCTGAAGTCACCCTGCCTCCAAGCGAAAGTCGGCTTGCGTTCTTACTGCGATTTAAGCCCTGTGCTTCCTGTGGCCCTGCAGGCTTTGGAATAGCCACAGGCCCCAGAGGCGTAACTAGGCAGGGCATTCCTTGGTTGAGGCAGTTCACTTGACCCAGAACACCCTATTTCGGGGAGTTGGTTCAGGGAAGCAAACGCAAGGTAACATGTGTCTCTTTGGACTGGTTAGAAACCACAGGGAGGTAAGCTGAGTGTGCGCGTGGAAACGGGAGCCTGCTGGAACTATCCTTGCTTTCCCACTTGGAAGGCTGCATTCATGCTGCCTTGAAGCTGCCTGACGTCCCCTGCTGTTGACAGGCCTGGAAACCCGGTCGAAATGCTTCTGGGAAGAAAATGAGTTTGCTCCGTCTCAACCCGGTGCTTCCATGGCCGCGGTGGTGGTTAGCCTGACAAGCTCCAGAGCGAAAGGGAAACTCAACGTGAGAATTTGCCTCCAGTTTAGTTCCTGCGTAGCCGGGTAGGAAGGGCGGCATGCAGCAGTTTCCATGAGTTCGTAGTCCCCGTTCGGGTTTATTTTAACGAAATTACCCATTTGAGGACTCCTAGGCCCCTCGGGTGTGCATCCATTTCCCTCCAAGGTCACTGAGGACCTCCAGAAACCCCCTACGCCGTGGTCCCGCTGAGCAACATCGAGGCCCATTGCTCTGCCCCTCGGAGGCCCTGTGTGCGTGCCGAGTGATGGGCAACACTCTGCACGTTCCTTGAGGAGAGCTACATTTCCAGATCCCTCAAACAGCCACAGGACAAGATTTCTGGTGAGTCCGAAGCTCCCAGGAAATATTTGTCGTCGCCCTTGTGAGAGCTGCCGTGAGAAAACACTCTGCTTTGCCTCCTTCGCGGGCCTCGTACCTGAAGGCACTCTGCTCGAGGAGAACGTCAGCATCTCGCAATGCTGAGTCGCTAACGGGACAGCCAGATTGAGCACAGGCCTGGAGGGAAAGCCCTGACGTGAGGTGCAGAAGCGGAGCCGCGCAGCAGTTTCCATGAGGCCGTAGCCTCTGCTCTGTGTGTCTTTAACGGCAGTAGAGTTTCCTGGACACCTGGGAGGCTCGCGGGGGCACCCTGTTCCAGGCTGGAACACGGAGTACGCCCAGGCACCCCTGGGTCTGCTGAGCAACGTCCAGGCACGGAGCCCTTTGGAGCCGCTCTCTATACGCCGAGTGTAGGGAAACGCCCTGCACTCTCTCCTGGAGCAGATTCGATTCCCCACCAAACCCACACTTTCACGAACAGACTTCTGGCACGTCTCACATGCCTTTGAGGTCTTACGCCTTGCCCTAGCCTGAGCTGCCCTGAGAGACCCCTCGGCCTCGCATTGCATCTAGGACCTCCTGCCTGAAATCACCCTGCCTCCAAGCGAAAGTCGGCTTGCGTTCTTACTGCGATTTAAGCCCTGTGCTTCCTGTGGCCCTGCAGGCTTTGGAATAGCCACAGGCCCCAGAGGCGTAACTAGGCAGGGCATTCCTTGGTTGAGGCAGTTCACTTGACCCAGAACACCCTACTTCGGGGAGTTGGTTCAGGGAAGCAAACGCAAGGTAACATGTGTCTCTTTGGACTGGTTAGAAACCACAGGGAGGTAAGCTGAGTGTGCGCGTGGAAACGGGAGCCTGCTGGAACTATCCTTGCTTTCCCACTTGGAAGGCTGCATTCATGCTGCCTTGAAGCTGCCTGACGTCCCCTGCTGTTGACAGGCCTGGAAACCCGGTAGAAATGCTTCTGGGAAGAAAATGAGTTTGCTCCGTCTCAACCCGGTGCTTCCATGGCCGCGGTGGTGGTTAGCCTGACAAGCTCCAGAGCGAAAGGGAAACTCAACGTGAGAATTTGCCCCCAGTTTAGGCCCTGCGTAGCCGGGCAGGAAGGGCGGCATGCAGCAGTTTCCATGAATCCATAGTCCCCGTTCGGGTTTATTTTAACGAAATTACCCATTTGAGGACTCCTAGGCCCCTCGGGCGTGCATCCATTTCACTCCAAGGTCACTGAGGACCTTCAGACACCCTCCCACGCCGTGGTCCCGCTGAGCAACATCGAGGCCCATTGCTCTGCCCCTCGGAGGCCCTGTGTGCGTGCCGAGTGATGGGCAACACTCTGCACGTTCCTTGAGGAGACTACATTTCCAGAGCCCTCAAACAGCCTCAGGACCAGATTTCTGGTGAGTCCGAAGCTCCCAGGAAATATTTGTCATCGCCCTTGTGAGAGCTGCCGTGAGAAAACACTCTGCTTTGCCTCCTTCGCGGGCCTCGTACCTGAAGGCACTCTGCTCGAGGAGAACGTCAGCATCTCGCAATGCTGAGTCGCTAACGGGACAGCCAGATTAAGCACAGGCCTGGAGGGAAGGCCCTGACGTGAGGTGCAGAAGCGGAGCCGCGCAGCAGTTTCCATGAGGCCGGAGCCTCTGCTCTGCGTGTCTTTAACGGCAGTAGAGTTTCCTGGACACCTGGGAGGCTCGCGGGGGCACCCTGTTCCAGGCTGGAACACGGAGTACTCCCAGGCACCCCTGGGTCTGCTGAGCAACGTCCAGGCACGGAGCCCTTTGGAGCCGCTCTCTATACGCCGAGTGTAGGGAAACGCCCTGCACTCTCTCCTGGAGCAGATTCGATTCCCCACCAAACCCACACTTTCACGAACAGACTTCTGGCACGTCTCACATGCCTTTGAGGTCTTACGCCTTGCCCTAGCCTGAGCTGCCCTGAGAGACCATTCGGCCTCGCATTGCATCTAGGACCTCCTGCCTGAAGTCACCCTGCCTCCAAGCGAAAGTCGGCTTGCGTTCTTACTGCGATTTAAGCCCTGTGCTTCCTGTGGCCCTGCAGGCTTTGGAATAGCCACAGGCCCCAGAGGCGTAACTAGGCAGGGCATTCCTTGGTTGAGGCAGTTCACTTGACCCAGAACACCCTATTTCGGGGAGTTGGTTCAGGGAAGCAAACGCAAGGTAACATGTGTCTCTTTGGACTGGTTAGAAACCACAGGGAGGTAAGCTGAGTGTGCGCGTGGAAACGGGAGCCTGCTGGAACTATCCTTGCTTTCCCACTTGGAAGGCTGCATTCATGCTGCCTTGAAGCTGCCTGACGTCCCCTGCTGTTGACAGGCCTGGAAACCCGGTCGAAATGCTTCTGGGAAGAAAATGAGTTTGCTCCGTCTCAACTCGGTGCTTCCATGGCCGCGGTGGTGGTTAGCCTGACAAGCTCCAGAGCGAAAGGGAAACTCAACGTGAGAATTTGCCTCCAGTTTAGTTCCTGCGTAGCCGGGTAGGAAGGGCGGCATGCAGCAGTTTCCATGAGTTCGTAGTCCCCGTTCGGGTTTATTTTAACGAAATTACCCATTTGAGGACTCCTAGGCCCCTCGGCTGTGCATCCATTTCCCTCCAAGGTCACTGAGGACCTCCAGAAACCCCCTACGTCGTGGTCCCGCTGAGCAACATCGAGGCCCATTGCTCTGCCCCTCGGAGGCCCTGTGTGCGTGCCGAGTGATGGGCAACACTCTGCACGTTCCTTGAGGAGAGCTACATTTCCAGATCCCTCAAACAGCCACAGGACAAGATTTCTGGTGAGTCCGAAGCTCCCAGGAAATATTTGTCGTCGCCCTTGTGAGAGCTGCCGTGAGAAAACACTCTGCTTTGCCTCCTTCGCGGGCCTCGTACCTGAAGGCACTCTGCTCGAGGAGAACGTCAGCATCTCGCAATGCTGAGTCGCTAACGGGACAGCCAGATTGAGCACAGGCCTGGAGGGAAAGCCCTGACGTGAGGTGCAGAAGCGGAGCCGCGCAGCAGTTTCCATGAGGCCGTAGCCTCTGCTCTGTGTGTCTTTAACGGCAGTAGAGTTTCCTGGACACCTGGGAGGCTCGCGGGGGCACGCTGTTCCAGGCTGGAACACGGAGTACGCCCAGGCACCCCTGGGTCTGCTGAGCAACGTCCAGGCACGGAGCCCTTTGGAGCCGCTCTCTATACGCCGAGTGTAGGGAAACGCCCTGCACTCTCTCCTGGAGCAGATTCGATTCCCCACCAAACCCACACTTTCACGAACAGACTTCTGGCACGTCTCACATGCCTTTGAGGTCTTACGCCTTGCCCTAGCCTGAGCTGCCCTGAGAGACCCCTCGGCCTCGCATTCCATCTAGGACCTCCTGCCTGAAATCACCCTGCCTCCAAGCGAAAGTCGGCTTGCGTTCTTACTGCGATTTAAGCCCTGTGCTTCCTGTGGCCCTGCAGGCTTTGGAATAGCCACAGGCCCCAGAGGCGTAACTAGGCAGGGCATTCCTTGGTTGAGGCAGTTCACTTGACCCAGAACACCCTACTTCGGGGAGTTGGTTCAGGCAAGCAAACGCAAGGTAACATGTGTCTCTTTGGACTGGTTAGAAACCACAGGGAGGTAAGCTGAGTGTGCGCGTGGAAACGGGAGCCTGCTGGAACTATCCTTGCTTTCCCACTTGGAAGGCTGCATTCATGCTGCCTTGAAGCTGCCTGACGTCCCCTGCTGTTGACAGGCCTGGAAACCCGGTCGAAATGCTTCTGGGAAGAAAATGAGTTTGCTCCGTCTCAACCCGGTGCTTCCATGGCCGCGGTGGTGGTTAGCCTGACAAGCTCCAGAGCGAAAGGGAAACTCAACGTGAGAATTTGCCTCCAGTTTAGTTCCTGCGTAGCCGGGTAGGAAGGGCGGCATGCAGCAGTTTCCATGAGTTCGTAGTCCCCGTTCGGGTTTACTTTAACGAAATTACCCATTTGAGGACTCCTAGGCCCCTCGGGCGTGCATCCATTTCCCTCCAAGGTCACTGAGGACCTCCAGAAACCCCCTACGCCGTGGTCCCGCTGAGCAACATCGAGGCCCATTGCTCTGCCCCTCGGAGGCCCTGTGTGCGTGCCGAGTGATGGGCAACACTCTGCACGTTCCTTGAGGAGAGCTACATTTCCAGAGCCCTCAAACAGCCTCAGGACCAGATTTCTGGTGAGTCCGAAGCTCCCAGGAAATATTTGTCGTCGCCCTTGTGAGAGCTGCCGTGAGAAAACACTCTGCTTTGCCTCCTTCGCGGGCCTCGTACCTGAAGGCACTCTGCTCGAGGAGAACGTCAGCATCTCGCAATGCTGAGTCGCTAACGGGACAGCCAGATTGAGCACAGGCCTGGAGGGAAGGCCCTGACGTGAGGTGCAGAAGCGGAGCCGCGCAGCAGTTTCCATGAGGCCGTAGCCTCTGCTCTGCGTGTCTTTAACGGCAGTAGAGTTTCCTGGACACCTGGGAGGCTCGCGGGGGCACCCTGTTCCAGGCTGGAACACGGAGTACTCCCAGGCACCCCTGGGTCTGCTGAGCAACGTCCAGGCACGGAGCCCTTTGGAGCCGCTCTCTATACGCCGAGTGTAGGGAAACGCCCTGCACTCTCTCCTGGAGCAGATTCGATTCCCCACCAAACCCACACTTTCACGAACAGACTTCTGGCACGTCTCACATGCCTTTGAGGTCTTACGCCTTGCCCTAGCCTGAGCTGCCCTGAGAGACCCCTCGGCCTCGCATTGCATCTAGGACCTCCTGCCTGAAATCACCCTGCCTCCAAGCGAAAGTCGGCTTGCGTTCTTACTGCGATTTAAGCCCTGTGCTTCCTGTGGCCCTGCAGGCTTTGGAATAGCCACAGGCCCCAGAGGCGTAACTAGGCAGGGCATTCCTTGGTTGAGGCAGTTCACTTAACCCAGAACACCCTGCTTCGGGGAGTTGGTTCAGGGAAGCAAACGCCGGGTAACATGTGTCTCTTTGGACTGGTTAGAAACCACAGGGAGGTAAGCTGAGTGTGCGCGAGGAAACGGGAGCCTGCTGGAACTATCCTTGCTTTCCCACTTGGAAGGCTGCATTCATGCTGCCTTGAAGCTGCCTGACGTCCCCTGCTGTTGACAGGCCTGGAAACCCGGTCGAAATGCTTCTGGGAAGAAAATGAGTTTGCTCCGTCTCAACCCGGTGCTTCCATGGCCGCGGTGGTGGTTAGCCTGACAAGCTCCAGAGCGAAAGGGAAACTCAACGTGAGAATTTGCCTCCAGTTTAGGCCCTGCGTAGCCGGGCGGAAGGGCGGCATGCAGCAGTTTCCATGAGTTCGTAGTCCCCGTTCGGGTTTATTTTAACGAAATTACCCATTTGAGGACTCCTAGGCCCCTCGGGCGTGCATCCATTTCCCTCCAAGGTCACTGAGGACCTCCAGACACCCCCCACGCCGTGGTCCCGCTGAGCAACATCGAGGCCCATTGCTCTGCCCCTCGGAGGCCCTGTGTGCGTGCCGAGTGATGGGCAACACTCTGCACGTTCCTTGAGGAGAGCTACATTTCCAGAGCCCTCAAACAGCCTCAGGACCAGATTTCTGGTGAGTCCGAAGCTCCCAGGAAATATTTGTCGTCGCCCTTGTGAGAGCTGCCGTGAGAAAACACTCTGCTTTGCCTCCTTCGCGGGCCTCGTACCTGAAGGCACTCTGCTCGAGGAGAACGTCAGCATCTCGCAATGCTGAGTCGCTAACGGGACAGCCAGATTAAGCACAGGCCTGGAGGGAAGGCCCTGACGTGAGGTGCAGAAGCGGAGCCGCGCAGCAGTTTCCATGAGGCCGGAGCCTCTGCTCTGCGTGTCTTTAACGGCAGTAGAGTTTCCTGGACACCTGGGAGGCTCGCGGGGGCACCCTCTTCCAGGCTGGAACACGGAGTACTCCCAGGCACCCCTGGGTCTGCTGAGCAACGTCCAGGCACGGAGCCCTTTGGAGCCGCTCTCTATACGCCGAGTGTAGGGAAACGCCCTGCACTCTCTCCTGGAGCAGATTCGATTCCCCACCAAACCCACACTTTCACGAACAGACTTCTGGCACGTCTCACATGCCTTTGAGGTCTTACGCCTTGCCCTAGCCTGAGCTGCCCTGAGAGACCATTCGGCCTCGCATTCCATCTAGGACCTCCTGCCTGAAGTCACCCTGCCTCCAAGCGAAAGTCGGCTTGCGTTCTTACTGCGATTTAAGCCCTGTGCTTCCTGTGGCCCTGCAGGCTTTGGAATAGCCACAGGCCCCAGAGGCGTAACTAGGCAGGGCATTCCTTGGTTGAGGCAGTTCACTTGACCCAGAACACCCTATTTCGGGGAGTTGGTTCAGGGAAGCAAACGCAAGGTAACATGTGTCTCTTTGGACTGGTTAGAAACCACAGGGAGGTAAGCTGAGTGTGCGCGTGGAAACGGGAGCCTGCTGGAACTATCCTTGCTTTCCCACTTGGAAGGCTGCATTCATGCTGCCTTGAAGCTGCCTGACGTCCCCTGCTGTTGACAGGCCTGGAAACCCGGTCGAAATGCTTCTGGGAAGAAAATGAGTTTGCTCCGTCTCAACTCGGTGCTTCCATGGCCGCGGTGGTGGTTAGCCTGACAAGCTCCAGAGCGAAAGGGAAACTCAACGTGAGAATTTGCCTCCAGTTTAGTTCCTGCGTAGCCGGGTAGGAAGGGCGGCATGCAGCAGTTTCCATGAGTTCGTAGTCCCCGTTCGGGTTTATTTTAACGAAATTACCCATTTGAGGACTCCTAGGCCCCTCGGCTGTGCATCCATTTCCCTCCAAGGTCACTGAGGACCTCCAGAAACCCCCTACGTCGTGGTCCCGCTGAGCAACATCGAGGCCCATTGCTCTGCCCCTCGGAGGCCCTGTGTGCGTGCCGAGTGATGGGCAACACTCTGCACGTTCCTTGAGGAGAGCTACATTTCCAGATCCCTCAAACAGCCACAGGACAAGATTTCTGGTGAGTCCGAAGCTCCCAGGAAATATTTGTCGTCGCCCTTGTGAGAGCTGCCGTGAGAAAACACTCTGCTTTGCCTCCTTCGCGGGCCTCGTACCTGAAGGCACTCTGCTCGAGGAGAACGTCAGCATCTCGCAATGCTGAGTCGCTAACGGGACAGCCAGATTGAGCACAGGCCTGGAGGGAAAGCCCTGACGTGAGGTGCAGAAGCGGAGCCGCGCAGCAGTTTCCATGAGGCCGTAGCCTCTGCTCTGTGTGTCTTTAACGGCAGTAGAGTTTCCTGGACACCTGGGAGGCTCGCGGGGGCACGCTGTTCCAGGCTGGAACACGGAGTACGCCCAGGCACCCCTGGGTCTGCTGAGCAACGTCCAGGCACGGAGCCCTTTGGAGCCGCTCTCTATACGCCGAGTGTAGGGAAACGCCCTGCACTCTCTCCTGGAGCAGATTCGATTCCCCACCAAACCCACACTTTCACGAACAGACTTCTGGCACGTCTCACATGCCTTTGAGGTCTTACGCCTTGCCCTAGCCTGAGCTGCCCTGAGAGACCCCTCGGCCTCGCATTCCATCTAGGACCTCCTGCCTGAAATCACCCTGCCTCCAAGCGAAAGTCGGCTTGCGTTCTTACTGCGATTTAAGCCCTGTGCTTCCTGTGGCCCTGCAGGCTTTGGAATAGCCACAGGCCCCAGAGGCGTAACTAGGCAGGGCATTCCTTGGTTGAGGCAGTTCACTTGACCCAGAACACCCTACTTCGGGGAGTTGGTTCAGGCAAGCAAACGCAAGGTAACATGTGTCTCTTTGGACTGGTTAGAAACCACAGGGAGGTAAGCTGAGTGTGCGCGTGGAAACGGGAGCCTGCTGGAACTATCCTTGCTTTCCCACTTGGAAGGCTGCATTCATGCTGCCTTGAAGCTGCCTGACGTCCCCTGCTGTTGACAGGCCTGGAAACCCGGTCGAAATGCTTCTGGGAAGAAAATGAGTTTGCTCCGTCTCAACCCGGTGCTTCCATGGCCGCGGTGGTGGTTAGCCTGACAAGCTCCAGAGCGAAAGGGAAACTCAACGTGAGAATTTGCCTCCAGTTTAGTTCCTGCGTAGCCGGGTAGGAAGGGCGGCATGCAGCAGTTTCCATGAGTTCGTAGTCCCCGTTCGGGTTTACTTTAACGAAATTACCCATTTGAGGACTCCTAGGCCCCTCGGGCGTGCATCCATTTCCCTCCAAGGTCACTGAGGACCTCCAGAAACCCCCTACGCCGTGGTCCCGCTGAGCAACATCGAGGCCCATTGCTCTGCCCCTCGGAGGCCCTGTGTGCGTGCCGAGTGATGGGCAACACTCTGCACGTTCCTTGAGGAGAGCTACATTTCCAGAGCCCTCAAACAGCCTCAGGACCAGATTTCTGGTGAGTCCGAAGCTCCCAGGAAATATTTGTCGTCGCCCTTGTGAGAGCTGCCGTGAGAAAACACTCTGCTTTGCCTCCTTCGCGGGCCTCGTACCTGAAGGCACTCTGCTCGAGGAGAACGTCAGCATCTCGCAATGCTGAGTCGCTAACGGGACAGCCAGATTGAGCACAGGCCTGGAGGGAAGGCCCTGACGTGAGGTGCAGAAGCGGAGCCGCGCAGCAGTTTCCATGAGGCCGTAGCCTCTGCTCTGCGTGTCTTTAACGGCAGTAGAGTTTCCTGGACACCTGGGAGGCTCGCGGGGGCACCCTGTTCCAGGCTGGAACACGGAGTACTCCCAGGCACCCCTGGGTCTGCTGAGCAACGTCCAGGCACGGAGCCCTTTGGAGCCGCTCTCTATACGCCGAGTGTAGGGAAACGCCCTGCACTCTCTCCTGGAGCAGATTCGATTCCCCACCAAACCCACACTTTCACGAACAGACTTCTGGCACGTCTCACATGCCTTTGAGGTCTTACGCCTTGCCCTAGCCTGAGCTGCCCTGAGAGACCCCTCGGCCTCGCATTGCATCTAGGACCTCCTGCCTGAAATCACCCTGCCTCCAAGCGAAAGTCGGCTTGCGTTCTTACTGCGATTTAAGCCCTGTGCTTCCTGTGGCCCTGCAGGCTTTGGAATAGCCACAGGCCCCAGAGGCGTAACTAGGCAGGGCATTCCTTGGTTGAGGCAGTTCACTTAACCCAGAACACCCTGCTTCGGGGAGTTGGTTCAGGGAAGCAAACGCCGGGTAACATGTGTCTCTTTGGACTGGTTAGAAACCACAGGGAGGTAAGCTGAGTGTGCGCGAGGAAACGGGAGCCTGCTGGAACTATCCTTGCTTTCCCACTTGGAAGGCTGCATTCATGCTGCCTTGAAGCTGCCTGACGTCCCCTGCTGTTGACAGGCCTGGAAACCCGGTCGAAATGCTTCTGGGAAGAAAATGAGTTTGCTCCGTCTCAACCCGGTGCTTCCATGGCCGCGGTGGTGGTTAGCCTGACAAGCTCCAGAGCGAAAGGGAAACTCAACGTGAGAATTTGCCTCCAGTTTAGGCCCTGCGTAGCCGGGCGGAAGGGCGGCATGCAGCAGTTTCCATGAGTTCGTAGTCCCCGTTCGGGTTTATTTTAACGAAATTACCCATTTGAGGACTCCTAGGCCCCTCGGGCGTGCATCCATTTCCCTCCAAGGTCACTGAGGACCTCCAGACACCCCCCACGCCGTGGTCCCGCTGAGCAACATCGAGGCCCATTGCTCTGCCCCTCGGAGGCCCTGTGTGCGTGCCGAGTGATGGGCAACACTCTGCACGTTCCTTGAGGAGAGCTACATTTCCAGAGCCCTCAAACAGCCTCAGGACCAGATTTCTGGTGAGTCCGAAGCTCCCAGGAAATATTTGTCGTCGCCCTTGTGAGAGCTGCCGTGAGAAAACACTCTGCTTTGCCTCCTTCGCGGGCCTCGTACCTGAAGGCACTCTGCTCGAGGAGAACGTCAGCATCTCGCAATGCTGAGTCGCTAACGGGACAGCCAGATTAAGCACAGGCCTGGAGGGAAGGCCCTGACGTGAGGTGCAGAAGCGGAGCCGCGCAGCAGTTTCCATGAGGCCGGAGCCTCTGCTCTGCGTGTCTTTAACGGCAGTAGAGTTTCCTGGACACCTGGGAGGCTCGCGGGGGCACCCTCTTCCAGGCTGGAACACGGAGTACTCCCAGGCACCCCTGGGTCTGCTGAGCAACGTCCAGGCACGGAGCCCTTTGGAGCCGCTCTCTATACGCCGAGTGTAGGGAAACGCCCTGCACTCTCTCCTGGAGCAGATTCGATTCCCCACCAAACCCACACTTTCACGAACAGACTTCTGGCACGTCTCACATGCCTTTGAGGTCTTACGCCTTGCCCTAGCCTGAGCTGCCCTGAGAGACCATTCGGCCTCGCATTCCATCTAGGACCTCCTGCCTGAAGTCACCCTGCCTCCAAGCGAAAGTCGGCTTGCGTTCTTACTGCGATTTAAGCCCTGTGCTTCCTGTGGCCCTGCAGGCTTTGGAATAGCCACAGGCCCCAGAGGCGTAACTAGGCAGGGCATTCCTTGGTTGAGGCAGTTCACTTAACCCAGAACACCCTGCTTCGGGGAGTTGGTTCAGGGAAGCAAACGCCGGGTAACATGTGTCTCTTTGGACTGGTTAGAAACCACAGGGAGGTAAGCTGAGTGTGCGCGAGGAAACGGGAGCCTGCTGGAACTATCCTTGCTTTCCCACTTGGAAGGCTGCATTCATGCTGCCTTGAAGCTGCCTGACGTCCCCTGCTGTTGACAGGCCTGGAAACCCGGTCGAAATGCTTCTGGGAAGAAAATGAGTTTGCTCCGTCTCAACCCGGTGCTTCCATGGCCGCGGTGGTGGTTAGCCTGACAAGCTCCAGAGCGAAAGGGAAACTCAACGTGAGAATTTGCCTCCAGTTTAGGCCCTGCGTAGCCGGGCGGAAGGGCGGCATGCAGCAGTTTCCATGAGTTCGTAGTCCCCGTTCGGGTTTATTTTAACGAAATTACCCATTTGAGGACTCCTAGGCCCCTCGGGCGTGCATCCATTTCCCTCCAAGGTCACTGAGGACCTCCAGACACCCCCCACGCCGTGGTCCCGCTGAGCAACATCGAGGCCCATTGCTCTGCCCCTCGGAGGCCCTGTGTGCGTGCCGAGTGATGGGCAACACTCTGCACGTTCCTTGAGGAGAGCTACATTTCCAGAGCCCTCAAACAGCCTCAGGACCAGATTTCTGGTGAGTCCGAAGCTCCCAGGAAATATTTGTCGTCGCCCTTGTGAGAGCTGCCGTGAGAAAACACTCTGCTTTGCCTCCTTCGCGGGCCTCGTACCTGAAGGCACTCTGCTCGAGGAGAACGTCAGCATCTCGCAATGCTGAGTCGCTAACGGGACAGCCAGATTAAGCACAGGCCTGGAGGGAAGGCCCTGACGTGAGGTGCAGAAGCGGAGCCGCGCAGCAGTTTCCATGAGGCCGGAGCCTCTGCTCTGCGTGTCTTTAACGGCAGTAGAGTTTCCTGGACACCTGGGAGGCTCGCGGGGGCACCCTGTTCCAGGCTGGAACACGGAGTACTCCCAGGCACCCCTGGGTCTGCTGAGCAACGTCCAGGCACGGAGCCCTTTGGAGCCGCTCTCTATACGCCGAGTGTAGGGAAACGCCCTGCACTCTCTCCTGGAGCAGATTCGATTCCCCACCAAACCCACACTTTCACGAACAGACTTCTGGCACGTCTCACATGCCTTTGAGGTCTTACGCCTTGCCCTAGCCTGAGCTGCCCTGAGAGACCATTCGGCCTCGCATTGCATCTAGGACCTCCTGCCTGAAGTCACCCTGCCTCCAAGCGAAAGTCGGCTTGCGTTCTTACTGCGATTTAAGCCCTGTGCTTCCTGTGGCCCTGCAGGCTTTGGAATAGCCACAGGCCCCAGAGGCGTAACTAGGCAGGGCATTCCTTGGTTGAGGCAGTTCACTTGACCCAGAACACCCTATTTCGGGGAGTTGGTTCAGGGAAGCAAACGCAAGGTAACATGTGTCTCTTTGGACTGGTTAGAAACCACAGGGAGGTAAGCTGAGTGTGCGCGTGGAAACGGGAGCCTGCTGGAACTATCCTTGCTTTCCCACTTGGAAGGCTGCATTCATGCTGCCTTGAAGCTGCCTGACGTCCCCTGCTGTTGACAGGCCTGGAAACCCGGTCGAAATGCTTCTGGGAAGAAAATGAGTTTGCTCCGTCTCAACCCGGTGCTTCCATGGCCGCGGTGGTGGTTAGCCTGACAAGCTCCAGAGCGAAAGGGAAACTCAACGTGAGAATTTGCCTCCAGTTTAGTTCCTGCGTAGCCGGGTAGGAAGGGCGGCATGCAGCAGTTTCCATGAGTTCGTAGTCCCCGTTCGGGTTTATTTTAACGAAATTACCCATTTGAGGACTCCTAGGCCCCTCGGCTGTGCATCCATTTCCCTCCAAGGTCACTGAGGACCTCCAGAAACCCCCTACGTCGTGGTCCCGCTGAGCAACATCGAGGCCCATTGCTCTGCCCCTCGGAGGCCCTGTGTGCGTGCCGAGTGATGGGCAACACTCTGCACGTTCCTTGAGGAGAGCTACATTTCCAGATCCCTCAAACAGCCACAGGACAAGATTTCTGGTGAGTCCGAAGCTCCCAGGAAATATTTGTCGTCGCCCTTGTGAGAGCTGCCGTGAGAAAACACTCTGCTTTGCCTCCTTCGCGGGCCTCGTACCTGAAGGCACTCTGCTCGAGGAGAACGTCAGCATCTCGCAATGCTGAGTCGCTAACGGGACAGCCAGATTGAGCACAGGCCTGGAGGGAAAGCCCTGACGTGAGGTGCAGAAGCGGAGCCGCGCAGCAGTTTCCATGAGGCCGTAGCCTCTGCTCTGTGTGTCTTTAACGGCAGTAGAGTTTCCTGGACACCTGGGAGGCTCGCGCGGGCACGCTGTTCCAGGCTGGAACACGGAGTACGCCCAGGCACCCCTGGGTCTGCTGAGCAACGTCCAGGCACGGAGCCCTTTGGAGCCGCTCTCTATACGCCGAGTGTAGGGAAACGCCCTGCACTCTCTCCTGGAGCAGATTCGATTCCCCACCAAACCCACACTTTCACGAACAGACTTCTGGCACGTCTCACATGCCTTTGAGGTCTTACGCCTTGCCCTAGCCTGAGCTGCCCTGAGAGACCCCTCGGCCTCGCATTCCATCTAGGACCTCCTGCCTGAAATCACCCTGCCTCCAAGCGAAAGTCGGCTTGCGTTCTTACTGCGATTTAAGCCCTGTGCTTCCTGTGGCCCTGCAGGCTTTGGAATAGCCACAGGCCCCAGAGGCGTAACTAGGCAGGGCATTCCTTGGTTGAGGCAGTTCACTTGACCCAGAACACCCTACTTCGGGGAGTTGGTTCAGGCAAGCAAACGCAAGGTAACATGTGTCTCTTTGGACTGGTTAGAAACCACAGGGAGGTAAGCTGAGTGTGCGCGTGGAAACGGGAGCCTGCTGGAACTATCCTTGCTTTCCCACTTGGAAGGCTGCATTCATGCTGCCTTGAAGCTGCCTGACGTCCCCTGCTGTTGACAGGCCTGGAAACCCGGTCGAAATGCTTCTGGGAAGAAAATGAGTTTGCTCCGTCTCAACCCGGTGCTTCCATGGCCGCGGTGGTGGTTAGCCTGACAAGCTCCAGAGCGAAAGGGAAACTCAACGTGAGAATTTGCCTCCAGTTTAGTTCCTGCGTAGCCGGGTAGGAAGGGCGGCATGCAGCAGTTTCCATGAGTTCGTAGTCCCCGTTCGGGTTTACTTTAACGAAATTACCCATTTGAGGACTCCTAGGCCCCTCGGGCGTGCATCCATTTCCCTCCAAGGTCACTGAGGACCTCCAGAAACCCCCTACGCCGTGGTCCCGCTGAGCAACATCGAGGCCCATTGCTCTGCCCCTCGGAGGCCCTGTGTGCGTGCCGAGTGATGGGCAACACTCTGCACGTTCCTTGAGGAGAGCTACATTTCCAGAGCCCTCAAACAGCCTCAGGACCAGATTTCTGGTGAGTCCGAAGCTCCCAGGAAATATTTGTCGTCGCCCTTGTGAGAGCTGCCGTGAGAAAACACTCTGCTTTGCCTCCTTCGCGGGCCTCGTACCTGAAGGCACTCTGCTCGAGGAGAACGTCAGCATCTCGCAATGCTGAGTCGCTAACGGGACAGCCAGATTGAGCACAGGCCTGGAGGGAAGGCCCTGACGTGAGGTGCAGAAGCGGAGCCGCGCAGCAGTTTCCATGAGGCCGTAGCCTCTGCTCTGCGTGTCTTTAACGGCAGTAGAGTTTCCTGGACACCTGGGAGGCTCGCGGGGGCACCCTGTTCCAGGCTGGAACACGGAGTACTCCCAGGCACCCCTGGGTCTGCGGAGCAACGTCCAGGCACGGAGCCCTTTGGAGCCGCTCTCT
The DNA here is from genome assembly GCF_937001465.1 of Orcinus orca. Lineage (NCBI taxonomy): Eukaryota > Metazoa > Chordata > Mammalia > Artiodactyla > Delphinidae > Orcinus > Orcinus orca. The sequence continues at coordinate 34,906,856 of NC_064576.1, forward strand.
ATACGCCGAGTGTAGGGAAACGCCCTGCACTCTCTCCTGGAGCAGATTCGATTCCCCACCAAACCCACACTTTCACGAACAGACTTCTGGCACGTCTCACATGCCTTTGAGGTCTTACGCCTTGCCCTAGCCTGAGCTGCCCTGAGAGACCCCTCGGCCTCGCATTGCATCTAGGACCTCCTGCCTGAAATCACCCTGCCTCCAAGCGAAAGTCGGCTTGCGTTCTTACTGCGATTTAAGCCCTGTGCTTCCTGTGGCCCTGCAGGCTTTGGAATAGCCACAGGCCCCAGAGGCGTAACTAGGCAGGGCATTCCTTGGTTGAGGCAGTTCACTTAACCCAGAACACCCTGCTTCGGGGAGTTGGTTCAGGGAAGCAAACGCCGGGTAACATGTGTCTCTTTGGACTGGTTAGAAACCACAGGGAGGTAAGCTGAGTGTGCGCGAGGAAACGGGAGCCTGCTGGAACTATCCTTGCTTTCCCACTTGGAAGGCTGCATTCATGCTGCCTTGAAGCTGCCTGACGTCCCCTGCTGTTGACAGGCCTGGAAACCCGGTCGAAATGCTTCTGGGAAGAAAATGAGTTTGCTCCGTCTCAACCCGGTGCTTCCATGGCCGCGGTGGTGGTTAGCCTGACAAGCTCCAGAGCGAAAGGGAAACTCAACGTGAGAATTTGCCTCCAGTTTAGGCCCTGCGTAGCCGGGCGGAAGGGCGGCATGCAGCAGTTTCCATGAGTTCGTAGTCCCCGTTCGGGTTTATTTTAACGAAATTACCCATTTGAGGACTCCTAGGCCCCTCGGGCGTGCATCCATTTCCCTCCAAGGTCACTGAGGACCTCCAGACACCCCCCACGCCGTGGTCCCGCTGAGCAACATCGAGGCCCATTGCTCTGCCCCTCGGAGGCCCTGTGTGCGTGCCGAGTGATGGGCAACACTCTGCACGTTCCTTGAGGAGAGCTACATTTCCAGAGCCCTCAAACAGCCTCAGGACCAGATTTCTGGTGAGTCCGAAGCTCCCAGGAAATATTTGTCGTCGCCCTTGTGAGAGCTGCCGTGAGAAAACACTCTGCTTTGCCTCCTTCGCGGGCCTCGTACCTGAAGGCACTCTGCTCGAGGAGAACGTCAGCATCTCGCAATGCTGAGTCGCTAACGGGACAGCCAGATTAAGCACAGGCCTGGAGGGAAGGCCCTGACGTGAGGTGCAGAAGCGGAGCCGCGCAGCAGTTTCCATGAGGCCGGAGCCTCTGCTCTGCGTGTCTTTAACGGCAGTAGAGTTTCCTGGACACCTGGGAGGCTCGCGGGGGCACCCTCTTCCAGGCTGGAACACGGAGTACTCCCAGGCACCCCTGGGTCTGCTGAGCAACGTCCAGGCACGGAGCCCTTTGGAGCCGCTCTCTATACGCCGAGTGTAGGGAAACGCCCTGCACTCTCTCCTGGAGCAGATTCGATTCCCCACCAAACCCACACTTTCACGAACAGACTTCTGGCACGTCTCACATGCCTTTGAGGTCTTACGCCTTGCCCTAGCCTGAGCTGCCCTGAGAGACCATTCGGCCTCGCATTCCATCTAGGACCTCCTGCCTGAAGTCACCCTGCCTCCAAGCGAAAGTCGGCTTGCGTTCTTACTGCGATTTAAGCCCTGTGCTTCCTGTGGCCCTGCAGGCTTTGGAATAGCCACAGGCCCCAGAGGCGTAACTAGGCAGGGCATTCCTTGGTTGAGGCAGTTCACTTGACCCAGAACACCCTATTTCGGGGAGTTGGTTCAGGGAAGCAAACGCAAGGTAACATGTGTCTCTTTGGACTGGTTAGAAACCACAGGGAGGTAAGCTGAGTGTGCGCGTGGAAACGGGAGCCTGCTGGAACTATCCTTGCTTTCCCACTTGGAAGGCTGCATTCATGCTGCCTTGAAGCTGCCTGACGTCCCCTGCTGTTGACAGGCCTGGAAACCCGGTCGAAATGCTTCTGGGAAGAAAATGAGTTTGCTCCGTCTCAACCCGGTGCTTCCATGGCCGCGGTGGTGGTTAGCCTGACAAGCTCCAGAGCGAAAGGGAAACTCAACGTGAGAATTTGCCTCCAGTTTAGTTCCTGCGTAGCCGGGTAGGAAGGGCGGCATGCAGCAGTTTCCATGAGTTCGTAGTCCCCGTTCGGGTTTATTTTAACGAAATTACCCATTTGAGGACTCCTAGGCCCCTCGGGTGTGCATCCATTTCCCTCCAAGGTCACTGAGGACCTCCAGAAACCCCCTACGCCGTGGTCCCGCTGAGCAACATCGAGGCCCATTGCTCTGCCCCTCGGAGGCCCTGTGTGCGTGCCGAGTGATGGGCAACACTCTGCACGTTCCTTGAGGAGAGCTACATTTCCAGATCCCTCAAACAGCCACAGGACAAGATTTCTGGTGAGTCCGAAGCTCCCAGGAAATATTTGTCGTCGCCCTTGTGAGAGCTGCCGTGAGAAAACACTCTGCTTTGCCTCCTTCGCGGGCCTCGTACCTGAAGGCACTCTGCTCGAGGAGAACGTCAGCATCTCGCAATGCTGAGTCGCTAACGGGACAGCCAGATTGAGCACAGGCCTGGAGGGAAGACCCTGACGTGAGGTGCAGAAGCGGAGCCGCGCAGCAGTTTCCATGAGGCCGTAGCCTCTGCTCTGTGTGTCTTTAACGGCAGTAGAGTTTCCTGGACACCTGGGAGGCTCGCGGGGGCACCCTGTTCCAGGCTGGAACACGGAGTACGCCCAGGCACCCCTGGGTCTGCTGAGCAACGTCCAGGCACGGAGCCCTTTGGAGCCGCTCTCTATACGCCGAGTGTAGGGAAACGCCCTGCACTCTCTCCTGGAGCAGATTCGATTCCCCACCAAACCCACACTTTCACGAACAGACTTCTGGCACGTCTCACATGCCTTTGAGGTCTTACGCCTTGCCCTAGCCTGAGCTGCCCTGAGAGACCCCTCGGCCTCGCATTGCATCTAGGACCTCCTGCCTGAAATCACCCTGCCTCCAAGCGAAAGTCGGCTTGCGTTCTTACTGCGATTTAAGCCCTGTGCTTCCTGTGGCCCTGCAGGCTTTGGAATAGCCACAGGCCCCAGAGGCGTAACTAGGCAGGGCATTCCTTGGTTGAGGCAGTTCACTTGACCCAGAACACCCTACTTCGGGGAGTTGGTTCAGGGAAGCAAACGCAAGGTAACATGTGTCTCTTTGGACTGGTTAGAAACCACAGGGAGGTAAGCTGAGTGTGCGCGTGGAAACGGGAGCCTGCTGGAACTATCCTTGCTTTCCCACTTGGAAGGCTGCATTCATGCTGCCTTGAAGCTGCCTGACGTCCCCTGCTGTTGACAGGCCTGGAAACCCGGTCGAAATGCTTCTGGGAAGAAAATGAGTTTGCTCCGTCTCAACTCGGTGCTTCCATGGCCGCGGTGGTGGTTAGCCTGACAAGCTCCAGAGCGAAAGGGAAACTCAACGTGAGAATTTGCCTCCAGTTTAGTTCCTGCGTAGCCGGGTAGGAAGGGCGGCATGCAGCAGTTTCCATGAGTTCGTAGTCCCCGTTCGGGTTTACTTTAACGAAATTACCCATTTGAGGACTCCTAGGCCCCTCGGGCGTGCATCCATTTCCCTCCAAGGTCACTGAGGACCTCCAGAAACCCCCTACGCCGTGGTCCCGCTGAGCAACATCGAGGCCCATTGCTCTGCCCCTCGGAGGCCCTGTGTGCGTGCCGAGTGATGGGCAACACTCTGCACGTTCCTTGAGGAGAGCTACATTTCCAGAGCCCTCAAACAGCCTCAGGACCAGATTTCTGGTGAGTCCGAAGCTCCCAGGAAATATTTGTCGTCGCCCTTGTGAGAGCTGCCGTGAGAAAACACTCTGCTTTGCCTCCTTCGCGGGCCTCGTACCTGAAGGCACTCTGCTCGAGGAGAACGTCAGCATCTCGCAATGCTGAGTCGCTAACGGGACAGCCAGATTGAGCACAGGCCTGGAGGGAAGGCCCTGACGTGAGGTGCAGAAGCGGAGCCGCGCAGCAGTTTCCATGAGGCCGTAGCCTCTGATCTGCGTGTCTTTAACGGCAGTAGAGTTTCCTGGACACCTGGGAGGCTCGCGGGGGCACCCTGTTCCAGGCTGGAACACGGAGTACTCCCAGGCACCCCTGGGTCTGCTGAGCAACGTCCAGGCACGGAGCCCTTTGGAGCCGCTCTCTATACGCCGAGTGTAGGGAAACGCCCTGCACTCTCTCCTGGAGCAGATTCGATTCCCCACCAAACCCACACTTTCACGAACAGACTTCTGGCACGTCTCACATGCCTTTGAGGCCTTACGCCTTGCCCTAGCCTGAGCTGCCCTGAGAGACCCCTCGGCCTTGCATTGCATCTAGGACCTCCTGCCTGAAATCACCCTGCCTCCAAGCGAAAGTCGGCTTGCGTTCTTACTGCGATTTAAGCCCTGTGCTTCCTGTGGCCCTGCAGGCTTTGGAATAGCCACAGGCCCCAGAGGCGTAACTAGGCAGGGCATTCCTTGGTTGAGGCAGTTCACTTAACCCAGAACACCCTGCTTCGGGGAGTTGGTTCAGGGAAGCAAACGCCGGGTAACATGTGTCTCTTTGGACTGGTTAGAAACCACAGGGAGGTAAGCTGAGTGTGCGCGAGGAAACGGGAGCCTGCTGGAACTATCCTTGCTTTCCCACTTGGAAGGCTGCATTCATGCTGCCTTGAAGCTGCCTGACGTCCCCTGCTGTTGACAGGCCTGGAAACCCGGTAGAAATGCTTCTGGGAAGAAAATGAGTTTGCTCCGTCTCAACCCGGTGCTTCCATGGCCGCGGTGGTGGTTAGCCTGACAAGCTCCAGAGCGAAAGGGAAACTCAACGTGAGAATTTGCCTCCAGTTTAGGCCCTGCGTAGCCGGGCGGAAGGGCGGCATGCAGCAGTTTCCATGAGTTCGTAGTCCCCGTTCGGGTTTATTTTAACGAAATTACCCATTTGAGGACTCCTAGGCCCCTCGGCTGTGCATCCATTTCCCTCCAAGGTCACTGAGGACCTCCAGACACCCCCCACACCGTGGTCCCGCTGAGCAACATCGAGGCCCATTGCTCTGCCCCTCGGAGGCCCTGTGTGCGTGCCGAGTGATGGGCAACACTCTGCACGTTCCTTGAGGAGAGCTACATTTCCAGAGCCCTCAAACAGCCTCAGGACCAGATTTCTGGTGAGTCCGAAGCTCCCAGGAAATATTTGTCGTCGCCCTTGTGAGAGCTGCCGTGAGAAAACACTCTGCTTTGCCTCCTTCGCGGGCCTCGTACCTGAAGGCACTCTGCTCGAGGAGAACGTCAGCATCTCGCAATGCTGAGTCGCTAACGGGACAGCCAGATTAAGCACAGGCCTGGAGGGAAGGCCCTGACGTGAGGTGCAGAAGCGGAGCCGCGCAGCAGTTTCCATGAGGCCGGAGCCTCTGCTCTGCGTGTCTTTAACGGCAGTAGAGTTTCCTGGACACCTGGGAGGCTCGCGGGGGCACCCTGTTCCAGGCTGGAACACGGAGTACTCCCAGGCACCCCTGGGTCTGCTGAGCAACGTCCAGGCACGGAGCCCTTTGGAGCCGCTCTCTATACGCCGAGTGTAGGGAAACGCCCTGCACTCTCTCCTGGAGCAGATTCGATTCCCCACCAAACCCACACTTTCACGAACAGACTTCTGGCACGTCTCACATGCCTTTGAGGTCTTACGCCTTGCCCTAGCCTGAGCTGCCCTGAGAGACCATTCGGCCTCGCATTGCATCTAGGACCTCCTGCCTGAAGTCACCCTGCCTCCAAGCGAAAGTCGGCTTGCGTTCTTACTGCGATTTAAGCCCTGTGCTTCCTGTGGCCCTGCAGGCTTTGGAATAGCCACAGGCCCCAGAGGCGTAACTAGGCAGGGCATTCCTTGGTTGAGGCAGTTCACTTGACCCAGAACACCCTATTTCGGGGAGTTGGTTCAGGGAAGCAAACGCAAGGTAACATGTGTCTCTTTGGACTGGTTAGAAACCACAGGGAGGTAAGCTGAGTGTGCGCGTGGAAACGGGAGCCTGCTGGAACTATCCTTGCTTTCCCACTTGGAAGGCTGCATTCATGCTGCCTTGAAGCTGCCTGACGTCCCCTGCTGTTGACAGGCCTGGAAACCCGGTCGAAATGCTTCTGGGAAGAAAATGAGTTTGCTCCGTCTCAACTCGGTGCTTCCATGGCCGCGGTGGTGGTTAGCCTGACAAGCTCCAGAGCGAAAGGGAAACTCAACGTGAGAATTTGCCTCCAGTTTAGTTCCTGCGTAGCCGGGTAGGAAGGGCGGCATGCAGCAGTTTCCATGAGTTCGTAGTCCCCGTTCGGGTTTATTTTAACGAAATTACCCATTTGAGGACTCCTAGGCCCCTCGGCTGTGCATCCATTTCCCTCCAAGGTCACTGAGGACCTCCAGAAACCCCCTACGTCGTGGTCCCGCTGAGCAACATCGAGGCCCATTGCTCTGCCCCTCGGAGGCCCTGTGTGCGTGCCGAGTGATGGGCAACACTCTGCACGTTCCTTGAGGAGAGCTACATTTCCAGATCCCTCAAACAGCCACAGGACAAGATTTCTGGTGAGTCCGAAGCTCCCAGGAAATATTTGTCGTCGCCCTTGTGAGAGCTGCCGTGAGAAAACACTCTGCTTTGCCTCCTTCGCGGGCCTCGTACCTGAAGGCACTCTGCTCGAGGAGAACGTCAGCATCTCGCAATGCTGAGTCGCTAACGGGACAGCCAGATTGAGCACAGGCCTGGAGGGAAAGCCCTGACGTGAGGTGCAGAAGCGGAGCCGCGCAGCAGTTTCCATGAGGCCGTAGCCTCTGCTCTGTGTGTCTTTAACGGCAGTAGAGTTTCCTGGACACCTGGGAGGCTCGCGGGGGCACCCTGTTCCAGGCTGGAACACGGAGTACGCCCAGGCACCCCTGGGTCTGCTGAGCAACGTCCAGGCACGGAGCCCTTTGGAGCCGCTCTCTATACGCCGAGTGTAGGGAAACGCCCTGCACTCTCTCCTGGAGCAGATTCGATTCCCCACCAAACCCACACTTTCACGAACAGACTTCTGGCACGTCTCACATGCCTTTGAGGTCTTACGCCTTGCCCTAGCCTGAGCTGCCCTGAGAGACCCCTCGGCCTCGCATTCCATCTAGGACCTCCTGCCTGAAATCACCCTGCCTCCAAGCGAAAGTCGGCTTGCGTTCTTACTGCGATTTAAGCCCTGTGCTTCCTGTGGCCCTGCAGGCTTTGGAATAGCCACAGGCCCCAGAGGCGTAACTAGGCAGGGCATTCCTTGGTTGAGGCAGTTCATTTGACCCAGAACACCCTACTTCGGGGAGTTGGTTCAGGCAAGCAAACGCAAGGTAACATGTGTCTCTTTGGACTGGTTAGAAACCACAGGGAGGTAAGCTGAGTGTGCGCGTGGAAACGGGAGCCTGCTGGAACTATCCTTGCTTTCCCACTTGGAAGGCTGCATTCATGCTGCCTTGAAGCTGCCTGACGTCCCCTGCTGTTGACAGGCCTGGAAACCCGGTCGAAATGCTTCTGGGAAGAAAATGAGTTTGCTCCGTCTCAACCCGGTGCTTCCATGGCCGCGGTGGTGGTTAGCCTGACAAGCTCCAGAGCGAAAGGGAAACTCAACGTGAGAATTTGCCTCCAGTTTAGTTCCTGCGTAGCCGGGTAGGAAGGGCGGCATGCAGCAGTTTCCATGAGTTCGTAGTCCCCGTTCGGGTTTATTTTAACGAAATTACCCATTTGAGGACTCCTAGGCCCCTCGGCTGTGCATCCATTTCCCTCCAAGGTCACTGAGGACCTCCAGACACCCCCCACACCGTGGTCCCGCTGAGCAACATCGAGGCCCATTGCTCTGCCCCTCGGAGGCCCTGTGTGCGTGCCGAGTGATGGGCAACACTCTGCACGTTCCTTGAGGAGAGCTACATTTCCAGAGCCCTCAAACAGCCTCAGGACCAGATTTCTGGTGAGTCCGAAGCTCCCAGGAAATATTTGTCGTCGCCCTTGTGAGAGCTGCCGTGAGAAAACACTCTGCTTTGCCTCCTTCGCGGGCCTCGTACCTGAAGGCACTCTGCTCGAGGAGAACGTCAGCATCTCGCAATGCTGAGTCGCTAACGGGACAGCCAGATTGAGCACAGGCCTGGAGGGAAGGCCCTGACGTGAGGTGCAGAAGCGGAGCCGCGCAGCAGTTTCCATGAGGCCGTAGCCTCTGCTCTGCGTGTCTTTAACGGCAGTAGAGTTTCCTGGACACCTGGGAGGCTCGCGGGGGCACCCTGTTCCAGGCTGGAACACGGAGTACTCCCAGGCACCCCTGGGTCTGCTGAGCAACGTCCAGGCCCGGAGCCCTTTGGAGCCGCTCTCTATACGCCGAGTGTAGGGAAACGCCCTGCACTCTCTCCTGGAGCAGATTCGATTCCCCACCAAACCCACACTTTCACGAACAGACTTCTGGCACGTCTCACATGCCTTTGAGGCCTTACGCCTTGCCCTAGCCTGAGCTGCCCTGAGAGACCCCTCGGCCTCGCATTGCATCTAGGACCTCCTGCCTGAAATCACCCTGCCTCCAAGCGAAAGTCGGCTTGCGTTCTTACTGCGATTTAAGCCCTGTGCTTCCTGTGGCCCTGCAGGCTTTGGAATACCCACAGGCCCCAGAGGCGTAACTAGGCAGGGCATTCCTTGGTTGAGGCAGTTCACTTGACCCAGAACACCCTACTTCGGGGAGTTGGTTCAGGGAAGCAAACGCAAGGTAACATGTGTCTCTTTGGACTGGTTAGAAACCACAGGGAGGTAAGCTGAGTGTGCGCGTGGAAACGGGAGCCTGCTGGAACTATCCTTGCTTTCCCACTTGGAAGGCTGCATTCATGCTGCCTTGAAGCTGCCTGACGTCCCCTGCTGTTGACAGGCCTGGAAACCCGGTAGAAATGCTTCTGGGAAGAAAATGAGTTTGCTCCGTCTCAACTCGGTGCTTCCATGGCCGCGGTGGTGGTTAGCCTGACAAGCTCCAGAGCGAAAGGGAAACTCAACGTGAGAATTTGCCTCCAGTTTAGGCCCTGCGTAGCCGGGCAGGAAGGGCGGCATGCAGCAGTTTCCATGAGTTCGTAGTCCCCGTTCGGGTTTATTTTAACGAAATTACCCATTTGAGGACTCCTAGGCCCCTCGGGCGTGCATCCATTTCCCACCAAGGTCACTGAGGACCTTCAGACACCCCCCCACGCCGTGGTCCCGCTGAGCAACATCGAGGCCCATTGCTCTGCCCCTCGGAGGCCCTGTGTGCGTGCCGAGTGATGGGCAACACTCTGCACGTTCCTTGAGGAGAGCTACATTTCCAGAGCCCTCAAACAGCCTCAGGACCAGATTTCTGGTGAGTCCGAAGCTCCCAGGAAATATTTGTCGTCGCCCTTGTGAGAGCTGCCGTGAGAAAACACTCTGCTTTGCCTCCTTCGCGGGCCTCGTACCTGAAGGCACTCTGCTCGAGGAGAACGTCAGCATCTCGCAATGCTGAGTCGCTAACGGGACAGCCAGATTGAGCACAGGCCTGGAGGGAAGGCCCTGACGTGAGGTGCAGAAGCGGAGCCGCGCAGCAGTTTCCATGAGGCCGTAGCCTCTGCTCTGCGTGTCTTTAACGGCAGTAGAGTTTCCTGGACACCTGGGAGGCTCGCGGGGGCACCCTGTTCCAGGCTGGAACACGGAGTACTCCCAGGCACCCCTGGGTCTGCTGAGCAACGTCCAGGCCCGGAGCCCTTTGGAGCCGCTCTCTATACGCCGAGTGTAGGGAAACGCCCTGCACTCTCTCCTGGAGCAGATTCGATTCCCCACCAAACCCACACTTTCACGAACAGACTTCTGGCACGTCTCACATGCCTTTGAGGTCTTACGCCTTGCCCTAGCCTGAGCTGCCCTGAGAGACCCCTCGGCCTCGCATTGCATCTAGGACCTCCTGCCTGAAATCACCCTGCCTCCAAGCGAAAGTCGGCTTGCGTTCTTACTGCGATTTAAGCCCTGTGCTTCCTGTGGCCCTGCAGGCTTTGGAATAGCCACAGGCCCCAGAGGCGTAACTAGGCAGGGCATTCCTTGGTTGAGGCAGTTCACTTAACCCAGAACACCCTGCTTCGGGGAGTTGGTTCAGGGAAGCAAACGCAGGGTAACCTGTGTCTCTTTGGACTGGTTAGAAACCACAGGGAGGTAAGCTGAGTGTGCGCGTGGAAACGGGAGCCTGCTGGAACTATCCTTGCTTTCCCACTTGGAAGGCTGCATTCATGCTGCCTTGAAGCTGCCTGACGTCCCCTGCTGTTGACAGGCCTGGAAACCCGGTCGAAATGCTTCTGGGAAGAAAATGAGTTTGCTCCGTCTCAACCCGGTGCTTCCATGGCCGCGGTGGTGGTTAGCCTGACAAGCTCCAGAGCGAAAGGGAAACTCAACGTGAGAATTTGCCCCCAGTTTAGGCCCTGCGTAGCCGGGCAGGAAGGGCGGCATGCAGCAGTTTCCATGAGTTCGTAGTCCCCGTTCGGGTTTATTTTAACGAAATTACCCATTTGAGGACTCCTAGGCCCCTCGGGCGTGCATCCATTTCCCTCCAAGGTCACTGAGGACCTTCAGACACCCCCCCACGCCGTGGTCCCGCTGAGCAACATCGAGGCCCATTGCTCTGCCCCTCGGAGGCCCTGTGTGCGTGCCGAGTGATGGGCAACACTCTGCACGTTCCTTGAGGAGAGCTACATTTCCAGAGCCCTCAAACAGCCTCAGGACCAGATTTCTGGTGAGTCCGAAGCTCCCAGGAAATATTTGTCGTCGCCCTTGTGAGAGCTGCCGTGAGAAAACACTCTGCTTTGCCTCCTTCGCGGGCCTCGTACCTGAAGGCACTCTGCTCGAGGAGAACGTCAGCATCTCGCAATGCTGAGTCGCTAACGGGACAGCCAGATTGAGCACAGGCCTGGAGGGAAGGCCCTGACGTGAGGTGCAGAAGCGGAGCCGCGCAGCAGTTTCCATGAGGCCGTAGCCTCTGCTCTGCGTGTCTTTAACGGCAGTAGAGTTTCCTGGACACCTGGGAGGCTCGCGGGGGCACCCTGTTCCAGGCTGGAACACGGAGTACTCCCAGGCACCCCTGGGTCTGCTGAGCAACGTCCAGGCACGGAGCCCTTTGGAGCCGCTCTCTATACGCCGAGTGTAGGGAAACGCCCTGCACTCTCTCCTGGAGCAGATTCGATTCCCCACCAAACCCACACTTTCACGAACAGACTTCTGGCACGTCTCACATGCCTTTGAGGTCTTACGCCTTGCCCTAGCCTGAGCTGCCCTGAGAGACCCCTCGGCCTCGCATTGCATCTAGGACCTCCTGCCTGAAATCACCCTGCCTCCAAGCGAAAGTCGCCTTGCGTTCTTACTGCGATTTAAGCCCTGTGCTTCCTGTGGCCCTGCAGGCTTTGGAATAGCCACAGGCCCAAGAGGCGTAACTAGGCAGGGCATTCCTTGGTTGAGGCAGTTCACTTGACCCAGAACACCCTACTTCGGGGAGTTGGTTCAGGGAAGCAAACGTAAGGTAACATGTGTCTCTTTGGACTGGTTAGAAACCACAGGGAAGTAAGCTGAGTGTGCGCGTGGAAACGGGAGCCTGCTGGAACTATCCTTGCTTTCCCACTTGGAAGGCTGCATTCATGCTGCCTTGAAGCTGCCTGACGTCCCCTGCTGTTGACAGGCCTGGAAACCCTGTCGAAATGCTTCTGGGAAGAAAATGAGTTTGCTCCGTCTCAACCCGGTGCTTCCATGGCCGCGGTGGTGGTTAGCCTGACAAGCTCCAGAGCGAAAGGGAAACTCAACGTGAGAATTTGCCCCCAGTTTAGGCCCTGCGTAGCCGGGCAGGAAGGGCGGCATGCAGCAGTTTCCATGAGTTCGTAGTCCCCGTTCGGGTTTATTTTAACGAAATTACCCATTTGAGGACTCCTAGGCCCCTCGGGCGTGCATCCACTTCCCTCCAAGGTCACTGAGGACCTTCAGACACCCCCCACGCCGTGGTCCCGCTGAGCAACATCGAGGCCCATTGCTCTGCCCCTCGGAGGCCCTGTGTGCGTGCCGAGTGATGGGCAACACTCTGCACGTTCCTTGAGGAGAGCTACATTTCCAGAGCCCTCAAACAGCCTCAGGACCAGATTTCTGGTGAGTCCGAAGCTCCCAGGAAATATTTGTCGTCGCCCTTGTGAGAGCTGCCGTGAGAAAACACTCTGCTTTGCCTCCTTCGCGGGCCTCGTACCTGAAGGCACTCTGCTCGAGGAGAACGTCAGCATCTCGCAATGCTGAGTCGCTAACGGGACAGCCAGATTGAGCACAGGCCTGGAGGGAAGGCCCTGACGTGAGGTGCAGAAGCGGAGCCGCGCAGCAGTTTCCATGAGGCCGTAGCCTCTGCTCTGCGTGTCTTTAACGGCAGTAGAGTTTCCTGGACACCTGGGAGGCTCGCGGGGGCACCCTGTTCCAGGCTGGAACACGGAGTACTCCCAGGCACCCCTGGGTCTGCTGAGCAACGTCCAGGCCCGGAGCCCTTTGGAGCCGCTCTCTATACGCCGAGTGTAGGGAAACGCCCTGCACTCTCTCCTGGAGCAGATTCGATTCCCCACCAAACCCACACTTTCACGAACAGACTTCTGGCACGTCTCACATGCCTTTGAGGCCTTACGCCTTGCCCTAGCCTGAGCTGCCCTGAGAGACCCCTCGGCCTCGCATTGCATCTAGGACCTCCTGCCTGAAATCACCCTGCCTCCAAGCGAAAGTCGGCTTGCGTTCTTACTGCGATTTAAGCCCTGTGCTTCCTGTGGCCCTGCAGGCTTTGGAATACCCACAGGCCCCAGAGGCGTAACTAGGCAGGGCATTCCTTGGTTGAGGCAGTTCACTTGACCCAGAACACCCTACTTCGGGGAGTTGGTTCAGGGAAGCAAACGCAAGGTAACATGTGTCTCTTTGGACTGGTTAGAAACCACAGGGAGGTAAGCTGAGTGTGCGCGTGGAAACGGGAGCCTGCTGGAACTATCCTTGCTTTCCCACTTGGAAGGCTGCATTCATGCTGCCTTGAAGCTGCCTGACGTCCCCTGCTGTTGACAGGCCTGGAAACCCGGTAGAAATGCTTCTGGGAAGAAAATGAGTTTGCTCCGTCTCAACTCGGTGCTTCCATGGCCGCGGTGGTGGTTAGCCTGACAAGCTCCAGAGCGAAAGGGAAACTCAACGTGAGAATTTGCCTCCAGTTTAGGCCCTGCGTAGCCGGGCAGGAAGGGCGGCATGCAGCAGTTTCCATGAGTTCGTAGTCCCCGTTCGGGTTTATTTTAACGAAATTACCCATTTGAGGACTCCTAGGCCCCTCGGGCGTGCATCCATTTCCCACCAAGGTCACTGAGGACCTTCAGACACCCCCCCACGCCGTGGTCCCGCTGAGCAACATCGAGGCCCATTGCTCTGCCCCTCGGAGGCCCTGTGTGCGTGCCGAGTGATGGGCAACACTCTGCACGTTCCTTGAGGAGAGCTACATTTCCAGAGCCCTCAAACAGCCTCAGGACCAGATTTCTGGTGAGTCCGAAGCTCCCAGGAAATATTTGTCGTCGCCCTTGTGAGAGCTGCCGTGAGAAAACACTCTGCTTTGCCTCCTTCGCGGGCCTCGTACCTGAAGGCACTCTGCTCGAGGAGAACGTCAGCATCTCGCAATGCTGAGTCGCTAACGGGACAGCCAGATTGAGCACAGGCCTGGAGGGAAGGCCCTGACGTGAGGTGCAGAAGCGGAGCCGCGCAGCAGTTTCCATGAGGCCGTAGCCTCTGCTCTGCGTGTCTTTAACGGCAGTAGAGTTTCCTGGACACCTGGGAGGCTCGCGGGGGCACCCTGTTCCAGGCTGGAACACGGAGTACTCCCAGGCACCCCTGGGTCTGCTGAGCAACGTCCAGGCACGGAGCCCTTTGGAGCCGCTCTCTATACGCCGAGTGTAGGGAAACGCCCTGCACTCTCTCCTGGAGCAGATTCGATTCCCCACCAAACCCACACTTTCACGAACAGACTTCTGGCACGTCTCACATGCCTTTGAGGTCTTACGCCTTGCCCTAGCCTGAGCTGCCCTGAGAGACCCCTCGGCCTCGCATTGCATCTAGGACCTCCTGCCTGAAATCACCCTGCCTCCAAGCGAAAGTCGGCTTGCGTTCTTACTGCGATTTAAGCCCTGTGCTTCCTGTGGCCCTGCAGGCTTTGGAATAGCCACAGGCCCCAGAGGCGTAACTAGGCAGGGCATTCCTTGGTTGAGGCAGTTCACTTAACCCAGAACACCCTGCTTCGGGGAGTTGGTTCAGGGAAGCAAACGCAGGGTAACCTGTGTCTCTTTGGACTGGTTAGAAACCACAGGGAGGTAAGCTGAGTGTGCGCGTGGAAACGGGAGCCTGCTGGAACTATCCTTGCTTTCCCACTTGGAAGGCTGCATTCATGCTGCCTTGAAGCTGCCTGACGTCCCCTGCTGTTGACAGGCCTGGAAACCCGGTCGAAATGCTTCTGGGAAGAAAATGAGTTTGCTCCGTCTCAACCCGGTGCTTCCATGGCCGCGGTGGTGGTTAGCCTGACAAGCTCCAGAGCGAAAGGGAAACTCAACGTGAGAATTTGCCCCCAGTTTAGGCCCTGCGTAGCCGGGCAGGAAGGGCGGCATGCAGCAGTTTCCATGAGTTCGTAGTCCCCGTTCGGGTTTATTTTAACGAAATTACCCATTTGAGGACTCCTAGGCCCCTCGGGCGTGCATCCATTTCCCTCCAAGGTCACTGAGGACCTTCAGACACCCCCCCACGCCGTGGTCCCGCTGAGCAACATCGAGGCCCATTGCTCTGCCCCTCGGAGGCCCTGTGTGCGTGCCGAGTGATGGGCAACACTCTGCACGTTCCTTGAGGAGAGCTACATTTCCAGAGCCCTCAAACAGCCTCAGGACCAGATTTCTGGTGAGTCCGAAGCTCCCAGGAAATATTTGTCGTCGCCCTTGTGAGAGCTGCCGTGAGAAAACACTCTGCTTTGCCTCCTTCGCGGGCCTCGTACCTGAAGGCACTCTGCTCGAGGAGAACGTCAGCATCTCGCAATGCTGAGTCGCTAACGGGACAGCCAGATTGAGCACAGGCCTGGAGGGAAGGCCCTGACGTGAGGTGCAGAAGCGGAGCCGCGCAGCAGTTTCCATGAGGCCGTAGCCTCTGCTCTGCGTGTCTTTAACGGCAGTAGAGTTTCCTGGACACCTGGGAGGCTCGCGGGGGCACCCTGTTCCAGGCTGGAACACGGAGTACTCCCAGGCACCCCTGGGTCTGCTGAGCAACGTCCAGGCACGGAGCCCTTTGGAGCCGCTCTCTATACGCCGAGTGTAGGGAAACGCCCTGCACTCTCTCCTGGAGCAGATTCGATTCCCCACCAAACCCACACTTTCACGAACAGACTTCTGGCACGTCTCACATGCCTTTGAGGTCTTACGCCTTGCCCTAGCCTGAGCTGCCCTGAGAGACCCCTCGGCCTCGCATTGCATCTAGGACCTCCTGCCTGAAATCACCCTGCCTCCAAGCGAAAGTCGCCTTGCGTTCTTACTGCGATTTAAGCCCTGTGCTTCCTGTGGCCCTGCAGGCTTTGGAATAGCCACAGGCCCAAGAGGCGTAACTAGGCAGGGCATTCCTTGGTTGAGGCAGTTCACTTGACCCAGAACACCCTACTTCGGGGAGTTGGTTCAGGGAAGCAAACGTAAGGTAACATGTGTCTCTTTGGACTGGTTAGAAACCACAGGGAAGTAAGCTGAGTGTGCGCGTGGAAACGGGAGCCTGCTGGAACTATCCTTGCTTTCCCACTTGGAAGGCTGCATTCATGCTGCCTTGAAGCTGCCTGACGTCCCCTGCTGTTGACAGGCCTGGAAACCCTGTCGAAATGCTTCTGGGAAGAAAATGAGTTTGCTCCGTCTCAACCCGGTGCTTCCATGGCCGCGGTGGTGGTTAGCCTGACAAGCTCCAGAGCGAAAGGGAAACTCAACGTGAGAATTTGCCCCCAGTTTAGGCCCTGCGTAGCCGGGCAGGAAGGGCGGCATGCAGCAGTTTCCATGAGTTCGTAGTCCCCGTTCGGGTTTATTTTAACGAAATTACCCATTTGAGGACTCCTAGGCCCCTCGGGCGTGCATCCACTTCCCTCCAAGGTCACTGAGGACCTTCAGACACCCCCCACGCCGTGGTCCCGCTGAGCAACATCGAGGCCCATTGCTCTGCCCCTCGGAGGCCCTGTGTGCGTGCCGAGTGATGGGCAACACTCTGCACGTTCCTTGAGGAGAGCTACATTTCCAGAGCCCTCAAACAGCCTCAGGACCAGATTTCTGGTGAGTCCGAAGCTCCCAGGAAATATTTGTCGTCGCCCTTGTGAGAGCTGCCGTGAGAAAACACTCTGCTTTGCCTCCTTCGCGGGCCTCGTACCTGAAGGCACTCTGCTCGAGGAGAACGTCAGCATCTCGCAATGCTGAGTCGCTAACGGTACAGCCAGATTGAGCACAGGCCTGGAGGGAAGGCCCTGACGTGAGGTGCAGAAGCGGAGCCGCGCAGCAGTTTCCATGAGGCCGTAGCCTCTGCTCTGCGTGTCTTTAACGGCAGTAGAGTTTCCTGGACACCTGGGAGGCTCGCGGGGGCACCCTGTTCCAGGCTGGAACACGGAGTACTCCCAGGCACCCCTGGGTCTGCTGAGCAACGTCCAGGCACGGAGCCCTTTGGAGCCGCTCTCTATACGCCGAGTGTAGGGAAACGCCCTGCACTCTCTCCTGGAGCAGATTCGATTCCCCACCAAACCCACACTTTCACGAACAGACTTCTGGCACGTCTCACATGCCTTTGAGGTCTTACGCCTTGCCCTAGCCTGAGCTGCCCTGAGAGACCCCTCGGCCTCGCATTGCATCTAGGACCTCCTGCCTGAAATCACCCTGCCTCCAAGCGAAAGTCGGCTTGCGTTCTTACTGCGATTTAAGCCCTGTGCTTCCTGTGGCCCTGCAGGCTTTGGAATAGCCACAGGCCCCAGAGGCGTAACTAGGCAGGGCATTCCTTGGTTGAGGCAGTTCACTTGACCCAGAACACCCCGCTTCGGGGAGTTGGTTCAGGGAAGCAAACGCAGGGTAACATGTGTCTCTTTGGACTGGTTAGAAACCACAGGGAGGCAAGCTGAGTGTGCGCGTGGAAACGGGAGCCTGCTGGAACTATCCTTGCTTTCCCACTTGGAAGGCTGCATTCATGCTGCCTTGAAGCTGCCTGACGTCCCCTGCTGTTGACAGGCCTGGAAACCCGGTCGAAATGCTTCTGGGAAGAAAATGAGTTTGCTCCGTCTCAACCCGGTGCTTCCATGGCCGCGGTGGTGGTTAGCCTGACAAGCTCCAGAGCGAAAGGGAAACTCAACGTGAGAATTTGCCTCCAGTTTCGGCCCTGCGTAGCCGGGCAGGAAGGGCGGCATGCAGCAGTTTCCATGAGTTCGTAGTCCCCGTTCGGGTTCATTTTAAAGAAATTACCCATTTGAGGACTCCTAGGCCCCTCGGGCGTGCATCCATTTCCCTCCAAGGTCACTGAGGACCTTCAGACACCCCCCACGCCGTGGTCCCGCTGAGCAACATCGAGGCCCATTGCTCTGCCCCTCGGAGGCCCTGTGTGCGTGCCGAGTGATGGGCAACACTCTGCACGTTCCTTGAGGAGAGCTACATTTCCAGAGCCCTCAAACAGCCTCAGGACCAGATTTCTGGTGAGTCCGAAGCTCCCAGGAAATATTTGTCGTCGCCCTTGTGAGAGCTGCCGTGAGAAAACACTCTGCTTTGCCTCCTTCGCGGGCCTCGTACCTGAAGGCACTCTGCTCGAGGAGAACGTCAGCATCTCGCAATGCTGAGTCGCTAACGGGACAGCCAGATTGAGCACAGGCCTGGAGGGAAGGCCCTGACGTGAGGTGCAGAAGCGGAGCCGCGCAGCAGTTTCCATGAGGCCGTAGCCTCTGCTCTGCGTGTCTTTAACGGCAGTAGAGTTTCCTGGACACCTGGGAGGCTCGCGGGGGCACCCTGTTCCAGGCTGGAACACGGAGTACTCCCAGGCACCCCTGGGTCTGCTGAGCAACGTCCAGGCACGGAGCCCTTTGGAGCCGCTCTCTATACGCCGAGTGTAGGGAAACGCCCTGCACTCTCTCCTGGAGCAGATTCGATTCCCCACCAAACCCACACTTTCACGAACAGACTTCTGGCACGTCTCACATGCCTTTGAGGTCTTACGCCTTGCCCTAGCCTGAGCTGCCCTGAGAGACCCCTCGGCCTCGCATTGCATCTAGGACCTCCTGCCTGAAATCACCCTGCCTCCAAGCGAAAGTCGCCTTGCGTTCTTACTGCGATTTAAGCCCTGTGCTTCCTGTGGCCCTGCAGGCTTTGGAATAGCCACAGGCCCAAGAGGCGTAACTAGGCAGGGCATTCCTTGGTTGAGGCAGTTCACTTGACCCAGAACACCCTACTTCGGGGAGTTGGTTCAGGGAAGCAAACGTAAGGTAACATGTGTCTCTTTGGACTGGTTAGAAACCACAGGGAGGTAAGCTGAGTGTGCGCGTGGAAACGGGAGCCTGCTGGAACTATCCTTGCTTTCCCACTTGGAAGGCTGCATTCATGCTGCCTTGAAGCTGCCTGACGTCCCCTGCTGTTGACAGGCCTGGAAACCCTGTCGAAATGCTTCTGGGAAGAAAATGAGTTTGCTCCGTCTCAACCCGGTGCTTCCATGGCCGCGGTGGTGGTTAGCCTGACAAGCTCCAGAGCGAAAGGGAAACTCAACGTGAGAATTTGCCCCCAGTTTAGGCCCTGCGTAGCCGGGCAGGAAGGGCGGCATGCAGCAGTTTCCATGAGTTCGTAGTCCCCGTTCGGGTTTATTTTAACGAAATTACCCATTTGAGGACTCCTAGGCCCCTCGGGCGTGCATCCACTTCCCTCCAAGGTCACTGAGGACCTTCAGACACCCCCCACGCCGTGGTCCCGCTGAGCAACATCGAGGCCCATTGCTCTGCCCCTCGGAGGCCCTGTGTGCGTGCCGAGTGATGGGCAACACTCTGCACGTTCCTTGAGGAGAGCTACATTTCCAGAGCCCTCAAACAGCCTCAGGACCAGATTTCTGGTGAGTCCGAAGCTCCCAGGAAATATTTGTCGTCGCCCTTGTGAGAGCTGCCGTGAGAAAACACTCTGCTTTGCCTCCTTCGCGGGCCTCGTACCTGAAGGCACTCTGCTCGAGGAGAACGTCAGCATCTCGCAATGCTGAGTCGCTAACGGGACAGCCAGATTGAGCACAGGCCTGGAGGGAAGGCCCTGACGTGAGGTGCAGAAGCGGAGCCGCGCAGCAGTTTCCATGAGGCCGTAGCCTCTGCTCTGCGTGTCTTTAACGGCAGTAGAGTTTCCTGGACACCTGGGAGGCTCGCGGGGGCACCCTGTTCCAGGCTGGAACACGGAGTACTCCCAGGCACCCCTGGGTCTGCTGAGCAACGTCCAGGCACGGAGCCCTTTGGAGCCGCTCTCTATACGCCGAGTGTAGGGAAACGCCCTGCACTCTCTCCTGGAGCAGATTCGATTCCCCACCAAACCCACACTTTCACGAACAGACTTCTGGCACGTCTCACATGCCTTTGAGGTCTTACGCCTTGCCCTAGCCTGAGCTGCCCTGAGAGACCCCTCGGCCTCGCATTGCATCTAGGACCTCCTGCCTGAAATCACCCTGCCTCCAAGCGAAAGTCGGCTTGCGTTCTTACTGCGATTTAAGCCCTGTGCTTCCTGTGGCCCTGCAGGCTTTGGAATAGCCACAGGCCCCAGAGGCGTAACTAGGCAGGGCATTCCTTGGTTGAGGCAGTTCACTTGACCCAGAACACCCCGCTTCGGGGAGTTGGTTCAGGGAAGCAAACGCAGGGTAACATGTGTCTCTTTGGACTGGTTAGAAACCACAGGGAGGCAAGCTGAGTGTGCGCGTGGAAACGGGAGCCTGCTGGAACTATCCTTGCTTTCCCACTTGGAAGGCTGCATTCATGCTGCCTTGAAGCTGCCTGACGTCCCCTGCTGTTGACAGGCCTGGAAACCCGGTCGAAATGCTTCTGGGAAGAAAATGAGTTTGCTCCGTCTCAACCCGGTGCTTCCATGGCCGCGGTGGTGGTTAGCCTGACAAGCTCCAGAGCGAAAGGGAAACTCAACGTGAGAATTTGCCTCCAGTTTCGGCCCTGCGTAGCCGGGCAGGAAGGGCGGCATGCAGCAGTTTCCATGAGTTCGTAGTCCCCGTTCGGGTTCATTTTAAAGAAATTACCCATTTGAGGACTCCTAGGCCCCTCGGGCGTGCATCCATTTCCCTCCAAGGTCACTGAGGACCTTCAGACACCCCCCACGCCGTGGTCCCGCTGAGCAACATCGAGGCCCATTGCTCTGCCCCTCGGAGGCCCTGTGTGCGTGCCGAGTGATGGGCAACACTCTGCACGTTCCTTGAGGAGAGCTACATTTCCAGAGCCCTCAAACAGCCTCAGGACCAGATTTCTGGTGAGTCCGAAGCTCCCAGGAAATATTTGTCGTCGCCCTTGTGAGAGCTGCCGTGAGAAAACACTCTGCTTTGCCTCCTTCGCGGGCCTCGTACCTGAAGGCACTCTGCTCGAGGAGAACGTCAGCATCTCGCAATGCTGAGTCGCTAACGGGACAGCCAGATTGAGCACAGGCCTGGAGGGAAGGCCCTGACGTGAGGTGCAGAAGCGGAGCCGCGCAGCAGTTTCCATGAGGCCGGAGCCTCTGCTCTGCGTGTCTTTAACGGCAGTAGAGTTTCCTGGACACCTGGGAGGCTCGCGGGGGCACCCTGTTCCAGGCTGGAACACGGAGTACTCCCAGGCACCCCTGGGTCTGCTGAGCAACGTCCAGGCACGGAGCCCTTTGGAGCCGCTCTCTATACGCCGAGTGTAGGGAAACGCCCTGCACTCTCTCCTGGAGCAGATTCGATTCCCCACCAAACCCACACTTTCACGAACAGACTTCTGGCACGTCTCACATGCCTTTGAGGTCTTACGCCTTGCCCTAGCCTGAGCTGCCCTGAGAGACCCCTCGGCCTCGCATTGCATCTAGGACCTCCTGCCTGAAATCACCCTGCCTCCAAGCGAAAGTCGGCTTGCGTTCTTACTGCGATTTAAGCCCTGTGCTTC
The DNA here is from genome assembly GCF_937001465.1 of Orcinus orca. Taxonomy (NCBI): domain Eukaryota; kingdom Metazoa; phylum Chordata; class Mammalia; order Artiodactyla; family Delphinidae; genus Orcinus; species Orcinus orca. The sequence continues at coordinate 34,928,019 of NC_064576.1, forward strand.
CTGTGGCCCTGCAGGCTTTGGAATAGCCACAGGCCCCAGAGGCGTAACTAGGCAGGGCATTCCTTGGTTGAGGCAGTTCACTTGACCCAGAACACCCTATTTCGGGGAGTTGGTTCAGGGAAGCAAACGCAAGGTAACATGTGTCTCTTTGGACTGGTTAGAAACCACAGGGAGGTAAGCTGAGTGTGCGCGTGGAAACGGGAGCCTGCTGGAACTATCCTTGCTTTCCCACTTGGAAGGCTGCATTCATGCTGCCTTGAAGCTGCCTGACGTCCCCTGCTGTTGACAGGCCTGGAAACCCGGTCGAAATGCTTCTGGGAAGAAAATGAGTTTGCTCCGTCTCAACCCGGTGCTTCCATGGCCGCGGTGGTGGTTAGCCTGACAAGCTCCAGAGCGAAAGGGAAACTCAACGTGAGAATTTGCCTCCAGTTTAGTTCCTGCGTAGCCGGGTAGGAAGGGCGGCATGCAGCAGTTTCCATGAGTTCGTAGTCCCCGTTCGGGTTTATTTTAACGAAATTACCCATTTGAGGACTCCTAGGCCCCTCGGCTGTGCATCCATTTCCCTCCAAGGTCACTGAGGACCTCCAGAAACCCCCTACGCCGTGGTCCCGCTGAGCAACATCGAGGCCCATTGCTCTGCCCCTCGGAGGCCCTGTGTGCGTGCCGAGTGATGGGCAACACTCTGCACGTTCCTTGAGGAGAGCTACATTTCCAGATCCCTCAAACAGCCACAGGACAAGATTTCTGGTGAGTCCGAAGCTCCCAGGAAATATTTGTCGTCGCCCTTGTGAGAGCTGCCGTGAGAAAACACTCTGCTTTGCCTCCTTCGCGGGCCTCGTACCTGAAGGCACTCTGCTCGAGGAGAACGTCAGCATCTCGCAATGCTGAGTCGCTAACGGGACAGCCAGATTGAGCACAGGCCTGGAGGGAAGACCCTGACGTGAGGTGCAGAAGCGGAGCCGCGCAGCAGTTTCCATGAGGCCGTAGCCTCTGCTCTGTGTGTCTTTAACGGCAGTAGAGTTTCCTGGACACCTGGGAGGCTCGCGGGGGCACCCTGTTCCAGGCTGGAACACGGAGTACGCCCAGGCACCCCTGGGTCTGCTGAGCAACGTCCAGGCACGGAGCCCTTTGGAGCCGCTCTCTATACGCCGAGTGTAGGGAAACGCCCTGCACTCTCTCCTGGAGCAGATTCGATTCCCCACCAAACCCACACTTTCACGAACAGACTTCTGGCACGTCTCACATGCCTTTGAGGTCTTACGCCTTGCCCTAGCCTGAGCTGCCCTGAGAGACCCCTCGGCCTCGCATTGCATCTAGGACCTCCTGCCTGAAATCACCCTGCCTCCAAGCGAAAGTCGGCTTGCGTTCTTACTGCGATTTAAGCCCTGTGCTTCCTGTGGCCCTGCAGGCTTTGGAATAGCCACAGGCCCCAGAGGCGTAACTAGGCAGGGCATTCCTTGGTTGAGGCAGTTCACTTGACCCAGAACACCCTACTTCGGGGAGTTGGTTCAGGGAAGCAAACGCAAGGTAACATGTGTCTCTTTGGACTGGTTAGAAACCACAGGGAGGTAAGCTGAGTGTGCGCGTGGAAACGGGAGCCTGCTGGAACTATCCTTGCTTTCCCACTTGGAAGGCTGCATTCATGCTGCCTTGAAGCTGCCTGACGTCCCCTGCTGTTGACAGGCCTGGAAACCCGGTCGAAATGCTTCTGGGAAGAAAATGAGTTTGCTCCGTCTCAACCCGGTGCTTCCATGGCCGCGGTGGTGGTTAGCCTGACAAGCTCCAGAGCGAAAGGGAAACTCAACGTGAGAATTTGCCTCCAGTTTAGTTCCTGCGTAGCCGGGTAGGAAGGGCGGCATGCAGCAGTTTCCATGAGTTCGTAGTCCCCGTTCGGGTTTACTTTAACGAAATTACCCATTTGAGGACTCCTAGGCCCCTCGGGCGTGCATCCATTTCCCTCCAAGGTCACTGAGGACCTCCAGAAACCCCCTACGCCGTGGTCCCGCTGAGCAACATCGAGGCCCATTGCTCTGCCCCTCGGAGGCCCTGTGTGCGTGCCGAGTGATGGGCAACACTCTGCACGTTCCTTGAGGAGAGCTACATTTCCAGAGCCCTCAAACAGCCTCAGGACCAGATTTCTGGTGAGTCCGAAGCTCCCAGGAAATATTTGTCGTCGCCCTTGTGAGAGCTGCCGTGAGAAAACACTCTGCTTTGCCTCCTTCGCGGGCCTCGTACCTGAAGGCACTCTGCTCGAGGAGAACGTCAGCATCTCGCAATGCTGAGTCGCTAACGGGACAGCCAGATTGAGCACAGGCCTGGAGGGAAGGCCCTGACGTGGGGTGCAGAAGCGGAGCCGCGCAGCAGTTTCCATGAGGCCGTAGCCTCTGCTCTGCGTGTCTTTAACGGCAGTAGAGTTTCCTGGACACCTGGGAGGCTCGCGGGGGCACCCTGTTCCAGGCTGGAACACGGAGTACTCCCAGGCACCCCTGGGTCTGCTGAGCAACGTCCAGGCACGGAGCCCTTTGGAGCCGCTCTCTATACGCCGAGTGTAGGGAAACGCCCTGCACTCTCTCCTGGAGCAGATTCGATTCCCCACCAAACCCACACTTTCACGAACAGACTTCTGGCACGTCTCACATGCCTTTGAGGCCTTACGCCTTGCCCTAGCCTGAGCTGCCCTGAGAGACCCCTCGGCCTCGCATTGCATCTAGGACCTCCTGCCTGAAATCACCCTGCCTCCAAGCGAAAGTCGCCTTGCGTTCTTACTGCGATTTAAGCCCTGTGCTTCCTGTGGCCCTGCAGGCTTTGGAATAGCCACAGGCCCAAGAGGCGTAACTAGGCAGGGCATTCCTTGGTTGAGGCAGTTCACTTGACCCAGAACACCCTGCTTCGGGGAGTTGGTTCAGGGAAGCAAACGCAGGGTAACATGCGTCTCTTTGGACTGGTTAGAAACCACAGGGAGGTAAGCTGAGTGTGCGCGTGGAAACGGGAACCTGCTGGAACTATCCTTGCTTTCCCACTTGGAAGGCTGCATTCATGCTGCCTTGAAGCTGCCTGACGTCCCCTGCTGTTGACAGGCCTGGAAACCCGGTAGAAATGCTTCTGGGAAGAAAATGAGTTTGCTCCGTCTCAACCCGGTGCTTCCATGGCCGCGGTGGTGGTTAGCCTGACAAGCTCCAGAGCGAAAGGGAAACTCAACGTGAGAATTTGCCTCCAGTTTAGGCCCTGCGTAGCCGGGCGGAAGGGCGGCATGCAGCAGTTTCCATGAGTTCGTAGTCCCCGTTCGGGTTTATTTTAACGAAATTACCCATTTGAGGACTCCTAGGCCCCTCGGCTGTGCATCCATTTCCCTCCAAGGTCACTGAGGACCTCCAGACACCCCCCACACCGTGGTCCCGCTGAGCAACATCGAGGCCCATTGCTCTGCCCCTCGGAGGCCCTGTGTGCGTGCCGAGTGATGGGCAACACTCTGCACGTTCCTTGAGGAGAGCTACATTTCCAGAGCCCTCAAACAGCCTCAGGACCAGATTTCTGGTGAGTCCGAAGCTCCCAGGAAATATTTGTCGTCGCCCTTGTGAGAGCTGCCGTGAGAAAACACTCTGCTTTGCCTCCTTCGCGGGCCTCGTACCTGAAGGCACTCTGCTCGAGGAGAACGTCAGCATCTCGCAATGCTGAGTCGCTAACGGGACAGCCAGATTAAGCACAGGCCTGGAGGGAAGGCCCTGACGTGAGGTGCAGAAGCGGAGCCGCGCAGCAGTTTCCATGAGGCCGGAGCCTCTGCTCTGCGTGTCTTTAACGGCAGTAGAGTTTCCTGGACACCTGGGAGGCTCGCGGGGGCACCCTGTTCCAGGCTGGAACACGGAGTACTCCCAGGCACCCCTGGGTCTGCTGAGCAACGTCCAGGCACGGAGCCCTTTGGAGCCGCTCTCTATACGCCGAGTGTAGGGAAACGCCCTGCACTCTCTCCTGGAGCAGATTCGATTCCCCACCAAACCCACACTTTCACGAACAGACTTCTGGCACGTCTCACATGCCTTTGAGGTCTTACGCCTTGCCCTAGCCTGAGCTGCCCTGAGAGACCATTCGGCCTCGCATTGCATCTAGGACCTCCTGCCTGAAGTCACCCTGCCTCCAAGCGAAAGTCGGCTTGCGTTCTTACTGCGATTTAAGCCCTGTGCTTCCTGTGGCCCTGCAGGCTTTGGAATAGCCACAGGCCCCAGAGGCGTAACTAGGCAGGGCATTCCTTGGTTGAGGCAGTTCACTTGACCCAGAACACCCTATTTCGGGGAGTTGGTTCAGGGAAGCAAACGCAAGGTAACATGTGTCTCTTTGGACTGGTTAGAAACCACAGGGAGGTAAGCTGAGTGTGCGCGTGGAAACGGGAGCCTGCTGGAACTATCCTTGCTTTCCCACTTGGAAGGCTGCATTCATGCTGCCTTGAAGCTGCCTGACGTCCCCTGCTGTTGACAGGCCTGGAAACCCGGTCGAAATGCTTCTGGGAAGAAAATGAGTTTGCTCCGTCTCAACTCGGTGCTTCCATGGCCGCGGTGGTGGTTAGCCTGACAAGCTCCAGAGCGAAAGGGAAACTCAACGTGAGAATTTGCCTCCAGTTTAGTTCCTGCGTAGCCGGGTAGGAAGGGCGGCATGCAGCAGTTTCCATGAGTTCGTAGTCCCCGTTCGGGTTTATTTTAACGAAATTACCCATTTGAGGACTCCTAGGCCCCTCGGCTGTGCATCCATTTCCCTCCAAGGTCACTGAGGACCTCCAGAAACCCCCTACGTCGTGGTCCCGCTGAGCAACATCGAGGCCCATTGCTCTGCCCCTCGGAGGCCCTGTGTGCGTGCCGAGTGATGGGCAACACTCTGCACGTTCCTTGAGGAGAGCTACATTTCCAGATCCCTCAAACAGCCACAGTACAAGATTTCTGGTGAGTCCGAAGCTCCCAGGAAATATTTGTCGTCGCCCTTGTGAGAGCTGCCGTGAGAAAACACTCTGCTTTGCCTCCTTCGCGGGCCTCGTACCTGAAGGCACTCTGCTCGAGGAGAACGTCAGCATCTCGCAATGCTGAGTCGCTAACGGGACAGCCAGATTGAGCACAGGCCTGGAGGGAAAGCCCTGACGTGAGGTGCAGAAGCGGAGCCGCGCAGCAGTTTCCATGAGGCCGTAGCCTCTGCTCTGTGTGTCTTTAACGGCAGTAGAGTTTCCTGGACACCTGGGAGGCTCGCGGGGGCACGCTGTTCCAGGCTGGAACACGGAGTACGCCCAGGCACCCCTGGGTCTGCTGAGCAACGTCCAGGCACGGAGCCCTTTGGAGCCGCTCTCTATACGCCGAGTGTAGGGAAACGCCCTGCACTCTCTCCTGGAGCAGATTCGATTCCCCACCAAACCCACACTTTCACGAACAGACTTCTGGCACGTCTCACATGCCTTTGAGGTCTTACGCCTTGCCCTAGCCTGAGCTGCCCTGAGAGACCCCTCGGCCTCGCATTCCATCTAGGACCTCCTGCCTGAAATCACCCTGCCTCCAAGCGAAAGTCGGCTTGCGTTCTTACTGCGATTTAAGCCCTGTGCTTCCTGTGGCCCTGCAGGCTTTGGAATAGCCACAGGCCCCAGAGGCGTAACTAGGCAGGGCATTCCTTGGTTGAGGCAGTTCACTTGACCCAGAACACCCTACTTCGGGGAGTTGGTTCAGGCAAGCAAACGCAAGGTAACATGTGTCTCTTTGGACTGGTTAGAAACCACAGGGAGGTAAGCTGAGTGTGCGCGTGGAAACGGGAGCCTGCTGGAACTATCCTTGCTTTCCCACTTGGAAGGCTGCATTCATGCTGCCTTGAAGCTGCCTGACGTCCCCTGCTGTTGACAGGCCTGGAAACCCGGTCGAAATGCTTCTGGGAAGAAAATGAGTTTGCTCCGTCTCAACCCGGTGCTTCCATGGCCGCGGTGGTGGTTAGCCTGACAAGCTCCAGAGCGAAAGGGAAACTCAACGTGAGAATTTGCCTCCAGTTTAGTTCCTGCGTAGCCGGGTAGGAAGGGCGGCATGCAGCAGTTTCCATGAGTTCGTAGTCCCCGTTCGGGTTTACTTTAACGAAATTACCCATTTGAGGACTCCTAGGCCCCTCGGGCGTGCATCCATTTCCCTCCAAGGTCACTGAGGACCTCCAGAAACCCCCTACGCCGTGGTCCCGCTGAGCAACATCGAGGCCCATTGCTCTGCCCCTCGGAGGCCCTGTGTGCGTGCCGAGTGATGGGCAACACTCTGCACGTTCCTTGAGGAGAGCTACATTTCCAGAGCCCTCAAACAGCCTCAGGACCAGATTTCTGGTGAGTCCGAAGCTCCCAGGAAATATTTGTCGTCGCCCTTGTGAGAGCTGCCGTGAGAAAACACTCTGCTTTGCCTCCTTCGCGGGCCTCGTACCTGAAGGCACTCTGCTCGAGGAGAACGTCAGCATCTCGCAATGCTGAGTCGCTAACGGGACAGCCAGATTGAGCACAGGCCTGGAGGGAAGGCCCTGACGTGAGGTGCAGAAGCGGAGCCGCGCAGCAGTTTCCATGAGGCCGTAGCCTCTGCTCTGCGTGTCTTTAACGGCAGTAGAGTTTCCTGGACACCTGGGAGGCTCGCGGGGGCACCCTGTTCCAGGCTGGAACACGGAGTACTCCCAGGCACCCCTGGGTCTGCTGAGCAACGTCCAGGCACGGAGCCCTTTGGAGCCGCTCTCTATACGCCGAGTGTAGGGAAACGCCCTGCACTCTCTCCTGGAGCAGATTCGATTCCCCACCAAACCCACACTTTCACGAACAGACTTCTGGCACGTCTCACATGCCTTTGAGGTCTTACGCCTTGCCCTAGCCTGAGCTGCCCTGAGAGACCCCTCGGCCTCGCATTGCATCTAGGACCTCCTGCCTGAAATCACCCTGCCTCCAAGCGAAAGTCGGCTTGCGTTCTTACTGCGATTTAAGCCCTGTGCTTCCTGTGGCCCTGCAGGCTTTGGAATAGCCACAGGCCCCAGAGGCGTAACTAGGCAGGGCATTCCTTGGTTGAGGCAGTTCACTTAACCCAGAACACCCTGCTTCGGGGAGTTGGTTCAGGGAAGCAAACGCCGGGTAACATGTGTCTCTTTGGACTGGTTAGAAACCACAGGGAGGTAAGCTGAGTGTGCGCGAGGAAACGGGAGCCTGCTGGAACTATCCTTGCTTTCCCACTTGGAAGGCTGCATTCATGCTGCCTTGAAGCTGCCTGACGTCCCCTGCTGTTGACAGGCCTGGAAACCCGGTCGAAATGCTTCTGGGAAGAAAATGAGTTTGCTCCGTCTCAACCCGGTGCTTCCATGGCCGCGGTGGTGGTTAGCCTGACAAGCTCCAGAGCGAAAGGGAAACTCAACGTGAGAATTTGCCTCCAGTTTAGGCCCTGCGTAGCCGGGCGGAAGGGCGGCATGCAGCAGTTTCCATGAGTTCGTAGTCCCCGTTCGGGTTTATTTTAACGAAATTACCCATTTGAGGACTCCTAGGCCCCTCGGGCGTGCATCCATTTCCCTCCAAGGTCACTGAGGACCTCCAGACACCCCCCACGCCGTGGTCCCGCTGAGCAACATCGAGGCCCATTGCTCTGCCCCTCGGAGGCCCTGTGTGCGTGCCGAGTGATGGGCAACACTCTGCACGTTCCTTGAGGAGAGCTACATTTCCAGAGCCCTCAAACAGCCTCAGGACCAGATTTCTGGTGAGTCCGAAGCTCCCAGGAAATATTTGTCGTCGCCCTTGTGAGAGCTGCCGTGAGAAAACACTCTGCTTTGCCTCCTTCGCGGGCCTCGTACCTGAAGGCACTCTGCTCGAGGAGAACGTCAGCATCTCGCAATGCTGAGTCGCTAACGGGACAGCCAGATTAAGCACAGGCCTGGAGGGAAGGCCCTGACGTGAGGTGCAGAAGCGGAGCCGCGCAGCAGTTTCCATGAGGCCGGAGCCTCTGCTCTGCGTGTCTTTAACGGCAGTAGAGTTTCCTGGACACCTGGGAGGCTCGCGGGGGCACCCTCTTCCAGGCTGGAACACGGAGTACTCCCAGGCACCCCTGGGTCTGCTGAGCAACGTCCAGGCACGGAGCCCTTTGGAGCCGCTCTCTATACGCCGAGTGTAGGGAAACGCCCTGCACTCTCTCCTGGAGCAGATTCGATTCCCCACCAAACCCACACTTTCACGAACAGACTTCTGGCACGTCTCACATGCCTTTGAGGTCTTACGCCTTGCCCTAGCCTGAGCTGCCCTGAGAGACCATTCGGCCTCGCATTCCATCTAGGACCTCCTGCCTGAAGTCACCCTGCCTCCAAGCGAAAGTCGGCTTGCGTTCTTACTGCGATTTAAGCCCTGTGCTTCCTGTGGCCCTGCAGGCTTTGGAATAGCCACAGGCCCCAGAGGCGTAACTAGGCAGGGCATTCCTTGGTTGAGGCAGTTCACTTGACCCAGAACACCCTATTTCGGGGAGTTGGTTCAGGGAAGCAAACGCAAGGTAACATGTGTCTCTTTGGACTGGTTAGAAACCACAGGGAGGTAAGCTGAGTGTGCGCGTGGAAACGGGAGCCTGCTGGAACTATCCTTGCTTTCCCACTTGGAAGGCTGCATTCATGCTGCCTTGAAGCTGCCTGACGTCCCCTGCTGTTGACAGGCCTGGAAACCCGGTCGAAATGCTTCTGGGAAGAAAATGAGTTTGCTCCGTCTCAACCCGGTGCTTCCATGGCCGCGGTGGTGGTTAGCCTGACAAGCTCCAGAGCGAAAGGGAAACTCAACGTGAGAATTTGCCTCCAGTTTAGTTCCTGCGTAGCCGGGTAGGAAGGGCGGCATGCAGCAGTTTCCATGAGTTCGTAGTCCCCGTTCGGGTTTATTTTAACGAAATTACCCATTTGAGGACTCCTAGGCCCCTCGGCTGTGCATCCATTTCCCTCCAAGGTCACTGAGGACCTCCAGAAACCCCCTACGCCGTGGTCCCGCTGAGCAACATCGAGGCCCATTGCTCTGCCCCTCGGAGGCCCTGTGTGCGTGCCGAGTGATGGGCAACACTCTGCACGTTCCTTGAGGAGAGCTACATTTCCAGATCCCTCAAACAGCCACAGGACAAGATTTCTGGTGAGTCCGAAGCTCCCAGGAAATATTTGTCGTCGCCCTTGTGAGAGCTGCCGTGAGAAAACACTCTGCTTTGCCTCCTTCGCGGGCCTCGTACCTGAAGGCACTCTGCTCGAGGAGAACGTCAGCATCTCGCAATGCTGAGTCGCTAACGGGACAGCCAGATTGAGCACAGGCCTGGAGGGAAGACCCTGACGTGAGGTGCAGAAGCGGAGCCGCGCAGCAGTTTCCATGAGGCCGTAGCCTCTGCTCTGTGTGTCTTTAACGGCAGTAGAGTTTCCTGGACACCTGGGAGGCTCGCGGGGGCACCCTGTTCCAGGCTGGAACACGGAGTACGCCCAGGCACCCCTGGGTCTGCTGAGCAACGTCCAGGCACGGAGCCCTTTGGAGCCGCTCTCTATACGCCGAGTGTAGGGAAACGCCCTGCACTCTCTCCTGGAGCAGATTCGATTCCCCACCAAACCCACACTTTCACGAACAGACTTCTGGCACGTCTCACATGCCTTTGAGGTCTTACGCCTTGCCCTAGCCTGAGCTGCCCTGAGAGACCCCTCGGCCTCGCATTGCATCTAGGACCTCCTGCCTGAAATCACCCTGCCTCCAAGCGAAAGTCGGCTTGCGTTCTTACTGCGATTTAAGCCCTGTGCTTCCTGTGGCCCTGCAGGCTTTGGAATAGCCACAGGCCCCAGAGGCGTAACTAGGCAGGGCATTCCTTGGTTGAGGCAGTTCACTTGACCCAGAACACCCTACTTCGGGGAGTTGGTTCAGGGAAGCAAACGCAAGGTAACATGTGTCTCTTTGGACTGGTTAGAAACCACAGGGAGGTAAGCTGAGTGTGCGCGTGGAAACGGGAGCCTGCTGGAACTATCCTTGCTTTCCCACTTGGAAGGCTGCATTCATGCTGCCTTGAAGCTGCCTGACGTCCCCTGCTGTTGACAGGCCTGGAAACCCGGTCGAAATGCTTCTGGGAAGAAAATGAGTTTGCTCCGTCTCAACCCGGTGCTTCCATGGCCGCGGTGGTGGTTAGCCTGACAAGCTCCAGAGCGAAAGGGAAACTCAACGTGAGAATTTGCCTCCAGTTTAGTTCCTGCGTAGCCGGGTAGGAAGGGCGGCATGCAGCAGTTTCCATGAGTTCGTAGTCCCCGTTCGGGTTTACTTTAACGAAATTACCCATTTGAGGACTCCTAGGCCCCTCGGGCGTGCATCCATTTCCCTCCAAGGTCACTGAGGACCTCCAGAAACCCCCTACGCCGTGGTCCCGCTGAGCAACATCGAGGCCCATTGCTCTGCCCCTCGGAGGCCCTGTGTGCGTGCCGAGTGATGGGCAACACTCTGCACGTTCCTTGAGGAGAGCTACATTTCCAGAGCCCTCAAACAGCCTCAGGACCAGATTTCTGGTGAGTCCGAAGCTCCCAGGAAATATTTGTCGTCGCCCTTGTGAGAGCTGCCGTGAGAAAACACTCTGCTTTGCCTCCTTCGCGGGCCTCGTACCTGAAGGCACTCTGCTCGAGGAGAACGTCAGCATCTCGCAATGCTGAGTCGCTAACGGGACAGCCAGATTGAGCACAGGCCTGGAGGGAAGGCCCTGACGTGGGGTGCAGAAGCGGAGCCGCGCAGCAGTTTCCATGAGGCCGTAGCCTCTGCTCTGCGTGTCTTTAACGGCAGTAGAGTTTCCTGGACACCTGGGAGGCTCGCGGGGGCACCCTGTTCCAGGCTGGAACACGGAGTACTCCCAGGCACCCCTGGGTCTGCTGAGCAACGTCCAGGCACGGAGCCCTTTGGAGCCGCTCTCTATACGCCGAGTGTAGGGAAACGCCCTGCACTCTCTCCTGGAGCAGATTCGATTCCCCACCAAACCCACACTTTCACGAACAGACTTCTGGCACGTCTCACATGCCTTTGAGGCCTTACGCCTTGCCCTAGCCTGAGCTGCCCTGAGAGACCCCTCGGCCTCGCATTGCATCTAGGACCTCCTGCCTGAAATCACCCTGCCTCCAAGCGAAAGTCGCCTTGCGTTCTTACTGCGATTTAAGCCCTGTGCTTCCTGTGGCCCTGCAGGCTTTGGAATAGCCACAGGCCCAAGAGGCGTAACTAGGCAGGGCATTCCTTGGTTGAGGCAGTTCACTTGACCCAGAACACCCTGCTTCGGGGAGTTGGTTCAGGGAAGCAAACGCAGGGTAACATGCGTCTCTTTGGACTGGTTAGAAACCACAGGGAGGTAAGCTGAGTGTGCGCGTGGAAACGGGAACCTGCTGGAACTATCCTTGCTTTCCCACTTGGAAGGCTGCATTCATGCTGCCTTGAAGCTGCCTGACGTCCCCTGCTGTTGACAGGCCTGGAAACCCGGTAGAAATGCTTCTGGGAAGAAAATGAGTTTGCTCCGTCTCAACCCGGTGCTTCCATGGCCGCGGTGGTGGTTAGCCTGACAAGCTCCAGAGCGAAAGGGAAACTCAACGTGAGAATTTGCCTCCAGTTTAGGCCCTGCGTAGCCGGGCGGAAGGGCGGCATGCAGCAGTTTCCATGAGTTCGTAGTCCCCGTTCGGGTTTATTTTAACGAAATTACCCATTTGAGGACTCCTAGGCCCCTCGGCTGTGCATCCATTTCCCTCCAAGGTCACTGAGGACCTCCAGACACCCCCCACACCGTGGTCCCGCTGAGCAACATCGAGGCCCATTGCTCTGCCCCTCGGAGGCCCTGTGTGCGTGCCGAGTGATGGGCAACACTCTGCACGTTCCTTGAGGAGAGCTACATTTCCAGAGCCCTCAAACAGCCTCAGGACCAGATTTCTGGTGAGTCCGAAGCTCCCAGGAAATATTTGTCGTCGCCCTTGTGAGAGCTGCCGTGAGAAAACACTCTGCTTTGCCTCCTTCGCGGGCCTCGTACCTGAAGGCACTCTGCTCGAGGAGAACGTCAGCATCTCGCAATGCTGAGTCGCTAACGGGACAGCCAGATTAAGCACAGGCCTGGAGGGAAGGCCCTGACGTGAGGTGCAGAAGCGGAGCCGCGCAGCAGTTTCCATGAGGCCGGAGCCTCTGCTCTGCGTGTCTTTAACGGCAGTAGAGTTTCCTGGACACCTGGGAGGCTCGCGGGGGCACCCTGTTCCAGGCTGGAACACGGAGTACTCCCAGGCACCCCTGGGTCTGCTGAGCAACGTCCAGGCACGGAGCCCTTTGGAGCCGCTCTCTATACGCCGAGTGTAGGGAAACGCCCTGCACTCTCTCCTGGAGCAGATTCGATTCCCCACCAAACCCACACTTTCACGAACAGACTTCTGGCACGTCTCACATGCCTTTGAGGTCTTACGCCTTGCCCTAGCCTGAGCTGCCCTGAGAGACCATTCGGCCTCGCATTGCATCTAGGACCTCCTGCCTGAAGTCACCCTGCCTCCAAGCGAAAGTCGGCTTGCGTTCTTACTGCGATTTAAGCCCTGTGCTTCCTGTGGCCCTGCAGGCTTTGGAATAGCCACAGGCCCCAGAGGCGTAACTAGGCAGGGCATTCCTTGGTTGAGGCAGTTCACTTGACCCAGAACACCCTATTTCGGGGAGTTGGTTCAGGGAAGCAAACGCAAGGTAACATGTGTCTCTTTGGACTGGTTAGAAACCACAGGGAGGTAAGCTGAGTGTGCGCGTGGAAACGGGAGCCTGCTGGAACTATCCTTGCTTTCCCACTTGGAAGGCTGCATTCATGCTGCCTTGAAGCTGCCTGACGTCCCCTGCTGTTGACAGGCCTGGAAACCCGGTCGAAATGCTTCTGGGAAGAAAATGAGTTTGCTCCGTCTCAACTCGGTGCTTCCATGGCCGCGGTGGTGGTTAGCCTGACAAGCTCCAGAGCGAAAGGGAAACTCAACGTGAGAATTTGCCTCCAGTTTAGTTCCTGCGTAGCCGGGTAGGAAGGGCGGCATGCAGCAGTTTCCATGAGTTCGTAGTCCCCGTTCGGGTTTATTTTAACGAAATTACCCATTTGAGGACTCCTAGGCCCCTCGGCTGTGCATCCATTTCCCTCCAAGGTCACTGAGGACCTCCAGAAACCCCCTACGTCGTGGTCCCGCTGAGCAACATCGAGGCCCATTGCTCTGCCCCTCGGAGGCCCTGTGTGCGTGCCGAGTGATGGGCAACACTCTGCACGTTCCTTGAGGAGAGCTACATTTCCAGATCCCTCAAACAGCCACAGGACAAGATTTCTGGTGAGTCCGAAGCTCCCAGGAAATATTTGTCGTCGCCCTTGTGAGAGCTGCCGTGAGAAAACACTCTGCTTTGCCTCCTTCGCGGGCCTCGTACCTGAAGGCACTCTGCTCGAGGAGAACGTCAGCATCTCGCAATGCTGAGTCGCTAACGGGACAGCCAGATTGAGCACAGGCCTGGAGGGAAAGCCCTGACGTGAGGTGCAGAAGCGGAGCCGCGCAGCAGTTTCCATGAGGCCGTAGCCTCTGCTCTGTGTGTCTTTAACGGCAGTAGAGTTTCCTGGACACCTGGGAGGCTCGCGGGGGCACGCTGTTCCAGGCTGGAACACGGAGTACGCCCAGGCACCCCTGGGTCTGCTGAGCAACGTCCAGGCACGGAGCCCTTTGGAGCCGCTCTCTATACGCCGAGTGTAGGGAAACGCCCTGCACTCTCTCCTGGAGCAGATTCGATTCCCCACCAAACCCACACTTTCACGAACAGACTTCTGGCACGTCTCACATGCCTTTGAGGTCTTACGCCTTGCCCTAGCCTGAGCTGCCCTGAGAGACCCCTCGGCCTCGCATTCCATCTAGGACCTCCTGCCTGAAATCACCCTGCCTCCAAGCGAAAGTCGGCTTGCGTTCTTACTGCGATTTAAGCCCTGTGCTTCCTGTGGCCCTGCAGGCTTTGGAATAGCCACAGGCCCCAGAGGCGTAACTAGGCAGGGCATTCCTTGGTTGAGGCAGTTCACTTGACCCAGAACACCCTACTTCGGGGAGTTGGTTCAGGCAAGCAAACGCAAGGTAACATGTGTCTCTTTGGACTGGTTAGAAACCACAGGGAGGTAAGCTGAGTGTGCGCGTGGAAACGGGAGCCTGCTGGAACTATCCTTGCTTTCCCACTTGGAAGGCTGCATTCATGCTGCCTTGAAGCTGCCTGACGTCCCCTGCTGTTGACAGGCCTGGAAACCCGGTCGAAATGCTTCTGGGAAGAAAATGAGTTTGCTCCGTCTCAACCCGGTGCTTCCATGGCCGCGGTGGTGGTTAGCCTGACAAGCTCCAGAGCGAAAGGGAAACTCAACGTGAGAATTTGCCTCCAGTTTAGTTCCTGCGTAGCCGGGTAGGAAGGGCGGCATGCAGCAGTTTCCATGAGTTCGTAGTCCCCGTTCGGGTTTACTTTAACGAAATTACCCATTTGAGGACTCCTAGGCCCCTCGGGCGTGCATCCATTTCCCTCCAAGGTCACTGAGGACCTCCAGAAACCCCCTACGCCGTGGTCCCGCTGAGCAACATCGAGGCCCATTGCTCTGCCCCTCGGAGGCCCTGTGTGCGTGCCGAGTGATGGGCAACACTCTGCACGTTCCTTGAGGAGAGCTACATTTCCAGAGCCCTCAAACAGCCTCAGGACCAGATTTCTGGTGAGTCCGAAGCTCCCAGGAAATATTTGTCGTCGCCCTTGTGAGAGCTGCCGTGAGAAAACACTCTGCTTTGCCTCCTTCGCGGGCCTCGTACCTGAAGGCACTCTGCTCGAGGAGAACGTCAGCATCTCGCAATGCTGAGTCGCTAACGGGACAGCCAGATTGAGCACAGGCCTGGAGGGAAGGCCCTGACGTGAGGTGCAGAAGCGGAGCCGCGCAGCAGTTTCCATGAGGCCGTAGCCTCTGCTCTGCGTGTCTTTAACGGCAGTAGAGTTTCCTGGACACCTGGGAGGCTCGCGGGGGCACCCTGTTCCAGGCTGGAACACGGAGTACTCCCAGGCACCCCTGGGTCTGCTGAGCAACGTCCAGGCACGGAGCCCTTTGGAGCCGCTCTCTATACGCCGAGTGTAGGGAAACGCCCTGCACTCTCTCCTGGAGCAGATTCGATTCCCCACCAAACCCACACTTTCACGAACAGACTTCTGGCACGTCTCACATGCCTTTGAGGTCTTACGCCTTGCCCTAGCCTGAGCTGCCCTGAGAGACCCCTCGGCCTCGCATTGCATCTAGGACCTCCTGCCTGAAATCACCCTGCCTCCAAGCGAAAGTCGGCTTGCGTTCTTACTGCGATTTAAGCCCTGTGCTTCCTGTGGCCCTGCAGGCTTTGGAATAGCCACAGGCCCCAGAGGCGTAACTAGGCAGGGCATTCCTTGGTTGAGGCAGTTCACTTAACCCAGAACACCCTGCTTCGGGGAGTTGGTTCAGGGAAGCAAACGCCGGGTAACATGTGTCTCTTTGGACTGGTTAGAAACCACAGGGAGGTAAGCTGAGTGTGCGCGAGGAAACGGGAGCCTGCTGGAACTATCCTTGCTTTCCCACTTGGAAGGCTGCATTCATGCTGCCTTGAAGCTGCCTGACGTCCCCTGCTGTTGACAGGCCTGGAAACCCGGTCGAAATGCTTCTGGGAAGAAAATGAGTTTGCTCCGTCTCAACCCGGTGCTTCCATGGCCGCGGTGGTGGTTAGCCTGACAAGCTCCAGAGCGAAAGGGAAACTCAACGTGAGAATTTGCCTCCAGTTTAGGCCCTGCGTAGCCGGGCGGAAGGGCGGCATGCAGCAGTTTCCATGAGTTCGTAGTCCCCGTTCGGGTTTATTTTAACGAAATTACCCATTTGAGGACTCCTAGGCCCCTCGGGCGTGCATCCATTTCCCTCCAAGGTCACTGAGGACCTCCAGACACCCCCCACGCCGTGGTCCCGCTGAGCAACATCGAGGCCCATTGCTCTGCCCCTCGGAGGCCCTGTGTGCGTGCCGAGTGATGGGCAACACTCTGCACGTTCCTTGAGGAGAGCTACATTTCCAGAGCCCTCAAACAGCCTCAGGACCAGATTTCTGGTGAGTCCGAAGCTCCCAGGAAATATTTGTCGTCGCCCTTGTGAGAGCTGCCGTGAGAAAACACTCTGCTTTGCCTCCTTCGCGGGCCTCGTACCTGAAGGCACTCTGCTCGAGGAGAACGTCAGCATCTCGCAATGCTGAGTCGCTAACGGGACAGCCAGATTAAGCACAGGCCTGGAGGGAAGGCCCTGACGTGAGGTGCAGAAGCGGAGCCGCGCAGCAGTTTCCATGAGGCCGGAGCCTCTGCTCTGCGTGTCTTTAACGGCAGTAGAGTTTCCTGGACACCTGGGAGGCTCGCGGGGGCACCCTCTTCCAGGCTGGAACACGGAGTACTCCCAGGCACCCCTGGGTCTGCTGAGCAACGTCCAGGCACGGAGCCCTTTGGAGCCGCTCTCTATACGCCGAGTGTAGGGAAACGCCCTGCACTCTCTCCTGGAGCAGATTCGATTCCCCACCAAACCCACACTTTCACGAACAGACTTCTGGCACGTCTCACATGCCTTTGAGGTCTTACGCCTTGCCCTAGCCTGAGCTGCCCTGAGAGACCATTCGGCCTCGCATTCCATCTAGGACCTCCTGCCTGAAGTCACCCTGCCTCCAAGCGAAAGTCGGCTTGCGTTCTTACTGCGATTTAAGCCCTGTGCTTCCTGTGGCCCTGCAGGCTTTGGAATAGCCACAGGCCCCAGAGGCGTAACTAGGCAGGGCATTCCTTGGTTGAGGCAGTTCACTTGACCCAGAACACCCTATTTCGGGGAGTTGGTTCAGGGAAGCAAACGCAAGGTAACATGTGTCTCTTTGGACTGGTTAGAAACCACAGGGAGGTAAGCTGAGTGTGCGCGTGGAAACGGGAGCCTGCTGGAACTATCCTTGCTTTCCCACTTGGAAGGCTGCATTCATGCTGCCTTGAAGCTGCCTGACGTCCCCTGCTGTTGACAGGCCTGGAAACCCGGTCGAAATGCTTCTGGGAAGAAAATGAGTTTGCTCCGTCTCAACCCGGTGCTTCCATGGCCGCGGTGGTGGTTAGCCTGACAAGCTCCAGAGCGAAAGGGAAACTCAACGTGAGAATTTGCCTCCAGTTTAGTTCCTGCGTAGCCGGGTAGGAAGGGCGGCATGCAGCAGTTTCCATGAGTTCGTAGTCCCCGTTCGGGTTTATTTTAACGAAATTACCCATTTGAGGACTCCTAGGCCCCTCGGCTGTGCATCCATTTCCCTCCAAGGTCACTGAGGACCTCCAGAAACCCCCTACGCCGTGGTCCCGCTGAGCAACATCGAGGCCCATTGCTCTGCCCCTCGGAGGCCCTGTGTGCGTGCCGAGTGATGGGCAACACTCTGCACGTTCCTTGAGGAGAGCTACATTTCCAGATCCCTCAAACAGCCACAGGACAAGATTTCTGGTGAGTCCGAAGCTCCCAGGAAATATTTGTCGTCGCCCTTGTGAGAGCTGCCGTGAGAAAACACTCTGCTTTGCCTCCTTCGCGGGCCTCGTACCTGAAGGCACTCTGCTCGAGGAGAACGTCAGCATCTCGCAATGCTGAGTCGCTAACGGGACAGCCAGATTGAGCACAGGCCTGGAGGGAAGACCCTGACGTGAGGTGCAGAAGCGGAGCCGCGCAGCAGTTTCCATGAGGCCGTAGCCTCTGCTCTGTGTGTCTTTAACGGCAGTAGAGTTTCCTGGACACCTGGGAGGCTCGCGGGGGCACCCTGTTCCAGGCTGGAACACGGAGTACGCCCAGGCACCCCTGGGTCTGCTGAGCAACGTCCAGGCACGGAGCCCTTTGGAGCCGCTCTCTATACGCCGAGTGTAGGGAAACGCCCTGCACTCTCTCCTGGAGCAGATTCGATTCCCCACCAAACCCACACTTTCACGAACAGACTTCTGGCACGTCTCACATGCCTTTGAGGTCTTACGCCTTGCCCTAGCCTGAGCTGCCCTGAGAGACCCCTCGGCCTCGCATTGCATCTAGGACCTCCTGCCTGAAATCACCCTGCCTCCAAGCGAAAGTCGGCTTGCGTTCTTACTGCGATTTAAGCCCTGTGCTTCCTGTGGCCCTGCAGGCTTTGGAATAGCCACAGGCCCCAGAGGCGTAACTAGGCAGGGCATTCCTTGGTTGAGGCAGTTCACTTGACCCAGAACACCCTACTTCGGGGAGTTGGTTCAGGGAAGCAAACGCAAGGTAACATGTGTCTCTTTGGACTGGTTAGAAACCACAGGGAGGTAAGCTGAGTGTGCGCGTGGAAACGGGAGCCTGCTGGAACTATCCTTGCTTTCCCACTTGGAAGGCTGCATTCATGCTGCCTTGAAGCTGCCTGACGTCCCCTGCTGTTGACAGGCCTGGAAACCCGGTCGAAATGCTTCTGGGAAGAAAATGAGTTTGCTCCGTCTCAACCCGGTGCTTCCATGGCCGCGGTGGTGGTTAGCCTGACAAGCTCCAGAGCGAAAGGGAAACTCAACGTGAGAATTTGCCTCCAGTTTAGTTCCTGCGTAGCCGGGTAGGAAGGGCGGCATGCAGCAGTTTCCATGAGTTCGTAGTCCCCGTTCGGGTTTACTTTAACGAAATTACCCATTTGAGGACTCCTAGGCCCCTCGGGCGTGCATCCATTTCCCTCCAAGGTCACTGAGGACCTCCAGAAACCCCCTACGCCGTGGTCCCGCTGAGCAACATCGAGGCCCATTGCTCTGCCCCTCGGAGGCCCTGTGTGCGTGCCGAGTGATGGGCAACACTCTGCACGTTCCTTGAGGAGAGCTACATTTCCAGAGCCCTCAAACAGCCTCAGGACCAGATTTCTGGTGAGTCCGAAGCTCCCAGGAAATATTTGTCGTCGCCCTTGTGAGAGCTGCCGTGAGAAAACACTCTGCTTTGCCTCCTTCGCGGGCCTCGTACCTGAAGGCACTCTGCTCGAGGAGAACGTCAGCATCTCGCAATGCTGAGTCGCTAACGGGACAGCCAGATTGAGCACAGGCCTGGAGGGAAGGCCCTGACGTGGGGTGCAGAAGCGGAGCCGCGCAGCAGTTTCCATGAGGCCGTAGCCTCTGCTCTGCGTGTCTTTAACGGCAGTAGAGTTTCCTGGACACCTGGGAGGCTCGCGGGGGCACCCTGTTCCAGGCTGGAACACGGAGTACTCCCAGGCACCCCTGGGTCTGCTGAGCAACGTCCAGGCACGGAGCCCTTTGGAGCCGCTCTCTATACGCCGAGTGTAGGGAAACGCCCTGCACTCTCTCCTGGAGCAGATTCGATTCCCCACCAAACCCACACTTTCACGAACAGACTTCTGGCACGTCTCACATGCCTTTGAGGTCTTACGCCTTGCCCTAGCCTGAGCTGCCCTGAGAGACCCCTCGGCCTCGCATTGCATCTAGGACCTCCTGCCTGAAATCACCCTGCCTCCAAGCGAAAGTCGGCTTGCGTTCTTACTGCGATTTAAGCCCTGTGCTTCCTGTGGCCCTGCAGGCTTTGGAATAGCCACAGGCCCCAGAGGCGTAACTAGGCAGGGCATTCCTTGGTTGAGGCAGTTCACTTAACCCAGAACACCCTGCTTCGGGGAGTTGGTTCAGGGAAGCAAACGCCGGGTAACATGTGTCTCTTTGGACTGGTTAGAAACCACAGGGAGGTAAGCTGAGTGTGCGCGAGGAAACGGGAGCCTGCTGGAACTATCCTTGCTTTCCCACTTGGAAGGCTGCATTCATGCTGCCTTGAAGCTGCCTGACGTCCCCTGCTGTTGACAGGCCTGGAAACCCGGTCGAAATGCTTCTGGGAAGAAAATGAGTTTGCTCCGTCTCAACCCGGTGCTTCCATGGCCGCGGTGGTGGTTAGCCTGACAAGCTCCAGAGCGAAAGGGAAACTCAACGTGAGAATTTGCCTCCAGTTTAGGCCCTGCGTAGCCGGGCGGAAGGGCGGCATGCAGCAGTTTCCATGAGTTCGTAGTCCCCGTTCGGGTTTATTTTAACGAAATTACCCATTTGAGGACTCCTAGGCCCCTCGGGCGTGCATCCATTTCCCTCCAAGGTCACTGAGGACCTCCAGACACCCCCCACGCCGTGGTCCCGCTGAGCAACATCGAGGCCCATTGCTCTGCCCCTCGGAGGCCCTGTGTGCGTGCCGAGTGATGGGCAACACTCTGCACGTTCCTTGAGGAGAGCTACATTTCCAGAGCCCTCAAACAGCCTCAGGACCAGATTTCTGGTGAGTCCGAAGCTCCCAGGAAATATTTGTCGTCGCCCTTGTGAGAGCTGCCGTGAGAAAACACTCTGCTTTGCCTCCTTCGCGGGCCTCGTACCTGAAGGCACTCTGCTCGAGGAGAACGTCAGCATCTCGCAATGCTGAGTCGCTAACGGGACAGCCAGATTAAGCACAGGCCTGGAGGGAAGGCCCTGACGTGAGGTGCAGAAGCGGAGCCGCGCAGCAGTTTCCATGAGGCCGGAGCCTCTGCTCTGCGTGTCTTTAACGGCAGTAGAGTTTCCTGGACACCTGGGAGGCTCGCGGGGGCACCCTCTTCCAGGCTGGAACACGGAGTACTCCCAGGCACCCCTGGGTCTGCTGAGCAACGTCCAGGCACGGAGCCCTTTGGAGCCGCTCTCTATACGCCGAGTGTAGGGAAACGCCCTGCACTCTCTCCTGGAGCAGATTCGATTCCCCACCAAACCCACACTTTCACGAACAGACTTCTGGCACGTCTCACATGCCTTTGAGGTCTTACGCCTTGCCCTAGCCTGAGCTGCCCTGAGAGACCCCTCGGCCTCGCATTGCATCTAGGACCTCCTGCCTGAAATCACCCTGCCTCCAAGCGAAAGTCGGCTTGCGTTCTTACTGCGATTTAAGCCCTGTGCTTCCTGTGGCCCTGCAGGCTTTGGAATAGCCACAGGCCCCAGAGGCGTAACTAGGCAGGGCATTCCTTGGTTGAGGCAGTTCACTTGACCCAGAACACCCTACTTCGGGGAGTTGGTTCAGGGAAGCAAACGCAAGGTAACATGTGTCTCTTTGGACTGGTTAGAAACCACAGGGAGGTAAGCTGAGTGTGCGCGTGGAAACGGGAGCCTGCTGGAACTATCCTTGCTTTCCCACTTGGAAGGCTGCATTCATGCTGCCTTGAAGCTGCCTGACGTCCCCTGCTGTTGACAGGCCTGGAAACCCGGTCGAAATGCTTCTGGGAAGAAAATGAGTTTGCTCCGTCTCAACCCGGTGCTTCCATGGCCGCGGTGGTGGTTAGCCTGACAAGCTCCAGAGCGAAAGGGAAACTCAACGTGAGAATTTGCCTCCAGTTTAGTTCCTGCGTAGCCGGGTAGGAAGGGCGGCATGCAGCAGTTTCCATGAGTTCGTAGTCCCCGTTCGGGTTTACTTTAACGAAATTACCCATTTGAGGACTCCTAGGCCCCTCGGGCGTGCATCCATTTCCCTCCAAGGTCACTGAGGACCTCCAGAAACCCCCTACGCCGTGGTCCCGCTGAGCAACATCGAGGCCCATTGCTCTGCCCCTCGGAGGCCCTGTGTGCGTGCCGAGTGATGGGCAACACTCTGCACGTTCCTTGAGGAGAGCTACATTTCCAGAGCCCTCAAACAGCCTCAGGACCAGATTTCTGGTGAGTCCGAAGCTCCCAGGAAATATTTGTCGTCGCCCTTGTGAGAGCTGCCGTGAGAAAACACTCTGCTTTGCCTCCTTCGCGGGCCTCGTACCTGAAGGCACTCTGCTCGAGGAGAACGTCAGCATCTCGCAATGCTGAGTCGCTAACGGGACAGCCAGATTGAGCACAGGCCTGGAGGGAAGGCCCTGACGTGGGGTGCAGAAGCGGAGCCGCGCAGCAGTTTCCATGAGGCCGTAGCCTCTGCTCTGCGTGTCTTTAACGGCAGTAGAGTTTCCTGGACACCTGGGAGGCTCGCGGGGGCACCCTGTTCCAGGCTGGAACACGGAGTACTCCCAGGCACCCCTGGGTCTGCTGAGCAACGTCCAGGCACGGAGCCCTTTGGAGCCGCTCTCTATACGCCGAGTGTAGGGAAACGCCCTGCACTCTCTCCTGGAGCAGATTCGATTCCCCACCAAACCCACACTTTCACGAACAGACTTCTGGCACGTCTCACATGCCTTTGAGGTCTTACGCCTTGCCCTAGCCTGAGCTGCCCTGAGAGACCCCTCGGCCTCGCATTGCATCTAGGACCTCCTGCCTGAAATCACCCTGCCTCCAAGCGAAAGTCGGCTTGCGTTCTTACTGCGATTTAAGCCCTGTGCTTCCTGTGGCCCTGCAGGCTTTGGAATAGCCACAGGCCCCAGAGGCGTAACTAGGCAGGGCATTCCTTGGTTGAGGCAGTTCACTTAACCCAGAACACCCTGCTTCGGGGAGTTGGTTCAGGGAAGCAAACGCAGGGTAACATGTGTCTCTTTGGACTGGTTAGAAACCACAGGGAGGTAAGCTGAGTGTGCGCGAGGAAACGGGAGCCTGCTGGAACTATCCTTGCTTTCCCACTTGGAAGGCTGCATTCATGCTGCCTTGAAGCTGCCTGACGTCCCCTGCTGTTGACAGGCCTGGAAACCCGGTAGAAATGCTTCTGGGAAGAAAATGAGTTTGCTCCGTCTCAACCCGGTGCTTCCATGGCCGCGGTGGTGGTTAGCCTGACAAGCTCCAGAGCGAAAGGGAAACTCAACGTGAGAATTTGCCTCCAGTTTAGGCCCTGCGTAGCCGGGCGGAAGGGCGGCATGCAGCAGTTTCCATGAGTTCGTAGTCCCCGTTCGGGTTTATTTTAACGAAATTACCCATTTGAGGACTCCTAGGCCCCTCGGCTGTGCATCCATTTCCCTCCAAGGTCACTGAGGACCTCCAGACACCCCCCACACCGTGGTCCCGCTGAGCAACATCGAGGCCCATTGCTCTGCCCCTCGGAGGCCCTGTGTGCGTGCCGAGTGATGGGCAACACTCTGCACGTTCCTTGAGGAGAGCTACATTTCCAGAGCCCTCAAACAGCCTCAGGACCAGATTTCTGGTGAGTCCGAAGCTCCCAGGAAATATTTGTCGTCGCCCTTGTGAGAGCTGCCGTGAGAAAACACTCTGCTTTGCCTCCTTCGCGGGCCTCGTACCTGAAGGCACTCTGCTCGAGGAGAACGTCAGCATCTCGCAATGCTGAGTCGCTAACGGGACAGCCAGATTAAGCACAGGCCTGGAGGGAAGGCCCTGACGTGAGGTGCAGAAGCGGAGCCGCGCAGCAGTTTCCATGAGGCCGGAGCCTCTGCTCTGCGTGTCTTTAACGGCAGTAGAGTTTCCTGGACACCTGGGAGGCTCGCGGGGGCACCCTCTTCCAGGCTGGAACACGGAGTACTCCCAGGCACCCCTGGGTCTGCTGAGCAACGTCCAGGCACGGAGCCCTTTGGAGCCGCTCTCTATACGCCGAGTGTAGGGAAACGCCCTGCACTCTCTCCTGGAGCAGATTCGATTCCCCACCAAACCCACACTTTCACGAACAGACTTCTGGCACGTCTCACATGCCTTTGAGGTCTTACGCCTTGCCCTAGCCTGAGCTGCCCTGAGAGACCATTCGGCCTCGCATTCCATCTAGGACCTCCTGCCTGAAGTCACCCTGCCTCCAAGCGAAAGTCGGCTTGCGTTCTTACTGCGATTTAAGCCCTGTGCTTCCTGTGGCCCTGCAGGCTTTGGAATAGCCACAGGCCCCAGAGGCGTAACTAGGCAGGGCATTCCTTGGTTGAGGCAGTTCACTTGACCCAGAACACCCTATTTCGGGGAGTTGGTTCAGGGAAGCAAACGCAAGGTAACATGTGTCTCTTTGGACTGGTTAGAAACCACAGGGAGGTAAGCTGAGTGTGCGCGTGGAAACGGGAGCCTGCTGGAACTATCCTTGCTTTCCCACTTGGAAGGCTGCATTCATGCTGCCTTGAAGCTGCCTGACGTCCCCTGCTGTTGACAGGCCTGGAAACCCGGTCGAAATGCTTCTGGGAAGAAAATGAGTTTGCTCCGTCTCAACCCGGTGCTTCCATGGCCGCGGTGGTGGTTACCCTGACAAGCTCCAGAGCGAAAGGGAAACTCAACGTGAGAATTTGCCTCCAGTTTAGTTCCTGCGTAGCCGGGTAGGAAGGGCGGCATGCAGCAGTTTCCATGAGTTCGTAGTCCCCGTTCGGGTTTATTTTAACGAAATTACCCATTTGAGGACTCCTAGGCCCCTCGGGTGTGCATCCATTTCCCTCCAAGGTCACTGAGGACCTCCAGAAACCCCCTACGCCGTGGTCCCGCTGAGCAACATCGAGGCCCATTGCTCTGCCCCTCGGAGGCCCTGTGTGCGTGCCGAGTGATGGGCAACACTCTGCACGTTCCTTGAGGAGAGCTACATTTCCAGATCCCTCAAACAGCCACAGGACAAGATTTCTGGTGAGTCCGAAGCTCCCAGGAAATATTTGTCGTCGCCCTTGTGAGAGCTGCCGTGAGAAAACACTCTGCTTTGCCTCCTTCGCGGGCCTCGTACCTGAAGGCACTCTGCTCGAGGAGAACGTCAGCATCTCGCAATGCTGAGTCGCTAACGGGACAGCCAGATTGAGCACAGGCCTGGAGGGAAAGCCCTGACGTGAGGTGCAGAAGCGGAGCCGCGCAGCAGTTTCCATGAGGCCGTAGCCTCTGCTCTGTGTGTCTTTAACGGCAGTAGAGTTTCCTGGACACCTGGGAGGCTCGCGGGGGCACCCTGTTCCAGGCTGGAACACGGAGTACGCCCAGGCACCCCTGGGTCTGCTGAGCAACGTCCAGGCACGGAGCCCTTTGGAGCCGCTCTCTATACGCCGAGTGTAGGGAAACGCCCTGCACTCTCTCCTGGAGCAGATTCGATTCCCCACCAAACCCACACTTTCACGAACAGACTTCTGGCACGTCTCACATGCCTTTGAGGTCTTACGCCTTGCCCTAGCCTGAGCTGCCCTGAGAGACCCCTCGGCCTCGCATTGCATCTAGGACCTCCTGCCTGAAATCACCCTGCCTCCAAGCGAAAGTCGGCTTGCGTTCTTACTGCGATTTAAGCCCTGTGCTTCCTGTGGCCCTGCAGGCTTTGGAATAGCCACAGGCCCCAGAGGCGTAACTAGGCAGGGCATTCCTTGGTTGAGGCAGTTCACTTGACCCAGAACACCCTACTTCGGGGAGTTGGTTCAGGGAAGCAAACGCAAGGTAACATGTGTCTCTTTGGACTGGTTAGAAACCACAGGGAGGTAAGCTGAGTGTGCGCGTGGAAACGGGAGCCTGCTGGAACTATCCTTGCTTTCCCACTTGGAAGGCTGCATTCATGCTGCCTTGAAGCTGCCTGACGTCCCCTGCTGTTGACAGGCCTGGAAACCCGGTAGAAATGCTTCTGGGAAGAAAATGAGTTTGCTCCGTCTCAACCCGGTGCTTCCATGGCCGCGGTGGTGGTTAGCCTGACAAGCTCCAGAGCGAAAGGGAAACTCAACGTGAGAATTTGCCCCCAGTTTAGGCCCTGCGTAGCCGGGCAGGAAGGGCGGCATGCAGCAGTTTCCATGAATCCATAGTCCCCGTTCGGGTTTATTTTAACGAAATTACCCATTTGAGGACTCCTAGGCCCCTCGGGCGTGCATCCATTTCACTCCAAGGTCACTGAGGACCTTCAGACACCCTCCCACGCCGTGGTCCCGCTGAGCAACATCGAGGCCCATTGCTCTGCCCCTCGGAGGCCCTGTGTGCGTGCCGAGTGATGGGCAACACTCTGCACGTTCCTTGAGGAGAGCTACATTTCCAGAGCCCTCAAACAGCCTCAGGACCAGATTTCTGGTGAGTCCGAAGCTCCCAGGAAATATTTGTCATCGCCCTTGTGAGAGCTGCCGTGAGAAAACACTCTGCTTTGCCTCCTTCGCGGGCCTCGTACCTGAAGGCACTCTGCTCGAGGAGAACGTCAGCATCTCGCAATGCTGAGTCGCTAACGGGACAGCCAGATTAAGCACAGGCCTGGAGGGAAGGCCCTGACGTGAGGTGCAGAAGCGGAGCCGCGCAGCAGTTTCCATGAGGCCGGAGCCTCTGCTCTGCGTGTCTTTAACGGCAGTAGAGTTTCCTGGACACCTGGGAGGCTCGCGGGGGCACCCTGTTCCAGGCTGGAACACGGAGTACTCCCAGGCACCCCTGGGTCTGCTGAGCAACGTCCAGGCACGGAGCCCTTTGGAGCCGCTCTCTATACGCCGAGTGTAGGGAAACGCCCTGCACTCTCTCCTGGAGCAGATTCGATTCCCCACCAAACCCACACTTTCACGAACAGACTTCTGGCACGTCTCACATGCCTTTGAGGTCTTACGCCTTGCCCTAGCCTGAGCTGCCCTGAGAGACCATTCGGCCTCGCATTGCATCTAGGACCTCCTGCCTGAAGTCACCCTGCCTCCAAGCGAAAGTCGGCTTGCGTTCTTACTGCGATTTAAGCCCTGTGCTTCCTGTGGCCCTGCAGGCTTTGGAATAGCCACAGGCCCCAGAGGCGTAACTAGGCAGGGCATTCCTTGGTTGAGGCAGTTCACTTGACCCAGAACACCCTATTTCGGGGAGTTGGTTCAGGGAAGCAAACGCAAGGTAACATGTGTCTCTTTGGACTGGTTAGAAACCACAGGGAGGTAAGCTGAGTGTGCGCGTGGAAACGGGAGCCTGCTGGAACTATCCTTGCTTTCCCACTTGGAAGGCTGCATTCATGCTGCCTTGAAGCTGCCTGACGTCCCCTGCTGTTGACAGGCCTGGAAACCCGGTAGAAATGCTTCTGGGAAGAAAATGAGTTTGCTCCGTCTCAACCCGGTGCTTCCATGGCCGCGGTGGTGGTTAGCCTGACAAGCTCCAGAGCGAAAGGGAAACTCAACGTGAGAATTTGCCCCCAGTTTAGGCCCTGCGTAGCCGGGCAGGAAGGGCGGCATGCAGCAGTTTCCATGAATCCATAGTCCCCGTTCGGGTTTATTTTAACGAAATTACCCATTTGAGGACTCCTAGGCCCCTCGGGCGTGCATCCATTTCACTCCAAGGTCACTGAGGACCTTCAGACACCCTCCCACGCCGTGGTCCCGCTGAGCAACATCGAGGCCCATTGCTCTGCCCCTCGGAGGCCCTGTGTGCGTGCCGAGTGATGGGCAACACTCTGCACGTTCCTTGAGGAGAGCTACATTTCCAGAGCCCTCAAACAGCCTCAGGACCAGATTTCTGGTGAGTCCGAAGCTCCCAGGAAATATTTGTCATCGCCCTTGTGAGAGCTGCCGTGAGAAAACACTCTGCTTTGCCTCCTTCGCGGGCCTCGTACCTGAAGGCACTCTGCTCGAGGAGAACGTCAGCATCTCGCAATGCTGAGTCGCTAACGGGACAGCCAGATTAAGCACAGGCCTGGAGGGAAGGCCCTGACGTGAGGTGCAGAAGCGGAGCCGCGCAGCAGTTTCCATGAGGCCGGAGCCTCTGCTCTGCGTGTCTTTAACGGCAGTAGAGTTTCCTGGACACCTGGGAGGCTCGCGGGGGCACCCTGTTCCAGGCTGGAACACGGAGTACTCCCAGGCACCCCTGGGTCTGCTGAGCAACGTCCAGGCACGGAGCCCTTTGGAGCCGCTCTCTATACGCCGAGTGTAGGGAAACGCCCTGCACTCTCTCCTGGAGCAGATTCGATTCCCCACCAAACCCACACTTTCACGAACAGACTTCTGGCACGTCTCACATGCCTTTGAGGTCTTACGCCTTGCCCTAGCCTGAGCTGCCCTGAGAGACCATTCGGCCTCGCATTGCATCTAGGACCTCCTGCCTGAAGTCACCCTGCCTCCAAGCGAAAGTCGGCTTGCGTTCTTACTGCGATTTAAGCCCTGTGCTTCCTGTGGCCCTGCAGGCTTTGGAATAGCCACAGGCCCCAGAGGCGTAACTAGGCAGGGCATTCCTTGGTTGAGGCAGTTCACTTGACCCAGAACACCCTATTTCGGGGAGTTGGTTCAGGGAAGCAAACGCAAGGTAACATGTGTCTCTTTGGACTGGTTAGAAACCACAGGGAGGTAAGCTGAGTGTGCGCGTGGAAACGGGAGCCTGCTGGAACTATCCTTGCTTTCCCACTTGGAAGGCTGCATTCATGCTGCCTTGAAGCTGCCTGACGTCCCCTGCTGTTGACAGGCCTGGAAACCCGGTCGAAATGCTTCTGGGAAGAAAATGAGTTTGCTCCGTCTCAACTCGGTGCTTCCATGGCCGCGGTGGTGGTTAGCCTGACAAGCTCCAGAGCGAAAGGGAAACTCAACGTGAGAATTTGCCTCCAGTTTAGTTCCTGCGTAGCCGGGTAGGAAGGGCGGCATGCAGCAGTTTCCATGAGTTCGTAGTCCCCGTTCGGGTTTATTTTAACGAAATTACCCATTTGAGGACTCCTAGGCCCCTCGGCTGTGCATCCATTTCCCTCCAAGGTCACTGAGGACCTCCAGAAACCCCCTACGTCGTGGTCCCGCTGAGCAACATCGAGGCCCATTGCTCTGCCCCTCGGAGGCCCTGTGTGCGTGCCGAGTGATGGGCAACACTCTGCACGTTCCTTGAGGAGAGCTACATTTCCAGATCCCTCAAACAGCCACAGGACAAGATTTCTGGTGAGTCCGAAGCTCCCAGGAAATATTTGTCGTCGCCCTTGTGAGAGCTGCCGTGAGAAAACACTCTGCTTTGCCTCCTTCGCGGGCCTCGTACCTGAAGGCACTCTGCTCGAGGAGAACGTCAGCATCTCACAATGCTGAGTCGCTAACGGGACAGCCAGATTGAGCACAGGCCTGGAGGGAAAGCCCTGACGTGAGGTGCAGAAGCGGAGCCGCGCAGCAGTTTCCATGAGGCCGTAGCCTCTGCTCTGTGTGTCTTTAACGGCAGTAGAGTTTCCTGGACACCTGGGAGGCTCGCGGGGGCACCCTGTTCCAGGCTGGAACACGGAGTACGCCCAGGCACCCCTGGGTCTGCTGAGCAACGTCCAGGCACGGAGCCCTTTGGAGCCGCTCTCTATACGCCGAGTGTAGGGAAACGCCCTGCACTCTCTCCTGGAGCAGATTCGATTCCCCACCAAACCCACACTTTCACGAACAGACTTCTGGCACGTCTCACATGCCTTTGAGGTCTTACGCCTTGCCCTAGCCTGAGCTGCCCTGAGAGACCCCTCGGCCTCGCATTCCATCTAGGACCTCCTGCCTGAAATCACCCTGCCTCCAAGCGAAAGTCGGCTTGCGTTCTTACTGCGATTTAAGCCCTGTGCTTCCTGTGGCCCTGCAGGCTTTGGAATAGCCACAGGCCCCAGAGGCGTAACTAGGCAGGGCATTCCTTGGTTGAGGCAGTTCATTTGACCCAGAACACCCTACTTCGGGGAGTTGGTTCAGGCAAGCAAACGCAAGGTAACATGTGTCTCTTTGGACTGGTTAGAAACCACAGGGAGGTAAGCTGAGTGTGCGCGTGGAAACGGGAGCCTGCTGGAACTATCCTTGCTTTCCCACTTGGAAGGCTGCATTCATGCTGCCTTGAAGCTGCCTGACGTCCCCTGCTGTTGACAGGCCTGGAAACCCGGTAGAAATGCTTCTGGGAAGAAAATGAGTTTGCTCCGTCTCAACCCGGTGCTTCCATGGCCGCGGTGGTGGTTAGCCTGACAAGCTCCAGAGCGAAAGGGAAACTCAACGTGAGAATTTGCCTCCAGTTTAGTTCCTGCGTAGCCGGGTAGGAAGGGCGGCATGCAGCAGTTTCCATGAGTTCGTAGTCCCCGTTCGGGTTTATTTTAACGAAATTACCCATTTGAGGACTCCTAGGCCCCTCGGGCGTGCATCCATTTCCCTCCAAGGTCACTGAGGACCTCCAGAAACCCCCTACGCCGTGGTCCCGCTGAGCAACATCGAGGCCCATTGCTCTGCCCCTCGGAGGCCCTGTGTGCGTGCCGAGTGATGGGCAACACTCTGCACGTTCCTTGAGGAGAGCTACATTTCCAGAGCCCTCAAACAGCCTCAGGACCAGATTTCTGGTGAGTCCGAAGCTCCCAGGAAATATTTGTCGTCGCCCTTGTGAGAGCTGCCGTGAGAAAACACTCTGCTTTGCCTCCTTCGCGGGCCTCGTACCTGAAGGCACTCTGCTCGAGGAGAACGTCAGCATCTCGCAATGCTGAGTCGCTAACGGGACAGCCAGATTGAGCACAGGCCTGGAGGGAAGGCCCTGACGTGAGGTGCAGAAGCGGAGCCGCGCAGCACTTTCCATGAGGCCGTAGCCTCTGCTCTGCGTGTCTTTAACGGCAGTAGAGTTTCCTGGACACCTGGGAGGCTCGCGGGGGCACCCTGTTCCAGGCTGGAACACGGAGTACTCCCAGGCACCCCTGGGTCTGCTGAGCAACGTCCAGGCACGGAGCCCTTTGGAGCCGCTCTCTATACGCCGAGTGTAGGGAAACGCCCTGCACTCTCTCCTGGAGCAGATTCGATTCCCCACCAAACCCACACTTTCACGAACAGACTTCTGGCACGTCTCACATGCCTTTGAGGTCTTACGCCTTGCCCTAGCCTGAGCTGCCCTGAGAGACCCCTCGGCCTCGCATTGCATCTAGGACCTCCTGCCTGAAATCACCCTGCCTCCAAGCGAAAGTCGGCTTGCGTTCTTACTGCGATTTAAGCCCTGTGCTTCCTGTGGCCCTGCAGGCTTTGGAATAGCCACAGGCCCCAGAGGCGTAACTAGGCAGGGCATTCCTTGGTTGAGGCAGTTCACTTAACCCAGAACACCCTGCTTCGGGGAGTTGGTTCAGGGAAGCAAACGCCGGGTAACATGTGTCTCTTTGGACTGGTTAGAAACCACAGGGAGGTAAGCTGAGTGTGCGCGAGGAAACGGGAGCCTGCTGGAACTATCCTTGCTTTCCCACTTGGAAGGCTGCATTCATGCTGCCTTGAAGCTGCCTGACGTCCCCTGCTGTTGACAGGCCTGGAAACCCGGTCGAAATGCTTCTGGGAAGAAAATGAGTTTGCTCCGTCTCAACCCGGTGCTTCCATGGCCGCGGTGGTGGTTAGCCTGACAAGCTCCAGAGCGAAAGGGAAACTCAACGTGAGAATTTGCCTCCAGTTTAGGCCCTGCGTAGCCGGGCGGAAGGGCGGCATGCAGCAGTTTCCATGAGT
The DNA here is from genome assembly GCF_937001465.1 of Orcinus orca. Lineage (NCBI taxonomy): Eukaryota > Metazoa > Chordata > Mammalia > Artiodactyla > Delphinidae > Orcinus > Orcinus orca. The sequence continues at coordinate 34,959,165 of NC_064576.1, forward strand.
TCGTAGTCCCCGTTCGGGTTTATTTTAACGAAATTACCCATTTGAGGACTCCTAGGCCCCTCGGCTGTGCATCCATTTCCCTCCAAGGTCACTGAGGACCTCCAGACACCCCCCACACCGTGGTCCCGCTGAGCAACATCGAGGCCCATTGCTCTGCCCCTCGGAGGCCCTGTGTGCGTGCCGAGTGATGGGCAACACTCTGCACGTTCCTTGAGGAGAGCTACATTTCCAGAGCCCTCAAACAGCCTCAGGACCAGATTTCTGGTGAGTCCGAAGCTCCCAGGAAATATTTGTCGTCGCCCTTGTGAGAGCTGCCGTGAGAAAACACTCTGCTTTGCCTCCTTCGCGGGCCTCGTACCTGAAGGCACTCTGCTCGAGGAGAACGTCAGCATCTCGCAATGCTGAGTCGCTAACGGGACAGCCAGATTGAGCACAGGCCTGGAGGGAAGGCCCTGACGTGAGGTGCAGAAGCGGAGCCGCGCAGCAGTTTCCATGAGGCCGTAGCCTCTGCTCTGCGTGTCTTTAACGGCAGTAGAGTTTCCTGGACACCTGGGAGGCTCGCGGGGGCACCCTGTTCCAGGCTGGAACACGGAGTACTCCCAGGCACCCCTGGGTCTGCTGAGCAACGTCCAGGCCCGGAGCCCTTTGGAGCCGCTCTCTATACGCCGAGTGTAGGGAAACGCCCTGCACTCTCTCCTGGAGCAGATTCGATTCCCCACCAAACCCACACTTTCACGAACAGACTTCTGGCACGTCTCACATGCCTTTGAGGCCTTACGCCTTGCCCTAGCCTGAGCTGCCCTGAGAGACCCCTCGGCCTCGCATTGCATCTAGGACCTCCTGCCTGAAATCACCCTGCCTCCAAGCGAAAGTCGGCTTGCGTTCTTACTGCGATTTAAGCCCTGTGCTTCCTGTGGCCCTGCAGGCTTTGGAATACCCACAGGCCCCAGAGGCGTAACTAGGCAGGGCATTCCTTGGTTGAGGCAGTTCACTTGACCCAGAACACCCTACTTCGGGGAGTTGGTTCAGGGAAGCAAACGCAAGGTAACATGTGTCTCTTTGGACTGGTTAGAAACCACAGGGAGGTAAGCTGAGTGTGCGCGTGGAAACGGGAGCCTGCTGGAACTATCCTTGCTTTCCCACTTGGAAGGCTGCATTCATGCTGCCTTGAAGCTGCCTGACGTCCCCTGCTGTTGACAGGCCTGGAAACCCGGTCGAAATGCTTCTGGGAAGAAAATGAGTTTGCTCCGTCTCAACCCGGTGCTTCCATGGCCGCGGTGGTGGTTAGCCTGACAAGCTCCAGAGCGAAAGGGAAACTCAACGTGAGAATTTGCCTCCAGTTTAGGCCCTGCGTAGCCGGGCAGGAAGGGCGGCATGCAGCAGTTTCCATGAGTTCGTAGTCCCCGTTCGGGTTTATTTTAACGAAATTACCCATTTGAGGACTCCTAGGCCCCTCGGGCGTGCATCCATTTCCCACCAAGGTCACTGAGGACCTTCAGACACCCCCCCACGCCGTGGTCCCGCTGAGCAACATCGAGGCCCATTGCTCTGCCCCTCGGAGGCCCTGTGTGCGTGCCGAGTGATGGGCAACACTCTGCACGTTCCTTGAGGAGAGCTACATTTCCAGAGCCCTCAAACAGCCTCAGGACCAGATTTCTGGTGAGTCCGAAGCTCCCAGGAAATATTTGTCGTCGCCCTTGTGAGAGCTGCCGTGAGAAAACACTCTGCTTTGCCTCCTTCGCGGGCCTCGTACCTGAAGGCACTCTGCTCGAGGAGAACGTCAGCATCTCGCAATGCTGAGTCGCTAACGGGACAGCCAGATTGAGCACAGGCCTGGAGGGAAGGCCCTGACGTGAGGTGCAGAAGCGGAGCCGCGCAGCAGTTTCCATGAGGCCGTAGCCTCTGCTCTGCGTGTCTTTAACGGCAGTAGAGTTTCCTGGACACCTGGGAGGCTCGCGGGGGCACCCTGTTCCAGGCTGGAACACGGAGTACTCCCAGGCACCCCTGGGTCTGCTGAGCAACGTCCAGGCCCGGAGCCCTTTGGAGCCGCTCTCTATACGCCGAGTGTAGGGAAACGCCCTGCACTCTCTCCTGGAGCAGATTCGATTCCCCACCAAACCCACACTTTCACGAACAGACTTCTGGCACGTCTCACATGCCTTTGAGGTCTTACGCCTTGCCCTAGCCTGAGCTGCCCTGAGAGACCCCTCGGCCTCGCATTGCATCTAGGACCTCCTGCCTGAAATCACCCTGCCTCCAAGCGAAAGTCGGCTTGCGTTCTTACTGCGATTTAAGCCCTGTGCTTCCTGTGGCCCTGCAGGCTTTGGAATAGCCACAGGCCCCAGAGGCGTAACTAGGCAGGGCATTCCTTGGTTGAGGCAGTTCACTTAACCCAGAACACCCTGCTTCGGGGAGTTGGTTCAGGGAAGCAAACGCAGGGTAACCTGTGTCTCTTTGGACTGGTTAGAAACCACAGGGAGGTAAGCTGAGTGTGCGCGTGGAAACGGGAGCCTGCTGGAACTATCCTTGCTTTCCCACTTGGAAGGCTGCATTCATGCTGCCTTGAAGCTGCCTGACGTCCCCTGCTGTTGACAGGCCTGGAAACCCGGTCGAAATGCTTCTGGGAAGAAAATGAGTTTGCTCCGTCTCAACCCGGTGCTTCCATGGCCGCGGTGGTGGTTAGCCTGACAAGCTCCAGAGCGAAAGGGAAACTCAACGTGAGAATTTGCCCCCAGTTTAGGCCCTGCGTAGCCGGGCAGGAAGGGCGGCATGCAGCAGTTTCCATGAGTTCGTAGTCCCCGTTCGGGTTTATTTTAACGAAATTACCCATTTGAGGACTCCTAGGCCCCTCGGGCGTGCATCCATTTCCCTCCAAGGTCACTGAGGACCTTCAGACACCCCCCCACGCCGTGGTCCCGCTGAGCAACATCGAGGCCCATTGCTCTGCCCCTCGGAGGCCCTGTGTGCGTGCCGAGTGATGGGCAACACTCTGCACGTTCCTTGAGGAGAGCTACATTTCCAGAGCCCTCAAACAGCCTCAGGACCAGATTTCTGGTGAGTCCGAAGCTCCCAGGAAATATTTGTCGTCGCCCTTGTGAGAGCTGCCGTGAGAAAACACTCTGCTTTGCCTCCTTCGCGGGCCTCGTACCTGAAGGCACTCTGCTCGAGGAGAACGTCAGCATCTCGCAATGCTGAGTCGCTAACGGGACAGCCAGATTGAGCACAGGCCTGGAGGGAAGGCCCTGACGTGAGGTGCAGAAGCGGAGCCGCGCAGCAGTTTCCATGAGGCCGTAGCCTCTGCTCTGCGTGTCTTTAACGGCAGTAGAGTTTCCTGGACACCTGGGAGGCTCGCGGGGGCACCCTGTTCCAGGCTGGAACACGGAGTACTCCCAGGCACCCCTGGGTCTGCTGAGCAACGTCCAGGCACGGAGCCCTTTGGAGCCGCTCTCTATACGCCGAGTGTAGGGAAACGCCCTGCACTCTCTCCTGGAGCAGATTCGATTCCCCACCAAACCCACACTTTCACGAACAGACTTCTGGCACGTCTCACATGCCTTTGAGGTCTTACGCCTTGCCCTAGCCTGAGCTGCCCTGAGAGACCCCTCGGCCTCGCATTGCATCTAGGACCTCCTGCCTGAAATCACCCTGCCTCCAAGCGAAAGTCGGCTTGCGTTCTTACTGCGATTTAAGCCCTGTGCTTCCTGTGGCCCTGCAGGCTTTGGAATAGCCACAGGCCCAAGAGGCGTAACTAGGCAGGGCATTCCTTGGTTGAGGCAGTTCACTTGACCCAGAACACCCTACTTCGGGGAGTTGGTTCAGGGAAGCAAACGTAAGGTAACATGTGTCTCTTTGGACTGGTTAGAAACCACAGGGAGGTAAGCTGAGTGTGCGCGTGGAAACGGGAGCCTGCTGGAACTATCCTTGCTTTCCCACTTGGAAGGCTGCATTCATGCTGCCTTGAAGCTGCCTGACGTCCCCTGCTGTTGACAGGCCTGGAAACCCTGTCGAAATGCTTCTGGGAAGAAAATGAGTTTGCTCCGTCTCAACCCGGTGCTTCCATGGCCGCGGTGGTGGTTAGCCTGACAAGCTCCAGAGCGAAAGGGAAACTCAACGTGAGAATTTGCCCCCAGTTTAGGCCCTGCGTAGCCGGGCAGGAAGGGCGGCATGCAGCAGTTTCCATGAGTTCGTAGTCCCCGTTCGGGTTTATTTTAACGAAATTACCCATTTGAGGACTCCTAGGCCCCTCGGGCGTGCATCCACTTCCCTCCAAGGTCACTGAGGACCTTCAGACACCCCCCACGCCGTGGTCCCGCTGAGCAACATCGAGGCCCATTGCTCTGCCCCTCGGAGGCCCTGTGTGCGTGCCGAGTGATGGGCAACACTCTGCACGTTCCTTGAGGAGAGCTACATTTCCAGAGCCCTCAAACAGCCTCAGGACCAGATTTCTGGTGAGTCCGAAGCTCCCAGGAAATATTTGTCGTCGCCCTTGTGAGAGCTGCCGTGAGAAAACACTCTGCTTTGCCTCCTTCGCGGGCCTCGTACCTGAAGGCACTCTGCTCGAGGAGAACGTCAGCATCTCGCAATGCTGAGTCGCTAACGGGACAGCCAGATTGAGCACAGGCCTGGAGGGAAGGCCCTGACGTGAGGTGCAGAAGCGGAGCCGCGCAGCAGTTTCCATGAGGCCGTAGCCTCTGCTCTGCGTGTCTTTAACGGCAGTAGAGTTTCCTGGACACCTGGGAGGCTCGCGGGGGCACCCTGTTCCAGGCTGGAACACGGAGTACTCCCAGGCACCCCTGGGTCTGCTGAGCAACGTCCAGGCACGGAGCCCTTTGGAGCCGCTCTCTATACGCCGAGTGTAGGGAAACGCCCTGCACTCTCTCCTGGAGCAGATTCGATTCCCCACCAAACCCACACTTTCACGAACAGACTTCTGGCACGTCTCACATGCCTTTGAGGTCTTACGCCTTGCCCTAGCCTGAGCTGCCCTGAGAGACCCCTCGGCCTCGCATTGCATCTAGGACCTCCTGCCTGAAATCACCCTGCCTCCAAGCGAAAGTCGGCTTGCGTTCTTACTGCGATTTAAGCCCTGTGCTTCCTGTGGCCCTGCAGGCTTTGGAATAGCCACAGGCCCCAGAGGCGTAACTAGGCAGGGCATTCCTTGGTTGAGGCAGTTCACTTGACCCAGAACACCCCGCTTCGGGGAGTTGGTTCAGGGAAGCAAACGCAGGGTAACATGTGTCTCTTTGGACTGGTTAGAAACCACAGGGAGGCAAGCTGAGTGTGCGCGTGGAAACGGGAGCCTGCTGGAACTATCCTTGCTTTCCCACTTGGAAGGCTGCATTCATGCTGCCTTGAAGCTGCCTGACGTCCCCTGCTGTTGACAGGCCTGGAAACCCGGTCGAAATGCTTCTGGGAAGAAAATGAGTTTGCTCCGTCTCAACCCGGTGCTTCCATGGCCGCGGTGGTGGTTAGCCTGACAAGCTCCAGAGCGAAAGGGAAACTCAACGTGAGAATTTGCCTCCAGTTTCGGCCCTGCGTAGCCGGGCAGGAAGGGCGGCATGCAGCAGTTTCCATGAGTTCGTAGTCCCCGTTCGGGTTCATTTTAAAGAAATTACCCATTTGAGGACTCCTAGGCCCCTCGGGCGTGCATCCATTTCCCTCCAAGGTCACTGAGGACCTTCAGACACCCCCCACGCCGTGGTCCCGCTGAGCAACATCGAGGCCCATTGCTCTGCCCCTCGGAGGCCCTGTGTGCGTGCCGAGTGATGGGCAACACTCTGCACGTTCCTTGAGGAGAGCTACATTTCCAGAGCCCTCAAACAGCCTCAGGACCAGATTTCTGGTGAGTCCGAAGCTCCCAGGAAATATTTGTCGTCGCCCTTGTGAGAGCTGCCGTGAGAAAACACTCTGCTTTGCCTCCTTCGCGGGCCTCGTACCTGAAGGCACTCTGCTCGAGGAGAACGTCAGCATCTCGCAATGCTGAGTCGCTAACGGGACAGCCAGATTGAGCACAGGCCTGGAGGGAAGGCCCTGACGTGAGGTGCAGAAGCGGAGCCGCGCAGCAGTTTCCATGAGGCCGGAGCCTCTGCTCTGCGTGTCTTTAACGGCAGTAGAGTTTCCTGGACACCTGGGAGGCTCGCGGGGGCACCCTGTTCCAGGCTGGAACACGGAGTACTCCCAGGCACCCCTGGGTCTGCTGAGCAACGTCCAGGCACGGAGCCCTTTGGAGCCGCTCTCTATACGCCGAGTGTAGGGAAACGCCCTGCACTCTCTCCTGGAGCAGATTCGATTCCCCACCAAACCCACACTTTCACGAACAGACTTCTGGCACGTCTCACATGCCTTTGAGGTCTTACGCCTTGCCCTAGCCTGAGCTGCCCTGAGAGACCATTCGGCCTCGCATTGCATCTAGGACCTCCTGCCTGAAGTCACCCTGCCTCCAAGCGAAAGTCGGCTTGCGTTCTTACTGCGATTTAAGCCCTGTGCTTCCTGTGGCCCTGCAGGCTTTGGAATAGCCACAGGCCCCAGAGGCGTAACTAGGCAGGGCATTCCTTGGTTGAGGCAGTTCACTTGACCCAGAACACCCTATTTCGGGGAGTTGGTTCAGGGAAGCAAACGCAAGGTAACATGTGTCTCTTTGGACTGGTTAGAAACCACAGGGAGGTAAGCTGAGTGTGCGCGTGGAAACGGGAGCCTGCTGGAACTATCCTTGCTTTCCCACTTGGAAGGCTGCATTCATGCTGCCTTGAAGCTGCCTGACGTCCCCTGCTGTTGACAGGCCTGGAAACCCGGTCGAAATGCTTCTGGGAAGAAAATGAGTTTGCTCCGTCTCAACTCGGTGCTTCCATGGCCGCGGTGGTGGTTAGCCTGACAAGCTCCAGAGCGAAAGGGAAACTCAACGTGAGAATTTGCCTCCAGTTTAGTTCCTGCGTAGCCGGGTAGGAAGGGCGGCATGCAGCAGTTTCCATGAGTTCGTAGTCCCCGTTCGGGTTTATTTTAACGAAATTACCCATTTGAGGACTCCTAGGCCCCTCGGCTGTGCATCCATTTCCCTCCAAGGTCACTGAGGACCTCCAGAAACCCCCTACGTCGTGGTCCCGCTGAGCAACATCGAGGCCCATTGCTCTGCCCCTCGGAGGCCCTGTGTGCGTGCCGAGTGATGGGCAACACTCTGCACGTTCCTTGAGGAGAGCTACATTTCCAGAGCCCTCAAACAGCCACAGGACAAGATTTCTGGTGAGTCCGAAGCTCCCAGGAAATATTTGTCGTCGCCCTTGTGAGAGCTGCCGTGAGAAAACACTCTGCTTTGCCTCCTTCGCGGGCCTCGTACCTGAAGGCACTCTGCTCGAGGAGAACGTCAGCATCTCGCAATGCTGAGTCGCTAACGGGACAGCCAGATTGAGCACAGGCCTGGAGGGAAAGCCCTGACGTGAGGTGCAGAAGCGGAGCCGCGCAGCAGTTTCCATGAGGCCGTAGCCTCTGCTCTGTGTGTCTTTAACGGCAGTAGAGTTTCCTGGACACCTGGGAGGCTCGCGGGGGCACCCTGTTCCAGGCTGGAACACGGAGTACGCCCAGGCACCCCTGGGTCTGCTGAGCAACGTCCAGGCACGGAGCCCTTTGGAGCCGCTCTCTATACGCCGAGTGTAGGGAAACGCCCTGCACTCTCTCCTGGAGCAGATTCGATTCCCCACCAAACCCACACTTTCACGAACAGACTTCTGGCACGTCTCACATGCCTTTGAGGTCTTACGCCTTGCCCTAGCCTGAGCTGCCCTGAGAGACCCCTCGGCCTCGCATTGCATCTAGGACCTCCTGCCTGAAATCACCCTGCCTCCAAGCGAAAGTCGGCTTGCGTTCTTACTGCGATTTAAGCCCTGTGCTTCCTGTGGCCCTGCAGGCTTTGGAATAGCCACAGGCCCCAGAGGCGTAACTAGGCAGGGCATTCCTTGGTTGAGGCAGTTCACTTGACCCAGAACACCCTACTTCGGGGAGTTGGTTCAGGCAAGCAAACGCAAGGTAACATGTGTCTCTTTGGACTGGTTAGAAACCACAGGGAGGTAAGCTGAGTGTGCGCGTGGAAACGGGAGCCTGCTGGAACTATCCTTGCTTTCCCACTTGGAAGGCTGCATTCATGCTGCCTTGAAGCTGCCTGACGTCCCCTGCTGTTGACAGGCCTGGAAACCCGGTCGAAATGCTTCTGGGAAGAAAATGAGTTTGCTCCGTCTCAACCCGGTGCTTCCATGGCCGCGGTGGTGGTTAGCCTGACAAGCTCCAGAGCGAAAGGGAAACTCAACGTGAGAATTTGCCTCCAGTTTAGTTCCTGCGTAGCCGGGTAGGAAGGGCGGCATGCAGCAGTTTCCATGAGTTCGTAGTCCCCGTTCGGGTTTACTTTAACGAAATTACCCATTTGAGGACTCCTAGGCCCCTCGGGCGTGCATCCATTTCCCTCCAAGGTCACTGAGGACCTCCAGAAACCCCCTACGCCGTGGTCCCGCTGAGCAACATCGAGGCCCATTGCTCTGCCCCTCGGAGGCCCTGTGTGCGTGCCGAGTGATGGGCAACACTCTGCACGTTCCTTGAGGAGAGCTACATTTCCAGAGCCCTCAAACAGCCTCAGGACCAGATTTCTGGTGAGTCCGAAGCTCCCAGGAAATATTTGTCGTCGCCCTTGTGAGAGCTGCCGTGAGAAAACACTCTGCTTTGCCTCCTTCGCGGGCCTCGTACCTGAAGGCACTCTGCTCGAGGAGAACGTCAGCATCTCGCAATGCTGAGTCGCTAACGGGACAGCCAGATTGAGCACAGGCTTGGAGGGAAGGCCCTGACGTGAGGTGCAGAAGCGGAGCCGCGCAGCAGTTTCCATGAGGCCGTAGCCTCTGCTCTGCGTGTCTTTAACGGCAGTAGAGTTTCCTGGACACCTGGGAGGCTCGCGGGGGCACCCTGTTCCAGGCTGGAACACGGAGTACTCCCAGGCACCCCTGGGTCTGCTGAGCAACGTCCAGGCACGGAGCCCTTTGGAGCCGCTCTCTATACGCCGAGTGTAGGGAAACGCCCTGCACTCTCTCCTGGAGCAGATTCGATTCCCCACCAAACCCACACTTTCACGAACAGACTTCTGGCACGTCTCACATGCCTTTGAGGTCTTACGCCTTGCCCTAGCCTGAGCTGCCCTGAGAGACCCCTCGGCCTCGCATTGCATCTAGGACCTCCTGCCTGAAATCACCCTGCCTCCAAGCGAAAGTCGGCTTGCGTTCTTACTGCGATTTAAGCCCTGTGCTTCCTGTGGCCCTGCAGGCTTTGGAATAGCCACAGGCCCCAGAGGCGTAACTAGGCAGGGCATTCCTTGGTTGAGGCAGTTCACTTAACCCAGAACACCCTGCTTCGGGGAGTTGGTTCAGGGAAGCAAACGCCGGGTAACATGTGTCTCTTTGGACTGGTTAGAAACCACAGGGAGGTAAGCTGAGTGTGCGCGAGGAAACGGGAGCCTGCTGGAACTATCCTTGCTTTCCCACTTGGAAGGCTGCATTCATGCTGCCTTGAAGCTGCCTGACGTCCCCTGCTGTTGACAGGCCTGGAAACCCGGTAGAAATGCTTCTGGGAAGAAAATGAGTTTGCTCCGTCTCAACCCGGTGCTTCCATGGCCGCGGTGGTGGTTAGCCTGACAAGCTCCAGAGCGAAAGGGAAACTCAACGTGAGAATTTGCCTCCAGTTTAGGCCCTGCGTAGCCGGGCGGAAGGGCGGCATGCAGCAGTTTCCATGAGTTCGTAGTCCCCGTTCGGGTTTATTTTAACGAAATTACCCATTTGAGGACTCCTAGGCCCCTCGGCTGTGCATCCATTTCCCTCCAAGGTCACTGAGGACCTCCAGACACCCCCCACACCGTGGTCCCGCTGAGCAACATCGAGGCCCATTGCTCTGCCCCTCGGAGGCCCTGTGTGCGTGCCGAGTGATGGGCAACACTCTGCACGTTCCTTGAGGAGAGCTACATTTCCAGAGCCCTCAAACAGCCTCAGGACCAGATTTCTGGTGAGTCCGAAGCTCCCAGGAAATATTTGTCATCGCCCTTGTGAGAGCTGCCGTGAGAAAACACTCTGCTTTGCCTCCTTCGCGGGCCTCGTACCTGAAGGCACTCTGCTCGAGGAGAACGTCAGCATCTCGCAATGCTGAGTCGCTAACGGGACAGCCAGATTAAGCACAGGCCTAGAGGGAAGGCCCTGACGTGAGGTGCAGAAGCGGAGCCGCGCAGCAGTTTCCATGAGGCCGGAGCCTCTGCTCTGCGTGTCTTTAACGGCAGTAGAGTTTCCTGGACACCTGGGAGGCTCGCGGGGGCACCCTCTTCCAGGCTGGAACACGGAGTACTCCCAGGCACCCCTGGGTCTGCTGAGCAACGTCCAGGCACGGAGCCCTTTGGAGCCGCTCTCTATACGCCGAGTGTAGGGAAACGCCCTGCACTCTCTCCTGGAGCAGATTCGATTCCCCACCAAACCCACACTTTCACGAACAGACTTCTGGCACGTCTCACATGCCTTTGAGGTCTTACGCCTTGCCCTAGCCTGAGCTGCCCTGAGAGACCATTCGGCCTCGCATTCCATCTAGGACCTCCTGCCTGAAGTCACCCTGCCTCCAAGCGAAAGTCGGCTTGCGTTCTTACTGCGATTTAAGCCCTGTGCTTCCTGTGGCCCTGCAGGCTTTGGAATAGCCACAGGCCCCAGAGGCGTAACTAGGCAGGGCATTCCTTGGTTGAGGCAGTTCACTTGACCCAGAACACCCTATTTCGGGGAGTTGGTTCAGGGAAGCAAACGCAAGGTAACATGTGTCTCTTTGGACTGGTTAGAAACCACAGGGAGGTAAGCTGAGTGTGCGCGTGGAAACGGGAGCCTGCTGGAACTATCCTTGCTTTCCCACTTGGAAGGCTGCATTCATGCTGCCTTGAAGCTGCCTGACGTCCCCTGCTGTTGACAGGCCTGGAAACCCGGTCGAAATGCTTCTGGGAAGAAAATGAGTTTGCTCCGTCTCAACCCGGTGCTTCCATGGCCGCGGTGGTGGTTAGCCTGACAAGCTCCAGAGCGAAAGGGAAACTCAACGTGAGAATTTGCCTCCAGTTTAGTTCCTGCGTAGCCGGGTAGGAAGGGCGGCATGCAGCAGTTTCCATGAGTTCGTAGTCCCCGTTCGGGTTTATTTTAACGAAATTACCCATTTGAGGACTCCTAGGCCCCTCGGGTGTGCATCCATTTCCCTCCAAGGTCACTGAGGACCTCCAGAAACCCCCTACGCCGTGGTCCCGCTGAGCAACATCGAGGCCCATTGCTCTGCCCCTCGGAGGCCCTGTGTGCGTGCCGAGTGATGGGCAACACTCTGCACGTTCCTTGAGGAGAGCTACATTTCCAGATCCCTCAAACAGCCACAGGACAAGATTTCTGGTGAGTCCGAAGCTCCCAGGAAATATTTGTCGTCGCCCTTGTGAGAGCTGCCGTGAGAAAACACTCTGCTTTGCCTCCTTCGCGGGCCTCGTACCTGAAGGCACTCTGCTCGAGGAGAACGTCAGCATCTCGCAATGCTGAGTCGCTAACGGGACAGCCAGATTAAGCACAGGCCTAGAGGGAAGGCCCTGACGTGAGGTGCAGAAGCGGAGCCGCGCAGCAGTTTCCATGAGGCCGTAGCCTCTGCTCTGTGTGTCTTTAACGGCAGTAGAGTTTCCTGGACACCTGGGAGGCTCGCGGGGGCACCCTGTTCCAGGCTGGAACACGGAGTACGCCCAGGCACCCCTGGGTCTGCTGAGCAACGTCCAGGCACGGAGCCCTTTGGAGCCGCTCTCTATACGCCGAGTGTAGGGAAACGCCCTGCACTCTCTCCTGGAGCAGATTCGATTCCCCACCAAACCCACACTTTCACGAACAGACTTCTGGCACGTCTCACATGCCTTTGAGGTCTTACGCCTTGCCCTAGCCTGAGCTGCCCTGAGAGACCCCTCGGCCTCGCATTGCATCTAGGACCTCCTGCCTGAAATCACCCTGCCTCCAAGCGAAAGTCGGCTTGCGTTCTTACTGCGATTTAAGCCCTGTGCTTCCTGTGGCCCTGCAGGCTTTGGAATAGCCACAGGCCCCAGAGGCGTAACTAGGCAGGGCATTCCTTGGTTGAGGCAGTTCACTTGACCCAGAACACCCTACTTCGGGGAGTTGGTTCAGGGAAGCAAACGCAAGGTAACATGTGTCTCTTTGGACTGGTTAGAAACCACAGGGAGGTAAGCTGAGTGTGCGCGTGGAAACGGGAGCCTGCTGGAACTATCCTTGCTTTCCCACTTGGAAGGCTGCATTCATGCTGCCTTGAAGCTGCCTGACGTCCCCTGCTGTTGACAGGCCTGGAAACCCGGTAGAAATGCTTCTGGGAAGAAAATGAGTTTGCTCCGTCTCAACCCGGTGCTTCCATGGCCGCGGTGGTGGTTAGCCTGACAAGCTCCAGAGCGAAAGGGAAACTCAACGTGAGAATTTGCCTCCAGTTTAGGCCCTGCGTAGCCGGGCAGGAAGGGCGGCATGCAGCAGTTTCCATGAATCCATAGTCCCCGTTCGGGTTTATTTTAACGAAATTACCCATTTGAGGACTCCTAGGCCCCTCGGGCGTGCATCCATTTCACTCCAAGGTCACTGAGGACCTTCAGACACCCTCCCACGCCGTGGTCCCGCTGAGCAACATCGAGGCCCATTGCTCTGCCCCTCGGAGGCCCTGTGTGCGTGCCGAGTGATGGGCAACACTCTGCACGTTCCTTGAGGAGACTACATTTCCAGAGCCCTCAAACAGCCTCAGGACCAGATTTCTGGTGAGTCCGAAGCTCCCAGGAAATATTTGTCATCGCCCTTGTGAGAGCTGCCGTGAGAAAACACTCTGCTTTGCCTCCTTCGCGGGCCTCGTACCTGAAGGCACTCTGCTCGAGGAGAACGTCAGCATCTCGCAATGCTGAGTCGCTAACGGGACAGCCAGATTAAGCACAGGCCTGGAGGGAAGGCCCTGACGTGAGGTGCAGAAGCGGAGCCGCGCAGCAGTTTCCATGAGGCCGGAGCCTCTGCTCTGCGTGTCTTTAACGGCAGTAGAGTTTCCTGGACACCTGGGAGGCTCGCGGGGGCACCCTGTTCCAGGCTGGAACACGGAGTACTCCCAGGCACCCCTGGGTCTGCTGAGCAACGTCCAGGCACGGAGCCCTTTGGAGCCGCTCTCTATACGCCGAGTGTAGGGAAACGCCCTGCACTCTCTCCTGGAGCAGATTCGATTCCCCACCAAACCCACACTTTCACGAACAGACTTCTGGCACGTCTCACATGCCTTTGAGGTCTTACGCCTTGCCCTAGCCTGAGCTGCCCTGAGAGACCATTCGGCCTCGCATTCCATCTAGGACCTCCTGCCTGAAGTCACCCTGCCTCCAAGCGAAAGTCGGCTTGCGTTCTTACTGCGATTTAAGCCCTGTGCTTCCTGTGGCCCTGCAGGCTTTGGAATAGCCACAGGCCCCAGAGGCGTAACTAGGCAGGGCATTCCTTGGTTGAGGCAGTTCACTTGACCCAGAACACCCTATTTCGGGGAGTTGGTTCAGGGAAGCAAACGCAAGGTAACATGTGTCTCTTTGGACTGGTTAGAAACCACAGGGAGGTAAGCTGAGTGTGCGCGTGGAAACGGGAGCCTGCTGGAACTATCCTTGCTTTCCCACTTGGAAGGCTGCATTCATGCTGCCTTGAAGCTGCCTGACGTCCCCTGCTGTTGACAGGCCTGGAAACCCGGTCGAAATGCTTCTGGGAAGAAAATGAGTTTGCTCCGTCTCAACTCGGTGCTTCCATGGCCGCGGTGGTGGTTAGCCTGACAAGCTCCAGAGCGAAAGGGAAACTCAACGTGAGAATTTGCCTCCAGTTTAGTTCCTGCGTAGCCGGGTAGGAAGGGCGGCATGCAGCAGTTTCCATGAGTTCGTAGTCCCCGTTCGGGTTTATTTTAACGAAATTACCCATTTGAGGACTCCTAGGCCCCTCGGCTGTGCATCCATTTCCCTCCAAGGTCACTGAGGACCTCCAGAAACCCCCTACGTCGTGGTCCCGCTGAGCAACATCGAGGCCCATTGCTCTGCCCCTCGGAGGCCCTGTGTGCGTGCCGAGTGATGGGCAACACTCTGCACGTTCCTTGAGGAGAGCTACATTTCCAGATCCCTCAAACAGCCACAGGACAAGATTTCTGGTGAGTCCGAAGCTCCCAGGAAATATTTGTCGTCGCCCTTGTGAGAGCTGCCGTGAGAAAACACTCTGCTTTGCCTCCTTCGCGGGCCTCGTACCTGAAGGCACTCTGCTCGAGGAGAACGTCAGCATCTCGCAATGCTGAGTCGCTAACGGGACAGCCAGATTGAGCACAGGCCTGGAGGGAAAGCCCTGACGTGAGGTGCAGAAGCGGAGCCGCGCAGCAGTTTCCATGAGGCCGTAGCCTCTGCTCTGTGTGTCTTTAACGGCAGTAGAGTTTCCTGGACACCTGGGAGGCTCGCGGGGACACGCTGTTCCAGGCTGGAACACGGAGTACGCCCAGGCACCCCTGGGTCTGCTGAGCAACGTCCAGGCACGGAGCCCTTTGGAGCCGCTCTCTATACGCCGAGTGTAGGGAAACGCCCTGCACTCTCTCCTGGAGCAGATTCGATTCCCCACCAAACCCACACTTTCACGAACAGACTTCTGGCACGTCTCACATGCCTTTGAGGTCTTACGCCTTGCCCTAGCCTGAGCTGCCCTGAGAGACCCCTCGGCCTCGCATTCCATCTAGGACCTCCTGCCTGAAATCACCCTGCCTCCAAGCGAAAGTCGGCTTGCGTTCTTACTGCGATTTAAGCCCTGTGCTTCCTGTGGCCCTGCAGGCTTTGGAATAGCCACAGGCCCCAGAGGCGTAACTAGGCAGGGCATTCCTTGGTTGAGGCAGTTCACTTGACCCAGAACACCCTACTTCGGGGAGTTGGTTCAGGCAAGCAAACGCAAGGTAACATGTGTCTCTTTGGACTGGTTAGAAACCACAGGGAGGTAAGCTGAGTGTGCGCGTGGAAACGGGAGCCTGCTGGAACTATCCTTGCTTTCCCACTTGGAAGGCTGCATTCATGCTGCCTTGAAGCTGCCTGACGTCCCCTGCTGTTGACAGGCCTGGAAACCCGGTCGAAATGCTTCTGGGAAGAAAATGAGTTTGCTCCGTCTCAACCCGGTGCTTCCATGGCCGCGGTGGTGGTTAGCCTGACAAGCTCCAGAGCGAAAGGGAAACTCAACGTGAGAATTTGCCTCCAGTTTAGTTCCTGCGTAGCCGGGTAGGAAGGGCGGCATGCAGCAGTTTCCATGAGTTCGTAGTCCCCGTTCGGGTTTACTTTAACGAAATTACCCATTTGAGGACTCCTAGGCCCCTCGGGCGTGCATCCATTTCCCTCCAAGGTCACTGAGGACCTCCAGAAACCCCCTACGCCGTGGTCCCGCTGAGCAACATCGAGGCCCATTGCTCTGCCCCTCGGAGGCCCTGTGTGCGTGCCGAGTGATGGGCAACACTCTGCACGTTCCTTGAGGAGAGCTACATTTCCAGAGCCCTCAAACAGCCTCAGGACCAGATTTCTGGTGAGTCCGAAGCTCCCAGGAAATATTTGTCGTCGCCCTTGTGAGAGCTGCCGTGAGAAAACACTCTGCTTTGCCTCCTTCGCGGGCCTCGTACCTGAAGGCACTCTGCTCGAGGAGAACGTCAGCATCTCGCAATGCTGAGTCGCTAACGGGACAGCCAGATTGAGCACAGGCCTGGAGGGAAGGCCCTGACGTGAGGTGCAGAAGCGGAGCCGCGCAGCAGTTTCCATGAGGCCGTAGCCTCTGCTCTGCGTGTCTTTAACGGCAGTAGAGTTTCCTGGACACCTGGGAGGCTCGCGGGGGCACCCTGTTCCAGGCTGGAACACGGAGTACTCCCAGGCACCCCTGGGTCTGCTGAGCAACGTCCAGGCACGGAGCCCTTTGGAGCCGCTCTCTATACGCCGAGTGTAGGGAAACGCCCTGCACTCTCTCCTGGAGCAGATTCGATTCCCCACCAAACCCACACTTTCACGAACAGACTTCTGGCACGTCTCACATGCCTTTGAGGTCTTACGCCTTGCCCTAGCCTGAGCTGCCCTGAGAGACCCCTCGGCCTCGCATTGCATCTAGGACCTCCTGCCTGAAATCACCCTGCCTCCAAGCGAAAGTCGGCTTGCGTTCTTACTGCGATTTAAGCCCTGTGCTTCCTGTGGCCCTGCAGGCTTTGGAATAGCCACAGGCCCCAGAGGCGTAACTAGGCAGGGCATTCCTTGGTTGAGGCAGTTCACTTAACCCAGAACACCCTGCTTCGGGGAGTTGGTTCAGGGAAGCAAACGCCGGGTAACATGTGTCTCTTTGGACTGGTTAGAAACCACAGGGAGGTAAGCTGAGTGTGCGCGAGGAAACGGGAGCCTGCTGGAACTATCCTTGCTTTCCCACTTGGAAGGCTGCATTCATGCTGCCTTGAAGCTGCCTGACGTCCCCTGCTGTTGACAGGCCTGGAAACCCGGTCGAAATGCTTCTGGGAAGAAAATGAGTTTGCTCCGTCTCAACCCGGTGCTTCCATGGCCGCGGTGGTGGTTAGCCTGACAAGCTCCAGAGCGAAAGGGAAACTCAACGTGAGAATTTGCCTCCAGTTTAGGCCCTGCGTAGCCGGGCGGAAGGGCGGCATGCAGCAGTTTCCATGAGTTCGTAGTCCCCGTTCGGGTTTATTTTAACGAAATTACCCATTTGAGGACTCCTAGGCCCCTCGGGCGTGCATCCATTTCCCTCCAAGGTCACTGAGGACCTCCAGACACCCCCCACGCCGTGGTCCCGCTGAGCAACATCGAGGCCCATTGCTCTGCCCCTCGGAGGCCCTGTGTGCGTGCCGAGTGATGGGCAACACTCTGCACGTTCCTTGAGGAGAGCTACATTTCCAGAGCCCTCAAACAGCCTCAGGACCAGATTTCTGGTGAGTCCGAAGCTCCCAGGAAATATTTGTCGTCGCCCTTGTGAGAGCTGCCGTGAGAAAACACTCTGCTTTGCCTCCTTCGCGGGCCTCGTACCTGAAGGCACTCTGCTCGAGGAGAACGTCAGCATCTCGCAATGCTGAGTCGCTAACGGGACAGCCAGATTAAGCACAGGCCTGGAGGGAAGGCCCTGACGTGAGGTGCAGAAGCGGAGCCGCGCAGCAGTTTCCATGAGGCCGGAGCCTCTGCTCTGCGTGTCTTTAACGGCAGTAGAGTTTCCTGGACACCTGGGAGGCTCGCGGGGGCACCCTCTTCCAGGCTGGAACACGGAGTACTCCCAGGCACCCCTGGGTCTGCTGAGCAACGTCCAGGCACGGAGCCCTTTGGAGCCGCTCTCTATACGCCGAGTGTAGGGAAACGCCCTGCACTCTCTCCTGGAGCAGATTCGATTCCCCACCAAACCCACACTTTCACGAACAGACTTCTGGCACGTCTCACATGCCTTTGAGGTCTTACGCCTTGCCCTAGCCTGAGCTGCCCTGAGAGACCATTCGGCCTCGCATTCCATCTAGGACCTCCTGCCTGAAGTCACCCTGCCTCCAAGCGAAAGTCGGCTTGCGTTCTTACTGCGATTTAAGCCCTGTGCTTCCTGTGGCCCTGCAGGCTTTGGAATAGCCACAGGCCCCAGAGGCGTAACTAGGCAGGGCATTCCTTGGTTGAGGCAGTTCACTTGACCCAGAACACCCTATTTCGGGGAGTTGGTTCAGGGAAGCAAACGCAAGGTAACATGTGTCTCTTTGGACTGGTTAGAAACCACAGGGAGGTAAGCTGAGTGTGCGCGTGGAAACGGGAGCCTGCTGGAACTATCCTTGCTTTCCCACTTGGAAGGCTGCATTCATGCTGCCTTGAAGCTGCCTGACGTCCCCTGCTGTTGACAGGCCTGGAAACCCGGTCGAAATGCTTCTGGGAAGAAAATGAGTTTGCTCCGTCTCAACCCGGTGCTTCCATGGCCGCGGTGGTGGTTAGCCTGACAAGCTCCAGAGCGAAAGGGAAACTCAACGTGAGAATTTGCCTCCAGTTTAGTTCCTGCGTAGCCGGGTAGGAAGGGCGGCATGCAGCAGTTTCCATGAGTTCGTAGTCCCCGTTCGGGTTTATTTTAACGAAATTACCCATTTGAGGACTCCTAGGCCCCTCGGGTGTGCATCCATTTCCCTCCAAGGTCACTGAGGACCTCCAGAAACCCCCTACGCCGTGGTCCCGCTGAGCAACATCGAGGCCCATTGCTCTGCCCCTCGGAGGCCCTGTGTGCGTGCCGAGTGATGGGCAACACTCTGCACGTTCCTTGAGGAGAGCTACATTTCCAGATCCCTCAAACAGCCACAGGACAAGATTTCTGGTGAGTCCGAAGCTCCCAGGAAATATTTGTCGTCGCCCTTGTGAGAGCTGCCGTGAGAAAACACTCTGCTTTGCCTCCTTCGCGGGCCTCGTACCTGAAGGCACTCTGCTCGAGGAGAACGTCAGCATCTCGCAATGCTGAGTCGCTAACGGGACAGCCAGATTGAGCACAGGCCTGGAGGGAAGACCCTGACGTGAGGTGCAGAAGCGGAGCCGCGCAGCAGTTTCCATGAGGCCGTAGCCTCTGCTCTGTGTGTCTTTAACGGCAGTAGAGTTTCCTGGACACCTGGGAGGCTCGCGGGGGCACCCTGTTCCAGGCTGGAACACGGAGTACGCCCAGGCACCCCTGGGTCTGCTGAGCAACGTCCAGGCACGGAGCCCTTTGGAGCCGCTCTCTATACGCCGAGTGTAGGGAAACGCCCTGCACTCTCTCCTGGAGCAGATTCGATTCCCCACCAAACCCACACTTTCACGAACAGACTTCTGGCACGTCTCACATGCCTTTGAGGTCTTACGCCTTGCCCTAGCCTGAGCTGCCCTGAGAGACCCCTCGGCCTCGCATTGCATCTAGGACCTCCTGCCTGAAATCACCCTGCCTCCAAGCGAAAGTCGGCTTGCGTTCTTACTGCGATTTAAGCCCTGTGCTTCCTGTGGCCCTGCAGGCTTTGGAATAGCCACAGGCCCCAGAGGCGTAACTAGGCAGGGCATTCCTTGGTTGAGGCAGTTCACTTGACCCAGAACACCCTACTTCGGGGAGTTGGTTCAGGGAAGCAAACGCAAGGTAACATGTGTCTCTTTGGACTGGTTAGAAACCACAGGGAGGTAAGCTGAGTGTGCGCGTGGAAACGGGAGCCTGCTGGAACTATCCTTGCTTTCCCACTTGGAAGGCTGCATTCATGCTGCCTTGAAGCTGCCTGACGTCCCCTGCTGTTGACAGGCCTGGAAACCCGGTCGAAATGCTTCTGGGAAGAAAATGAGTTTGCTCCGTCTCAACCCGGTGCTTCCATGGCCGCGGTGGTGGTTAGCCTGACAAGCTCCAGAGCGAAAGGGAAACTCAACGTGAGAATTTGCCTCCAGTTTAGTTCCTGCGTAGCCGGGTAGGAAGGGCGGCATGCAGCAGTTTCCATGAGTTCGTAGTCCCCGTTCGGGTTTACTTTAACGAAATTACCCATTTGAGGACTCCTAGGCCCCTCGGGCGTGCATCCATTTCCCTCCAAGGTCACTGAGGACCTCCAGAAACCCCCTACGCCGTGGTCCCGCTGAGCAACATCGAGGCCCATTGCTCTGCCCCTCGGAGGCCCTGTGTGCGTGCCGAGTGATGGGCAACACTCTGCACGTTCCTTGAGGAGAGCTACATTTCCAGAGCCCTCAAACAGCCTCAGGACCAGATTTCTGGTGAGTCCGAAGCTCCCAGGAAATATTTGTCGTCGCCCTTGTGAGAGCTGCCGTGAGAAAACACTCTGCTTTGCCTCCTTCGCGGGCCTCGTACCTGAAGGCACTCTGCTCGAGGAGAACGTCAGCATCTCGCAATGCTGAGTCGCTAACGGGACAGCCAGATTGAGCACAGGCCTGGAGGGAAGGCCCTGACGTGAGGTGCAGAAGCGGAGCCGCGCAGCAGTTTCCATGAGGCCGTAGCCTCTGCTCTGCGTGTCTTTAACGGCAGTAGAGTTTCCTGGACACCTGGGAGGCTCGCGGGGGCACCCTGTTCCAGGCTGGAACACGGAGTACTCCCAGGCACCCCTGGGTCTGCTGAGCAACGTCCAGGCACGGAGCCCTTTGGAGCCGCTCTCTATACGCCGAGTGTAGGGAAACGCCCTGCACTCTCTCCTGGAGCAGATTCGATTCCCCACCAAACCCACACTTTCACGAACAGACTTCTGGCACGTCTCACATGCCTTTGAGGTCTTACGCCTTGCCCTAGCCTGAGCTGCCCTGAGAGACCCCTCGGCCTCGCATTGCATCTAGGACCTCCTGCCTGAAATCACCCTGCCTCCAAGCGAAAGTCGGCTTGCGTTCTTACTGCGATTTAAGCCCTGTGCTTCCTGTGGCCCTGCAGGCTTTGGAATAGCCACAGGCCCCAGAGGCGTAACTAGGCAGGGCATTCCTTGGTTGAGGCAGTTCACTTAACCCAGAACACCCTGCTTCGGGGAGTTGGTTCAGGGAAGCAAACGCCGGGTAACATGTGTCTCTTTGGACTGGTTAGAAACCACAGGGAGGTAAGCTGAGTGTGCGCGAGGAAACGGGAGCCTGCTGGAACTATCCTTGCTTTCCCACTTGGAAGGCTGCATTCATGCTGCCTTGAAGCTGCCTGACGTCCCCTGCTGTTGACAGGCCTGGAAACCCGGTCGAAATGCTTCTGGGAAGAAAATGAGTTTGCTCCGTCTCAACCCGGTGCTTCCATGGCCGCGGTGGTGGTTAGCCTGACAAGCTCCAGAGCGAAAGGGAAACTCAACGTGAGAATTTGCCTCCAGTTTAGGCCCTGCGTAGCCGGGCGGAAGGGCGGCATGCAGCAGTTTCCATGAGTTCGTAGTCCCCGTTCGGGTTTATTTTAACGAAATTACCCATTTGAGGACTCCTAGGCCCCTCGGGCGTGCATCCATTTCCCTCCAAGGTCACTGAGGACCTCCAGACACCCCCCACGCCGTGGTCCCGTTGAGCAACATCGAGGCCCATTGCTCTGCCCCTCGGAGGCCCTGTGTGCGTGCCGAGTGATGGGCAACACTCTGCACGTTCCTTGAGGAGAGCTACATTTCCAGAGCCCTCAAACAGCCTCAGGACCAGATTTCTGGTGAGTCCGAAGCTCCCAGGAAATATTTGTCGTCGCCCTTGTGAGAGCTGCCGTGAGAAAACACTCTGCTTTGCCTCCTTCGCGGGCCTCGTACCTGAAGGCACTCTGCTCGAGGAGAACGTCAGCATCTCGCAATGCTGAGTCGCTAACGGGACAGCCAGATTAAGCACAGGCCTGGAGGGAAGGCCCTGACGTGAGGTGCAGAAGCGGAGCCGCGCAGCAGTTTCCATGAGGCCGGAGCCTCTGCTCTGCGTGTCTTTAACGGCAGTAGAGTTTCCTGGACACCTGGGAGGCTCGCGGGGGCACCCTCTTCCAGGCTGGAACACGGAGTACTCCCAGGCACCCCTGGGTCTGCTGAGCAACGTCCAGGCACGGAGCCCTTTGGAGCCGCTCTCTATACGCCGAGTGTAGGGAAACGCCCTGCACTCTCTCCTGGAGCAGATTCGATTCCCCACCAAACCCACACTTTCACGAACAGACTTCTGGCACGTCTCACATGCCTTTGAGGTCTTACGCCTTGCCCTAGCCTGAGCTGCCCTGAGAGACCATTCGGCCTCGCATTCCATCTAGGACCTCCTGCCTGAAGTCACCCTGCCTCCAAGCGAAAGTCGGCTTGCGTTCTTACTGCGATTTAAGCCCTGTGCTTCCTGTGGCCCTGCAGGCTTTGGAATAGCCACAGGCCCCAGAGGCGTAACTAGGCAGGGCATTCCTTGGTTGAGGCAGTTCACTTGACCCAGAACACCCTATTTCGGGGAGTTGGTTCAGGGAAGCAAACGCAAGGTAACATGTGTCTCTTTGGACTGGTTAGAAACCACAGGGAGGTAAGCTGAGTGTGCGCGTGGAAACGGGAGCCTGCTGGAACTATCCTTGCTTTCCCACTTGGAAGGCTGCATTCATGCTGCCTTGAAGCTGCCTGACGTCCCCTGCTGTTGACAGGCCTGGAAACCCGGTCGAAATGCTTCTGGGAAGAAAATGAGTTTGCTCCGTCTCAACCCGGTGCTTCCATGGCCGCGGTGGTGGTTAGCCTGACAAGCTCCAGAGCGAAAGGGAAACTCAACGTGAGAATTTGCCTCCAGTTTAGTTCCTGCGTAGCCGGGTAGGAAGGGCGGCATGCAGCAGTTTCCATGAGTTCGTAGTCCCCGTTCGGGTTTATTTTAACGAAATTACCCATTTGAGGACTCCTAGGCCCCTCGGGTGTGCATCCATTTCCCTCCAAGGTCACTGAGGACCTCCAGAAACCCCCTACGCCGTGGTCCCGCTGAGCAACATCGAGGCCCATTGCTCTGCCCCTCGGAGGCCCTGTGTGCGTGCCGAGTGATGGGCAACACTCTGCACGTTCCTTGAGGAGAGCTACATTTCCAGATCCCTCAAACAGCCACAGGACAAGATTTCTGGTGAGTCCGAAGCTCCCAGGAAATATTTGTCGTCGCCCTTGTGAGAGCTGCCGTGAGAAAACACTCTGCTTTGCCTCCTTCGCGGGCCTCGTACCTGAAGGCACTCTGCTCGAGGAGAACGTCAGCATCTCGCAATGCTGAGTCGCTAACGGGACAGCCAGATTGAGCACAGGCCTGGAGGGAAGACCCTGACGTGAGGTGCAGAAGCGGAGCCGCGCAGCAGTTTCCATGAGGCCGTAGCCTCTGCTCTGTGTGTCTTTAACGGCAGTAGAGTTTCCTGGACACCTGGGAGGCTCGCGGGGGCACCCTGTTCCAGGCTGGAACACGGAGTACGCCCAGGCACCCCTGGGTCTGCTGAGCAACGTCCAGGCACGGAGCCCTTTGGAGCCGCTCTCTATACGCCGAGTGTAGGGAAACGCCCTGCACTCTCTCCTGGAGCAGATTCGATTCCCCACCAAACCCACACTTTCACGAACAGACTTCTGGCACGTCTCACATGCCTTTGAGGTCTTACGCCTTGCCCTAGCCTGAGCTGCCCTGAGAGACCCCTCGGCCTCGCATTGCATCTAGGACCTCCTGCCTGAAATCACCCTGCCTCCAAGCGAAAGTCGGCTTGCGTTCTTACTGCGATTTAAGCCCTGTGCTTCCTGTGGCCCTGCAGGCTTTGGAATAGCCACAGGCCCCAGAGGCGTAACTAGGCAGGGCATTCCTTGGTTGAGGCAGTTCACTTGACCCAGAACACCCTACTTCGGGGAGTTGGTTCAGGGAAGCAAACGCAAGGTAACATGTGTCTCTTTGGACTGGTTAGAAACCACAGGGAGGTAAGCTGAGTGTGCGCGTGGAAACGGGAGCCTGCTGGAACTATCCTTGCTTTCCCACTTGGAAGGCTGCATTCATGCTGCCTTGAAGCTGCCTGACGTCCCCTGCTGTTGACAGGCCTGGAAACCCGGTCGAAATGCTTCTGGGAAGAAAATGAGTTTGCTCCGTCTCAACCCGGTGCTTCCATGGCCGCGGTGGTGGTTAGCCTGACAAGCTCCAGAGCGAAAGGGAAACTCAACGTGAGAATTTGCCTCCAGTTTAGTTCCTGCGTAGCCGGGTAGGAAGGGCGGCATGCAGCAGTTTCCATGAGTTCGTAGTCCCCGTTCGGGTTTACTTTAACGAAATTACCCATTTGAGGACTCCTAGGCCCCTCGGGCGTGCATCCATTTCCCTCCAAGGTCACTGAGGACCTCCAGAAACCCCCTACGCCGTGGTCCCGCTGAGCAACATCGAGGCCCATTGCTCTGCCCCTCGGAGGCCCTGTGTGCGTGCCGAGTGATGGGCAACACTCTGCACGTTCCTTGAGGAGAGCTACATTTCCAGAGCCCTCAAACAGCCTCAGGACCAGATTTCTGGTGAGTCCGAAGCTCCCAGGAAATATTTGTCGTCGCCCTTGTGAGAGCTGCCGTGAGAAAACACTCTGCTTTGCCTCCTTCGCGGGCCTCGTACCTGAAGGCACTCTGCTCGAGGAGAACGTCAGCATCTCGCAATGCTGAGTCGCTAACGGGACAGCCAGATTGAGCACAGGCCTGGAGGGAAGGCCCTGACGTGAGGTGCAGAAGCGGAGCCGCGCAGCAGTTTCCATGAGGCCGTAGCCTCTGCTCTGCGTGTCTTTAACGGCAGTAGAGTTTCCTGGACACCTGGGAGGCTCGCGGGGGCACCCTGTTCCAGGCTGGAACACGGAGTACTCCCAGGCACCCCTGGGTCTGCTGAGCAACGTCCAGGCACGGAGCCCTTTGGAGCCGCTCTCTATACGCCGAGTGTAGGGAAACGCCCTGCACTCTCTCCTGGAGCAGATTCGATTCCCCACCAAACCCACACTTTCACGAACAGACTTCTGGCACGTCTCACATGCCTTTGAGGTCTTACGCCTTGCCCTAGCCTGAGCTGCCCTGAGAGACCCCTCGGCCTCGCATTGCATCTAGGACCTCCTGCCTGAAATCACCCTGCCTCCAAGCGAAAGTCGGCTTGCGTTCTTACTGCGATTTAAGCCCTGTGCTTCCTGTGGCCCTGCAGGCTTTGGAATAGCCACAGGCCCCAGAGGCGTAACTAGGCAGGGCATTCCTTGGTTGAGGCAGTTCACTTGACCCAGAACACCCTACTTCGGGGAGTTGGTTCAGGGAAGCAAACGCAAGGTAACATGTGTCTCTTTGGACTGGTTAGAAACCACAGGGAGGTAAGCTGAGTGTGCGCGTGGAAACGGGAGCCTGCTGGAACTATCCTTGCTTTCCCACTTGGAAGGCTGCATTCATGCTGCCTTGAAGCTGCCTGACGTACCCTGCTGTTGACAGGCCTGGAAACCCGGTAGAAATGCTTCTGGGAAGAAAATGAGTTTGCTCCGTCTCAACCCGGTGCTTCCATGGCCGCGGTGGTGGTTAGCCTGACAAGCTCCAGAGCGAAAGGGAAACTCAACGTGAGAATTTGCCCCCAGTTTAGGCCCTGCGTAGCCGGGCAGGAAGGGCGGCATGCAGCAGTTTCCATGAGTTCGTAGTCCCCGTTCGGGTTTATTTTAACGAAATTACCCATTTGAGGACTCCTAGGCCCCTCGGGCGTGCATCCATTTCACTCCAAGGTCACTGAGGACCTTCAGACACCCTCCCACGCCGTGGTCCCGCTGAGCAACATCGAGGCCCATTGCTCTGCCCCTCGGAGGCCCTGTGTGCGTGCCGAGTGATGGGCAACACTCTGCACGTTCCTTGAGGAGAGCTACATTTCCAGAGCCCTCAAACAGCCTCAGGACCAGATTTCTGGTGAGTCCGAAGCTCCCAGGAAATATTTGTCGTCGCCCTTGTGAGAGCTGCCGTGAGAAAACACTCTGCTTTGCCTCCTTCGCGGGCCTCGTACCTGAAGGCACTCTGCTCGAGGAGAACGTCAGCATCTCGCAATGCTGAGTCGCTAACGGGACAGCCAGATTAAGCACAGGCCTGGAGGGAAGGCCCTGACGTGAGGTGCAGAAGCGGAGCCGCGCAGCAGTTTCCATGAGGCCGGAGCCTCTGCTCTGCGTGTCTTTAACGGCAGTAGAGTTTCCTGGACACCTGGGAGGCTCGCGGGGGCACCCTCTTCCAGGCTGGAACACGGAGTACTCCCAGGCACCCCTGGGTCTGCTGAGCAACGTCCAGGCACGGAGCCCTTTGGAGCCGCTCTCTATACGCCGAGTGTAGGGAAACGCCCTGCACTCTCTCCTGGAGCAGATTCGATTCCCCACCAAACCCACACTTTCACGAACAGACTTCTGGCACGTCTCACATGCCTTTGAGGTCTTACGCCTTGTCCTAGCCTGAGCTGCCCTGAGAGACCATTCGGCCTCGCATTGCATCTAGGACCTCCTGCCTGAAGTCACCCTGCCTCCAAGCGAAAGTCGGCTTGCGTTCTTACTGCGATTTAAGCCCTGTGCTTCCTGTGGCCCTGCAGGCTTTGGAATAGCCACAGGCCCCAGAGGCGTAACTAGGCAGGGCATTCCTTGGTTGAGGCAGTTCACTTGACCCAGAACACCCTATTTCGGGGAGTTGGTTCAGGGAAGCAAACGCAAGGTAACATGTGTCTCTTTGGACTGGTTAGAAACCACAGGGAGGTAAGCTGAGTGTGCGCGTGGAAACGGGAGCCTGCTGGAACTATCCTTGCTTTCCCACTTGGAAGGCTGCATTCATGCTGCCTTGAAGCTGCCTGACGTCCCCTGCTGTTGACAGGCCTGGAAACCCGGTCGAAATGCTTCTGGGAAGAAAATGAGTTTGCTCCGTCTCAACTCGGTGCTTCCATGGCCGCGGTGGTGGTTAGCCTGACAAGCTCCAGAGCGAAAGGGAAACTCAACGTGAGAATTTGCCTCCAGTTTAGTTCCTGCGTAGCCGGGTAGGAAGGGCGGCATGCAGCAGTTTCCATGAGTTCGTAGTCCCCGTTCGGGTTTATTTTAACGAAATTACCCATTTGAGGACTCCTAGGCCCCTCGGGCGTGCATCCATTTCCCTCCAAGGTCACTGAGGACCTCCAGAAACCCCCTACGCCGTGGTCCCGCTGAGCAACATCGAGGCCCATTGCTCTGCCCCTCGGAGGCCCTGTGTGCGTGCCGAGTGATGGGCAACACTCTGCACGTTCCTTGAGGAGAGCTACATTTCCAGAGCCCTCAAACAGCCTCAGGACCAGATTTCTGGTGAGTCCGAAGCTCCCAGGAAATATTTGTCGTCGCCCTTGTGAGAGCTGCCGTGAGAAAACACTCTGCTTTGCCTCCTTCGCGGGCCTCGTACCTGAAGGCACTCTGCTCGAGGAGAACGTCAGCATCTCGCAATGCTGAGTCGCTAACGGGACAGCCAGATTGAGCACAGGCCTGGAGGGAAGGCCCTGACGTGAGGTGCAGAAGCGGAGCCGCGCAGCACTTTCCATGAGGCCGTAGCCTCTGCTCTGCGTGTCTTTAACGGCAGTAGAGTTTCCTGGACACCTGGGAGGCTCGCGGGGGCACCCTGTTCCAGGCTGGAACACGGAGTACTCCCAGGCACCCCTGGGTCTGCTGAGCAACGTCCAGGCACGGAGCCCTTTGGAGCCGCTCTCTATACGCCGAGTGTAGGGAAACGCCCTGCACTCTCTCCTGGAGCAGATTCGATTCCCCACCAAACCCACACTTTCACGAACAGACTTCTGGCACGTCTCACATGCCTTTGAGGTCTTACGCCTTGCCCTAGCCTGAGCTGCCCTGAGAGACCCCTCGGCCTCGCATTGCATCTAGGACCTCCTGCCTGAAATCACCCTGCCTCCAAGCGAAAGTCGGCTTGCGTTCTTACTGCGATTTAAGCCCTGTGCTTCCTGTGGCCCTGCAGGCTTTGGAATAGCCACAGGCCCCAGAGGCGTAACTAGGCAGGGCATTCCTTGGTTGAGGCAGTTCACTTAACCCAGAACACCCTGCTTCGGGGAGTTGGTTCAGGGAAGCAAACGCCGGGTAACATGTGTCTCTTTGGACTGGTTAGAAACCACAGGGAGGTAAGCTGAGTGTGCGCGAGGAAACGGGAGCCTGCTGGAACTATCCTTGCTTTCCCACTTGGAAGGCTGCATTCATGCTGCCTTGAAGCTGCCTGACGTCCCCTGCTGTTGACAGGCCTGGAAACCCGGTCGAAATGCTTCTGGGAAGAAAATGAGTTTGCTCCGTCTCAACCCGGTGCTTCCATGGCCGCGGTGGTGGTTAGCCTGACAAGCTCCAGAGCGAAAGGGAAACTCAACGTGAGAATTTGCCTCCAGTTTAGGCCCTGCGTAGCCGGGCGGAAGGGCGGCATGCAGCAGTTTCCATGAGTTCGTAGTCCCCGTTCGGGTTTATTTTAACGAAATTACCCATTTGAGGACTCCTAGGCCCCTCGGCTGTGCATCCATTTCCCTCCAAGGTCACTGAGGACCTCCAGACACCCCCCACACCGTGGTCCCGCTGAGCAACATCGAGGCCCATTGCTCTGCCCCTCGGAGGCCCTGTGTGCGTGCCGAGTGATGGGCAACACTCTGCACGTTCCTTGAGGAGAGCTACATTTCCAGAGCCCTCAAACAGCCTCAGGACCAGATTTCTGGTGAGTCCGAAGCTCCCAGGAAATATTTGTCGTCGCCCTTGTGAGAGCTGCCGTGAGAAAACACTCTGCTTTGCCTCCTTCGCGGGCCTCGTACCTGAAGGCACTCTGCTCGAGGAGAACGTCAGCATCTCGCAATGCTGAGTCGCTAACGGGACAGCCAGATTGAGCACAGGCCTGGAGGGAAGGCCCTGACGTGAGGTGCAGAAGCGGAGCCGCGCAGCAGTTTCCATGAGGCCGTAGCCTCTGCTCTGCGTGTCTTTAACGGCAGTAGAGTTTCCTGGACACCTGGGAGGCTCGCGGGGGCACCCTGTTCCAGGCTGGAACACGGAGTACTCCCAGGCACCCCTGGGTCTGCTGAGCAACGTCCAGGCACGGAGCCCTTTGGAGCCGCTCTCTATACGCCGAGTGTAGGGAAACGCCCTGCACTCTCTCCTGGAGCAGATTCGATTCCCCACCAAACCCACACTTTCACGAACAGACTTCTGGCACGTCTCACATGCCTTTGAGGTCTTACGCCTTGCCCTAGCCTGAGCTGCCCTGAGAGACCCCTCGGCCTCGCATTGCATCTAGGACCTCCTGCCTGAAATCACCCTGCCTCCAAGCGAAAGTCGGCTTGCGTTCTTACTGCGATTTAAGCCCTGTGCTTCCTGTGGCCCTGCAGGCTTTGGAATAGCCACAGGCCCCAGAGGCGTAACTAGGCAGGGCATTCCTTGGTTGAGGCAGTTCACTTAACCCAGAACACCCTGCTTCGGGGAGTTGGTTCAGGGAAGCAAACGCCGGGTAACATGTGTCTCTTTGGACTGGTTAGAAACCACAGGGAGGTAAGCTGAGTGTGCGCGAGGAAACGGGAGCCTGCTGGAACTATCCTTGCTTTCCCACTTGGAAGGCTGCATTCATGCTGCCTTGAAGCTGCCTGACGTCCCCTGCTGTTGACAGGCCTGGAAACCCGGTCGAAATGCTTCTGGGAAGAAAATGAGTTTGCTCCGTCTCAACCCGGTGCTTCCATGGCCGCGGTGGTGGTTAGCCTGACAAGCTCCAGAGCGAAAGGGAAACTCAACGTGAGAATTTGCCTCCAGTTTAGGCCCTGCGTAGCCGGGCGGAAGGGCGGCATGCAGCAGTTTCCATGAGTTCGTAGTCCCCGTTCGGGTTTATTTTAACGAAATTACCCATTTGAGGACTCCTAGGCCCCTCGGCTGTGCATCCATTTCCCTCCAAGGTCACTGAGGACCTCCAGACACCCCCCACACCGTGGTCCCGCTGAGCAACATCGAGGCCCATTGCTCTGCCCCTCGGAGGCCCTGTGTGCGTGCCGAGTGATGGGCAACACTCTGCACGTTCCTTGAGGAGAGCTACATTTCCAGAGCCCTCAAACAGCCTCAGGACCAGATTTCTGGTGAGTCCGAAGCTCCCAGGAAATATTTGTCGTCGCCCTTGTGAGAGCTGCCGTGAGAAAACACTCTGCTTTGCCTCCTTCGCGGGCCTCGTACCTGAAGGCACTCTGCTCGAGGAGAACGTCAGCATCTCGCAATGCTGAGTCGCTAACGGGACAGCCAGATTAAGCACAGGCCTGGAGGGAAGGCCCTGACGTGAGGTGCAGAAGCGGAGCCACGCAGCAGTTTCCATGAGGCCGGAGCCTCTGCTCTGCGTGTCTTTAACGGCAGTAGAGTTTCCTGGACACCTGGGAGGCTCGCGGGGGCACCCTGTTCCAGGCTGGAACACGGAGTACTCCCAGGCACCCCTGGGTCTGCTGAGCAACGTCCAGGCACGGAGCCCTTTGGAGCCGCTCTCTATACGCCGAGTGTAGGGAAACGCCCTGCACTCTCTCCTGGAGCAGATTCGATTCCCCACCAAACCCACACTTTCACGAACAGACTTCTGGCACGTCTCACATGCCTTTGAGGTCTTACGCCTTGCCCTAGCCTGAGCTGCCCTGAGAGACCATTCGGCCTCGCATTCCATCTAGGACCTCCTGCCTGAAGTCACCCTGCCTCCAAGCGAAAGTCGGCTTGCGTTCTTACTGCGATTTAAGCCCTGTGCTTCCTGTGGCCCTGCAGGCTTTGGAATAGCCACAGGCCCCAGAGGCGTAACTAGGCAGGGCATTCCTTGGTTGAGGCAGTTCACTTGACCCAGAACACCCTATTTCGGGGAGTTGGTTCAGGGAAGCAAACGCAAGGTAACATGTGTCTCTTTGGACTGGTTAGAAACCACAGGGAGGTAAGCTGAGTGTGCGCGTGGAAACGGGAGCCTGCTGGAACTATCCTTGCTTTCCCACTTGGAAGGCTGCATTCATGCTGCCTTGAAGCTGCCTGACGTCCCCTGCTGTTGACAGGCCTGGAAACCCGGTCGAAATGCTTCTGGGAAGAAAATGAGTTTGCTCCGTCTCAACCCGGTGCTTCCATGGCCGCGGTGGTGGTTAGCCTGACAAGCTCCAGAGCGAAAGGGAAACTCAACGTGAGAATTTGCCTCCAGTTTAGTTCCTGCGTAGCCGGGTAGGAAGGGCGGCATGCAGCAGTTTCCATGAGTTCGTAGTCCCCGTTCGGGTTTATTTTAACGAAATTACCCATTTGAGGACTCCTAGGCCCCTCGGGCGTGCATCCATTTCCCTCCAAGGTCACTGAGGACCTCCAGAAACCCCCTACGCCGTGGTCCCGCTGAGCAACATCGAGGCCCATTGCTCTGCCCCTCGGAGGCCCTGTGTGCGTGCCGAGTGATGGGCAACACTCTGCACGTTCCTTGAGGAGAGCTACATTTCCAGAGCCCTCAAACAGCCTCAGGACCAGATTTCTGGTGAGTCCGAAGCTCCCAGGAAATATTTGTCGTCGCCCTTGTGAGAGCTGCCGTGAGAAAACACTCTGCTTTGCCTCCTTCGCGGGCCTCGTACCTGAAGGCACTCTGCTCGAGGAGAACGTCAGCATCTCGCAATGCTGAGTCGCTAACGGGACAGCCAGATTGAGCACAGGCCTGGAGGGAAGGCCCTGACGTGAGGTGCAGAAGCGGAGCCGCGCAGCACTTTCCATGAGGCCGTAGCCTCTGCTCTGCGTGTCTTTAACGGCAGTAGAGTTTCCTGGACACCTGGGAGGCTCGCGGGGGCACCCTGTTCCAGGCTGGAACACGGAGTACTCCCAGGCACCCCTGGGTCTGCTGAGCAACGTCCAGGCACGGAGCCCTTTGGAGCCGCTCTCTATACGCCGAGTGTAGGGAAACGCCCTGCACTCTCTCCTGGAGCAGATTCGATTCCCCACCAAACCCACACTTTCACGAACAGACTTCTGGCACGTCTCACATGCCTTTGAGGTCTTACGCCTTGCCCTAGCCTGAGCTGCCCTGAGAGACCCCTCGGCCTCGCATTGCATCTAGGACCTCCTGCCTGAAATCACCCTGCCTCCAAGCGAAAGTCGGCTTGCGTTCTTACTGCGATTTAAGCCCTGTGCTTCCTGTGGCCCTGCAGGCTTTGGAATAGCCACAGGCCCCAGAGGCGTAACTAGGCAGGGCATTCCTTGGTTGAGGCAGTTCACTTAACCCAGAACACCCTGCTTCGGGGAGTTGGTTCAGGGAAGCAAACGCCGGGTAACATGTGTCTCTTTGGACTGGTTAGAAACCACAGGGAGGTAAGCTGAGTGTGCGCGAGGAAACGGGAGCCTGCTGGAACTATCCTTGCTTTCCCACTTGGAAGGCTGCATTCATGCTGCCTTGAAGCTGCCTGACGTCCCCTGCTGTTGACAGGCCTGGAAACCCGGTCGAAATGCTTCTGGGAAGAAAATGAGTTTGCTCCGTCTCAACCCGGTGCTTCCATGGCCGCGGTGGTGGTTAGCCTGACAAGCTCCAGAGCGAAAGGGAAACTCAACGTGAGAATTTGCCTCCAGTTTAGGCCCTGCGTAGCCGGGCGGAAGGGCGGCATGCAGCAGTTTCCATGAGTTCGTAGTCCCCGTTCGGGTTTATTTTAACGAAATTACCCATTTGAGGACTCCTAGGCCCCTCGGCTGTGCATCCATTTCCCTCCAAGGTCACTGAGGACCTCCAGACACCCCCCACACCGTGGTCCCGCTGAGCAACATCGAGGCCCATTGCTCTGCCCCTCGGAGGCCCTGTGTGCGTGCCGAGTGATGGGCAACACTCTGCACGTTCCTTGAGGAGAGCTACATTTCCAGAGCCCTCAAACAGCCTCAGGACCAGATTTCTGGTGAGTCCGAAGCTCCCAGGAAATATTTGTCGTCGCCCTTGTGAGAGCTGCCGTGAGAAAACACTCTGCTTTGCCTCCTTCGCGGGCCTCGTACCTGAAGGCACTCTGCTCGAGGAGAACGTCAGCATCTCGCAATGCTGAGTCGCTAACGGGACAGCCAGATTGAGCACAGGCCTGGAGGGAAGGCCCTGACGTGAGGTGCAGAAGCGGAGCCGCGCAGCAGTTTCCATGAGGCCGTAGCCTCTGCTCTGCGTGTCTTTAACGGCAGTAGAGTTTCCTGGACACCTGGGAGGCTCGCGGGGGCACCCTGTTCCAGGCTGGAACACGGAGTACTCCCAGGCACCCCTGGGTCTGCTGAGCAACGTCCAGGCACGGAGCCCTTTGGAGCCGCTCTCTATACGCCGAGTGTAGGGAAACGCCCTGCACTCTCTCCTGGAGCAGATTCGATTCCCCACCAAACCCACACTTTCACGAACAGACTTCTGGCACGTCTCACATGCCTTTGAGGTCTTACGCCTTGCCCTAGCCTGAGCTGCCCTGAGAGACCCCTCGGCCTCGCATTGCATCTAGGACCTCCTGCCTGAAATCACCCTGCCTCCAAGCGAAAGTCGGCTTGCGTTCTTACTGCGATTTAAGCCCTGTGCTTCCTGTGGCCCTGCAGGCTTTGGAATAGCCACAGGCCCCAGAGGCGTAACTAGGCAGGGCATTCCTTGGTTGAGGCAGTTCACTTAACCCAGAACACCCTGCTTCGGGGAGTTGGTTCAGGGAAGCAAACGCCGGGTAACATGTGTCTCTTTGGACTGGTTAGAAACCACAGGGAGGTAAGCTGAGTGTGCGCGAGGAAACGGGAGCCTGCTGGAACTATCCTTGCTTTCCCACTTGGAAGGCTGCATTCATGCTGCCTTGAAGCTGCCTGACGTCCCCTGCTGTTGACAGGCCTGGAAACCCGGTCGAAATGCTTCTGGGAAGAAAATGAGTTTGCTCCGTCTCAACCCGGTGCTTCCATGGCCGCGGTGGTGGTTAGCCTGACAAGCTCCAGAGCGAAAGGGAAACTCAACGTGAGAATTTGCCTCCAGTTTAGGCCCTGCGTAGCCGGGCGGAAGGGCGGCATGCAGCAGTTTCCATGAGTTCGTAGTCCCCGTTCGGGTTTATTTTAACGAAATTACCCATTTGAGGACTCCTAGGCCCCTCGGCTGTGCATCCATTTCCCTCCAAGGTCACTGAGGACCTCCAGACACCCCCCACACCGTGGTCCCGCTGAGCAACATCGAGGCCCATTGCTCTGCCCCTCGGAGGCCCTGTGTGCGTGCCGAGTGATGGGCAACACTCTGCACGTTCCTTGAGGAGAGCTACATTTCCAGAGCCCTCAAACAGCCTCAGGACCAGATTTCTGGTGAGTCCGAAGCTCCCAGGAAATATTTGTCGTCGCCCTTGTGAGAGCTGCCGTGAGAAAACACTCTGCTTTGCCTCCTTCGCGGGCCTCGTACCTGAAGGCACTCTGCTCGAGGAGAACGTCAGCATCTCGCAATGCTGAGTCGCTAACGGGACAGCCAGATTAAGCACAGGCCTGGAGGGAAGGCCCTGACGTGAGGTGCAGAAGCGGAGCCACGCAGCAGTTTCCATGAGGCCGGAGCCTCTGCTCTGCGTGTCTTTAACGGCAGTAGAGTTTCCTGGACACCTGGGAGGCTCGCGGGGGCACCCTGTTCCAGGCTGGAACACGGAGTACTCCCAGGCACCCCTGGGTCTGCTGAGCAACGTCCAGGCACGGAGCCCTTTGGAGCCGCTCTCTATACGCCGAGTGTAGGGAAACGCCCTGCACTCTCTCCTGGAGCAGATTCGATTCCCCACCAAACCCACACTTTCACGAACAGACTTCTGGCACGTCTCACATGCCTTTGAGGTCTTACGCCTTGCCCTAGCCTGAGCTGCCCTGAGAGACCATTCGGCCTCGCATTCCATCTAGGACCTCCTGCCTGAAGTCACCCTGCCTCCAAGCGAAAGTCGGCTTGCGTTCTTACTGCGATTTAAGCCCTGTGCTTCCTGTGGCCCTGCAGGCTTTGGAATAGCCACAGGCCCCAGAGGCGTAACTAGGCAGGGCATTCCTTGGTTGAGGCAGTTCACTTGACCCAGAACACCCTATTTCGGGGAGTTGGTTCAGGGAAGCAAACGCAAGGTAACATGTGTCTCTTTGGACTGGTTAGAAACCACAGGGAGGTAAGCTGAGTGTGCGCGTGGAAACGGGAGCCTGCTGGAACTATCCTTGCTTTCCCACTTGGAAGGCTGCATTCATGCTGCCTTGAAGCTGCCTGACGTCCCCTGCTGTTGACAGGCCTGGAAACCCGGTCGAAATGCTTCTGGGAAGAAAATGAGTTTGCTCCGTCTCAACCCGGTGCTTCCATGGCCGCGGTGGTGGTTAGCCTGACAAGCTCCAGAGCGAAAGGGAAACTCAACGTGAGAATTTGCCTCCAGTTTAGTTCCTGCGTAGCCGGGTAGGAAGGGCGGCATGCAGCAGTTTCCATGAGTTCGTAGTCCCCGTTCGGGTTTATTTTAACGAAATTACCCATTTGAGGACTCCTAGGCCCCTCGGGCGTGCATCCATTTCCCTCCAAGGTCACTGAGGACCTCCAGAAACCCCCTACGCCGTGGTCCCGCTGAGCAACATCGAGGCCCATTGCTCTGCCCCTCGGAGGCCCTGTGTGCGTGCCGAGTGATGGGCAACACTCTGCACGTTCCTTGAGGAGAGCTACATTTCCAGAGCCCTCAAACAGCCTCAGGACCAGATTTCTGGTGAGTCCGAAGCTCCCAGGAAATATTTGTCGTCGCCCTTGTGAGAGCTGCCGTGAGAAAACACTCTGCTTTGCCTCCTTCGCGGGCCTCGTACCTGAAGGCACTCTGCTCGAGGAGAACGTCAGCATCTCGCAATGCTGAGTCGCTAACGGGACAGCCAGATTGAGCACAGGCCTGGAGGGAAGGCCCTGACGTGAGGTGCAGAAGCGGAGCCGCGCAGCAGTTTCCATGAGGCCGTAGCCTCTGCTCTGCGTGTCTTTAACGGCAGTAGAGTTTCCTGGACACCTGGGAGGCTCGCGGGGGCACCCTGTTCCAGGCTGGAACACGGAGTACTCCCAGGCACCCCTGGGTCTGCTGAGCAACGTCCAGGCACGGAGCCCTTTGGAGCCGCTCTCTATACGCCGAGTGTAGGGAAACGCCCTGCACTCTCTCCTGGAGCAGATTCGATTCCCCACCAAACCCACACTTTCACGAACAGACTTCTGGCACGTCTCACATGCCTTTGAGGTCTTACGCCTTGCCCTAGCCTGAGCTGCCCTGAGAGACCCCTCGGCCTCGCATTGCATCTAGGACCTCCTGCCTGAAATCACCCTGCCTCCAAGCGAAAGTCGGCTTGCGTTCTTACTGCGATTTAAGCCCTGTGCTTCCTGTGGCCCTGCAGGCTTTGGAATAGCCACAGGCCCCAGAGGCGTAACTAGGCAGGGCATTCCTTGGTTGAGGCAGTTCACTTAACCCAGAACACCCTGCTTCGGGGAGTTGGTTCAGGGAAGCAAACGCCGGGTAACATGTGTCTCTTTGGACTGGTTAGAAACCACAGGGAGGTAAGCTGAGTGTGCGCGAGGAAACGGGAGCCTGCTGGAACTATCCTTGCTTTCCCACTTGGAAGGCTGCATTCATGCTGCCTTGAAGCTGCCTGACGTCCCCTGCTGTTGACAGGCCTGGAAACCCGGTAGAAATGCTTCTGGGAAGAAAATGAGTTTGCTCCGTCTCAACCCGGTGCTTCCATGGCCGCGGTGGTGGTTAGCCTGACAAGCTCCAGAGCGAAAGGGAAACTCAACGTGAGAATTTGCCTCCAGTTTAGGCCCTGCGTAGCCGGGCGGAAGGGCGGCATGCAGCAGTTTCCATGAGTTCGTAGTCCCCGTTCGGGTTTATTTTAACGAAATTACCCATTTGAGGACTCCTAGGCCCCTCGGCTGTGCATCCATTTCCCTCCAAGGTCACTGAGGACCTCCAGACACCCCCCACACCGTGGTCCCGCTGAGCAACATCGAGGCCCATTGCTCTGCCCCTCGGAGGCCCTGTGTGCGTGCCGAGTGATGGGCAACACTCTGCACGTTCCTTGAGGAGAGCTACATTTCCAGAGCCCTCAAACAGCCTCAGGACCAGATTTCTGGTGAGTCCGAAGCTCCCAGGAAATATTTGTCGTCGCCCTTGTGAGAGCTGCCGTGAGAAAACACTCTGCTTTGCCTCCTTCGCGGGCCTCGTACCTGAAGGCACTCTGCTCGAGGAGAACGTCAGCATCTCGCAATGCTGAGTCGCTAACGGGACAGCCAGATTGAGCACAGGCCTGGAGGGAAGGCCCTGACGTGAGGTGCAGAAGCGGAGCCGCGCAGCAGTTTCCATGAGGCCGGAGCCTCTGCTCTGCGTGTCTTTAACGGCAGTAGAGTTTCCTGGACACCTGGGAGGCTCGCGGGGGCACCCTGTTCCAGGCTGGAACACGGAGTACTCCCAGGCACCCCTGGGTCTGCTGAGCAACGTCCAGGCACGGAGCCCTTTGGAGCCGCTCTCTATACGCCGAGTGTAGGGAAACGCCCTGCACTCTCTCCTGGAGCAGATTCGATTCCCCACCAAACCCACACTTTCACGAACAGACTTCTGGCACGTCTCACATGCCTTTGAGGTCTTACGCCTTGCCCTAGCCTGAGCTGCCCTGAGAGACCATTCGGCCTCGCATTCCATCTAGGACCTCCTGCCTGAAGTCACCCTGCCTCCAAGCGAAAGTCGGCTTGCGTTCTTACTGCGATTTAAGCCCTGTGCTTCCTGTGGCCCTGCAGGCTTTGGAATAGCCACAGGCCCCAGAGGCGTAACTAGGCAGGGCATTCCTTGGTTGAGGCAGTTCACTTGACCCAGAACACCCTATTTCGGGGAGTTGGTTCAGGGAAGCAAACGCAAGGTAACATGTGTCTCTTTGGACTGGTTAGAAACCACAGGGAGGTAAGCTGAGTGTGCGCGTGGAAACGGGAGCCTGCTGGAACTATCCTTGCTTTCCCACTTGGAAGGCTGCATTCATGCTGCCTTGAAGCTGCCTGACGTCCCCTGCTGTTGACAGGCCTGGAAACCCGGTCGAAATGCTTCTGGGAAGAAAATGAGTTTGCTCCGTCTCAACCCGGTGCTTCCATGGCCGCGGTGGTGGTTAGCCTGACAAGCTCCAGAGCGAAAGGGAAACTCAACGTGAGAATTTGCCTCCAGTTTAGTTCCTGCGTAGCCGGGTAGGAAGGGCGGCATGCAGCAGTTTCCATGAGTTCGTAGTCCCCGTTCGGGTTTATTTTAACGAAATTACCCATTTGAGGACTCCTAGGCCCCTCGGGTGTGCATCCATTTCCCTCCAAGGTCACTGAGGACCTCCAGAAACCCCCTACGCCGTGGTCCCGCTGAGCAACATCGAGGCCCATTGCTCTGCCCCTCGGAGGCCCTGTGTGCGTGCCGAGTGATGGGCAACACTCTGCACGTTCCTTGAGGAGAGCTACATTTCCAGAGCCCTCAAACAGCCTCAGGACCAGATTTCTGGTGAGTCCGAAGCTCCCAGGAAATATTTGTCATCGCCCTTGTGAGAGCTGCCGTGAGAAAACACTCTGCTTTGCCTCCTTCGCGGGCCTCGTACCTGAAGGCACTCTGCTCGAGGAGAACGTCAGCATCTCGCAATGCTGAGTCGCTAACGGGACAGCCAGATTGAGCACAGGCCTGGAGGGAAGACCCTGACGTGAGGTGCAGAAGCGGAGCCGCGCAGCAGTTTCCATGAGGCCGTAGCCTCTGCTCTGCGTGTCTTTAACGGCAGTAGAGTTTCCTGGACACCTGGGAGGCTCGCGGGGGCACCCTGTTCCAGGCTGGAACACGGAGTACTCCCAGGCACCCCTGGGTCTGCTGAGCAACGTCCAGGCACGGAGCCCTTTGGAGCCGCTCTCTATACGCCGAGTGTAGGGAAACGCCCTGCACTCTCTCCTGGAGCAGATTCGATTCCCCACCAAACCCACACTTTCACGAACAGACTTCTGGCACGTCTCACATGCCTTTGAGGTCTTACGCCTTGCCCTAGCCTGAGCTGCCCTGAGAGACCCCTCGGCCTCGCATTGCATCTAGGACCTCCTGCCTGAAATCACCCTGCCTCCAAGCGAAAGTCGGCTTGCGTTCTTACTGCGATTTAAGCCCTGTGCTTCCTGTGGCCCTGCAGGCTTTGGAATAGCCACAGGCCCCAGAGGCGTAACTAGGCAGGGCATTCCTTGGTTGAGGCAGTTCACTTGACCCAGAACACCCTACTTCGGGGAGTTGGTTCAGGGAAGCAAACGCAGGGTAACATGTGTCTCTTTGGACTGGTTAGAAACCACAGGGAGGTAAGCTGAGTGTGCGCGTGGAAACGGGAGCCTGCTGGAACTATCCTTGCTTTCCCACTTGGAAGGCTGCATTCATGCTGCCTTGAAGCTGCCTGACGTCCCCTGCTGTTGACAGGCCTGGAAACCCGGTCGAAATGCTTCTGGGAAGAAAATGAGTTTGCTCCGTCTCAACCCGGTGCTTCCATGGCCGCGGTGGTGGTTAGCCTGACAAGCTCCAGAGCGAAAGGGAAACTCAACGTGAGAATTTGCCTCCAGTTTAGGTCCTGCGTAGCCGGGTAGGAAGGGCGGCATGCAGCAATTTCCATGAGTTCGTAGTCCCCGTTCGGGTTTATTTTAACGAAATTACCCATTTGAGGACTCCTAGGCCCCTCGGGCGTGCATCCATTTCCCTCCAAGGTCACTGAGGACCTCCAGACACCCCCCACGCCGTGGTCCCGCTGAGCAACATCGAGGCCCATTGCTCTGCCCCTCGGAGGCCCTGTGTGCGTGCCGAGTGATGGGCAACACTCTGCACGTTCCTTGAGGAGAGCTACATTTCCAGAGCCCTCAAACAGCCTCAGGACCAGATTTCTGGTGAGTCCGAAGCTCCCAGGAAATATTTGTCGTCGCCCTTGTGAGAGCTGCCGTGAGAAAACACTCTGCTTTGCCTCCTTCGCGGGCCTCGTACCTGAAGGCACTCTGCTCGAGGAGAACGTCAGCATCTCGCAATGCTGAGTCGCTAACGGGACAGCCAGATTGAGCACAGGCCTGGAGGGAAGGCCCTGACGTGAGGTGCAGAAGCGGAGCCGCGCAGCAGTTTCCATGAGGCCGTAGCCTCTGCTCTGCGTGTCTTTAACGGCAGTAGAGTTTCCTGGACACCTGGGAGGCTCGCGGGGGCACCCTGTTCCAGGCTGGAACACGGAGTACTCCCAGGCACCCCTGGGTCTGCTGAGCAACGTCCAGGCACGGAGCCCTTTGGAGCCGCTCTCTATACGCCGAGTGTAGGGAAACGCCCTGCACTCTCTCCTGGAGCAGATTCGATTCCCCACCAAACCCACACTTTCACGAACAGACTTCTGGCACGTCTCACATGCCTTTGAGGTCTTACGCCTTGCCCTAGCCTGAGCTGCCCTGAGAGACCCCTCGGCCTCGCATTGCATCTAGGACCTCCTGCCTGAAATCACCCTGCCTCCAAGCGAAAGTCGGCTTGCGTTCTTACTGCGATTTAAGCCCTGTGCTTCCTGTGGCCCTGCAGGCTTTGGAATAGCCACAGGCCCCAGAGGCGTAACTAGGCAGGGCATTCCTTGGTTGAGGCAGTTCACTTGACCCAGAACACCCTACTTTGGGGAGTTGGTTCAGGGAAGCAAACGCAGGGTAACATGTGTCTCTTTGGACTGGTTAGAAACCACAGGGAGGTAAGCTGAGTGTGCGCGTGGAAACGGGAGCCTGCTGGAACTATCCTTGCTTTCCCACTTGGAAGGCTGCATTCATGCTGCCTTGAAGCTGCCTGACGTCCCCTGCTGTTGACAGGCCTGGAAACCCGGTAGAAATGCTTCTGGGAAGAAAATGAGTTTGCTCCGTCTCAACCCGGTGCTTCCATGGCCGCGGTGGTGGTTAGCCTGACAAGCTCCAGAGCGAAAGGGAAACTCAACGTGAGAATTTGCCTCCAGTTTAGGCCCTGCGTAGCCGGGCAGGAAGGGCGGCATGCAGCAGTTTCCATGAATTCGTAGTCCCCGTTCGGGTTTATTTTAACGAAATTACCCATTTGAGGACTCCTAGGCCCCTCGGCTGTGCATCCATTTCCCTCCAAGGTCACTGAGGACCTCCAGACACCCCCCACACAGTGGTCCCGCTGAGCAACATCGAGGCCCATTGCTCTGCCCCTCGGAGGCCCTGTGTGCGTGCCGAGTGATGGGCAACACTCTGCACGTTCCTTGAGGAGAGCTACATTTCCAGAGCCCTCAAACAGCCTCAGGACCAGATTTCTGGTGAGTCCGAAGCTCCCAGGAAATATTTGTCGTCGCCCTTGTGAGAGCTGCCGTGAGAAAACACTCTGCTTTGCCTCCTTCGCGGGCCTCGTACCTGAAGGCACTCTGCTCGAGGAGAACGTCAGCATCTCGCAATGCTGAGTCGCTAACGGGACAGCCAGATTAAGCACAGGCCTGGAGGGAAGGCCCTGACGTGAGGTGCAGAAGCGGAGCCGCGCAGCAGTTTCCATGAGGCCGGAGCCTCTGCTCTGCGTGTCTTTAACGGCAGTAGAGTTTCCTGGACACCTGGGAGGCTCGCGGGGGCACCCTGTTCCAGGCTGGAACACGGAGTACTCCCAGGCACCCCTGGGTCTGCTGAGCAACGTCCAGGCACGGAGCCCTTTGGAGCCGCTCTCTATACGCCGAGTGTAGGGAAACGCCCTGCACTCTCTCCTGGAGCAGATTCGATTCCCCACCAAACCCACACTTTCACGAACAGACTTCTGGCACGTCTCACATGCCTTTGAGGTCTTACGCCTTGCCCTAGCCTGAGCTGCCCTGAGAGACCATTCGGCCTCGCATTCCATCTAGGACCTCCTGCCTGAAGTCACCCTGTCTCCAAGCGAAAGTCGGCTTGCGTTCTTACTGCGATTTAAGCCCTGTGCTTCCTGTGGCCCTGCAGGCTTTGGAATAGCCACAGGCCCCAGAGGCGTAACTAGGCAGGGCATTCCTTGGTTGAGGCAGTTCACTTGACCCAGAACACCCTATTTCGGGGAGTTGGTTCAGGGAAGCAAACGCAAGGTAACATGTGTCTCTTTGGACTGGTTAGAAACCACAGGGAGGTAAGCTGAGTGTGCGCGTGGAAACGGGAGCCTGCTGGAACTATCCTTGCTTTCCCACTTGGAAGGCTGCATTCATGCTGCCTTGAAGCTGCCTGACGTCCCCTGCTGTTGACAGGCCTGGAAACCCTGTCGAAATGCTTCTGGGAAGAAAATGAGTTTGCTCCGTCTCAACCCGGTGCTTCCATGGCCGCGGTGGTGGTTAGCCTGACAAGCTCCAGAGCGAAAGGGAAACTCAACGTGAGAATTTGCCTCCAGTTTAGTTCCTGCGTAGCCGGGTAGGAAGGGCGGCATGCAGCAGTTTCCATGAGTTCGTAGTCCCCGTTCGGGTTTATTTTAACGAAATTACCCATTTGAGGACTCCTAGGCCCCTCGGGTGTGCATCCATTTCCCTCCAAGGTCACTGAGGACCTCCAGAAACCCCCTACGCCGTGGTCCCGCTGAGCAACATCGAGGCCCATTGCTCTGCCCCTCGGAGGCCCTGTGTGCGTGCCGAGTGATGGGCAACACTCTGCACGTTCCTTGAGGAGAGCTACATTTCCAGATCCCTCAAACAGCCACAGGACAAGATTTCTGGTGAGTCCGAAGCTCCCAGGAAATATTTGTCGTCGCCCTTGTGAGAGCTGCCGTGAGAAAACACTCTGCTTTGCCTCCTTCGCGGGCCTCGTACCTGAAGGCACTCTGCTCGAGGAGAACGTCAGCATCTCGCAATGCTGAGTCGCTAACGGGACAGCCAGATTGAGCACAGGCCTGGAGGGAAAGCCCTGACGTGAGGTGCAGAAGCGGAGCCGCGCAGCAGTTTCCATGAGGCCGTAGCCTCTGCTCTGTGTGTCTTTAACGGCAGTAGAGTTTCCTGGACACCTGGGAGGCTCGCGGGGGCACCCTGTTCCAGGCTGGAACACGGAGTACGCCCAGGCACCCCTGGGTCTGCTGAGCAACGTCCAGGCACGGAGCCCTTTGGAGCCGCTCTCTATACGCCGAGTGTAGGGAAACGCCCTGCACTCTCTCCTGGAGCAGATTCGATTCCCCACCAAACCCACACTTTCACGAACAGACTTCTGGCACGTCTCACATGCCTTTGAGGTCTTACGCCTTGCCCTAGCCTGAGCTGCCCTGAGAGACCCCTCGGCCTCGCATTCCATCTAGGACCTCCTGCCTGAAATCACCCTGCCTCCAAGCGAAAGTCGGCTTGCGTTCTTACTGCGATTTAAGCCCTGTGCTTCCTGTGGCCCTGCAGGCTTTGGAATAGCCACAGGCCCCAGAGGCGTAACTAGGCAGGGCATTCCTTGGTTGAGGCAGTTCACTTGACCCAGAACACCCTACTTCGGGGAGTTGGTTCAGGCAAGCAAACGCAAGGTAACATGTGTCTCTTTGGACTGGTTAGAAACCACAGGGAGGTAAGCTGAGTGTGCGCGTGGAAACGGGAGCCTGCTGGAACTATCCTTGCTTTCCCACTTGGAAGGCTGCATTCATGCTGCCTTGAAGCTGCCTGACGTCCCCTGCTGTTGACAGGCCTGGAAACCCGGTCGAAATGCTTCTGGGAAGAAAATGAGTTTGCTCCGTCTCAACCCGGTGCTTCCATGGCCGCGGTGGTGGTTAGCCTGACAAGCTCCAGAGCGAAAGGGAAACTCAACGTGAGAATTTGCCTCCAGTTTAGTTCCTGCGTAGCCGGGTAGGAAGGGCGGCATGCAGCAGTTTCCATGAGTTCGTAGTCCCCGTTCGGGTTTACTTTAACGAAATTACCCATTTGAGGACTCCTAGGCCCCTCGGGCGTGCATCCATTTCCCTCCAAGGTCACTGAGGACCTCCAGAAACCCCCTACGCCGTGGTCCCGCTGAGCAACATCGAGGCCCATTGCTCTGCCCCTCGGAGGCCCTGTGTGCGTGCCGAGTGATGGGCAACACTCTGCACGTTCCTTGAGGAGAG
This sequence comes from Orcinus orca, assembly GCF_937001465.1. Lineage (NCBI taxonomy): Eukaryota > Metazoa > Chordata > Mammalia > Artiodactyla > Delphinidae > Orcinus > Orcinus orca. The sequence continues at coordinate 35,002,594 of NC_064576.1, forward strand.
CTACATTTCCAGAGCCCTCAAACAGCCTCAGGACCAGATTTCTGGTGAGTCCGAAGCTCCCAGGAAATATTTGTCGTCGCCCTTGTGAGAGCTGCCGTGAGAAAACACTCTGCTTTGCCTCCTTCGCGGGCCTCGTACCTGAAGGCACTCTGCTCGAGGAGAACGTCAGCATCTCGCAATGCTGAGTCGCTAACGGGACAGCCAGATTGAGCACAGGCCTGGAGGGAAGGCCCTGACGTGAGGTGCAGAAGCGGAGCCGCGCAGCAGTTTCCATGAGGCCGTAGCCTCTGCTCTGCGTGTCTTTAACGGCAGTAGAGTTTCCTGGACACCTGGGAGGCTCGCGGGGGCACCCTGTTCCAGGCTGGAACACGGAGTACTCCCAGGCACCCCTGGGTCTCCTGAGCAACGTCCAGGCACGGAGCCCTTTGGAGCCGCTCTCTATACGCCCAGTGTAGGGAAACGCCCTGCACTCTCTCCTGGAGCAGATTCGATTCCCCACCAAACCCACACTTTCACGAACAGACTTCTGGCACGTCTCACATGCCTTTGAGGTCTTACGCCTTGCCCTAGCCTGAGCTGCCCTGAGAGACCCCTCGGCCTCGCATTGCATCTAGGACCTCCTGCCTGAAATCACCCTGCCTCCAAGCGAAAGTCGGCTTGCGTTCTTACTGCGATTTAAGCCCTGTGCTTCCTGTGGCCCTGCAGGCTTTGGAATAGCCACAGGCCCCAGAGGCGTAACTAGGCAGGGCATTCCTTGGTTGAGGCAGTTCACTTGACCCAGAACACCCTACTTCGGGGAGTTGGTTCAGGGAAGCAAACGCAAGGTAACATGTGTCTCTTTGGACTGGTTAGAAACCACAGGGAGGTAAGCTGAGTGTGCGCGTGGAAACGGGAGCCTGCTGGAACTATCCTTGCTTTCCCACTTGGAAGGCTGCATTCATGCTGCCTTGAAGCTGCCTGACGTCCCCTGCTGTTGACAGGCCTGGAAACCCGGTCGAAATGCTTCTGGGAAGAAAATGAGTTTGCTCCGTCTCAACCCGGTGCTTCCATGGCCGCGGTGGTGGTTAGCCTGACAAGCTCCAGAGCGAAAGGGAAACTCAACGTGAGAATTTGCCTCCAGTTTAGGTCCTGCGTAGCCGGGTAGGAAGGGCGGCATGCAGCAGTTTCCATGAGTTCGTAGTCCCCGTTCGGGTTTATTTTAACGAAATTACCCATTTGAGGAGTGCTAGGCCCCTCGGGCGTGCATCCATTTCCCTCCAAGGTCACTGAGGACCTCCAGACACCCCCCACGCCGTGGTCCCGCTGAGCAACATCGAGGCCCATTGCTCTGCCCCTCGGAGGCCCTGTGTGCGTGCCGAGTGATGGGCAACACTCTGCACGTTCCTTGAGGAGAGCTACATTTCCAGAGCCCTCAAACAGCCTCAGGACCAGATTTCTGGTGAGTCCGAAGCTCCCAGGAAATATTTGTCGTCGCCCTTGTGAGAGCTGCCGTGAGAAAACACTCTGCTTTGCCTCCTTCGCGGGCCTCGTACCTGAAGGCACTCTGCTCGAGGAGAACGTCAGCATCTCGCAATGCTGAGTCGCTAACGGGACAGCCAGATTGAGCACAGGCCTGGAGGGAAGGCCCTGACGTGAGGTGCAGAAGCGGAGCCGCGCAGCAGTTTCCATGAGGCCGTAGCCTCTGCTCTGCGTGTCTTTAACGGCAGTAGAGTTTCCTGGACACCTGGGAGGCTCGCGGGGGCACCCTGTTCCAGGCTGGAACACGGAGTACTCCCAGGCACCCCTGGGTCTGCTGAGCAACGTCCAGGCACGGAGCCCTTTGGAGCCGCTCTCTATACGCCGAGTGTAGGGAAACGCCCTGCACTCTCTCCTGGAGCAGATTCGATTCCCCACCAAACCCACACTTTCACGAACAGACTTCTGGCACGTCTCACATGCCTTTGAGGTCTTACGCCTTGCCCTAGCCTGAGCTGCCCTGAGAGACCCCTCGGCCTCGCATTGCATCTAGGACCTCCTGCCTGAAATCACCCTGCCTCCAAGCGAAAGTTGGCTTGCGTTCTTACTGCGATTTAAGCCCTGTGCTTCCTGTGGCCCTGCAGGCTTTGGAATAGCCACAGGCCCCAGAGGCGTAACTAGGCAGGGCATTCCTTGGTTGAGGCAGTTCACTTGACCCAGAACACCCTACTTCGGCGAGTTGGTTCAGGGAAGCAAACGCAGGGTAACATGTGTCTCTTTGGACTGGTTAGAAACCACAGGGAGGTAAGCTGAGTGTGCGCGTGGAAACGGGAGCCTGCTGGAACTATCCTTGCTTTCCCACTTGGAAGGCTGCATTCATGCTGCCTTGAAGCTGCCTGACGTCCCGTGCTGTTGACAGGCCTGGAAACCCGGTAGAAATGCTTCTGGGAAGAAAATGAGTTTGCTCCGTCTCAACCCGGTGCTTCCATGGCCGCGGTGGTGGTTAGCCTGACAAGCTCCAGAGCGAAAGGGAAACTCAACGTGAGAATTTGCCCCCAGTTTAGGCCCTGCGTAGCCGGGCAGGAAGGGCGGCATGCAGCAGTTTCCATGAGTTCGTAGTCCCCGTTCGGGTTTACTTTAACGAAATTACCCATTTGAGGACTCCTAGGCCCCTCGGGCGTGCATCCATTTCCCTCCAAGGTCACTGAGGACCTCCAGAAACCCCCTACGCCGTGGTCCCGCTGAGCAACATCGAGGCCCATTGCTCTGCCCCTCGGAGGCCCTGTGTGCGTGCCGAGTGATGGGCAACACTCTGCACGTTCCTTGAGGAGAGCTACATTTCCAGAGCCCTCAAACAGCCTCAGGACCAGATTTCTGGTGAGTCCGAAGCTCCCAGGAAATATTTGTCGTCGCCCTTGTGAGAGCTGCCGTGAGAAAACACTCTGCTTTGCCTCCTTCGCGGGCCTCGTACCTGAAGGCACTCTGCTCGAGGAGAACGTCAGCATCTCGCAATGCTGAGTCGCTAACGGGACAGCCAGATTGAGCACAGGCCTGGAGGGAAGACCCTGACGTGAGGTGCAGAAGCGGAGCCGCGCAGCAGTTTCCATGAGGCCGTAGCCTCTGCTCTGCGTGTCTTTAACGGCAGTAGAGTTTCCTGGACACCTGGGAGGCTCGCGGGGGCACCCTGTTCCAGGCTGGAACACGGAGTACTCCCAGGCACCCCTGGGTCTGCTGAGCAACGTCCAGGCACGGAGCCCTTTGGAGCCGCTCTCTATACGCCGAGTGTAGGGAAACGCCCTGCACTCTCTCCTGGAGCAGATTCGATTCCCCACCAAACCCACACTTTCACGAACAGACTTCTGGCACGTCTCACATGCCTTTGAGGTCTTACGCCTTGCCCTAGCCTGAGCTGCCCTGAGAGACCCCTCGGCCTCGCATTGCATCTAGGACCTCCTGCCTGAAATCACCCTGCCTCCAAGCGAAAGTCGGCTTGCGTTCTTACTGCGATTTAAGCCCTGTGCTTCCTGTGGCCCTGCAGGCTTTGGAATAGCCACAGGCCCCAGAGGCGTAACTAGGCAGGGCATTCCTTGGTTGAGGCAGTTCACTTGACCCAGAACACCCTACTTCGGGGAGTTGGTTCAGGGAAGCAAACGCAGGGTAACATGTGTCTCTTTGGACTGGTTAGAAACCACAGGGAGGTAAGCTGAGTGTGCGCGTGGAAACGGGAGCCTGCTGGAACTATCCTTGCTTTCCCACTTGGAAGGCTGCATTCATGCTGCCTTGAAGCTGCCTGACGTCCCCTGCTGTTGACAGGCCTGGAAACCCGGTCGAAATGCTTCTGGGAAGAAAATGAGTTTGCTCCGTCTCAACCCGGTGCTTCCATGGCCGCGGTGGTGGTTAGCCTGACAAGCTCCAGAGCGAAAGGGAAACTCAACGTGAGAATTTGCCTCCAGTTTAGGTCCTGCGTAGCCGGGTAGGAAGGGCGGCATGCAGCAGTTTCCATGAGTTCGTAGTCCCCGTTCGGGTTTATTTTAACGAAATTACCCATTTGAGGAGTGCTAGGCCCCTCGGGCGTGCATCCATTTCCCTCCAAGGTCACTGAGGACCTCCAGACACCCCCCACGCCGTGGTCCCGCTGAGCAACATCGAGGCCCATTGCTCTGCCCCTCGGAGGCCCTGTGTGCGTGCCGAGTGATGGGCAACACTCTGCACGTTCCTTGAGGAGAGCTACATTTCCAGAGCCCTCAAACAGCCTCAGGACCAGATTTCTGGTGAGTCCGAAGCTCCCAGGAAATATTTGTCGTCGCCCTTGTGAGAGCTGCCGTGAGAAAACACTCTGCTTTGCCTCCTTCGCGGGCCTCGTACCTGAAGGCACTCTGCTCGAGGAGAACGTCAGCATCTCGCAATGCTGAGTCGCTAACGGGACAGCCAGATTGAGCACAGGCCTGGAGGGAAGGCCCTGACGTGAGGTGCAGAAGCGGAGCCGCGCAGCAGTTTCCATGAGGCCGTAGCCTCTGCTCTGCGTGTCTTTAACGGCAGTAGAGTTTCCTGGACACCTGGGAGGCTCGCGGGGGCACCCTGTTCCAGGCTGGAACACGGAGTACTCCCAGGCACCCCTGGGTCTGCTGAGCAACGTCCAGGCACGGAGCCCTTTGGAGCCGCTCTCTATACGCCGAGTGTAGGGAAACGCCCTGCACTCTCTCCTGGAGCAGATTCGATTCCCCACCAAACCCACACTTTCACGAACAGACTTCTGGCACGTCTCACATGCCTTTGAGGTCTTACGCCTTGCCCTAGCCTGAGCTGCCCTGAGAGACCCCTCGGCCTCGCATTGCATGTAGGACCTCCTGCCTGAAATCACCCTGCCTCCAAGCGAAAGTTGGCTTGCGTTCTTACTGCGATTTAAGCCCTGTGCTTCCTGTGGCCCTGCAGGCTTTGGAATAGCCACAGGCCCCAGAGGCGTAACTAGGCAGGGCATTCCTTGGTTGAGGCAGTTCACTTGACCCAGAACACCCTACTTCGGCGAGTTGGTTCAGGGAAGCAAACGCAGGGTAACATGTGTCTCTTTGGACTGGTTAGAAACCACAGGGAGGTAAGCTGAGTGTGCGCGTGGAAACGGGAGCCTGCTGGAACTATCCTTGCTTTCCCACTTGGAAGGCTGCATTCATGCTGCCTTGAAGCTGCCTGACGTCCCGTGCTGTTGACAGGCCTGGAAACCCGGTAGAAATGCTTCTGGGAAGAAAATGAGTTTGCTCCGTCTCAACCCGGTGCTTCCATGGCCGCGGTGGTGGTTAGCCTGACAAGCTCCAGAGCGAAAGGGAAACTCAACGTGAGAATTTGCCCCCAGTTTAGGCCCTGCGTAGCCGGGCAGGAAGGGCGGCATGCAGCAGTTTCCATGAGTTCGTAGTCCCCGTTCGGGTTTACTTTAACGAAATTACCCATTTGAGGACTCCTAGGCCCCTCGGGCGTGCATCCATTTCCCTCCAAGGTCACTGAGGACCTCCAGAAACCCCCTACGCCGTGGTCCCGCTGAGCAACATCGAGGCCCATTGCTCTGCCCCTCGGAGGCCCTGTGTGCGTGCCGAGTGATGGGCAACACTCTGCACGTTCCTTGAGGAGAGCTACATTTCCAGAGCCCTCAAACAGCCTCAGGACCAGATTTCTGGTGAGTCCGAAGCTCCCAGGAAATATTTGTCGTCGCCCTTGTGAGAGCTGCCGTGAGAAAACACTCTGCTTTGCCTCCTTCGCGGGCCTCGTACCTGAAGGCACTCTGCTCGAGGAGAACGTCAGCATCTCGCAATGCTGAGTCGCTAACGGGACAGCCAGATTGAGCACAGGCCTGGAGGGAAGGCCCTGACGTGAGGTGCAGAAGCGGAGCCGCGCAGCAGTTTCCATGAGGCCGTAGCCTCTGCTCTGCGTGTCTTTAACGGCAGTAGAGTTTCCTGGACACCTGGGAGGCTCGCGGGGGCACCCTGTTCCAGGCTGGAACACGGAGTACTCCCAGGCACCCCTGGGTCTCCTGAGCAACGTCCAGGCACGGAGCCCTTTGGAGCCGCTCTCTATACGCCCAGTGTAGGGAAACGCCCTGCACTCTCTCCTGGAGCAGATTCGATTCCCCACCAAACCCACACTTTCACGAACAGACTTCTGGCACGTCTCACATGCCTTTGAGGTCTTACGCCTTGCCCTAGCCTGAGCTGCCCTGAGAGACCCCTCGGCCTCGCATTGCATCTAGGACCTCCTGCCTGAAATCACCCTGCCTCCAAGCGAAAGTCGGCTTGCGTTCTTACTGCGATTTAAGCCCTGTGCTTCCTGTGGCCCTGCAGGCTTTGGAATAGCCACAGGCCCCAGAGGCGTAACTAGGCAGGGCATTCCTTGGTTGAGGCAGTTCACTTGACCCAGAACACCCTACTTCGGGGAGTTGGTTCAGGGAAGCAAACGCAAGGTAACATGTGTCTCTTTGGACTGGTTAGAAACCACAGGGAGGTAAGCTGAGTGTGCGCGTGGAAACGGGAGCCTGCTGGAACTATCCTTGCTTTCCCACTTGGAAGGCTGCATTCATGCTGCCTTGAAGCTGCCTGACGTCCCGTGCTGTTGACAGGCCTGGAAACCCGGTAGAAATGCTTCTGGGAAGAAAATGAGTTTGCTCCGTCTCAACCCGGTGCTTCCATGGCCGCGGTGGTGGTTAGCCTGAAAAGCTCCAGAGCGAAAGGGAAACTCAACGTGAGAATTTGCCCCCAGTTTAGGCCCTGCGTAGCCGGGCAGGAAGGGCGGCATGCAGCAGTTTCCATGAGTTCGTAGTCCCCGTTCGGGTTTATTTTAACGAAATTACCCATTTGAGGACTCCTAGGCCCCTCGGGTGTGCATCCATTTCCCTCCAAGGTCACTGAGGACCTTCAGACACCCCCCCACGCCGTGGTCCCGCTGAGCAACATCGAGGCCCATTGCTCTGCCCCTCGGAGGCCCTGTGTGCGTGCCGAGTGATGGGCAACACTCTGCACGTTCCTTGAGGAGAGCTACATTTCCAGAGCCCTCAAACAGCCTCAGGACCAGATTTCTGGTGAGTCCGAAGCTCCCAGGAAATATTTGTCGTCGCCCTTGTGAGAGCTGCCGTGAGAAAACACTCTGCTTTGCCTCCTTCGCGGGCCTCGTACCTGAAGGCACTCTGCTCGAGGAGAACGTCAGCATCTCGCAATGCTGAGTCGCTAACGGGACAGCCAGATTGAGCACAGGCCTGGAGGGAAGACCCTGACGTGAGGTGCAGAAGCGGAGCCGCGCAGCAGTTTCCATGAGGCCGTAGCCTCTGCTCTGCGTGTCTTTAACGGCAGTAGAGTTTCCTGGACACCTGGGAGGCTCGCGGGGGCACCCTGTTCCAGGCTGGAACACGGAGTACTCCCAGGCACCCCTGGGTCTGCTGAGCAACGTCCAGGCACGGAGCCCTTTGGAGCCGCTCTCTATACGCCGAGTGTAGGGAAACGCCCTGCACTCTCTCCTGGAGCAGATTCGATTCCCCACCAAACCCACACTTTCACGAACAGACTTCTGGCACGTCTCACATGCCTTTGAGGTCTTACGCCTTGCCCTAGCCTGAGCTGCCCTGAGAGACCCCTCGGCCTCGCATTGCATCTAGGACCTCCTGCCTGAAATCACCCTGCCTCCAAGCGAAAGTCGGCTTGCGTTCTTACTGCGATTTAAGCCCTGTGCTTCCTGTGGCCCTGCAGGCTTTGGAATAGCCACAGGCCCCAGAGGCGTAACTAGGCAGGGCATTCCTTGGTTGAGGCAGTTCACTTGACCCAGAACACCCTACTTCGGGGAGTTGGTTCAGGGAAGCAAACGCAGGGTAACATGTGTCTCTTTGGACTGGTTAGAAACCACAGGGAGGTAAGCTGAGTGTGCGCGTGGAAACGGGAGCCTGCTGGAACTATCCTTGCTTTCCCACTTGGAAGGCTGCATTCATGCTGCCTTGAAGCTGCCTGACGTCCCGTGCTGTTGACAGGCCTGGAAACCCGGTAGAAATGCTTCTGGGAAGAAGATGAGTTTGCTCCGTCTCAACCCGGTGCTTCCATGGCCGCGGTGGTGGTTAGCCTGACAAGCTCCAGAGCGAAAGGGAAACTCAACGTGAGAATTTGCCCCCAGTTTAGGCCCTGCGTAGCCGGGCAGGAAGGGCGGCATGCAGCAGTTTCCATGAGTTCGTAGTCCCCGTTCGGGTTTATTTTAACGAAATTACCCATTTGAGGATTCCTAGGCCCCTCGGGCGTGCATCCATTTCACTCCAAGGTCACTGAGGACCTTCAGACACCCCCCCACGCCGTGGTCCCGCTGAGCAACATCGAGGCCCATTGCTCTGCCCCTCGGAGGCCCTGTGTGCGTGCCGAGTGATGGGCAACACTCTGCACGTTCCTTGAGGAGAGCTACATTTCCAGAGCCCTCAAACAGCCTCAGGACCAGATTTCTGGTGAGTCCGAAGCTCCCAGGAAATATTTGTCGTCGCCCTTGTGAGAGCTGCTGTGAGAAAACACTCTGCTTTGCCTCCTTCGCGGGCCTCGTACCTGAAGGCACTCTGCTCGAGGAGAACGTCAGCATCTCGCAATGCTGAGTCGCTAACGGGACAGCCAGATTGAGCACAGGCTTGGAGGGAAGACCCTGACGTGAGGTGCAGAAGCGGAGCCGCGCAGCAGTTTCCATGAGGCCGTAGCCTCTGCTCTGCGTGTCTTTAACGGCAGTAGAGTTTCCTGGACACCTGGGAGGCTCGCGGGGGCACCCTGTTCCAGGCTGGAACACGGAGTACTCCCAGGCACCCCTGGGTCTGCTGAGCAACGTCCAGGCCCGGAGCCCTTTGGAGCCGCTCTCTATACGCCGAGTGTAGGGAAACGCCCTGCACTCTCTCCTGGAGCAGATTCGATTCCCCACCAAACCCACACTTTCACGAACAGACTTCTGGCACGTCTCACATGCCTTTGAGGTCTTACGCCTTGCCCTAGCCTGAGCTGCCCTGAGAGACCCCTCGGCCTCGCATTCCATCTAGGACCTCCTGCCTGAAATCACCCTGCCTCCAAGCGAAAGTCGGCTTGCGTTCTTACTGCGATTTAAGCCCTGTGCTTCCTGTGGCCCTGCAGGCTTTGGAATAGCCACAGGCCCCAGAGGCGTAACTAGGCAGGGCATTCCTTGGTTGAGGCAGTTCACTTGACCCAGAACACCCTACTTCGGGGAGTTGGTTCAGGGAAGCAAACGCAGGGTAACATGTGTCTCTTTGGACTGGTTAGAAACCACAGGGAGGTAAGCTGAGTGTGCGCGTGGAAACGGGAGCCTGCTGGAACTATCCTTGCTTTCCCACTTGGAAGGCTGCATTCATGCTGCCTTGAAGCTGCCTGACGTCCCCTGCTGTTGACAGGCCTGGAAACCCGGTCGAAATGCTTCTGGGAAGAAAATGAGTTTGCTCCGTCTCAACCCGGTGCTTCCATGGCCGCGGTGGTGGTTAGCCTGACAAGCTCCAGAGCGAAAGGGAAACTCAACGTGAGAATTTGCCTCCAGTTTAGGTCCTGCGTAGCCGGGTAGGAAGGGCGGCATGCAGCAGTTTCCATGAGTTCGTAGTCCCCGTTCGGGTTTACTTTAACGAAATTACCCATTTGAGGACTCCTAGGCCCCTCGGGCGTGCATCCATTTCCCTCCAAGGTCACTGAGGACCTCCAGACACCCCCCACGCCGTGGTCCCGCTGAGCAACATCGAGGCCCATTGCTCTGCCCCTCGGAGGCCCTGTGTGCGTGCCGAGTGATGGGCAACACTCTGCACGTTCCTTGAGGAGAGCTACATTTCCAGAGCCCTCAAACAGCCTCAGGACCAGATTTCTGGTGAGTCCGAAGCTCCCAGGAAATATTTGTCGTCGCCCTTGTGAGAGCTGCCGTGAGAAAACACTCTGCTTTGCCTCCTTCGCGGGCCTCGTACCTGAAGGCACTCTGCTCGAGGAGAACGTCAGCATCTCGCAATGCTGAGTCGCTAACGGGACAGCCAGATTGAGCACAGGCCTGGAGGGAAGGCCCTGACGTGAGGTGCAGAAGCGGAGCCGCGCAGCAGTTTCCATGAGGCCGTAGCCTCTGCTCTGCGTGTCTTTAACGGCAGTAGAGTTTCCTGGACACCTGGGAGGCTCGCGGGGGCACCCTGTTCCAGGCTGGAACACGGAGTACTCCCAGGCACCCCTGGGTCTGCTGAGCAACGTCCAGGCACGGAGCCCTTTGGAGCCGCTCTCTATACGCCCAGTGTAGGGAAACGCCCTGCACTCTCTCCTGGAGCAGATTCGATTCCCCACCAAACCCACACTTTCACGAACAGACTTCTGGCACGTCTCACATGCCTTTGAGGTCTTACGCCTTGCCCTAGCCTGAGCTGCCCTGAGAGACCCCTCGGCCTCGCATTGCATGTAGGACCTCCTGCCTGAAATCACCCTGCCTCCAAGCGAAAGTTGGCTTGCGTTCTTACTGCGATTTAAGCCCTGTGCTTCCTGTGGCCCTGCAGGCTTTGGAATAGCCACAGGCCCCAGAGGCGTAACTAGGCAGGGCATTCCTTGGTTGAGGCAGTTCACTTGACCCAGAACACCCTACTTCGGCGAGTTGGTTCAGGGAAGCAAACGCAGGGTAACATGTGTCTCTTTGGACTGGTTAGAAACCACAGGGAGGTAAGCTGAGTGTGCGCGTGGAAACGGGAGCCTGCTGGAACTATCCTTGCTTTCCCACTTGGAAGGCTGCATTCATGCTGCCTTGAAGCTGCCTGACGTCCCGTGCTGTTGACAGGCCTGGAAACCCGGTAGAAATGCTTCTGGGAAGAAAATGAGTTTGCTCCGTCTCAACCCGGTGCTTCCATGGCCGCGGTGGTGGTTAGCCTGACAAGCTCCAGAGCGAAAGGGAAACTCAACGTGAGAATTTGCCCCCAGTTTAGGCCCTGCGTAGCCGGGCAGGAAGGGCGGCATGCAGCAGTTTCCATGAGTTCGTAGTCCCCGTTCGGGTTTACTTTAACGAAATTACCCATTTGAGGACTCCTAGGCCCCTCGGGCGTGCATCCATTTCCCTCCAAGGTCACTGAGGACCTCCAGAAACCCCCTACGCCGTGGTCCCGCTGAGCAACATCGAGGCCCATTGCTCTGCCCCTCGGAGGCCCTGTGTGCGTGCCGAGTGATGGGCAACACTCTGCACGTTCCTTGAGGAGAGCTACATTTCCAGAGCCCTCAAACAGCCTCAGGACCAGATTTCTGGTGAGTCCGAAGCTCCCAGGAAATATTTGTCGTCGCCCTTGTGAGAGCTGCCGTGAGAAAACACTCTGCTTTGCCTCCTTCGCGGGCCTCGTACCTGAAGGCACTCTGCTCGAGGAGAACGTCAGCATCTCGCAATGCTGAGTCGCTAACGGGACAGCCAGATTGAGCACAGGCCTGGAGGGAAGACCCTGACGTGAGGTGCAGAAGCGGAGCCGCGCAGCAGTTTCCATGAGGCCGTAGCCTCTGCTCTGCGTGTCTTTAACGGCAGTAGAGTTTCCTGGACACCTGGGAGGCTCGCGGGGGCACCCTGTTCCAGGCTGGAACACGGAGTACTCCCAGGCACCCCTGGGTCTGCTGAGCAACGTCCAGGCACGGAGCCCTTTGGAGCCGCTCTCTATACGCCGAGTGTAGGGAAACGCCCTGCACTCTCTCCTGGAGCAGATTCGATTCCCCACCAAACCCACACTTTCACGAACAGACTTCTGGCACGTCTCACATGCCTTTGAGGTCTTACGCCTTGCCCTAGCCTGAGCTGCCCTGAGAGACCCCTCGGCCTCGCATTGCATCTAGGACCTCCTGCCTGAAATCACCCTGCCTCCAAGCGAAAGTCGGCTTGCGTTCTTACTGCGATTTAAGCCCTGTGCTTCCTGTGGCCCTGCAGGCTTTGGAATAGCCACAGGCCCCAGAGGCGTAACTAGGCAGGGCATTCCTTGGTTGAGGCAGTTCACTTGACCCAGAACACCCTACTTCGGGGAGTTGGTTCAGGGAAGCAAACGCAGGGTAACATGTGTCTCTTTGGACTGGTTAGAAACCACAGGGAGGTAAGCTGAGTGTGCGCGTGGAAACGGGAGCCTGCTGGAACTATCCTTGCTTTCCCACTTGGAAGGCTGCATTCATGCTGCCTTGAAGCTGCCTGACGTCCCCTGCTGTTGACAGGCCTGGAAACCCTGTCGAAATGCTTCTGGGAAGAAAATGAGTTTGCTCCGTCTCAACCCGGTGCTTCCATGGCCGCGGTGGTGGTTAGCCTGACAAGCTCCAGAGCGAAAGGGAAACTCAACGTGAGAATTTGCCTCCAGTTTAGGTCCTGCGTAGCCGGGTAGGAAGGGCGGCATGCAGCAGTTTCCATGAGTTCGTAGTCCCCGTTCGGGTTTACTTCAACGAAATTACCCATTTGAGGACTCCTAGGCCCCTCGGGCGTGCATCCATTTCCCTCCAAGGTCACTGAGGACCTCCAGAAACCCCCTACGCCGTGGTCCCGCTGAGCAACATCGAGGCCCATTGCTCTGCCCCTCGGAGGCCCTGTGTGCGTGCCGAGTGATGGGCAACACTCTGCACGTTCCTTGAGGAGAGCTACATTTCCAGAGCCCTCAAACAGCCTCAGGACCAGATTTCTGGTGAGTCCGAAGCTCCCAGGAAATATTTGTCGTCGCCCTTGTGAGAGCTGCCGTGAGAAAACACTCTGCTTTGCCTCCTTCGCGGGCCTCGTACCTGAAGGCACTCTGCTCGAGGAGAACGTCAGCATCTCGCAATGCTGAGTCGCTAACGGGACAGCCAGATTGAGCACAGGCCTGGAGGGAAGGCCCTGACGTGAGGTGCAGAAGCGGAGCCGCGCAGCAGTTTCCATGAGGCCGTAGCCTCTGCTCTGCGTGTCTTTAACGGCAGTAGAGTTTCCTGGACACCTGGGAGGCTCGCGGGGGCACCCTGTTCCAGGCTGGAACACGGAGTACTCCCAGGCACCCCTGGGTCTCCTGAGCAACGTCCAGGCACGGAGCCCTTTGGAGCCGCTCTCTATACGCCCAGTGTAGGGAAACGCCCTGCACTCTCTCCTGGAGCAGATTCGATTCCCCACCAAACCCACACTTTCACGAACAGACTTCTGGCACGTCTCACATGCCTTTGAGGTCTTACGCCTTGCCCTAGCCTGAGCTGCCCTGAGAGACCCCTCGGCCTCGCATTGCATCTAGGACCTCCTGCCTGAAATCACCCTGCCTCCAAGCGAAAGTCGGCTTGCGTTCTTACTGCGATTTAAGCCCTGTGCTTCCTGTGGCCCTGCAGGCTTTGGAATAGCCACAGGCCCCAGAGGCGTAACTAGGCAGGGCATTCCTTGGTTGAGGCAGTTCACTTGACCCAGAACACCCTACTTCGGGGAGTTGGTTCAGGGAAGCAAACGCAAGGTAACATGTGTCTCTTTGGACTGGTTAGAAACCACAGGGAGGTAAGCTGAGTGTGCGCGTGGAAACGGGAGCCTGCTGGAACTATCCTTGCTTTCCCACTTGGAAGGCTGCATTCATGCTGCCTTGAAGCTGCCTGACGTCCCGTGCTCTTGACAGGCCTGGAAACCCGGTAGAAATGCTTCTGGGAAGAAAATGAGTTTGCTCCGTCTCAACCCGGTGCTTCCATGGCCGCGGTGGTGGTTAGCCTGACAAGCTCCAGAGCGAAAGGGAAACTCAACGTGAGAATTTGCCCCCAGTTTAGGCCCTGCGTAGCCGGGCAGGAAGGGCGGCATGCAGCAGTTTCCATGAGTTCGTAGTCCCCGTTCGGGTTTATTTTAACGAAATTACCCATTTGAGGATTCCTAGGCCCCTCGGGCGTGCATCCATTTCACTCCAAGGTCACTGAGGACCTTCAGACACCCCCCCACACCGTGGTCCCGCTGAGCAACATCGAGGCCCATTGCTCTGCCCCTCGGAGGCCCTGTGTGCGTGCCGAGTGATGGGCAACACTCTGCACGTTCCTTGAGGAGAGCTACATTTCCAGAGCCCTCAAACAGCCTCAGGACCAGATTTCTGGTGAGTCCGAAGCTCCCAGGAAATATTTGTCGTCGCCCTTGTGAGAGCTGCTGTGAGAAAACACTCTGCTTTGCCTCCTTCGCGGGCCTCGTACCTGAAGGCACTCTGCTCGAGGAGAACGTCAGCATCTCGCAATGCTGAGTCGCTAACGGGACAGCCAGATTGAGCACAGGCCTGGAGGGAAGACCCTGACGTGAGGTGCAGAAGCGGAGCCGCGCAGCAGTTTCCATGAGGCCGTAGCCTCTGCTCTGCGTGTCTTTAACGGCAGTAGAGTTTCCTGGACACCTGGGAGGCTCGCGGGGGCACCCTGTTCCAGGCTGGAACACGGAGTACTCCCAGGCACCCCTGGGTCTGCTGAGCAACGTCCAGGCACGGAGCCCTTTGGAGCCGCTCTCTATACGCCGAGTGTAGGGAAACGCCCTGCACTCTCTCCTGGAGCAGATTCGATTCCCCACCAAACCCACACTTTCACGAACAGACTTCTGGCACGTCTCACATGCCTTTGAGGTCTTACGCCTTGCCCTAGCCTGAGCTGCCCTGAGAGACCCCTCGGCCTCGCATTGCATCTAGGACCTCCTGCCTGAAATCACCCTGCCTCCAAGCGAAAGTCGGCTTGCGTTCTTACTGCGATTTAAGCCCTGTGCTTCCTGTGGCCCTGCAGGCTTTGGAATAGCCACAGGCCCCAGAGGCGTAACTAGGCAGGGCATTCCTTGGTTGAGGCAGTTCACTTGACCCAGAACACCCTACTTCGGGGAGTTGGTTCAGGGAAGCAAACGCAGGGTAACATGTGTCTCTTTGGACTGGTTAGAAACCACAGGGAGGTAAGCTGAGTGTGCGCGTGGAAACGGGAGCCTGCTGGAACTATCCTTGCTTTCCCACTTGGAAGGCTGCATTCATGCTGCCTTGAAGCTGCCTGACGTCCCGTGCTGTTGACAGGCCTGGAAACCCGGTAGAAATGCTTCTGGGAAGAAGATGAGTTTGCTCCGTCTCAACCCGGTGCTTCCATGGCCGCGGTGGTGGTTAGCCTGACAAGCTCCAGAGCGAAAGGGAAACTCAACGTGAGAATTTGCCCCCAGTTTAGGCCCTGCGTAGCCGGGCAGGAAGGGCGGCATGCAGCAGTTTCCATGAGTTCGTAGTCCCCGTTCGGGTTTATTTTAACGAAATTACCCATTTGAGGATTCCTAGGCCCCTCGGGCGTGCATCCATTTCACTCCAAGGTCACTGAGGACCTTCAGACACCCCCCCACGCCGTGGTCCCGCTGAGCAACATCGAGGCCCATTGCTCTGCCCCTCGGAGGCCCTGTGTGCGTGCCGAGTGATGGGCAACACTCTGCACGTTCCTTGAGGAGAGCTACATTTCCAGAGCCCTCAAACAGCCTCAGGACCAGATTTCTGGTGAGTCCGAAGCTCCCAGGAAATATTTGTCGTCGCCCTTGTGAGAGCTGCTGTGAGAAAACACTCTGCTTTGCCTCCTTCGCGGGCCTCGTACCTGAAGGCACTCTGCTCGAGGAGAACGTCAGCATCTCGCAATGCTGAGTCGCTAACGGGACAGCCAGATTGAGCACAGGCTTGGAGGGAAGACCCTGACGTGAGGTGCAGAATTGGAGCCGCGCAGCAGTTTCCATGAGGCCGTAGCCTCTGCTCTGCGTGTCTTTAACGGCAGTAGAGTTTCCTGGACACCTGGGAGGCTCGCGGGGGCACCCTGTTCCAGGCTGGAACACGGAGTACTCCCAGGCACCCCTGGGTCTGCTGAGCAACGTCCAGGCCCGGAGCCCTTTGGAGCCGCTCTCTATACGCCGAGTGTAGGGAAACGCCCTGCACTCTCTCCTGGAGCAGATTCGATTCCCCACCAAACCCACACTTTCACGAACAGACTTCTGGCACGTCTCACATGCCTTTGAGGTCTTACGCCTTGCCCTAGCCTGAGCTGCCCTGAGAGACCCCTCGGCCTCGCATTCCATCTAGGACCTCCTGCCTGAAATCACCCTGCCTCCAAGCGAAAGTCGGCTTGCGTTCTTACTGCGATTTAAGCCCTGTGCTTCCTGTGGCCCTGCAGGCTTTGGAATAGCCACAGGCCCCAGAGGCGTAACTAGGCAGGGCATTCCTTGGTTGAGGCAGTTCACTTGACCCAGAACACCCTACTTCGGGGAGTTGGTTCAGGGAAGCAAACGCAGGGTAACATGTGTCTCTTTGGACTGGTTAGAAACCACAGGGAGGTAAGCTGAGTGTGCGCGTGGAAACGGGAGCCTGCTGGAACTATCCTTGCTTTCCCACTTGGAAGGCTGCATTCATGCTGCCTTGAAGCTGCCTGACGTCCCCTGCTGTTGACAGGCCTGGAAACCCGGTCGAAATGCTTCTGGGAAGAAAATGAGTTTGCTCCGTCTCAACCCGGTGCTTCCATGGCCGCGGTGGTGGTTAGCCTGACAAGCTCCAGAGCGAAAGGGAAACTCAACGTGAGAATTTGCCTCCAGTTTAGGTCCTGCGTAGCCGGGTAGGAAGGGCGGCATGCAGCAGTTTCCATGAGTTCGTAGTCCCCGTTCGGGTTTACTTTAACGAAATTACCCATTTGAGGACTCCTAGGCCCCTCGGGCGTGCATCCATTTCCCTCCAAGGTCACTGAGGACCTCCAGACACCCCCCACGCCGTGGTCCCGCTGAGCAACATCGAGGCCCATTGCTCTGCCCCTCGGAGGCCCTGTGTGCGTGCCGAGTGATGGGCAACACTCTGCACGTTCCTTGAGGAGAGCTACATTTCCAGAGCCCTCAAACAGCCTCAGGACCAGATTTCTGGTGAGTCCGAAGCTCCCAGGAAATATTTGTCGTCGCCCTTGTGAGAGCTGCCGTGAGAAAACACTCTGCTTTGCCTCCTTCGCGGGCCTCGTACCTGAAGGCACTCTGCTCGAGGAGAACGTCAGCATCTCGCAATGCTGAGTCGCTAACGGGACAGCCAGATTGAGCACAGGCCTGGAGGGAAGGCCCTGACGTGAGGTGCAGAAGCGGAGCCGCGCAGCAGTTTCCATGAGGCCGTAGCCTCTGCTCTGCGTGTCTTTAACGGCAGTAGAGTTTCCTGGACACCTGGGAGGCTCGCGGGGGCACCCTGTTCCAGGCTGGAACACGGAGTACTCCCAGGCACCCCTGGGTCTGCTGAGCAACGTCCAGGCACGGAGCCCTTTGGAGCCGCTCTCTATACGCCCAGTGTAGGGAAACGCCCTGCACTCTCTCCTGGAGCAGATTCGATTCCCCACCAAACCCACACTTTCACGAACAGACTTCTGGCACGTCTCACATGCCTTTGAGGTCTTACGCCTTGCCCTAGCCTGAGCTGCCCTGAGAGACCCCTCGGCCTCGCATTGCATGTAGGACCTCCTGCCTGAAATCACCCTGCCTCCAAGCGAAAGTTGGCTTGCGTTCTTACTGCGATTTAAGCCCTGTGCTTCCTGTGGCCCTGCAGGCTTTGGAATAGCCACAGGCCCCAGAGGCGTAACTAGGCAGGGCATTCCTTGGTTGAGGCAGTTCACTTGACCCAGAACACCCTACTTCGGCGAGTTGGTTCAGGGAAGCAAACGCAGGGTAACATGTGTCTCTTTGGACTGGTTAGAAACCACAGGGAGGTAAGCTGAGTGTGCGCGTGGAAACGGGAGCCTGCTGGAACTATCCTTGCTTTCCCACTTGGAAGGCTGCATTCATGCTGCCTTGAAGCTGCCTGACGTCCCGTGCTGTTGACAGGCCTGGAAACCCGGTAGAAATGCTTCTGGGAAGAAAATGAGTTTGCTCCGTCTCAACCCGGTGCTTCCATGGCCGCGGTGGTGGTTAGCCTGACAAGCTCCAGAGCGAAAGGGAAACTCAACGTGAGAATTTGCCCCCAGTTTAGGCCCTGCGTAGCCGGGCAGGAAGGGCGGCATGCAGCAGTTTCCATGAGTTCGTAGTCCCCGTTCGGGTTTACTTTAACGAAATTACCCATTTGAGGACTCCTAGGCCCCTCGGGCGTGCATCCATTTCCCTCCAAGGTCACTGAGGACCTCCAGAAACCCCCTACGCCGTGGTCCCGCTGAGCAACATCGAGGCCCATTGCTCTGCCCCTCGGAGGCCCTGTGTGCGTGCCGAGTGATGGGCAACACTCTGCACGTTCCTTGAGGAGAGCTACATTTCCAGAGCCCTCAAACAGCCTCAGGACCAGATTTCTGGTGAGTCCGAAGCTCCCAGGAAATATTTGTCGTCGCCCTTGTGAGAGCTGCCGTGAGAAAACACTCTGCTTTGCCTCCTTCGCGGGCCTCGTACCTGAAGGCACTCTGCTCGAGGAGAACGTCAGCATCTCGCAATGCTGAGTCGCTAACGGGACAGCCAGATTGAGCACAGGCCTGGAGGGAAGACCCTGACGTGAGGTGCAGAAGCGGAGCCGCGCAGCAGTTTCCATGAGGCCGTAGCCTCTGCTCTGCGTGTCTTTAACGGCAGTAGAGTTTCCTGGACACCTGGGAGGCTCGCGGGGGCACCCTGTTCCAGGCTGGAACACGGAGTACTCCCAGGCACCCCTGGGTCTGCTGAGCAACGTCCAGGCACGGAGCCCTTTGGAGCCGCTCTCTATACGCCGAGTGTAGGGAAACGCCCTGCACTCTCTCCTGGAGCAGATTCGATTCCCCACCAAACCCACACTTTCACGAACAGACTTCTGGCACGTCTCACATGCCTTTGAGGTCTTACGCCTTGCCCTAGCCTGAGCTGCCCTGAGAGACCCCTCGGCCTCGCATTGCATCTAGGACCTCCTGCCTGAAATCACCCTGCCTCCAAGCGAAAGTCGGCTTGCGTTCTTACTGCGATTTAAGCCCTGTGCTTCCTGTGGCCCTGCAGGCTTTGGAATAGCCACAGGCCCCAGAGGCGTAACTAGGCAGGGCATTCCTTGGTTGAGGCAGTTCACTTGACCCAGAACACCCTACTTCGGGGAGTTGGTTCAGGGAAGCAAACGCAGGGTAACATGTGTCTCTTTGGACTGGTTAGAAACCACAGGGAGGTAAGCTGAGTGTGCGCGTGGAAACGGGAGCCTGCTGGAACTATCCTTGCTTTCCCACTTGGAAGGCTGCATTCATGCTGCCTTGAAGCTGCCTGACGTCCCCTGCTGTTGACAGGCCTGGAAACCCTGTCGAAATGCTTCTGGGAAGAAAATGAGTTTGCTCCGTCTCAACCCGGTGCTTCCATGGCCGCGGTGGTGGTTAGCCTGACAAGCTCCAGAGCGAAAGGGAAACTCAACGTGAGAATTTGCCTCCAGTTTAGGTCCTGCGTAGCCGGGTAGGAAGGGCGGCATGCAGCAGTTTCCATGAGTTCGTAGTCCCCGTTCGGGTTTACTTCAACGAAATTACCCATTTGAGGACTCCTAGGCCCCTCGGGCGTGCATCCATTTCCCTCCAAGGTCACTGAGGACCTCCAGAAACCCCCTACGCCGTGGTCCCGCTGAGCAACATCGAGGCCCATTGCTCTGCCCCTCGGAGGCCCTGTGTGCGTGCCGAGTGATGGGCAACACTCTGCACGTTCCTTGAGGAGAGCTACATTTCCAGAGCCCTCAAACAGCCTCAGGACCAGATTTCTGGTGAGTCCGAAGCTCCCAGGAAATATTTGTCGTCGCCCTTGTGAGAGCTGCCGTGAGAAAACACTCTGCTTTGCATCCTTCGCGGGCCTCGTACCTGAAGGCACTCTGCTCGAGGAGAACGTCAGCATCTCGCAATGCTGAGTCGCTAACGGGACAGCCAGATTGAGCACAGGCCTGGAGGGAAGGCCCTGACGTGAGGTGCAGAAGCGGAGCCGCGCAGCAGTTTCCATGAGGCCGTAGCCTCTGCTCTGCGTGTCTTTAACGGCAGTAGAGTTTCCTGGACACCTGGGAGGCTCGCGGGGGCACCCTGTTCCAGGCTGGAACACGGAGTACTCCCAGGCACCCCTGGGTCTCCTGAGCAACGTCCAGGCACGGAGCCCTTTGGAGCCGCTCTCTATACGCCCAGTGTAGGGAAACGCCCTGCACTCTCTCCTGGAGCAGATTCGATTCCCCACCAAACCCACACTTTCACGAACAGACTTCTGGCACGTCTCACATGCCTTTGAGGTCTTACGCCTTGCCCTAGCCTGAGCTGCCCTGAGAGACCCCTCGGCCTCGCATTGCATCTAGGACCTCCTGCCTGAAATCACCCTGCCTCCAAGCGAAAGTCGGCTTGCGTTCTTACTGCGATTTAAGCCCTGTGCTTCCTGTGGCCCTGCAGGCTTTGGAATAGCCACAGGCCCCAGAGGCGTAACTAGGCAGGGCATTCCTTGGTTGAGGCAGTTCACTTGACCCAGAACACCCTACTTCGGGGAGTTGGTTCAGGGAAGCAAACGCAAGGTAACATGTGTCTCTTTGGACTGGTTAGAAACCACAGGGAGGTAAGCTGAGTGTGCGCGTGGAAACGGGAGCCTGCTGGAACTATCCTTGCTTTCCCACTTGGAAGGCTGCATTCATGCTGCCTTGAAGCTGCCTGACGTCCCGTGCTGTTGACAGGCCTGGAAACCCGGTAGAAATGCTTCTGGGAAGAAAATGAGTTTGCTCCGTCTCAACCCGGTGCTTCCATGGCCGCGGTGGTGGTTAGCCTGACAAGCTCCAGAGCGAAAGGGAAACTCAACGTGAGAATTTGCCCCCAGTTTAGGCCCTGCGTAGCCGGGCAGGAAGGGCGGCATGCAGCAGTTTCCATGAGTTCGTAGTCCCCGTTCGGGTTTATTTTAACGAAATTACCCATTTGAGGACTCCTAGGCCCCTCGGGTGTGCATCCATTTCCCTCCAAGGTCACTGAGGACCTTCAGACACCCCCCCACGCCGTGGTCCCGCTGAGCAACATCGAGGCCCATTGCTCTGCCCCTCGGAGGCCCTGTGTGCGTGCCGAGTGATGGGCAACACTCTGCACGTTCCTTGAGGAGAGCTACATTTCCAGAGCCCTCAAACAGCCTCAGGACCAGATTTCTGGTGAGTCCGAAGCTCCCAGGAAATATTTGTCGTCGCCCTTGTGAGAGCTGCCGTGAGAAAACACTCTGCTTTGCCTCCTTCGCGGGCCTCGTACCTGAAGGCACTCTGCTCGAGGAGAACGTCAGCATCTCGCAATGCTGAGTCGCTAACGGGACAGCCAGATTGAGCACAGGCCTGGAGGGAAGACCCTGACGTGAGGTGCAGAAGCGGAGCCGCGCAGCAGTTTCCATGAGGCCGTAGCCTCTGCTCTGCGTGTCTTTAACGGCAGTAGAGTTTCCTGGACACCTGGGAGGCTCGCGGGGGCACCCTGTTCCAGGCTGGAACACGGAGTACTCCCAGGCACCCCTGGGTCTGCTGAGCAACGTCCAGGCACGGAGCCCTTTGGAGCCGCTCTCTATACGCCGAGTGTAGGGAAACGCCCTGCACTCTCTCCTGGAGCAGATTCGATTCCCCACCAAACCCACACTTTCACGAACAGACTTCTGGCACGTCTCACATGCCTTTGAGGTCTTACGCCTTGCCCTAGCCTGAGCTGCCCTGAGAGACCCCTCGGCCTCGCATTGCATCTAGGACCTCCTGCCTGAAATCACCCTGCCTCCAAGCGAAAGTCGGCTTGCGTTCTTACTGCGATTTAAGCCCTGTGCTTCCTGTGGCCCTGCAGGCTTTGGAATAGCCACAGGCCCCAGAGGCGTAACTAGGCAGGGCATTCCTTGGTTGAGGCAGTTCACTTGACCCAGAACACCCTACTTCGGGGAGTTGGTTCAGGGAAGCAAACGCAGGGTAACATGTGTCTCTTTGGACTGGTTAGAAACCACAGGGAGGTAAGCTGAGTGTGCGCGTGGAAACGGGAGCCTGCTGGAACTATCCTTGCTTTCCCACTTGGAAGGCTGCATTCATGCTGCCTTGAAGCTGCCTGACGTCCCCTGCTGTTGACAGGCCTGGAAACCCTGTCGAAATGCTTCTGGGAAGAAAATGAGTTTGCTCCGTCTCAACCCGGTGCTTCCATGGCCGCGGTGGTGGTTAGCCTGACAAGCTCCAGAGCGAAAGGGAAACTCAACGTGAGAATTTGCCCCCAGTTTAGGCCCTGCGTAGCCGGGCAGGAAGGGCGGCATGCAGCAGTTTCCATGAGTTCGTAGTCCCCGTTCGGGTTTATTTTAACGAAATTACCCATTTGAGGATTCCTAGGCCCCTCGGGCGTGCATCCATTTCACTCCAAGGTCACTGAGGACCTTCAGACACCCCCCCACACCGTGGTCCCGCTGAGCAACATCGAGGCCCATTGCTCTGCCCCTCGGAGGCCCTGTGTGCGTGCCGAGTGATGGGCAACACTCTGCACGTTCCTTGAGGAGAGCTACATTTCCAGAGCCCTCAAACAGCCTCAGGACCAGATTTCTGGTGAGTCCGAAGCTCCCAGGAAATATTTGTCGTCGCCCTTGTGAGAGCTGCTGTGAGAAAACACTCTGCTTTGCCTCCTTCGCGGGCCTCGTACCTGAAGGCACTCTGCTCGAGGAGAACGTCAGCATCTCGCAATGCTGAGTCGCTAACGGGACAGCCAGATTGAGCACAGGCTTGGAGGGAAGACCCTGACGTGAGGTGCAGAAGCGGAGCCGCGCAGCAGTTTCCATGAGGCCGTAGCCTCTGCTCTGCGTGTCTTTAACGGCAGTAGAGTTTCCTGGACACCTGGGAGGCTCGCGGGGGCACCCTGTTCCAGGCTGGAACACGGAGTACTCCCAGGCACCCCTGGGTCTGCTGAGCAACGTCCAGGCCCGGAGCCCTTTGGAGCCGCTCTCTATACGCCGAGTGTAGGGAAACGCCCTGCACTCTCTCCTGGAGCAGATTCGATTCCCCACCAAACCCACACTTTCACGAACAGACTTCTGGCACGTCTCACATGCCTTTGAGGTCTTACGCCTTGCCCTAGCCTGAGCTGCCCTGAGAGACCCCTCGGCCTCGCATTCCATCTAGGACCTCCTGCCTGAAATCACCCTGCCTCCAAGCGAAAGTCGGCTTGCGTTCTTACTGCGATTTAAGCCCTGTGCTTCCTGTGGCCCTGCAGGCTTTGGAATAGCCACAGGCCCCAGAGGCGTAACTAGGCAGGGCATTCCTTGGTTGAGGCAGTTCACTTGACCCAGAACACCCTACTTCGGGGAGTTGGTTCAGGGAAGCAAACGCAGGGTAACATGTGTCTCTTTGGACTGGTTAGAAACCACAGGGAGGTAAGCTGAGTGTGCGCGTGGAAACGGGAGCCTGCTGGAACTATCCTTGCTTTCCCACTTGGAAGGCTGCATTCATGCTGCCTTGAAGCTGCCTGACGTCCCCTGCTGTTGACAGGCCTGGAAACCCGGTCGAAATGCTTCTGGGAAGAAAATGAGTTTGCTCCGTCTCAACCCGGTGCTTCCATGGCCGCGGTGGTGGTTAGCCTGACAAGCTCCAGAGCGAAAGGGAAACTCAACGTGAGAATTTGCCTCCAGTTTAGGTCCTGCGTAGCCGGGTAGGAAGGGCGGCATGCAGCAGTTTCCATGAGTTCGTAGTCCCCGTTCGGGTTTACTTTAACGAAATTACCCATTTGAGGACTCCTAGGCCCCTCGGGCGTGCATCCATTTCCCTCCAAGGTCACTGAGGACCTCCAGAAACCCCCTACGCCGTGGTCCCGCTGAGCAACATCGAGGCCCATTGCTCTGCCCCTCGGAGGCCCTGTGTGCGTGCCGAGTGATGGGCAACACTCTGCACGTTCCTTGAGGAGAGCTACATTTCCAGAGCCCTCAAACAGCCTCAGGACCAGATTTCTGGTGAGTCCGAAGCTCCCAGGAAATATTTGTCGTCGCCCTTGTGAGAGCTGCCGTGAGAAAACACTCTGCTTTGCCTCCTTCGCGGGCCTCGTACCTGAAGGCACTCTGCTCGAGGAGAACGTCAGCATCTCGCAATGCTGAGTCGCTAACGGGACAGCCAGATTGAGCACAGGCCTGGAGGGAAGGCCCTGACGTGAGGTGCAGAAGCGGAGCCGCGCAGCAGTTTCCATGAGGCCGTAGCCTCTGCTCTGCGTGTCTTTAACGGCAGTAGAGTTTCCTGGACACCTGGGAGGCTCGCGGGGGCACCCTGTTCCAGGCTGGAACACGGAGTACTCCCAGGCACCCCTGGGTCTCCTGAGCAACGTCCAGGCACGGAGCCCTTTGGAGCCGCTCTCTATACGCCCAGTGTAGGGAAACGCCCTGCACTCTCTCCTGGAGCAGATTCGATTCCCCACCAAACCCACACTTTCACGAACAGACTTCTGGCACGTCTCACATGCCTTTGAGGTCTTACGCCTTGCCCTAGCCTGAGCTGCCCTGAGAGACCCCTCGGCCTCGCATTGCATCTAGGACCTCCTGCCTGAAATCACCCTGCCTCCAAGCGAAAGTCGGCTTGCGTTCTTACTGCGATTTAAGCCCTGTGCTTCCTGTGGCCCTGCAGGCTTTGGAATAGCCACAGGCCCCAGAGGCGTAACTAGGCAGGGCATTCCTTGGTTGAGGCAGTTCACTTGACCCAGAACACCCTACTTCGGGGAGTTGGTTCAGGGAAGCAAACGCAAGGTAACATGTGTCTCTTTGGACTGGTTAGAAACCACAGGGAGGTAAGCTGAGTGTGCGCGTGGAAACGGGAGCCTGCTGGAACTATCCTTGCTTTCCCACTTGGAAGGCTGCATTCATGCTGCCTTGAAGCTGCCTGACGTCCCCTGCTGTTGACAGGCCTGGAAACCCGGTAGAAATGCTTCTGGGAAGAAAATGAGTTTGCTCCGTCTCAACCCGGTGCTTCCATGGCCGCGGTGGTGGTTAGCCTGACAAGCTCCAGAGCGAAAGGGAAACTCAACGTGAGAATTTGCCCCCAGTTTAGGCCCTGCGTAGCCGGGCAGGAAGGGCGGCATGCAGCAGTTTCCATGAGTTCGTAGTCCCCGTTCGGGTTTATTTTAACGAAATTACCCATTTGAGGACTCCTAGGCCCCTCGGGTGTGCATCCATTTCCCTCCAAGGTCACTGAGGACCTTCAGACACCCCCCCACGCCGTGGTCCCGCTGAGCAACATCGAGGCCCATTGCTCTGCCCCTCGGAGGCCCTGTGTGCGTGCCGAGTGATGGGCAACACTCTGCACGTTCCTTGAGGAGAGCTACATTTCCAGAGCCCTCAAACAGCCTCAGGACCAGATTTCTGGTGAGTCCGAAGCTCCCAGGAAATATTTGTCGTCGCCCTTGTGAGAGCTGCCGTGAGAAAACACTCTGCTTTGCCTCCTTCGCGGGCCTCGTACCTGAAGGCACTCTGCTCGAGGAGAACGTCAGCATCTCGCAATGCTGAGTCGCTAACGGGACAGCCAGATTGAGCACAGGCCTGGAGGGAAGACCCTGACGTGAGGTGCAGAAGCGGAGCCGCGCAGCAGTTTCCATGAGGCCGTAGCCTCTGCTCTGCGTGTCTTTAACGGCAGTAGAGTTTCCTGGACACCTGGGAGGCTCGCGGGGGCACCCTCTTCCAGGCTGGAACACGGAGTACTCCCAGGCACCCCTGGGTCTGCTGAGCAACGTCCAGGCACGGAGCCCTTTGGAGCCGCTCTCTATACGCCGAGTGTAGGGAAACGCCCTGCACTCTCTCCTGGAGCAGATTCGATTCCCCACCAAACCCACACTTTCACGAACAGACTTCTGGCACGTCTCACATGCCTTTGAGGTCTTACGCCTTGCCCTAGCCTGAGCTGCCCTGAGAGACCCCTCGGCCTCGCATTGCATCTAGGACCTCCTGCCTGAAATCACCCTGCCTCCAAGCGAAAGTCGGCTTGCGTTCTTACTGCGATTTAAGCCCTGTGCTTCCTGTGGCCCTGCAGGCTTTGGAATAGCCACAGGCCCCAGAGGCGTAACTAGGCAGGGCATTCCTTGGTTGAGGCAGTTCACTTGACCCAGAACACCCTACTTCGGGGAGTTGGTTCAGGGAAGCAAACGCAGGGTAACATGTGTCTCTTTGGACTGGTTAGAAACCACAGGGAGGTAAGCTGAGTGTGCGCGTGGAAACGGGAGCCTGCTGGAACTATCCTTGCTTTCCCACTTGGAAGGCTGCATTCATGCTGCCTTGAAGCTGCCTGACGTCCCCTGCTGTTGACAGGCCTGGAAACCCGGTCGAAATGCTTCTGGGAAGAAAATGAGTTTGCTCCGTCTCAACCCGGTGCTTCCATGGCCGCGGTGGTGGTTAGCCTGACAAGCTCCAGAGCGAAAGGGAAACTCAACGTGAGAATTTGCCTCCAGTTTAGGTCCTGCGTAGCCGGGTAGGAAGGGCGGCATGCAGCAGTTTCCATGAGTTCGTAGTCCCCGTTCGGGTTTATTTTAACGAAATTACCCATTTGAGGACTCCTAGGCCCCTCGGGCGTGCATCCATTTCCCTCCAAGGTCACTGAGGACCTCCAGACACCCCCCACGCCGTGGTCCCGCTGAGCAACATCGAGGCCCATTGCTCTGCCCCTCGGAGGCCCTGTGTGCGTGCCGAGTGATGGGCAACACTCTGCACGTTCCTTGAGGAGAGCTACATTTCCAGAGCCCTCAAACAGCCTCAGGACCAGATTTCTGGTGAGTCCGAAGCTCCCAGGAAATATTTGTCGTCGCCCTTGTGAGAGCTGCCGTGAGAAAACACTCTGCTTTGCCTCCTTCGCGGGCCTCGTACCTGAAGGCACTCTGCTCGAGGAGAACGTCAGCATCTCGCAATGCTGAGTCGCTAACGGGACAGCCAGATTGAGCACAGGCCTGGAGGGAAGGCCCTGACGTGAGGTGCAGAAGCGGAGCCGCGCAGCAGTTTCCATGAGGCCGTAGCCTCTGCTCTGCGTGTCTTTAACGGCAGTAGAGTTTCCTGGACACCTGGGAGGCTCGCGGGGGCACCCTGTTCCAGGCTGGAACACGGAGTACTCCCAGGCACCCCTGGGTCTGCTGAGCAACGTCCAGGCACGGAGCCCTTTGGAGCCGCTCTCTATACGCCGAGTGTAGGGAAACGCCCTGCACTCTCTCCTGGAGCAGATTCGATTCCCCACCAAACCCACACTTTCACGAACAGACTTCTGGCACGTCTCACATGCCTTTGAGGTCTTACGCCTTGCCCTAGCCTGAGATGCCCTGAGAGACCCCTCGGCCTCGCATTGCATCTAGGACCTCCTGCCTGAAATCACCCTGCCTCCAAGCGAAAGTCGGCTTGCGTTCTTACTGCGATTTAAGCCCTGTGCTTCCTGTGGCCCTGCAGGCTTTGGAATAGCCACAGGCCCCAGAGGCGTAACTAGGCAGGGCATTCCTTGGTTGAGGCAGTTCACTTGACCCAGAACACCCTACTTCGGGGAGTTGGTTCAGGGAAGCAAACGCAGGGTAACATGTGTCTCTTTGGACTGGTTAGAAACCACAGGGAGGTAAGCTGAGTGTGCGCGTGGAAACGGGAGCCTGCTGGAACTATCCTTGCTTTCCCACTTGGAAGGCTGCATTCATGCTGCCTTGAAGCTGCCTGACGTCCCGTGCTGTTGACAGGCCTGGAAACCCGGTAGAAATGCTTCTGGGAAGAAGATGAGTTTGCTCCGTCTCAACCCGGTGCTTCCATGGCCGCGGTGGTGGTTAGCCTGACAAGCTCCAGAGCGAAAGGGAAACTCAACGTGAGAATTTGCCCCCAGTTTAGGCCCTGCGTAGCCGGGCAGGAAGGGCGGCATGCAGCAGTTTCCATGAGTTCGTAGTCCCCGTTCGGGTTTATTTTAACGAAATTACCCATTTGAGGATTCCTAGGCCCCTCGGGCGTGCATCCATTTCACTCCAAGGTCACTGAGGACCTTCAGACACCCCCCCACGCCGTGGTCCCGCTGAGCAACATCGAGGCCCATTGCTCTGCCCCTCGGAGGCCCTGTGTGCGTGCCGAGTGATGGGCAACACTCTGCACGTTCCTTGAGGAGAGCTACATTTCCAGAGCCCTCAAACAGCCTCAGGACCAGATTTCTGGTGAGTCCGAAGCTCCCAGGAAATATTTGTCGTCGCCCTTGTGAGAGCTGCTGTGAGAAAACACTCTGCTTTGCCTCCTTCGCGGGCCTCGTACCTGAAGGCACTCTGCTCGAGGAGAACGTCAGCATCTCGCAATGCTGAGTCGCTAACGGGACAGCCAGATTGAGCACAGGCTTGGAGGGAAGACCCTGACGTGAGGTGCAGAAGCGGAGCCGCGCAGCAGTTTCCATGAGGCCGTAGCCTCTGCTCTGCGTGTCTTTAACGGCAGTAGAGTTTCCTGGACACCTGGGAGGCTCGCGGGGGCACCCTGTTCCAGGCTGGAACACGGAGTACTCCCAGGCACCCCTGGGTCTGCTGAGCAACGTCCAGGCCCGGAGCCCTTTGGAGCCGCTCTCTATACGCCGAGTGTAGGGAAACGCCCTGCACTCTCTCCTGGAGCAGATTCGATTCCCCACCAAACCCACACTTTCACGAACAGACTTCTGGCACGTCTCACATGCCTTTGAGGTCTTACGCCTTGCCCTAGCCTGAGCTGCCCTGAGAGACCCCTCGGCCTCGCATTCCATCTAGGACCTCCTGCCTGAAATCACCCTGCCTCCAAGCGAAAGTCGGCTTGCGTTCTTACTGCGATTTAAGCCCTGTGCTTCCTGTGGCCCTGCAGGCTTTGGAATAGCCACAGGCCCCAGAGGCGTAACTAGGCAGGGCATTCCTTGGTTGAGGCAGTTCACTTGACCCAGAACACCCTACTTCGGGGAGTTGGTTCAGGGAAGCAAACGCAGGGTAACATGTGTCTCTTTGGACTGGTTAGAAACCACAGGGAGGTAAGCTGAGTGTGCGCGTGGAAACGGGAGCCTGCTGGAACTATCCTTGCTTTCCCACTTGGAAGGCTGCATTCATGCTGCCTTGAAGCTGCCTGACGTCCCCTGCTGTTGACAGGCCTGGAAACCCTGTCGAAATGCTTCTGGGAAGAAAATGAGTTTGCTCCGTCTCAACCCGGTGCTTCCATGGCCGCGGTGGTGGTTAGCCTGACAAGCTCCAGAGCGAAAGGGAAACTCAACGTGAGAATTTGCCTCCAGTTTAGGTCCTGCGTAGCCGGGTAGGAAGGGCGGCATGCAGCAGTTTCCATGAGTTCGTAGTCCCCGTTCGGGTTTATTTTAACGAAATTACCCATTTGAGGACTCCTAGGCCCCTCGGGTGTGCATCCATTTCCCTCCAAGGTCACTGACGACCTCCAGACACCCCCTACGCCGTGGTCCCGCTGAGCAACATCGAGGCCCATTGCTCTGCCCCTCGGAGGCCCTGTGTGCGTGCCGAGTGATGGGCAACACTCTGCACGTTCCTTGAGGAGAGCTACATTTCCAGAGCCCTCAAACAGCCTCAGGACCAGATTTCTGGTGAGTCCGAAGCTCCCAGGAAATATTTGTCGTCGCCCTTGTGAGAGCTGCCGTGAGAAAACACTCTGCTTTGCCTCCTTCGCGGGCCTCGTACCTGAAGGCACTCTGCTCGAGGAGAACGTCAGCATCTCGCAATGCTGAGTCGCTAACGGGACAGCCAGATTGAGCACAGGCCTGGAGGGAAGGCCCTGACGTGAGGTGCAGAAGCGGAGCCGCGCAGCAGTTTCCATGAGGCCGTAGCCTCTGCTCTGCGTGTCTTTAACGGCAGTAGAGTTTCCTGGACACCTGGGAGGCTCGCGGGGGCACCCTGTTCCAGGCTGGAACACGGAGTACTCCCAGGCACCCCTGGGTCTGCTGAGCAACGTCCAGGCCCGGAGCCCTTTGGAGCCGCTCTCTATACGCCGAGTGTAGGGAAACGCCCTGCACTCTCTCCTGGAGCAGATTCGATTCCCCACCAAACCCACACTTTCACGAACAGACTTCTGGCACGTCTCACATGCCTTTGAGGTCTTACGCCTTGCCCTAGCCTGAGCTGCCCTGAGAGACCCCTCGGCCTCGCATTGCATCTAGGACCTCCTGCCTGAAATCACCCTGCCTCCAAGCGAAAGTCGGCTTGCGTTCTTACTGCGATTTAAGCCCTGTGCTTCCTGTGGCCCTGCAGGCTTTGGAATAGCCACAGGCCCCAGAGGCGTAACTAGGCAGGGCATTCCTTGGTTGAGGCAGTTCACTTGACCCAGAACACCCTACTTCGGGGAGTTGGTTCAGGCAAGCAAACGCAAGGTAACATGTGTCTCTTTGGACTGGTTAGAAACCACAGGGAGGTAAGCTGAGTGTGCGCGTGGAAACGGGAGCCTGCTGGAACTATCCTTGCTTTCCCACTTGGAAGGCTGCATTCATGCTGCCTTGAAGCTGCCTGACGTCCCCTGCTGTTGACAGGCCTGGAAACCCGGTCGAAATGCTTCTGGGAAGAAAATGAGTTTGCTCCGTCTCAACCCGGTGCTTCCATGGCCGCGGTGGTGGTTAGCCTGACAAGCTCCAGAGCGAAAGGGAAACTCAACGTGAGAATTTGCCTCCAGTTTAGTTCCTGCGTAGCCGGGTAGGAAGGGCGGCATGCAGCAGTTTCCATGAGTTCGTAGTCCCCGTTCGGGTTTACTTTAACGAAATTACCCATTTGAGGACTCCTAGGCCCCTCGGGCGTGCATCCATTTCCCTCCAAGGTCACTGAGGACCTCCAGAAACCCCCTACGCCGTGGTCCCGCTGAGCAACATCGAGGCCCATTGCTCTGCCCCTCGGAGGCCCTGTGTGCGTGCCGAGTGATGGGCAACACTCTGCACGTTCCTTGAGGAGAGCTACATTTCCAGAGCCCTCAAACAGCCTCAGGACCAGATTTCTGGTGAGTCCGAAGCTCCCAGGAAATATTTGTCGTCGCCCTTGTGAGAGCTGCCGTGAGAAAACACTCTGCTTTGCCTCCTTCGCGGGCCTCGTACCTGAAGGCACTCTGCTCGAGGAGAACGTCAGCATCTCGCAATGCTGAGTCGCTAACGGGACAGCCAGATTGAGCACAGGCCTGGAGGGAAGGCCCTGACGTGAGGTGCAGAAGCGGAGCCGCGCAGCAGTTTCCATGAGGCCGTAGCCTCTGCTCTGCGTGTCTTTAACGGCAGTAGAGTTTCCTGGACACCTGGGAGGCTCGCGGGGGCACCCTGTTCCAGGCTGGAACACGGAGTACTCCCAGGCACCCCTGGGTCTCCTGAGCAACGTCCAGGCACGGAGCCCTTTGGAGCCGCTCTCTATACGCCCAGTGTAGGGAAACGCCCTGCACTCTCTCCTGGAGCAGATTCGATTCCCCACCAAACCCACACTTTCACGAACAGACTTCTGGCACGTCTCACATGCCTTTGAGGTCTTACGCCTTGCCCTAGCCTGAGCTGCCCTGAGAGACCCCTCGGCCTCGCATTGCATCTAGGACCTCCTGCCTGAAATCACCCTGCCTCCAAGCGAAAGTCGGCTTGCGTTCTTACTGCGATTTAAGCCCTGTGCTTCCTGTGGCCCTGCAGGCTTTGGAATAGCCACAGGCCCCAGAGGCGTAACTAGGCAGGGCATTCCTTGGTTGAGGCAGTTCACTTGACCCAGAACACCCTACTTCGGGGAGTTGGTTCAGGGAAGCAAACGCAAGGTAACATGTGTCTCTTTGGACTGGTTAGAAACCACAGGGAGGTAAGCTGAGTGTGCGCGTGGAAACGGGAGCCTGCTGGAACTATCCTTGCTTTCCCACTTGGAAGGCTGCATTCATGCTGCCTTGAAGCTGCCTGACGTCCCCTGCTGTTGACAGGCCTGGAAACCCGGTAGAAATGCTTCTGGGAAGAAAATGAGTTTGCTCCGTCTCAACCCGGTGCTTCCATGGCCGCGGTGGTGGTTAGCCTGACAAGCTCCAGAGCGAAAGGGAAACTCAACGTGAGAATTTGCCCCCAGTTTAGGCCCTGCGTAGCCGGGCAGGAAGGGCGGCATGCAGCAGTTTCCATGAATCCATAGTCCCCGTTCGGGTTTATTTTAACGAAATTACCCATTTGAGGACTCCTAGGCCCCTCGGGCGTGCATCCATTTCACTCCAAGGTCACTGAGGACCTTCAGACACCCTCCCACGCCGTGGTCCCGCTGAGCAACATCGAGGCCCATTGCTCTGCCCCTCGGAGGCCCTGTGTGCGTGCCGAGTGATGGGCAACACTCTGCACGTTCCTTGAGGAGAGCTACATTTCCAGAGCCCTCAAACAGCCTCAGGACCAGATTTCTGGTGAGTCCGAAGCTCCCAGGAAATATTTGTCGTCGCCCTTGTGAGAGCTGCCGTGAGAAAACACTCTGCTTTGCCTCCTTCGCGGGCCTCGTACCTGAAGGCACTCTGCTCGAGGAGAACGTCAGCATCTCGCAATGCTGAGTCGCTAACGGGACAGCCAGATTGAGCACAGGCCTGGAGGGAAGGCCCTGACGTGAGGTGCAGAAGCGGAGCCGCGCAGCAGTTTTCATGAGGCCGTAGCCTCTGCTCTGCGTGTCTTTAACGGCAGTAGAGTTTCCTGGACACCTGGGAGGCTCGCGGGGGCACCCTGTTCCAGGCTGGAACACGGAGTACTCCCAGGCACCCCTGGGTCTGCTGAGCAACGTCCAGGCACGGAGCCCTTTGGAGCCGCTCTCTATACGCCGAGTGTAGGGAAACGCCCTGCACTCTCTCCTGGAGCAGATTCGATTCCCCACCAAACCCACACTTTCACGAACAGACTTCTGGCACGTCTCACATGCCTTTGAGGTCTTACGCCTTGCCCTAGCCTGAGATGCCCTGAGAGACCCCTCGGCCTCGCATTGCATCTAGGACCTCCTGCCTGAAATCACCCTGCCTCCAAGCGAAAGTCGGCTTGCGTTCTTACTGCGATTTAAGCCCTGTGCTTCCTGTGGCCCTGCAGGCTTTGGAATAGCCACAGGCCCCAGAGGCGTAACTAGGCAGGGCATTCCTTGGTTGAGGCAGTTCACTTGACCCAGAACACCCTACTTCGGGGAGTTGGTTCAGGGAAGCAAACGCAGGGTAACATGTGTCTCTTTGGACTGGTTAGAAACCACAGGGAGGTAAGCTGAGTGTGCGCGTGGAAACGGGAGCCTGCTGGAACTATCCTTGCTTTCCCACTTGGAAGGCTGCATTCATGCTGCCTTGAAGCTGCCTGACGTCCCGTGCTGTTGACAGGCCTGGAAACCCGGTAGAAATGCTTCTGGGAAGAAGATGAGTTTGCTCCGTCTCAACCCGGTGCTTCCATGGCCGCGGTGGTGGTTAGCCTGACAAGCTCCAGAGCGAAAGGGAAACTCAACGTGAGAATTTGCCCCCAGTTTAGGCCCTGCGTAGCCGGGCAGGAAGGGCGGCATGCAGCAGTTTCCATGAGTTCGTAGTCCCCGTTCGGGTTTATTTTAACGAAATTACCCATTTGAGGATTCCTAGGCCCCTCGGGCGTGCATCCATTTCACTCCAAGGTCACTGAGGACCTTCAGACACCCCCCCACGCCGTGGTCCCGCTGAGCAACATCGAGGCCCATTGCTCTGCCCCTCGGAGGCCCTGTGTGCGTGCCGAGTGATGGGCAACACTCTGCACGTTCCTTGAGGAGAGCTACATTTCCAGAGCCCTCAAACAGCCTCAGGACCAGATTTCTGGTGAGTCCGAAGCTCCCAGGAAATATTTGTCGTCGCCCTTGTGAGAGCTGCTGTGAGAAAACACTCTGCTTTGCCTCCTTCGCGGGCCTCGTACCTGAAGGCACTCTGCTCGAGGAGAACGTCAGCATCTCGCAATGCTGAGTCGCTAACGGGACAGCCAGATTGAGCACAGGCTTGGAGGGAAGACCCTGACGTGAGGTGCAGAAGCGGAGCCGCGCAGCAGTTTCCATGAGGCCGTAGCCTCTGCTCTGCGTGTCTTTAACGGCAGTAGAGTTTCCTGGACACCTGGGAGGCTCGCGGGGGCACCCTGTTCCAGGCTGGAACACGGAGTACTCCCAGGCACCCCTGGGTCTGCTGAGCAACGTCCAGGCCCGGAGCCCTTTGGAGCCGCTCTCTATACGCCGAGTGTAGGGAAACGCCCTGCACTCTCTCCTGGAGCAGATTCGATTCCCCACCAAACCCACACTTTCACGAACAGACTTCTGGCACGTCTCACATGCCTTTGAGGTCTTACGCCTTGCCCTAGCCTGAGCTGCCCTGAGAGACCCCTCGGCCTCGCATTCCATCTAGGACCTCCTGCCTGAAATCACCCTGCCTCCAAGCGAAAGTCGGCTTGCGTTCTTACTGCGATTTAAGCCCTGTGCTTCCTGTGGCCCTGCAGGCTTTGGAATAGCCACAGGCCCCAGAGGCGTAACTAGGCAGGGCATTCCTTGGTTGAGGCAGTTCACTTGACCCAGAACACCCTACTTCGGGGAGTTGGTTCAGGGAAGCAAACGCAGGGTAACATGTGTCTCTTTGGACTGGTTAGAAACCACAGGGAGGTAAGCTGAGTGTGCGCGTGGAAACGGGAGCCTGCTGGAACTATCCTTGCTTTCCCACTTGGAAGGCTGCATTCATGCTGCCTTGAAGCTGCCTGACGTCCCCTGCTGTTGACAGGCCTGGAAACCCTGTCGAAATGCTTCTGGGAAGAAAATGAGTTTGCTCCGTCTCAACCCGGTGCTTCCATGGCCGCGGTGGTGGTTAGCCTGACAAGCTCCAGAGCGAAAGGGAAACTCAACGTGAGAATTTGCCTCCAGTTTAGGTCCTGCGTAGCCGGGTAGGAAGGGCGGCATGCAGCAGTTTCCATGAGTTCGTAGTCCCCGTTCGGGTTTATTTTAACGAAATTACCCATTTGAGGACTCCTAGGCCCCTCGGGTGTGCATCCATTTCCCTCCAAGGTCACTGACGACCTCCAGACACCCCCTACGCCGTGGTCCCGCTGAGCAACATCGAGGCCCATTGCTCTGCCCCTCGGAGGCCCTGTGTGCGTGCCGAGTGATGGGCAACACTCTGCACGTTCCTTGAGGAGAGCTACATTTCCAGAGCCCTCAAACAGCCTCAGGACCAGATTTCTGGTGAGTCCGAAGCTCCCAGGAAATATTTGTCGTCGCCCTTGTGAGAGCTGCCGTGAGAAAACACTCTGCTTTGCCTCCTTCGCGGGCCTCGTACCTGAAGGCACTCTGCTCGAGGAGAACGTCAGCATCTCGCAATGCTGAGTCGCTAACGGGACAGCCAGATTGAGCACAGGCCTGGAGGGAAGGCCCTGACGTGAGGTGCAGAAGCGGAGCCGCGCAGCAGTTTCCATGAGGCCGTAGCCTCTGCTCTGCGTGTCTTTAACGGCAGTAGAGTTTCCTGGACACCTGGGAGGCTCGCGGGGGCACCCTGTTCCAGGCTGGAACACGGAGTACTCCCAGGCACCCCTGGGTCTGCTGAGCAACGTCCAGGCCCGGAGCCCTTTGGAGCCGCTCTCTATACGCCGAGTGTAGGGAAACGCCCTGCACTCTCTCCTGGAGCAGATTCGATTCCCCACCAAACCCACACTTTCACGAACAGACTTCTGGCACGTCTCACATGCCTTTGAGGTCTTACGCCTTGCCCTAGCCTGAGCTGCCCTGAGAGACCCCTCGGCCTCGCATTGCATCTAGGACCTCCTGCCTGAAATCACCCTGCCTCCAAGCGAAAGTCGGCTTGCGTTCTTACTGCGATTTAAGCCCTGTGCTTCCTGTGGCCCTGCAGGCTTTGGAATAGCCACAGGCCCCAGAGGCGTAACTAGGCAGGGCATTCCTTGGTTGAGGCAGTTCACTTGACCCAGAACACCCTACTTCGGGGAGTTGGTTCAGGCAAGCAAACGCAAGGTAACATGTGTCTCTTTGGACTGGTTAGAAACCACAGGGAGGTAAGCTGAGTGTGCGCGTGGAAACGGGAGCCTGCTGGAACTATCCTTGCTTTCCCACTTGGAAGGCTGCATTCATGCTGCCTTGAAGCTGCCTGACGTCCCCTGCTGTTGACAGGCCTGGAAACCCGGTCGAAATGCTTCTGGGAAGAAAATGAGTTTGCTCCGTCTCAACCCGGTGCTTCCATGGCCGCGGTGGTGGTTAGCCTGACAAGCTCCAGAGCGAAAGGGAAACTCAACGTGAGAATTTGCCTCCAGTTTAGTTCCTGCGTAGCCGGGTAGGAAGGGCGGCATGCAGCAGTTTCCATGAGTTCGTAGTCCCCGTTCGGGTTTACTTTAACGAAATTACCCATTTGAGGACTCCTAGGCCCCTCGGGCGTGCATCCATTTCCCTCCAAGGTCACTGAGGACCTCCAGAAACCCCGTACGCCGTGGTCCCGCTGAGCAACATCGAGGCCCATTGCTCTGCCCCTCGGAGGCCCTGTGTGCGTGCCGAGTGATGGGCAACACTCTGCACGTTCCTTGAGGAGAGCTACATTTCCAGAGCCCTCAAACAGCCTCAGGACCAGATTTCTGGTGAGTCCGAAGCTCCCAGGAAATATTTGTCGTCGCCCTTGTGAGAGCTGCCGTGAGAAAACACTCTGCTTTGCCTCCTTCGCGGGCCTCGTACCTGAAGGCACTCTGCTCGAGGAGAACGTCAGCATCTCGCAATGCTGAGTCGCTAACGGGACAGCCAGATTGAGCACAGGCCTGGAGGGAAGGCCCTGACGTGAGGTGCAGAAGCGGAGCCGCGCAGCAGTTTCCATGAGGCCGTAGCCTCTGCTCTGCGTGTCTTTAACGGCAGTAGAGTTTCCTGGACACCTGGGAGGCTCGCGGGGGCACCCTGTTCCAGGCTGGAACACGGAGTACTCCCAGGCACCCCTGGGTCTCCTGAGCAACGTCCAGGCACGGAGCCCTTTGGAGCCGCTCTCTATACGCCCAGTGTAGGGAAACGCCCTGCACTCTCTCCTGGAGCAGATTCGATTCCCCACCAAACCCACACTTTCACGAACAGACTTCTGGCACGTCTCACATGCCTTTGAGGTCTTACGCCTTGCCCTAGCCTGAGCTGCCCTGAGAGACCCCTCGGCCTCGCATTGCATCTAGGACCTCCTGCCTGAAATCACCCTGCCTCCAAGCGAAAGTCGGCTTGCGTTCTTACTGCGATTTAAGCCCTGTGCTTCCTGTGGCCCTGCAGGCTTTGGAATAGCCACAGGCCCCAGAGGCGTAACTAGGCAGGGCATTCCTTGGTTGAGGCAGTTCACTTGACCCAGAACACCCTACTTCGGGGAGTTGGTTCAGGGAAGCAAACGCAAGGTAACATGTGTCTCTTTGGACTGGTTAGAAACCACAGGGAGGTAAGCTGAGTGTGCGCGTGGAAACGGGAGCCTGCTGGAACTATCCTTGCTTTCCCACTTGGAAGGCTGCATTCATGCTGCCTTGAAGCTGCCTGACGTCCCCTGCTGTTGACAGGCCTGGAAACCCGGTAGAAATGCTTCTGGGAAGAAAATGAGTTTGCTCCGTCTCAACCCGGTGCTTCCATGGCCGCGGTGGTGGTTAGCCTGACAAGCTCCAGAGCGAAAGGGAAACTCAACGTGAGAATTTGCCCCCAGTTTAGGCCCTGCGTAGCCGGGCAGGAAGGGCGGCATGCAGCAGTTTCCATGAATCCATAGTCCCCGTTCGGGTTTATTTTAACGAAATTACCCATTTGAGGACTCCTAGGCCCCTCGGGCGTGCATCCATTTCACTCCAAGGTCACTGAGGACCTTCAGACACCCTCCCACGCCGTGGTCCCGCTGAGCAACATCTAGGCCCATTGCTCTGCCCCTCGGAGGCCCTGTGTGCGTGCCGAGTGATGGGCAACACTCTGCACGTTCCTTGAGGAGAGCTACATTTCCAGAGCCCTCAAACAGCCTCAGGACCAGATTTCTGGTGAGTCCGAAGCTCCCAGGAAATATTTGTCGTCGCCCTTGTGAGAGCTGCTGTGAGAAAACACTCTGCTTTGCCTCCTTCGCGGGCCTCGTACCTGAAGGCACTCTGCTCGAGGAGAACGTCAGCATCTCGCAATGCTGAGTCGCTAACGGGACAGCCAGATTGAGCACAGGCCTGGAGGGAAGGCCCTGACGTGAGGTGCAGAAGCGGAGCCGCGCAGCAGTTTTCATGAGGCCGTAGCCTCTGCTCTGCGTGTCTTTAACGGCAGTAGAGTTTCCTGGACACCTGGGAGGCTCGCGGGGGCACCCTGTTCCAGGCTGGAACACGGAGTACTCCCAGGCACCCCTGGGTCTGCTGAGCAACGTCCAGGCACGGAGCCCTTTGGAGCCGCTCTCTATACGCCGAGTGTAGGGAAACGCCCTGCACTCTCTCCTGGAGCAGATTCGATTCCCCACCAAACCCACACTTTCACGAACAGACTTCTGGCACGTCTCACATGCCTTTGAGGTCTTACGCCTTGCCCTAGCCTGAGCTGCCCTGAGAGACCCCTCGGCCTCGCATTGCATCTAGGACCTCCTGCCTGAAATCACCCTGCCTCCAAGCGAAAGTCGGCTTGCGTTCTTACTGCGATTTAAGCCCTGTGCTTCCTGTGGCCCTGCAGGCTTTGGAATAGCCACAGGCCCCAGAGGCGTAACTAGGCAGGGCATTCCTTGGTTGAGGCAGTTCACTTGACCCAGAACACCCTACTTCGGGGAGTTGGTTCAGGGAAGCAAACGCAGGGTAACATGTGTCTCTTTGGACTGGTTAGAAACCACAGGGAGGTAAGCTGAGTGTGCGCGTGGAAACGGGAGCCTGCTGGAACTATCCTTGCTTTCCCACTTGGAAGGCTGCATTCATGCTGCCTTGAAGCTGCCTGACGTCCCGTGCTGTTGACAGGCCTGGAAACCCGGTAGAAATGCTTCTGGGAAGAAGATGAGTTTGCTCCGTCTCAACCCGGTGCTTCCATGGCCGCGGTGGTGGTTAGCCTGACAAGCTCCAGAGCGAAAGGGAAACTCAACGTGAGAATTTGCCCCCAGTTTAGGCCCTGCGTAGCCGGGCAGGAAGGGCGGCATGCAGCAGTTTCCATGAGTTCGTAGTCCCCGTTCGGGTTTATTTTAACGAAATTACCCATTTGAGGATTCCTAGGCCCCTCGGGCGTGCATCCATTTCACTCCAAGGTCACTGAGGACCTTCAGACACCCCCCCACGCCGTGGTCCCGCTGAGCAACATCGAGGCCCATTGCTCTGCCCCTCGGAGGCCCTGTGTGCGTGCCGAGTGATGGGCAACACTCTGCACGTTCCTTGAGGAGAGCTACATTTCCAGAGCCCTCAAACAGCCTCAGGACCAGATTTCTGGTGAGTCCGAAGCTCCCAGGAAATATTTGTCGTCGCCCTTGTGAGAGCTGCTGTGAGAAAACACTCTGCTTTGCCTCCTTCGCGGGCCTCGTACCTGAAGGCACTCTGCTCGAGGAGAACGTCAGCATCTCGCAATGCTGAGTCGCTAACGGGACAGCCAGATTGAGCACAGGCTTGGAGGGAAGACCCTGACGTGAGGTGCAGAAGCGGAGCCGCGCAGCAGTTTCCATGAGGCCGTAGCCTCTGCTCTGCGTGTCTTTAACGGCAGTAGAGTTTCCTGGACACCTGGGAGGCTCGCGGGGGCACCCTGTTCCAGGCTGGAACACGGAGTACTCCCAGGCACCCCTGGGTCTGCTGAGCAACGTCCAGGCCCGGAGCCCTTTGGAGCCGCTCTCTATACGCCGAGTGTAGGGAAACGCCCTGCACTCTCTCCTGGAGCAGATTCGATTCCCCACCAAACCCACACTTTCACGAACAGACTTCTGGCACGTCTCACATGCCTTTGAGGTCTTACGCCTTGCCCTAGCCTGAGCTGCCCTGAGAGACCCCTCGGCCTCGCATTGCATCTAGGACCTCCTGCCTGAAATCACCCTGCCTCCAAGCGAAAGTCGGCTTGCGTTCTTACTGCGATTTAAGCCCTGTGCTTCCTGTGGCCCTGCAGGCTTTGGAATAGCCACAGGCCCCAGAGGCGTAACTAGGCAGGGCATTCCTTGGTTGAGGCAGTTCACTTGACCCAGAACACCCTACTTCGGGGAGTTGGTTCAGGGAAGCAAACGCAGGGTAACATGTGTCTCTTTGGACTGGTTAGAAACCACAGGGAGGTAAGCTGAGTGTGCGCGTGGAAACGGGAGCCTGCTGGAACTATCCTTGCTTTCCCACTTGGAAGGCTGCATTCATGCTGCCTTGAAGCTGCCTGACGTCCCCTGCTGTTGACAGGCCTGGAAACCCGGTCGAAATGCTTCTGGGAAGAAAATGAGTTTGCTCCGTCTCAACCCGGTGCTTCCATGGCCGCGGTGGTGGTTAGCCTGACAAGCTCCAGAGCGAAAGGGAAACTCAACGTGAGAATTTGCCTCCAGTTTAGGTCCTGCGTAGCCGGGTAGGAAGGGCGGCATGCAGCAGTTTCCATGAGTTCGTAGTCCCCGTTCGGGTTTACTTTAACGAAATTACCCATTTGAGGACTCCTAGGCCCCTCGGGCGTGCATCCATTTCCCTCCAAGGTCACTGAGGACCTCCAGACACCCCCCACGCCGTGGTCCCGCTGAGCAACATCGAGGCCCATTGCTCTGCCCCTCGGAGGCCCTGTGTGCGTGCCGAGTGATGGGCAACACTCTGCACGTTCCTTGAGGAGAGCTACATTTCCAGAGCCCTCAAACAGCCTCAGGACCAGATTTCTGGTGAGTCCGAAGCTCCCAGGAAATATTTGTCGTCGCCCTTGTGAGAGCTGCCGTGAGAAAACACTCTGCTTTGCCTCCTTCGCGGGCCTCGTACCTGAAGGCACTCTGCTCGAGGAGAACGTCAGCATCTCGCAATGCTGAGTCGCTAACGGGACAGCCAGATTGAGCACAGGCCTGGAGGGAAGGCCCTGACGTGAGGTGCAGAAGCGGAGCCGCGCAGCAGTTTCCATGAGGCCGTAGCCTCTGCTCTGCGTGTCTTTAACGGCAGTAGAGTTTCCTGGACACCTGGGAGGCTCGCGGGGGCACCCTGTTCCAGGCTGGAACACGGAGTACTCCCAGGCACCCCTGGGTCTGCTGAGCAACGTCCAGGCACGGAGCCCTTTGGAGCCGCTCTCTATACGCCGAGTGTAGGGAAACGCCCTGCACTCTCTCCTGGAGCAGATTCGATTCCCCACCAAACCCACACTTTCACGAACAGACTTCTGGCACGTCTCACATGCCTTTGAGGTCTTACGCCTTGCCCTAGCCTGAGCTGCCCTGAGAGACCCCTCGGCCTCGCATTGCATCTAGGACCTCCTGCCTGAAATCACCCTGCCTCCAAGCGAAAGTCGGCTTGCGTTCTTACTGCGATTTAAGCCCTGTGCTTCCTGTGGCCCTGCAGGCTTTGGAATAGCCACAGGCCCCAGAGGCGTAACTAGGCAGGGCATTCCTTGGTTGAGGCAGTTCACTTGACCCAGAACACCCTACTTCGGGGAGTTGGTTCAGGGAAGCAAACGCAAGGTAACATGTGTCTCTTTGGACTGGTTAGAAACCACAGGGAGGTAAGCTGAGTGTGCGCGTGGAAACGGGAGCCTGCTGGAACTATCCTTGCTTTCCCACTTGGAAGGCTGCATTCATGCTGCCTTGAAGCTGCCTGACGTCCCCTGCTGTTGACAGGCCTGGAAACCCGGTAGAAATGCTTCTGGGAAGAAAATGAGTTTGCTCCGTCTCAACCCGGTGCTTCCATGGCCGCGGTGGTGGTTAGCCTGACAAGCTCCAGAGCGAAAGGGAAACTCAACGTGAGAATTTGCCCCCAGTTTAGGCCCTGCGTAGCCGGGCAGGAAGGGCGGCATGCAGCAGTTTCCATGAATCCATAGTCCCCGTTCGGGTTTATTTTAACGAAATTACCCATTTGAGGACTCCTAGGCCCCTCGGGCGTGCATCCATTTCACTCCAAGGTCACTGAGGACCTTCAGACACCCTCCCACGCCGTGGTCCCGCTGAGCAACATCGAGGCCCATTGCTCTGCCCCTCGGAGGCCCTGTGTGCGTGCCGAGTGATGGGCAACACTCTGCACGTTCCTTGAGGAGAGCTACATTTCCAGAGCCCTCAAACAGCCTCAGGACCAGATTTCTGGTGAGTCCGAAGCTCCCAGGAAATATTTGTCGTCGCCCTTGTGAGAGCTGCCGTGAGAAAACACTCTGCTTTGCCTCCTTCGCGGGCCTCGTACCTGAAGGCACTCTGCTCGAGGAGAACGTCAGCATCTCGCAATGCTGAGTCGCTAACGGGACAGCCAGATTGAGCACAGGCCTGGAGGGAAGGCCCTGACGTGAGGTGCAGAAGCGGAGCCGCGCAGCAGTTTCCATGAGGCCGTAGCCTCTGCTCTGCGTGTCTTTAACGGCAGTAGAGTTTCCTGGACACCTGGGAGGCTCGCGGGGGCACCCTGTTCCAGGCTGGAACACGGAGTACTCCCAGGCACCCCTGGG
Source organism: Orcinus orca (assembly GCF_937001465.1). Classification (NCBI taxonomy): domain Eukaryota; kingdom Metazoa; phylum Chordata; class Mammalia; order Artiodactyla; family Delphinidae; genus Orcinus; species Orcinus orca. The sequence goes on from NC_064576.1 coordinate 35,044,821, forward strand.
TCTCCTGAGCAACGTCCAGGCACGGAGCCCTTTGGAGCCGCTCTCTATACGCCCAGTGTAGGGAAACGCCCTGCACTCTCTCCTGGAGCAGATTCGATTCCCCACCAAACCCACACTTTCACGAACAGACTTCTGGCACGTCTCACATGCCTTTGAGGTCTTACGCCTTGCCCTAGCCTGAGCTGCCCTGAGAGACCCCTCGGCCTCGCATTGCATCTAGGACCTCCTGCCTGAAATCACCCTGCCTCCAAGCGAAAGTCGGCTTGCGTTCTTACTGCGATTTAAGCCCTGTGCTTCCTGTGGCCCTGCAGGCTTTGGAATAGCCACAGGCCCCAGAGGCGTAACTAGGCAGGGCATTCCTTGGTTGAGGCAGTTCACTTGACCCAGAACACCCTACTTCGGGGAGTTGGTTCAGGGAAGCAAACGCAAGGTAACATGTGTCTCTTTGGACTGGTTAGAAACCACAGGGAGGTAAGCTGAGTGTGCGCGTGGAAACGGGAGCCTGCTGGAACTATCCTTGCTTTCCCACTTGGAAGGCTGCATTCATGCTGCCTTGAAGCTGCCTGACGTCCCCTGCTGTTGACAGGCCTGGAAACCCGGTAGAAATGCTTCTGGGAAGAAAATGAGTTTGCTCCGTCTCAACCCGGTGCTTCCATGGCCGCGGTGGTGGTTAGCCTGACAAGCTCCAGAGCGAAAGGGAAACTCAACGTGAGAATTTGCCCCCAGTTTAGGCCCTGCGTAGCCGGGCAGGAAGGGCGGCATGCAGCAGTTTCCATGAGTTCGTAGTCCCCGTTCGGGTTTATTTTAACGAAATTACCCATTTGAGGACTCCTAGGCCCCTCGGGTGTGCATCCATTTCCCTCCAAGGTCCCTGAGGACCTTCAGACACCCCCCCACGCCGTGGTCCCGCTGAGCAACATCGAGGCCCATTGCTCTGCCCCTCGGAGGCCCTGTGTGCGTGCCGAGTGATGGGCAACACTCTGCACGTTCCTTGAGGAGAGCTACATTTCCAGAGCCCTCAAACAGCCTCAGGACCAGATTTCTGGTGAGTCCGAAGCTCCCAGGAAATATTTGTCGTCGCCCTTGTGAGAGCTGCTGTGAGAAAACACTCTGCTTTGCCTCCTTCGCGGGCCTCGTACCTGAAGGCACTCTGCTCGAGGAGAACGTCAGCATCTCGCAATGCTGAGTCGCTAACGGGACAGCCAGATTGAGCACAGGCTTGGAGGGAAGACCCTGACGTGAGGTGCAGAAGCGGAGCCGCGCAGCAGTTTCCATGAGGCCGTAGCCTCTGCTCTGCGTGTCTTTAACGGCAGTAGAGTTTCCTGGACACCTGGGAGGCTCGCGGGGGCACCCTGTTCCAGGCTGGAACACGGAGTACTCCCAGGCACCCCTGGGTCTGCTGAGCAACGTCCAGGCCCGGAGCCCTTTGGAGCCGCTCTCTATACGCCGAGTGTAGGGAAACGCCCTGCACTCTCTCCTGGAGCAGATTCGATTCCCCACCAAACCCACACTTTCACGAACAGACTTCTGGCACGTCTCACATGCCTTTGAGGTCTTACGCCTTGCCCTAGCCTGAGCTGCCCTGAGAGACCCCTCGGCCTCGCATTCCATCTAGAACCTCCTGCCTGAAATCACCCTGCCTCCAAGCGAAAGTCGGCTTGCGTTCTTAGTGCGATTTAAGCCCTGTGCTTCCTGTGGCCCTGCAGGCTTTGGAATAGTCACAGGCCCCAGAGGCGTAACTAGGCAGGGCATTCCTTGGTTGAGGCAGTTCACTTGACCCAGAACACCCTGCTTCGGGGAGTTGGTTCAGGGAAGCAAACGCAGGGTAACATGTGTCTCTTTGGACTGGTTAGAAACCACAGGGAGGTAAGCTGAGTGTGCGCGTGGAAACGGGAGCCTGCTGGAACTATCCTTGCTTTCCCACTTGGAAGGCTGCATTCATGCTGCCTTGAAGCTGCCTGACGTCCCCTGCTGTTGACAGGCCTGGAAACCCTGTCGAAATGCTTCTGGGAAGAAAATGAGTTTGCTCCGTCTCAACCCGGTGCTTCCATGGCCGCGGTGGTGGTTAGCCTGACAAGCTCCAGAGCGAAAGGGAAACTCAACGTGAGAATTTGCCTCCAGTTTAGGTCCTGCGTAGCCGGGTAGGAAGGGCGGCATGCAGCAGTTTCCATGAGTTCGTAGTCCCCGTTCGGGTTTATTTTAACGAAATTACCCATTTGAGGACTCCTAGGCCCCTCGGGTGTGCATCCATTTCCCTCCAAGGTCACTGACGACCTCCAGACACCCCCTACGCCGTGGTCCCGCTGAGCAACATCGAGGCCCATTGCTCTGCCCCTCGGAGGCCCTGTGTGCGTGCCGAGTGATGGGCAACACTCTGCACGTTCCTTGAGGAGAGCTACATTTCCAGAGCCCTCAAACAGCCTCAGGACCAGATTTCTGGTGAGTCCGAAGCTCCCAGGAAATATTTGTCGTCGCCCTTGTGAGAGCTGCCGTGAGAAAACACTCTGCTTTGCCTCCTTCGCGGGCCTCGTACCTGAAGGCACTCTGCTCGAGGAGAACGTCAGCATCTCGCAATGCTGAGTCGCTAACGGGACAGCCAGATTGAGCACAGGCCTGGAGGGAAGGCCCTGACGTGAGGTGCAGAAGCGGAGCCGCGCAGCAGTTTCCATGAGGCCGTAGCCTCTGCTCTGCGTGTCTTTAACGGCAGTAGAGTTTCCTGGACACCTGGGAGGCTCGCGGGGGCACCCTGTTCCAGGCTGGAACACGGAGTACTCCCAGGCACCCCTGGGTCTCCTGAGCAACGTCCAGGCACGGAGCCCTTTGGAGCCGCTCTCTATACGCCCAGTGTAGGGAAACGCCCTGCACTCTCTCCTGGAGCAGATTCGATTCCCCACCAAACCCACACTTTCACGAACAGACTTCTGGCACGTCTCACATGCCTTTGAGGTCTTACGCCTTGCCCTAGCCTGAGCTGCCCTGAGAGACCCCTCGGCCTCGCATTGCATCTAGGACCTCCTGCCTGAAATCACCCTGCCTCCAAGCGAAAGTCGGCTTGCGTTCTTACTGCGATTTAAGCCCTGTGCTTCCTGTGGCCCTGCAGGCTTTGGAATAGCCACAGGCCCCAGAGGCGTAACTAGGCAGGGCATTCCTTGGTTGAGGCAGTTCACTTGACCCAGAACACCCTACTTCGGGGAGTTGGTTCAGGGAAGCAAACGCAAGGTAACATGTGTCTCTTTGGACTGGTTAGAAACCACAGGGAGGTAAGCTGAGTGTGCGCGTGGAAACGGGAGCCTGCTGGAACTATCCTTGCTTTCCCACTTGGAAGGCTGCATTCATGCTGCCTTGAAGCTGCCTGACGTCCCCTGCTGTTGACAGGCCTGGAAACCCGGTAGAAATGCTTCTGGGAAGAAAATGAGTTTGCTCCGTCTCAACCCGGTGCTTCCATGGCCGCGGTGGTGGTTAGCCTGACAAGCTCCAGAGCGAAAGGGAAACTCAACGTGAGAATTTGCCCCCAGTTTAGGCCCTGCGTAGCCGGGCAGGAAGGGCGGCATGCAGCAGTTTCCATGAGTTCGTAGTCCCCGTTCGGGTTTATTTTAACGAAATTACCCATTTGAGGACTCCTAGGCCCCTCGGCTGTGCATCCATTTCCCTCCAAGGTCACTGAGGACCTTCAGACACCCCCCCACGCCGTGGTCCCGCTGAGCAACATCGAGGCCCATTGCTCTGCCCCTCGGAGGCCCTGTGTGCGTGCCGAGTGATGGGCAACACTCTGCACGTTCCTTGAGGAGAGCTACATTTCCAGAGCCCTCAAACAGCCTCAGGACCAGATTTCTGGTGAGTCCGAAGCTCCCAGGAAATATTTGTCGTCGCCCTTGTGAGAGCTGCCGTGAGAAAACACTCTGCTTTGCCTCCTTCGCGGGCCTCGTACCTGAAGGCACTCTGCTCGAGGAGAACGTCAGCATCTCGCAATGCTGAGTCGCTAACGGGACAGCCAGATTGAGCACAGGCCTGGAGGGAAGACCCTGACGTGAGGTGCAGAAGCGGAGCCGCGCAGCAGTTTCCATGAGGCCGTAGCCTCTGCTCTGCGTGTCTTTAACGGCAGTAGAGTTTCCTGGACACCTGGGAGGCTCGCGGGGGCACCCTGTTCCAGGCTGGAACACGGAGTACTCCCAGGCACCCCTGGGTCTGCTGAGCAACGTCCAGGCACGGAGCCCTTTGGAGCCGCTCTCTATACGCCGAGTGTAGGGAAACGCCCTGCACTCTCTCCTGGAGCAGATTCGATTCCCCACCAAACCCACACTTTCACGAACAGACTTCTGGCACGTCTCACATGCCTTTGAGGTCTTACGCCTTGCCCTAGCCTGAGCTGCCCTGAGAGACCCCTCGGCCTCGCATTGCATCTAGGACCTCCTGCCTGAAATCACCCTGCCTCCAAGCGAAAGTCGGCTTGCGTTCTTACTGCGATTTAAGCCCTGTGCTTCCTGTGGCCCTGCAGGCTTTGGAATAGCCACAGGCCCCAGAGGCGTAACTAGGCAGGGCATTCCTTGGTTGAGGCAGTTCACTTGACCCAGAACACCCTACTTCGGGGAGTTGGTTCAGGGAAGCAAACGCAGGGTAACATGTGTCTCTTTGGACTGGTTAGAAACCACAGGGAGGTAAGCTGAGTGTGCGCGTGGAAACGGGAGCCTGCTGGAACTATCCTTGCTTTCCCACTTGGAAGGCTGCATTCATGCTGCCTTGAAGCTGCCTGACGTCCCGTGCTGTTGACAGGCCTGGAAACCCGGTAGAAATGCTTCTGGGAAGAAGATGAGTTTGCTCCGTCTCAACCCGGTGCTTCCATGGCCGCGGTGGTGGTTAGCCTGACAAGCTCCAGAGCGAAAGGGAAACTCAACGTGAGAATTTGCCCCCAGTTTAGGCCCTGCGTAGCCGGGCAGGAAGGGCGGCATGCAGCAGTTTCCATGAGTTCGTAGTCCCCGTTCGGGTTTATTTTAACGAAATTACCCATTTGAGGATTCCTAGGCCCCTCGGGCGTGCATCCATTTCACTCCAAGGTCACTGAGGACCTTCAGACACCCCCCCACGCCGTGGTCCCGCTGAGCAACATCGAGGCCCATTGCTCTGCCCCTCGGAGGCCCTGTGTGCGTGCCGAGTGATGGGCAACACTCTGCACGTTCCTTGAGGAGAGCTACATTTCCAGAGCCCTCAAACAGCCTCAGGACCAGATTTCTGGTGAGTCCGAAGCTCCCAGGAAATATTTGTCGTCGCCCTTGTGAGAGCTGCTGTGAGAAAACACTCTGCTTTGCCTCCTTCGCGGGCCTCGTACCTGAAGGCACTCTGCTCGAGGAGAACGTCAGCATCTCGCAATGCTGAGTCGCTAACGGGACAGCCAGATTGAGCACAGGCTTGGAGGGAAGACCCTGACGTGAGGTGCAGAAGCGGAGCCGCGCAGCAGTTTCCATGAGGCCGTAGCCTCTGCTCTGCGTGTCTTTAACGGCAGTAGAGTTTCCTGGACACCTGGGAGGCTCGCGGGGGCACCCTGTTCCAGGCTGGAACACGGAGTACTCCCAGGCACCCCTGGGTCTGCTGAGCAACGTCCAGGCCCGGAGCCCTTTGGAGCCGCTCTCTATACGCCGAGTGTAGGGAAACGCCCTGCACTCTCTCCTGGAGCAGATTCGATTCCCCACCAAACCCACACTTTCACGAACAGACTTCTGGCACGTCTCACATGCCTTTGAGGTCTTACGCCTTGCCCTAGCCTGAGCTGCCCTGAGAGACCCCTCGGCCTCGCATTGCATCTAGGACCTCCTGCCTGAAATCACCCTGCCTCCAAGCGAAAGTCGGCTTGCGTTCTTACTGCGATTTAAGCCCTGTGCTTCCTGTGGCCCTGCAGGCTTTGGAATAGCCACAGGCCCCAGAGGCGTAACTAGGCAGGGCATTCCTTGGTTGAGGCAGTTCACTTGACCCAGAACACCCTACTTCGGGGAGTTGGTTCAGGGAAGCAAACGCAAGGTAACATGTGTCTCTTTGGACTGGTTAGAAACCACAGGGAGGTAAGCTGAGTGTGCGCGTGGAAACGGGAGCCTGCTGGAACTATCCTTGCTTTCCCACTTGGAAGGCTGCATTCATGCTGCCTTGAAGCTGCCTGACGTCCCCTGCTGTTGACAGGCCTGGAAACCCGGTAGAAATGCTTCTGGGAAGAAAATGAGTTTGCTCCGTCTCAACCCGGTGCTTCCATGGCCGCGGTGGTGGTTAGCCTGACAAGCTCCAGAGCGAAAGGGAAACTCAACGTGAGAATTTGCCCCCAGTTTAGGCCCTGCGTAGCCGGGCAGGAAGGGCGGCATGCAGCAGTTTCCATGAATCCATAGTCCCCGTTCGGGTTTATTTTAACGAAATTACCCATTTGAGGACTCCTAGGCCCCTCGGGCGTGCATCCATTTCACTCCAAGGTCACTGAGGACCTTCAGACACCCTCCCACGCCGTGGTCCCGCTGAGCAACATCGAGGCCCATTGCTCTGCCCCTCGGAGGCCCTGTGTGCGTGCCGAGTGATGGGCAACACTCTGCACGTTCCTTGAGGAGAGCTACATTTCCAGAGCCCTCAAACAGCCTCAGGACCAGATTTCTGGTGAGTCCGAAGCTCCCAGGAAATATTTGTCGTCGCCCTTGTGAGAGCTGCCGTGAGAAAACACTCTGCTTTGCCTCCTTCGCGGGCCTCGTACCTGAAGGCACTCTGCTCGAGGAGAACGTCAGCATCTCGCAATGCTGAGTCGCTAACGGGACAGCCAGATTGAGCACAGGCCTGGAGGGAAGGCCCTGACGTGAGGTGCAGAAGCGGAGCCGCGCAGCAGTTTCCATGAGGCCGTAGCCTCTGCTCTGCGTGTCTTTAACGGCAGTAGAGTTTCCTGGACACCTGGGAGGCTCGCGGGGGCACCCTGTTCCAGGCTGGAACACGGAGTACTCCCAGGCACCCCTGGGTCTGCTGAGCAACGTCCAGGCACGGAGCCCTTTGGAGCCGCTCTCTATACGCCGAGTGTAGGGAAACGCCCTGCACTCTCTCCTGGAGCAGATTCGATTCCCCACCAAACCCACACTTTCACGAACAGACTTCTGGCACGTCTCACATGCCTTTGAGGTCTTACGCCTTGCCCTAGCCTGAGCTGCCCTGAGAGACCCCTCGGCCTCGCATTGCATCTAGGACCTCCTGCCTGAAATCACCCTGCCTCCAAGCGAAAGTCGGCTTGCGTTCTTACTGCGATTTAAGCCCTGTGCTTCCTGTGGCCCTGCAGGCTTTGGAATAGCCACAGGCCCCAGAGGCGTAACTAGGCAGGGCATTCCTTGGTTGAGGCAGTTCACTTGACCCAGAACACCCTACTTCGGGGAGTTGGTTCAGGGAAGCAAACGCAAGGTAACATGTGTCTCTTTGGACTGGTTAGAAACCACAGGGAGGTAAGCTGAGTGTGCGCGTGGAAACGGGAGCCTGCTGGAACTATCCTTGCTTTCCCACTTGGAAGGCTGCATTCATGCTGCCTTGAAGCTGCCTGACGTCCCGTGCTGTTGACAGGCCTGGAAACCCGGTAGAAATGCTTCTGGGAAGAAAATGAGTTTGCTCCGTCTCAACCCGGTGCTTCCATGGCCGCGGTGGTGGTTAGCCTGACAAGCTCCAGAGCGAAAGGGAAACTCAACGTGAGAATTTGCCCCCAGTTTAGGCCCTGCGTAGCCGGGCAGGAAGGGCGGCATGCAGCAGTTTCCATGAGTTCGTAGTCCCCGTTCGGGTTTATTTTAACGAAATTACCCATTTGAGGACTCCTAGGCCCCTCGGGTGTGCATCCATTTCCCTCCAAGGTCACTGAGGACCTTCAGACACCCCCCCACGCCGTGGTCCCGCTGAGCAACATCGAGGCCCATTGCTCTGCCCCTCGGAGGCCCTGTGTGCGTGCCGAGTGATGGGCAACACTCTGCACGTTCCTTGAGGAGAGCTACATTTCCAGAGCCCTCAAACAGCCTCAGGACCAGATTTCTGGTGAGTCCGAAGCTCCCAGGAAATATTTGTCGTCGCCCTTGTGAGAGCTGCCGTGAGAAAACACTCTGCTTTGCCTCCTTCGCGGGCCTCGTACCTGAAGGCACTCTGCTCGAGGAGAACGTCAGCATCTCGCAATGCTGAGTCGCTAACGGGACAGCCAGATTGAGCACAGGCCTGGAGGGAAGACCCTGACGTGAGGTGCAGAAGCGGAGCCGCGCAGCAGTTTCCATGAGGCCGTAGCCTCTGCTCTGCGTGTCTTTAACGGCAGTAGAGTTTCCTGGACACCTGGGAGGCTCGCGGGGGCACCCTGTTCCAGGCTGGAACACGGAGTACTCCCAGGCACCCCTGGGTCTGCTGAGCAACGTCCAGGCACGGAGCCCTTTGGAGCCGCTCTCTATACGCCGAGTGTAGGGAAACGCCCTGCACTCTCTCCTGGAGCAGATTCGATTCCCCACCAAACCCACACTTTCACGAACAGACTTCTGGCACGTCTCACATGCCTTTGAGGTCTTACGCCTTGCCCTAGCCTGAGCTGCCCTGAGAGACCCCTCGGCCTCGCATTGCATCTAGGACCTCCTGCCTGAAATCACCCTGCCTCCAAGCGAAAGTCGGCTTGCGTTCTTACTGCGATTTAAGCCCTGTGCTTCCTGTGGCCCTGCAGGCTTTGGAATAGCCACAGGCCCCAGAGGCGTAACTAGGCAGGGCATTCCTTGGTTGAGGCAGTTCACTTGACCCAGAACACCCTACTTCGGGGAGTTGGTTCAGGGAAGCAAACGCAGGGTAACATGTGTCTCTTTGGACTGGTTAGAAACCACAGGGAGGTAAGCTGAGTGTGCGCGTGGAAACGGGAGCCTGCTGGAACTATCCTTGCTTTCCCACTTGGAAGGCTGCATTCATGCTGCCTTGAAGCTGCCTGACGTCCCCTGCTGTTGACAGGCCTGGAAACCCGGTCGAAATGCTTCTGGGAAGAAAATGAGTTTGCTCCGTCTCAACCCGGTGCTTCCATGGCCGCGGTGGTGGTTAGCCTGACAAGCTCCAGAGCGAAAGGGAAACTCAACGTGAGAATTTGCCTCCAGTTTAGGTCCTGCGTAGCCGGGTAGGAAGGGCGGCATGCAGCAGTTTCCATGAGTTCGTAGTCCCCGTTCGGGTTTACTTTAACGAAATTACCCATTTGAGGACTCCTAGGCCCCTCGGGCGTGCATCCATTTCCCTCCAAGGTCACTGAGGACCTCCAGACACCCCCCACGCCGTGGTCCCGCTGAGCAACATCGAGGCCCATTGCTCTGCCCCTCGGAGGCCCTGTGTGCGTGCCGAGTGATGGGCAACACTCTGCACGTTCCTTGAGGAGAGCTACATTTCCAGAGCCCTCAAACAGCCTCAGGACCAGATTTCTGGTGAGTCCGAAGCTCCCAGGAAATATTTGTCGTCGCCCTTGTGAGAGCTGCCGTGAGAAAACACTCTGCTTTGCCTCCTTCGCGGGCCTCGTACCTGAAGGCACTCTGCTCGAGGAGAACGTCAGCATCTCGCAATGCTGAGTCGCTAACGGGACAGCCAGATTGAGCACAGGCCTGGAGGGAAGGCCCTGACGTGAGGTGCAGAAGCGGAGCCGCGCAGCAGTTTCCATGAGGCCGTAGCCTCTGCTCTGCGTGTCTTTAACGGCAGTAGAGTTTCCTGGACACCTGGGAGGCTCGCGGGGGCACCCTGTTCCAGGCTGGAACACGGAGTACTCCCAGGCACCCCTGGGTCTGCTGAGCAACGTCCAGGCACGGAGCCCTTTGGAGCCGCTCTCTATACGCCGAGTGTAGGGAAACGCCCTGCACTCTCTCCTGGAGCAGATTCGATTCCCCACCAAACCCACACTTTCACGAACAGACTTCTGGCACGTCTCACATGCCTTTGAGGTCTTACGCCTTGCCCTAGCCTGAGCTGCCCTGAGAGACCCCTCGGCCTCGCATTGCATGTAGGACCTCCTGCCTGAAATCACCCTGCCTCCAAGCGAAAGTTGGCTTGCGTTCTTACTGCGATTTAAGCCCTGTGCTTCCTGTGGCCCTGCAGGCTTTGGAATAGCCACAGGCCCCAGAGGCGTAACTAGGCAGGGCATTCCTTGGTTGAGGCAGTTCACTTGACCCAGAACACCCTACTTCGGCGAGTTGGTTCAGGGAAGCAAACGCAGGGTAACATGTGTCTCTTTGGACTGGTTAGAAACCACAGGGAGGTAAGCTGAGTGTGCGCGTGGAAACGGGAGCCTGCTGGAACTATCCTTGCTTTCCCACTTGGAAGGCTGCATTCATGCTGCCTTGAAGCTGCCTGACGTCCCGTGCTGTTGACAGGCCTGGAAACCCGGTAGAAATGCTTCTGGGAAGAAAATGAGTTTGCTCCGTCTCAACCCGGTGCTTCCATGGCCGCGGTGGTGGTTAGCCTGACAAGCTCCAGAGCGAAAGGGAAACTCAACGTGAGAATTTGCCCCCAGTTTAGGCCCTGCGTAGCCGGGCAGGAAGGGCGGCATGCAGCAGTTTCCATGAGTTCGTAGTCCCCGTTCGGGTTTACTTTAACGAAATTACCCATTTGAGGACTCCTAGACCCCTCGGGCGTGCATCCATTTCCCTCCAAGGTCACTGAGGACCTCCAGAAACCCCCTACGCCGTGGTCCCGCTGAGCAACATCGAGGCCCATTGCTCTGCCCCTCGGAGGCCCTGTGTGCGTGCCGAGTGATGGGCAACACTCTGCACGTTCCTTGAGGAGAGCTACATTTCCAGAGCCCTCAAACAGCCTCAGGACCAGATTTCTGGTGAGTCCGAAGCTCCCAGGAAATATTTGTCGTCGCCCTTGTGAGAGCTGCCGTGAGAAAACACTCTGCTTTGCCTCCTTCGCGGGCCTCGTACCTGAAGGCACTCTGCTCGAGGAGAACGTCAGCATCTCGCAATGCTGAGTCGCTAACGGGACAGCCAGATTGAGCACAGGCCTGGAGGGAAGACCCTGACGTGAGGTGCAGAAGCGGAGCCGCGCAGCAGTTTCCATGAGGCCGTAGCCTCTGCTCTGCGTGTCTTTAACGGCAGTAGAGTTTCCTGGACACCTGGGAGGCTCGCGGGGGCACCCTGTTCCAGGCTGGAACACGGAGTACTCCCAGGCACCCCTGGGTCTGCTGAGCAACGTCCAGGCACGGAGCCCTTTGGAGCCGCTCTCTATACGCCGAGTGTAGGGAAACGCCCTGCACTCTCTCCTGGAGCAGATTCGATTCCCCACCAAACCCACACTTTCACGAACAGACTTCTGGCACGTCTCACATGCCTTTGAGGTCTTACGCCTTGCCCTAGCCTGAGCTGCCCTGAGAGACCCCTCGGCCTCGCATTCCATCTAGGACCTCCTGCCTGAAATCACCCTGCCTCCAAGCGAAAGTCGGCTTGCGTTCTTACTGCGATTTAAGCCCTGTGCTTCCTGTGGCCCTGCAGGCTTTGGAATAGCCACAGGCCCCAGAGGCGTAACTAGGCAGGGCATTCCTTGGTTGAGGCAGTTCACTTGACCCAGAACACCCTACTTCGGGGAGTTGGTTCAGGGAAGCAAACGCAGGGTAACATGTGTCTCTTTGGACTGGTTAGAAACCACAGGGAGGTAAGCTGAGTGTGCGCGTGGAAACGGGAGCCTGCTGGAACTATCCTTGCTTTCCCACTTGGAAGGCTGCATTCATGCTGCCTTGAAGCTGCCTGACGTCCCGTGCTGTTGACAGGCCTGGAAACCCGGTAGAAATGCTTCTGGGAAGAAGATGAGTTTGCTCCGTCTCAACCCGGTGCTTCCATGGCCGCGGTGGTGGTTAGCCTGACAAGCTCCAGAGCGAAAGGGAAACTCAACGTGAGAATTTGCCCCCAGTTTAGGCCCTGCGTAGCCGGGCAGGAAGGGCGGCATGCAGCAGTTTCCATGAGTTCGTAGTCCCCGTTCGGGTTTATTTTAACGAAATTACCCATTTGAGGATTCCTAGGCCCCTCGGGCGTGCATCCATTTCACTCCAAGGTCACTGAGGACCTTCAGACACCCCCCCACGCCGTGGTCCCGCTGAGCAACATCGAGGCCCATTGCTCTGCCCCTCGGAGGCCCTGTGTGCGTGCCGAGTGATGGGCAACACTCTGCACGTTCCTTGAGGAGAGCTACATTTCCAGAGCCCTCAAACAGCCTCAGGACCAGATTTCTGGTGAGTCCGAAGCTCCCAGGAAATATTTGTCGTCGCCCTTGTGAGAGCTGCTGTGAGAAAACACTCTGCTTTGCCTCCTTCGCGGGCCTCGTACCTGAAGGCACTCTGCTCGAGGAGAACGTCAGCATCTCGCAATGCTGAGTCGCTAACGGGACAGCCAGATTGAGCACAGGCTTGGAGGGAAGACCCTGACGTGAGGTGCAGAAGCGGAGCCGCGCAGCAGTTTCCATGAGGCCGTAGCCTCTGCTCTGCGTGTCTTTAACGGCAGTAGAGTTTCCTGGACACCTGGGAGGCTCGCGGGGGCACCCTGTTCCAGGCTGGAACACGGAGTACTCCCAGGCACCCCTGGGTCTGCTGAGCAACGTCCAGGCCCGGAGCCCTTTGGAGCCGCTCTCTATACGCCGAGTGTAGGGAAACGCCCTGCACTCTCTCCTGGAGCAGATTCGATTCCCCACCAAACCCACACTTTCACGAACAGACTTCTGGCACGTCTCACATGCCTTTGAGGTCTTACGCCTTGCCCTAGCCTGAGCTGCCCTGAGAGACCCCTCGGCCTCGCATTCCATCTAGAACCTCCTGCCTGAAATCACCCTGCCTCCAAGCGAAAGTCGGCTTGCGTTCTTAGTGCGATTTAAGCCCTGTGCTTCCTGTGGCCCTGCAGGCTTTGGAATAGCCACAGGCCCCAGAGGCGTAACTAGGCAGGGCATTCCTTGGTTGAGGCAGTTCACTTGACCCAGAACACCCTGCTTCGGGGAGTTGGTTCAGGGAAGCAAACGCAGGGTAACATGTGTCTCTTTGGACTGGTTAGAAACCACAGGGAGGTAAGCTGAGTGTGCGCGTGGAAACGGGAGCCTGCTGGAACTATCCTTGCTTTCCCACTTGGAAGGCTGCATTCATGCTGCCTTGAAGCTGCCTGACGTCCCCTGCTGTTGACAGGCCTGGAAACCCTGTCGAAATGCTTCTGGGAAGAAAATGAGTTTGCTCCGTCTCAACCCGGTGCTTCCATGGCCGCGGTGGTGGTTAGCCTGACAAGCTCCAGAGCGAAAGGGAAACTCAACGTGAGAATTTGCCTCCAGTTTAGGTCCTGCGTAGCCGGGTAGGAAGGGCGGCATGCAGCAGTTTCCATGAGTTCGTAGTCCCCGTTCGGGTTTATTTTAACGAAATTACCCATTTGAGGACTCCTAGGCCCCTCGGGTGTGCATCCATTTCCCTCCAAGGTCACTGACGACCTCCAGACACCCCCTACGCCGTGGTCCCGCTGAGCAACATCGAGGCCCATTGCTCTGCCCCTCGGAGGCCCTGTGTGCGTGCCGAGTGATGGGCAACACTCTGCACGTTCCTTGAGGAGAGCTACATTTCCAGAGCCCTCAAACAGCCTCAGGACCAGATTTCTGGTGAGTCCGAAGCTCCCAGGAAATATTTGTCGTCGCCCTTGTGAGAGCTGCCGTGAGAAAACACTCTGCTTTGCCTCCTTCGCGGGCCTCGTACCTGAAGGCACTCTGCTCGAGGAGAACGTCAGCATCTCGCAATGCTGAGTCGCTAACGGGACAGCCAGATTGAGCACAGGCCTGGAGGGAAGGCCCTGACGTGAGGTGCAGAAGCGGAGCCGCGCAGCAGTTTCCATGAGGCCGTAGCCTCTGCTCTGCGTGTCTTTAACGGCAGTAGAGTTTCCTGGACACCTGGGAGGCTCGCGGGGGCACCCTGTTCCAGGCTGGAACACGGAGTACTCCCAGGCACCCCTGGGTCTGCTGAGCAACGTCCAGGCCCGGAGCCCTTTGGAGCCGCTCTCTATACGCCGAGTGTAGGGAAACGCCCTGCACTCTCTCCTGGAGCAGATTCGATTCCCCACCAAACCCACACTTTCACGAACAGACTTCTGGCACGTCTCACATGCCTTTGAGGTCTTACGCCTTGCCCTAGCCTGAGCTGCCCTGAGAGACCCCTCGGCCTCGCATTGCATCTAGGACCTCCTGCCTGAAATCACCCTGCCTCCAAGCGAAAGTCGGCTTGCGTTCTTACTGCGATTTAAGCCCTGTGCTTCCTGTGGCCCTGCAGGCTTTGGAATAGCCACAGGCCCCAGAGGCGTAACTAGGCAGGGCATTCCTTGGTTGAGGCAGTTCACTTGACCCAGAACACCCTACTTCGGGGAGTTGGTTCAGGGAAGCAAACGCAGGGTAACATGTGTCTCTTTGGACTGGTTAGAAACCACAGGGAGGTAAGCTGAGTGTGCGCGTGGAAACGGGAGCCTGCTGGAACTATCCTTGCTTTCCCACTTGGAAGGCTGCATTCATGCTGCCTTGAAGCTGCCTGACGTCCCGTGCTGTTGACAGGCCTGGAAACCCGGTAGAAATGCTTCTGGGAAGAAGATGAGTTTGCTCCGTCTCAACCCGGTGCTTCCATGGCCGCGGTGGTGGTTAGCCTGACAAGCTCCAGAGCGAAAGGGAAACTCAACGTGAGAATTTGCCCCCAGTTTAGGCCCTGCGTAGCCGGGCAGGAAGGGCGGCATGCAGCAGTTTCCATGAGTTCGTAGTCCCCGTTCGGGTTTATTTTAACGAAATTACCCATTTGAGGATTCCTAGGCCCCTCGGGCGTGCATCCATTTCACTCCAAGGTCACTGAGGACCTTCAGACACCCCCCCACGCCGTGGTCCCGCTGAGCAACATCGAGGCCCATTGCTCTGCCCCTCGGAGGCCCTGTGTGCGTGCCGAGTGATGGGCAACACTCTGCACGTTCCTTGAGGAGAGCTACATTTCCAGAGCCCTCAAACAGCCTCAGGACCAGATTTCTGGTGAGTCCGAAGCTCCCAGGAAATATTTGTCGTCGCCCTTGTGAGAGCTGCTGTGAGAAAACACTCTGCTTTGCCTCCTTCGCGGGCCTCGTACCTGAAGGCACTCTGCTCGAGGAGAACGTCAGCATCTCGCAATGCTGAGTCGCTAACGGGACAGCCAGATTGAGCACAGGCTTGGAGGGAAGACCCTGACGTGAGGTGCAGAAGCGGAGCCGCGCAGCAGTTTCCATGAGGCCGTAGCCTCTGCTCTGCGTGTCTTTAACGGCAGTAGAGTTTCCTGGACACCTGGGAGGCTCGCGGGGGCACCCTGTTCCAGGCTGGAACACGGAGTACTCCCAGGCACCCCTGGGTCTGCTGAGCAACGTCCAGGCACGGAGCCCTTTGGAGCCGCTCTCTATACGCCGAGTGTAGGGAAACGCCCTGCACTCTCTCCTGGAGCAGATTCGATTCCCCACCAAACCCACACTTTCACGAACAGACTTCTGGCACGTCTCACATGCCTTTGAGGTCTTACGCCTTGCCCTAGCCTGAGCTGCCCTGAGAGACCCCTCGGCCTCGCATTGCATCTAGGACCTCCTGCCTGAAATCACCCTGCCTCCAAGCGAAAGTCGGCTTGCGTTCTTACTGCGATTTAAGCCCTGTGCTTCCTGTGGCCCTGCAGGCTTTGGAATAGCCAAAGGCCCCAGAGGCGTAACTAGGCAGGGCATTCCTTGGTTGAGGCAGTTCATTTGACCCAGAACACCCTACTTCGGGGAGTTGGTTCAGGGAAGCAAACGCAGGGTAACATGTGTCTCTTTGGACTGGTTAGAAACCACAGGGAGGTAAGCTGAGTGTGCGCGTGGAAACGGGAGCCTGCTGGAACTATCCTTGCTTTCCCACTTGGAAGGCTGCATTCATGCTGCCTTGAAGCTGCCTGACGTCCCCTGCTGTTGACAGGCCTGGAAACCCGGTCGAAATGCTTCTGGGAAGAAAATGAGTTTGCTCCGTCTCAACCCGGTGCTTCCATGGCCGCGGTGGTGGTTAGCCTGACAAGCTCCAGAGCGAAAGGGAAACTCAACGTGAGAATTTGCCTCCAGTTTAGGTCCTGCGTAGCCGGGTAGGAAGGGCGGCATGCAGCAGTTTCCATGAGTTCGTAGTCCCCGTTCGGGTTTACTTTAACGAAATTACCCATTTGAGGACTCCTAGGCCCCTCGGGCGTGCATCCATTTCCCTCCAAGGTCACTGAGGACCTCCAGACACCCCCCACGCCGTGGTCCCGCTGAGCAACATCGAGGCCCATTGCTCTGCCCCTCGGAGGCCCTGTGTGCGTGCCGAGTGATGGGCAACACTCTGCACGTTCCTTGAGGAGAGCTACATTTCCAGAGCCCTCAAACAGCCTCAGGACCAGATTTCTGGTGAGTCCGAAGCTCCCAGGAAATATTTGTCGTCGCCCTTGTGAGAGCTGCCGTGAGAAAACACTCTGCTTTGCCTCCTTCGCGGGCCTCGTACCTGAAGGCACTCTGCTCGAGGAGAACGTCAGCATCTCGCAATGCTGAGTCGCTAACGGGACAGCCAGATTGAGCACAGGCCTGGAGGGAAGGCCCTGACGTGAGGTGCAGAAGCGGAGCCGCGCAGCAGTTTCCATGAGGCCGTAGCCTCTGCTCTGCGTGTCTTTAACGGCAGTAGAGTTTCCTGGACACCTGGGAGGCTCGCGGGGGCACCCTGTTCCAGGCTGGAACACGGAGTACTCCCAGGCACCCCTGGGTCTGCTGAGCAACGTCCAGGCACGGAGCCCTTTGGAGCCGCTCTCTATACGCCGAGTGTAGGGAAACGCCCTGCACTCTCTCCTGGAGCAGATTCGATTCCCCACCAAACCCACACTTTCACGAACAGACTTCTGGCACGTCTCACATGCCTTTGAGGTCTTACGCCTTGCCCTAGCCTGAGCTGCCCTGAGAGACCCCTCGGCCTCGCATTGCATGTAGGACCTCCTGCCTGAAATCACCCTGCCTCCAAGCGAAAGTTGGCTTGCGTTCTTACTGCGATTTAAGCCCTGTGCTTCCTGTGGCCCTGCAGGCTTTGGAATAGCCACAGGCCCCAGAGGCGTAACTAGGCAGGGCATTCCTTGGTTGAGGCAGTTCACTTGACCCAGAACACCCTACTTCGGCGAGTTGGTTCAGGGAAGCAAACGCAGGGTAACATGTGTCTCTTTGGACTGGTTAGAAACCACAGGGAGGTAAGCTGAGTGTGCGCGTGGAAACGGGAGCCTGCTGGAACTATCCTTGCTTTCCCACTTGGAAGGCTGCATTCATGCTGCCTTGAAGCTGCCTGACGTCCCGTGCTGTTGACAGGCCTGGAAACCCGGTAGAAATGCTTCTGGGAAGAAAATGAGTTTGCTCCGTCTCAACCCGGTGCTTCCATGGCCGCGGTGGTGGTTAGCCTGACAAGCTCCAGAGCGAAAGGGAAACTCAACGTGAGAATTTGCCCCCAGTTTAGGCCCTGCGTAGCCGGGCAGGAAGGGCGGCATGCAGCAGTTTCCATGAGTTCGTAGTCCCCGTTCGGGTTTATTTTAACGAAATTACCCATTTGAGGACTCCTAGGCCCCTCGGGTGTGCATCCATTTCCCTCCAAGGTCACTGAGGACCTTCAGACACCCCCCCACGCCGTGGTCCCGCTGAGCAACATCGAGGCCCATTGCTCTGCCCCTCGGAGGCCCTGTGTGCGTGCCGAGTGATGGGCAACACTCTGCACGTTCCTTGAGGAGAGCTACATTTCCAGAGCCCTCAAACAGCCTCAGGACCAGATTTCTGGTGAGTCCGAAGCTCCCAGGAAATATTTGTCGTCGCCCTTGTGAGAGCTGCCGTGAGAAAACACTCTGCTTTGCCTCCTTCGCGGGCCTCGTACCTGAAGGCACTCTGCTCGAGGAGAACGTCAGCATCTCGCAATGCTGAGTCGCTAACGGGACAGCCAGATTGAGCACAGGCCTGGAGGGAAGACCCTGACGTGAGGTGCAGAAGCGGAGCCGCGCAGCAGTTTCCATGAGGCCGTAGCCTCTGCTCTGCGTGTCTTTAACGGCAGTAGAGTTTCCTGGACACCTGGGAGGCTCGCGGGGGCACCCTGTTCCAGGCTGGAACACGGAGTACTCCCAGGCACCCCTGGGTCTGCTGAGCAACGTCCAGGCACGGAGCCCTTTGGAGCCGCTCTCTATACGCCGAGTGTAGGGAAACGCCCTGCACTCTCTCCTGGAGCAGATTCGATTCCCCACCAAACCCACACTTTCACGAACAGACTTCTGGCACGTCTCACATGCCTTTGAGGTCTTACGCCTTGCCCTAGCCTGAGCTGCCCTGAGAGACCCCTCGGCCTCGCATTCCATCTAGGACCTCCTGCCTGAAATCACCCTGCCTCCAAGCGAAAGTCGGCTTGCGTTCTTACTGCGATTTAAGCCCTGTGCTTCCTGTGGCCCTGCAGGCTTTGGAATAGCCACAGGCCCCAGAGGCGTAACTAGGCAGGGCATTCCTTGGTTGAGGCAGTTCACTTGACCCAGAACACCCTACTTCGGGGAGTTGGTTCAGGGAAGCAAACGCAGGGTAACATGTGTCTCTTTGGACTGGTTAGAAACCACAGGGAGGTAAGCTGAGTGTGCGCGTGGAAACGGGAGCCTGCTGGAACTATCCTTGCTTTCCCACTTGGAAGGCTGCATTCATGCTGCCTTGAAGCTGCCTGACGTCCCGTGCTGTTGACAGGCCTGGAAACCCGGTAGAAATGCTTCTGGGAAGAAGATGAGTTTGCTCCGTCTCAACCCGGTGCTTCCATGGCCGCGGTGGTGGTTAGCCTGACAAGCTCCAGAGCGAAAGGGAAACTCAACGTGAGAATTTGCCTCCAGTTTAGGTCCTGCGTAGCCGGGTAGGAAGGGCGGCATGCAGCAGTTTCCATGAGTTCGTAGTCCCCGTTCGGGTTTATTTTAACGAAATTACCCATTTGAGGACTCCTAGGCCCCTCGGGTGTGCATCCATTTCCCTCCAAGGTCACTGACGACCTCCAGACACCCCCTACGCCGTGGTCCCGCTGAGCAACATCGAGGCCCATTGCTCTGCCCCTCGGAGGCCCTGTGTGCGTGCCGAGTGATGGGCAACACTCTGCACGTTCCTTGAGGAGAGCTACATTTCCAGAGCCCTCAAACAGCCTCAGGACCAGATTTCTGGTGAGTCCGAAGCTCCCAGGAAATATTTGTCGTCGCCCTTGTGAGAGCTGCCGTGAGAAAACACTCTGCTTTGCCTCCTTCGCGGGCCTCGTACCTGAAGGCACTCTGCTCGAGGAGAACGTCAGCATCTCGCAATGCTGAGTCGCTAACGGGACAGCCAGATTGAGCACAGGCCTGGAGGGAAGGCCCTGACGTGAGGTGCAGAAGCGGAGCCGCGCAGCAGTTTCCATGAGGCCGTAGCCTCTGCTCTGCGTGTCTTTAACGGCAGTAGAGTTTCCTGGACACCTGGGAGGCTCGCGGGGGCACCCTGTTCCAGGCTGGAACACGGAGTACTCCCAGGCACCCCTGGGTCTGCTGAGCAACGTCCAGGCCCGGAGCCCTTTGGAGCCGCTCTCTATACGCCGAGTGTAGGGAAACGCCCTGCACTCTCTCCTGGAGCAGATTCGATTCCCCACCAAACCCACACTTTCACGAACAGACTTCTGGCACGTCTCACATGCCTTTGAGGTCTTACGCCTTGCCCTAGCCTGAGCTGCCCTGAGAGACCCCTCGGCCTCGCATTGCATCTAGGACCTCCTGCCTGAAATCACCCTGCCTCCAAGCGAAAGTCGGCTTGCGTTCTTACTGCGATTTAAGCCCTGTGCTTCCTGTGGCCCTGCAGGCTTTGGAATAGCCACAGGCCCCAGAGGCGTAACTAGGCAGGGCATTCCTTGGTTGAGGCAGTTCACTTGACCCAGAACACCCTACTTCGGGGAGTTGGTTCAGGGAAGCAAACGCAGGGTAACATGTGTCTCTTTGGACTGGTTAGAAACCACAGGGAGGTAAGCTGAGTGTGCGCGTGGAAACGGGAGCCTGCTGGAACTATCCTTGCTTTCCCACTTGGAAGGCTGCATTCATGCTGCCTTGAAGCTGTCTGACGTCCCCTGCTGTTGACAGGCCTGGAAACCCGGTCGAAATGCTTCTGGGAAGAAAATGAGTTTGCTCCGTCTCAACCCGGTGCTTCCATGGCCGCGGTGGTGGTTAGCCTGACAAGCTCCAGAGCGAAAGGGAAACTCAACGTGAGAATTTGCCTCCAGTTTAGGCCCTGCGTAGCCGGGTAGGAAGGGCGGCATGCAGCAGTTTCCATGAGTTCGTAGTCCCCGTTCGGGTTTATTTTAACGAAATTACCCATTTGAGGACTCCTAGGCCCCTCGGGTGTGCATCCATTTCCCTCCAAGGTCACTGACGACCTCCAGACACCCCCTACGCCGTGGTCCCGCTGAGCAACATCGAGGCCCATTGCTCTGCCCCTCGGAGGCCCTGTGTGCGTGCCGAGTGATGGGCAACACTCTGCACGTTCCTTGAGGAGAGCTACATTTCCAGAGCCCTCAAACAGCCTCAGGACCAGATTTCTGGTGAGTCCGAAGCTCCCAGGAAATATTTGTCGTCGCCCTTGTGAGAGCTGCCGTGAGAAAACACTCTGCTTTGCCTCCTTCGCGGGCCTCGTACCTGAAGGCACTCTGCTCGAGGAGAACGTCAGCATCTCGCAATGCTGAGTCGCTAACGGGACAGCCAGATTGAGCACAGGCCTGGAGGGAAGGCCCTGACGTGAGGTGCAGAAGCGGAGCCGCGCAGCAGTTTCCATGAGGCCGTAGCCTCTGCTCTGCGTGTCTTTAACGGCAGTAGAGTTTCCTGGACACCTGGGAGGCTCGCGGGGGCACCCTGTTCCAGGCTGGAACACGGAGTACTCCCAGGCACCCCTGGGTCTGCTGAGCAACGTCCAGGCCCGGAGCCCTTTGGAGCCGCTCTCTATACGCCGAGTGTAGGGAAACGCCCTGCACTCTCTCCTGGAGCAGATTCGATTCCCCACCAAACCCACACTTTCACGAACAGACTTCTGGCACGTCTCACATGCCTTTGAGGTCTTACGCCTTGCCCTAGCCTGAGCTGCCCTGAGAGACCCCTCGGCCTCGCATTGCATCTAGGACCTCCTGCCTGAAATCACCCTGCCTCCAAGCGAAAGTCGGCTTGCGTTCTTACTGCGATTTAAGCCCTGTGCTTCCTGTGGCCCTGCAGGCTTTGGAATAGCCACAGGCCCCAGAGGCGTAACTAGGCAGGGCATTCCTTGGTTGAGGCAGTTCACTTGACCCAGAACACCCTACTTCGGGGAGTTGGTTCAGGGAAGCAAACGCAGGGTAACATGTGTCTCTTTGGACTGGTTAGAAACCACAGGGAGGTAAGCTGAGTGTGCGCGTGGAAACGGGAGCCTGCTGGAACTATCCTTGCTTTCCCACTTGGAAGGCTGCATTCATGCTGCCTTGAAGCTGTCTGACGTCCCCTGCTGTTGACAGGCCTGGAAACCCGGTCGAAATGCTTCTGGGAAGAAAATGAGTTTGCTCCGTCTCAACCCGGTGCTTCCATGGCCGCGGTGGTGGTTAGCCTGACAAGCTCCAGAGCGAAAGGGAAACTCAACGTGAGAATTTGCCTCCAGTTTAGGCCCTGCGTAGCCGGGTAGGAAGGGCGGCATGCAGCAGTTTCCATGAGTTCGTAGTCCCCGTTCGGGTTTATTTTAACGAAATTACCCATTTGAGGACTCCTAGGCCCCTCGGGCGTGCATCCATTTCCCTCCAAGGTCACTGAGGACCTCCAGACACCCCCCACGCCGTGGTCCCGCTGAGCAACATCGAGGCCCATTGCTCTGCCCCTCGGAGGCCCTGTGTGCGTGCCGAGTGATGGGCAACACTCTGCACGTTCCTTGAGGAGAGCTACATTTCCAGAGCCCTCAAACAGCCTCAGGACCAGATTTCTGGTGAGTCCGAAGCTCCCAGGAAATATTTGTCGTCGCCCTTGTGAGAGCTGCCGTGAGAAAACACTCTGCTTTGCCTCCTTCGCGGGCCTCGTACCTGAAGGCACTCTGCTCGAGGAGAACGTCAGCATCTCGCAATGCTGAGTCGCTAACGGGACAGCCAGATTGAGCACAGGCTTGGAGGGAAGGCCCTGACGTGAGGTGCAGAAGCGGAGCCGCGCAGCAGTTTCCATGAGGCCGTAGCCTCTGCTCTGCGTGTCTTTAACGGCAGTAGAGTTTCCTGGACACCTGGGAGGCTCGCGGGGGCACCCTGTTCCAGGCTGGAACACGGAGTACTCCCAGGCACCCCTGGGTCTGCTGAGCAACGTCCAGGCCCGGAGCCCTTTGGAGCCGCTCTCTATACGCCGAGTGTAGGGAAACGCCCTGCACTCTCTCCTGGAGCAGATTCGATTCCCCACCAAACCCACACTTTCACGAACAGACTTCTGGCACGTCTCACATGCCTTTGAGGTCTTACGCCTTGCCCTAGCCTGAGCTGCCCTGAGAGACCCCTCGGCCTCGCATTCCATCTAGGACCTCCTGCCTGAAATCACCCTGCCTCCAAGCGAAAGTCGGCTTGCGTTCTTAGTGCGATTTAAGCCCTGTGCTTCCTGTGGCCCTGCAGGCTTTGGAATAGCCACAGGCCCCAGAGGCGTAACTAGGCAGGGCATTCCTTGGTTGAGGCAGTTCACTTGACCCAGAACACCCTGCTTCGGGGAGTTGGTTCAGGGAAGCAAACGCAGGGTAACATGTGTCTCTTTGCACTGGTTAGAAACCACAGGGAGGTAAGCTGAGTGTGCGCGTGGAAACGGGAGCCTGCTGGAACTATCCTTGCTTTCCCACTTGGAAGGCTGCATTCATGCTGCCTTGAAGCTGCCTGACGTCCCCTGCTGTTGACAGGCCTGGAAACCCTGTCGAAATGCTTCTGGGAAGAAAATGAGTTTGCTCCGTCTCAACCCGGTGCTTCCATGGCCGCGGTGGTGGTTAGCCTGACAAGCTCCAGAGCGAAAGGGAAACTCAACGTGAGAATTTGCCTCCAGTTTAGGTCCTGCGTAGCCGGGTAGGAAGGGCGGCATGCAGCAGTTTCCATGAGTTCGTAGTCCCCGTTCGGGTTTATTTTAACGAAATTACCCATTTGAGGACTCCTAGGCCCCTCGGGTGTGCATCCATTTCCCTCCAAGGTCACTGACGACCTCCAGACACCCCCTACGCCGTGGTCCCGCTGAGCAACATCGAGGCCCATTGCTCTGCCCCTCGGAGGCCCTGTGTGCGTGCCGAGTGATGGGCAACACTCTGCACGTTCCTTGAGGAGAGCTACATTTCCAGAGCCCTCAAACAGCCTCAGGACCAGATTTCTGGTGAGTCCGAAGCTCCCAGGAAATATTTGTCGTCGCCCTTGTGAGAGCTGCCGTGAGAAAACACTCTGCTTTGCCTCCTTCGCGGGCCTCGTACCTGAAGGCACTCTGCTCGAGGAGAACGTCAGCATCTCGCAATGCTGAGTCGCTAACGGGACAGCCAGATTGAGCACAGGCCTGGAGGGAAGGCCCTGACGTGAGGTGCAGAAGCGGAGCCGCGCAGCAGTTTCCATGAGGCCGTAGCCTCTGCTCTGCGTGTCTTTAACGGCAGTAGAGTTTCCTGGACACCTGGGAGGCTCGCGGGGGCACCCTGTTCCAGGCTGGAACACGGAGTACTCCCAGGCACCCCTGGGTCTGCTGAGCAACGTCCAGGCACGGAGCCCTTTGGAGCCGCTCTCTATACGCCGAGTGTAGGGAAACGCCCTGCACTCTCTCCTGGAGCAGATTCGATTCCCCACCAAACCCACACTTTCACGAACAGACTTCTGGCACGTCTCACATGCCTTTGAGGTCTTACGCCTTGCCCTAGCCTGAGCTGCCCTGAGAGACCCCTCGGCCTCGCATTGCATCTAGGACCTCCTGCCTGAAATCACCCTGCCTCCAAGCGAAAGTCGGCTTGCGTTCTTACTGCGATTTAAGCCCTGTGCTTCCTGTGGCCCTGCAGGCTTTGGAATAGCCACAGGCCCCAGAGGCGTAACTAGGCAGGGCATTCCTTGGTTGAGGCAGTTCACTTGACCCAGAACACCCTACTTCGGGGAGTTGGTTCAGGGAAGCAAACGCAGGGTAACATGTGTCTCTTTGGACTGGTTAGAAACCACAGGGAGGTAAGCTGAGTGTGCGCGTGGAAACGGGAGCCTGCTGGAACTATCCTTGCTTTCCCACTTGGAAGGCTGCATTCATGCTGCCTTGAAGCTGTCTGACGTCCCCTGCTGTTGACAGGCCTGGAAACCCGGTCGAAATGCTTCTGGGAAGAAAATGAGTTTGCTCCGTCTCAACCCGGTGCTTCCATGGCCGCGGTGGTGGTTAGCCTGACAAGCTCCAGAGCGAAAGGGAAACTCAACGTGAGAATTTGCCTCCAGTTTAGGTCCTGCGTAGCCGGGTAGGAAGGGCGGCATGCAGCAGTTTCCATGAGTTCGTAGTCCCCGTTCGGGTTTATTTTAACGAAATTACCCATTTGAGGACTCCTAGGCCCCTCGGGCGTGCATCCATTTCCCTCCAAGGTCACTGAGGACCTCCAGACACCCCCCACGCCGTGGTCCCGCTGAGCAACATCGAGGCCCATTGCTCTGCCCCTCGGAGGCCCTGTGTGCGTGCCGAGTGATGGGCAACACTCTGCACGTTCCTTGAGGAGAGCTACATTTCCAGAGCCCTCAAACAGCCTCAGGACCAGATTTCTGGTGAGTCCGAAGCTCCCAGGAAATATTTGTCGTCGCCCTTGTGAGAGCTGCCGTGAGAAAACACTCTGCTTTGCCTCCTTCGCGGGCCTCGTACCTGAAGGCACTCTGCTCGAGGAGAACGTCAGCATCTCGCAATGCTGAGTCGCTAACGGGACAGCCAGATTGAGCACAGGCCTGGAGGGAAGGCCCTGACGTGAGGTGCAGAAGCGGAGCCGCGCAGCAGTTTCCATGAGGCCGTAGCCTCTGCTCTGCGTGTCTTTAACGGCAGTAGAGTTTCCTGGACACCTGGGAGGCTCGCGGGGGCACCCTGTTCCAGGCTGGAACACGGAGTACTCCCAGGCACCCCTGGGTCTGCTGAGCAACGTCCAGGCACGGAGCCCTTTGGAGCCGCTCTCTATACGCCGAGTGTAGGGAAACGCCCTGCACTCTCTCCTGGAGCAGATTCGATTCCCCACCAAACCCACACTTTCACGAACAGACTTCTGGCACGTCTCACATGCCTTTGAGGTCTTACGCCTTGCCCTAGCCTGAGCTGCCCTGAGAGACCCCTCGGCCTCGCATTGCATCTAGGACCTCCTGCCTGAAATCACCCTGCCTCCAAGCGAAAGTCGCCTTGCGTTCTTACTGCGATTTAAGCCCTGTGCTTCCTGTGGCCCTGCAGGCTTTGGAATAGCCACAGGCCCCAGAGGCGTAACTAGGCAGGGCATTCCTTGGTTGAGGCAGTTCACTTGACCCAGAACACCCTGCTTCGGGGAGTTGGTTCAGGGAAGCAAACGCAGGGTAACATGTGTCTCTTTGGACTGGTTAGAAACCACAGGGAGGTAAGCTGAGTGTGCGCGTGGAAACGGGAGCCTGCTGGAACTATCCTTGCTTTCCCACTTGGAAGGCTGCATTCATGCTGCCTTGAAGCTGCCTGACGTCCCCTGCTGTTGACAGGCCTGGAAACCCTGTCGAAATGCTTCTGGGAAGAAAATGAGTTTGCTCCGTCTCAACCCGGTGCTTCCATGGCCGCGGTGGTGGTTAGCCTGACAAGCTCCAGAGCGAAAGGGAAACTCAACGTGAGAATTTGCCTCCAGTTTAGGTCCTGCGTAGCCGGGTAGGAAGGGCGGCATGCAGCAGTTTCCATGAGTTCGTAGTCCCCGTTCGGGTTTATTTTAACGAAATTACCCATTTGAGGACTCCTAGGCCCCTCGGGTGTGCATCCATTTCCCTCCAAGGTCACTGACGACCTCCAGACACCCCCTACGCCGTGGTCCCGCTGAGCAACATCGAGGCCCATTGCTCTGCCCCTCGGAGGCCCTGTGTGCGTGCCGAGTGATGGGCAACACTCTGCACGTTCCTTGAGGAGAGCTACATTTCCAGAGCCCTCAAACAGCCTCAGGACCAGATTTCTGGTGAGTCCGAAGCTCCCAGGAAATATTTGTCGTCGCCCTTGTGAGAGCTGCCGTGAGAAAACACTCTGCTTTGCCTCCTTCGCGGGCCTCGTACCTGAAGGCACTCTGCTCGAGGAGAACGTCAGCATCTCGCAATGCTGAGTCGCTAACGGGACAGCCAGATTGAGCACAGGCCTGGAGGGAAGGCCCTGACGTGAGGTGCAGAAGCGGAGCCGCGCAGCAGTTTCCATGAGGCCGTAGCCTCTGCTCTGCGTGTCTTTAACGGCAGTAGAGTTTCCTGGACACCTGGGAGGCTCGCGGGGGCACCCTGTTCCAGGCTGGAACACGGAGTACTCCCAGGCACCCCTGGGTCTGCTGAGCAACGTCCAGGCCCGGAGCCCTTTGGAGCCGCTCTCTATACGCCGAGTGTAGGGAAACGCCCTGCACTCTCTCCTGGAGCAGATTCGATTCCCCACCAAACCCACACTTTCACGAACAGACTTCTGGCACGTCTCACATGCCTTTGAGGTCTTACGCCTTGCCCTAGCCTGAGCTGCCCTGAGAGACCCCTCGGCCTCGCATTCCATCTAGAACCTCCTGCCTGAAATCACCCTGCCTCCAAGCGAAAGTCGGCTTGCATTCTTAGTGCGATTTAAGCCCTGTGCTTCCTGTGGCCCTGCAGGCTTTGGAATAGCCACAGGCCCCAGAGGCGTAACTAGGCAGGGCATTCCTTGGTTGAGGCAGTTCACTTGACCCAGAACACCCTGCTTCGGGGAGTTGGTTTAGGGAAGCAAACGCAGGGTAACATGTGTCTCTTTGGACTGGTTAGAAACCACAGGGAGGTAAGCTGAGTGTGCGCGTGGAAACGGGAGCCTGCTGGAACTATCCTTGCTTTCCCACTTGGAAGGCTGCATTCATGCTGCCTTGAAGCTGCCTGACGTCCCCTGCTGTTGACAGGCCTGGAAACCCTGTCGAAATGCTTCTGGGAAGAAAATGAGTTTGCTCCGTCTCAACCCGGTGCTTCCATGGCCGCGGTGGTGGTTAGCCTGACAAGCTCCAGAGCGAAAGGGAAACTCAACGTGAGAATTTGCCTCCAGTTTAGGTCCTGCGTAGCCGGGCAGGAAGGGCGGCATGCAGCAGTTTCCATGAGTTCGTAGTCCCCGTTCGGGTTTATTTTAACGAAATTACCCATTTGAGGACTCCTAGGCCCCTCGGGCGTGCATCCATTTCCCTCCAAGGTCACTGACGACCTCCAGACACCCCCCACGCCGTGGTCCCGCTGAGCAACATCGAGGCCCATTGCTCTGCCCCTCGGAGGCCCTGTGTGCGTGCCGAGTGATGGGCAACACTCTGCACGTTCCTTGAGGAGAGCTACATTTCCAGAGCCCTCAAACAGCCTCAGGACCAGATTTCTGGTGAGTCCGAAGCTCCCAGGAAATATTTGTCGTCGCCCTTGTGAGAGCTGCCGTGAGAAAACACTCTGCTTTGCCTCCTTCGCGGGCCTCGTACCTGAAGGCACTCTGCTCGAGGAGAACGTCAGCATCTCGCAATGCTGAGTCGCTAACGGGACAGCCAGATTGAGCACAGGCCTGGAGGGAAGGCCCTGACGTGAGGTGCAGAAGCGGAGCCGCGCAGCAGTTTCCATGAGGCCGTAGCCTCTGCTCTGCGTGTCTTTAACGGCAGTAGAGTTTCCTGGACACCTGGGAGGCTCGCGGGGGCACCCTGTTCCAGGCTGGAACACGGAGTACTCCCAGGCACCCCTGGGTCTGCTGAGCAACGTCCAGGCACGGAGCCCTTTGGAGCCGCTCTCTATACGCCGAGTGTAGGGAAACGCCCTGCACTCTCTCCTGGAGCAGATTCGATTCCCCACCAAACCCACACTTTCACGAACAGACTTCTGGCACGTCTCACATGCCTTTGAGGTCTTACGCCTTGCCCTAGCCTGAGCTGCCCTGAGAGACCCCTCGGCCTCGCATTGCATCTAGGACCTCCTGCCTGAAATCACCCTGCCTCCAAGCGAAAGTCGCCTTGCGTTCTTACTGCGATTTAAGCCCTGTGCTTCCTGTGGCCCTGCAGGCTTTGGAATAGCCACAGGCCCCAGAGGCGTAACTAGGCAGGGCATTCCTTGGTTGAGGCAGTTCACTTGACCCAGAACACCCTGCTTCGGGGAGTTGGTTCAGGGAAGCAAACGCAGGGTAACATGTGTCTCTTTGGACTGGTTAGAAACCACAGGGAGGTAAGCTGAGTGTGCGCGTGGAAACGGGAGCCTGCTGGAACTATCCTTGCTTTCCCACTTGGAAGGCTGCATTCATGCTGCCTTGAAGCTGCCTGACGTCCCCTGCTGTTGACAGGCCTGGAAACCCTGTCGAAATGCTTCTGGGAAGAAAATGAGTTTGCTCCGTCTCAACCCGGTGCTTCCATGGCCGCGGTGGTGGTTAGCCTGACAAGCTCCAGAGCGAAAGGGAAACTCAACGTGAGAATTTGCCTCCAGTTTAGGTCCTGCGTAGCCGGGCAGGAAGGGCGGCATGCAGCAGTTTCCATGAGTTCGTAGTCCCCGTTCGGGTTTATTTTAACGAAATTACCCATTTGAGGACTCCTAGGCCCCTCGGGCGTGCATCCATTTCCCTCCAAGGTCACTGACGACCTCCAGACACCCCCCACGCCGTGGTCCCGCTGAGCAACATCGAGGCCCATTGCTCTGCCCCTCGGAGGCCCTGTGTGCGTGCCGAGTGATGGGCAACACTCTGCACGTTCCTTGAGGAGAGCTACATTTCCAGAGCCCTCAAACAGCCTCAGGACCAGATTTCTGGTGAGTCCGAAGCTCCCAGGAAATATTTGTCGTCGCCCTTGTGAGAGCTGCCGTGAGAAAACACTCTGCTTTGCCTCCTTCGCGGGCCTCGTACCTGAAGGCACTCTGCTCGAGGAGAACGTCAGCATCTCGCAATGCTGAGTCGCTAACGGGACAGCCAGATTGAGCACAGGCCTGGAGGGAAGGCCCTGACGTGAGGTGCAGAAGCGGAGCCGCGCAGCAGTTTCCATGAGGCCGTAGCCTCTGCTCTGCGTGTCTTTAACGGCAGTAGAGTTTCCTGGACACCTGGGAGGCTCGCGGGGGCACCCTGTTCCAGGCTGGAACACGGAGTACTCCCAGGCACCCCTGGGTCTGCTGAGCAACGTCCAGGCACGGAGCCCTTTGGAGCCGCTCTCTATACGCCGAGTGTAGGGAAACGCCCTGCACTCTCTCCTGGAGCAGATTCGATTCCCCACCAAACCCACACTTTCACGAACAGACTTCTGGCACGTCTCACATGCCTTTGAGGTCTTACGCCTTGCCCTAGCCTGAGCTGCCCTGAGAGACCCCTCGGCCTCGCATTGCATCTAGGACCTCCTGCCTGAAATCACCCTGCCTCCAAGCGAAAGTCGCCTTGCGTTCTTACTGCGATTTAAGCCCTGTGCTTCCTGTGGCCCTGCAGGCTTTGGAATAGCCACAGGCCCCAGAGGCGTAACTAGGCAGGGCATTCCTTGGTTGAGGCAGTTCACTTGACCCAGAACACCCTGCTTCGGGGAGTTGGTTCAGGGAAGCAAACGCAGGGTAACATGTGTCTCTTTGGACTGGTTAGAAACCACAGGGAGGTAAGCTGAGTGTGCGCGAGGAAACGGGAGCCTGCTGGAACTATCCTTGCTTTCCCACTTGGAAGGCTGCATTCATGCTGCCTTGAAGCTGCCTGACGTCCCCTGCTGTTGACAGGCCTGGAAACCCGGTAGAAATGCTTCTGGGAAGAAAATGAGTTTGCTCCGTCTCAACCCGGTGCTTCCATGGCCGCGGTGGTGGTTAGCCTGACAAGCTCCAGAGCGAAAGGGAAACTCAACGTGAGAATTTGCCTCCAGTTTAGGTCCTGCGTAGCCGGGTAGGAAGGGCGGCATGCAGCAGTTTCCATGAGTTCGTAGTCCCCGTTCGGGTTTATTTTAACGAAATTACCCATTTGAGGACTCCTAGGCCCCTCGGCTGTGCATCCATTTCCCTCCAAGGTCACTGAGGACCTCCAGACACCCCCCAAGCCGTGGTCCCGCTGAGCAACATCGAGGCCCATTGCTCTGCCCCTCGGAGGCCCTGTGTGCGTGCCGAGTGATGGGCAACACTCTGCACGTTCCTTGAGGAGAGCTACATTTCCAGAGCCCTCAAACAGCCTCAGGACCAGATTTCTGGTGAGTCCGAAGCTCCCAGGAAATATTTGTCGTCGCCCTTGTGAGAGCTGCCGTGAGAAAACACTCTGCTTTGCCTCCTTCGCGGGCCTCGTACCTGAAGGCACTCTGCTCGAGGAGAACGTCAGCATCTCGCAATGCTGAGTCGCTAACGGGACAGCCAGATTGAGCACAGGCCTGGAGGGAAGGCCCTGACGTGAGGTGCAGAAGCGGAGCCGCGCAGCAGTTTCCATGAGGCCGTAGCCTCTGCTCTGCGTGTCTTTAACGGCAGTAGAGTTTCCTGGACACCTGGGAGGCTCGCGGGGGCACCCTGTTCCAGGCTGGAACACGGAGTACTCCCAGGCACCCCTGGGTCTGCTGAGCAACGTCCAGGCACGGAGCCCTTTGGAGCCGCTCTCTATACGCCGAGTGTAGGGAAACGCCCTGCACTCTCTCCTGGAGCAGATTCGATTCCCCACCAAACCCACACTTTCACGAACAGACTTCTGGCACGTCTCACATGCCTTTGAGGTCTTACGCCTTGCCCTAGCCTGAGCTGCCCTGAGAGACCCCTCGGCCTCGCATTGCATCTAGGACCTCCTGCCTGAAATCACCCTGCCTCCAAGCGAAAGTCGCCTTGCATTCTTACTGCGATTTAAGCCCTGTGCTTCCTGTGGCCCTGCAGGCTTTGGAATAGCCACAGGCCCCAGAGGCGTAACTAGGCAGGGCATTCCTTGGTTGAGGCAGTTCACTTGACCCAGAACACCCTGCTTCGGGGAGTTGGTTCAGGGAAGCAAACGCAGGGTAACATGTGTCTCTTTGGACTGGTTAGAAACCACAGGGAGGTAAGCTGAGTGTGCGCGAGGAAACGGGAGCCTGCTGGAACTATCCTTGCTTTCCCACTTGGAAGGCTGCATTCATGCTGCCTTGAAGCTGTCTGACGTCCCCTGCTGTTGACAGGCCTGGAAACCCTGTCGAAATGCTTCTGGGAAGAAAATGAGTTTGCTCCGTCTCAACCCGGTGCTTCCATGGCCGCGGTGGTGGTTAGCCTGACAAGCTCCAGAGCGAAAGGGAAACTCAACGTGAGAATTTGCCCCCAGTTTAGGCCCTGCGTAGCCGGGTAGTAAGGGCGGCATGCAGCAGTTTCCATGAGTTCGTAGTCCCCGTTCGGGTTTATTTTAACGAAATTACCCATTTGAGGACTCCTAGGCCCCTCGGGCGTGCATCCATTTCCCTCCAAGGTCACTGAGGACCTCCAGACACCCCCCACGCCGTGGTCCCGCTGAGCAACATCGAGGCCCATTGCTCTGCCCCTCGGAGGCCCTGTGTGCGTGCCGAGTGATGGGCAACACTCTGCACGTTCCTTGAGGAGAGCTACATTTCCAGAGCCCTCAAACAGCCTCAGGACCAGATTTCTGGTGAGTCCGAAGCTCCCAGGAAATATTTGTCGTCGCCCTTGTGAGAGCTGCCGTGAGAAAACACTCTGCTTTGCCTCCTTCGCGGGCCTCGTACCTGAAGGCACTCTGCTCGAGGAGAACGTCAGCATCTCGCAATGCTGAGTCGCTAACGGGACAGCCAGATTGAGCACAGGCCTGGAGGGAAGGCCCTGACGTGAGGTGCAGAAGCGGAGCCGCGCAGCAGTTTCCATGAGGCCGTAGCCTCTGCTCTGCGTGTCTTTAACGGCAGTAGAGTTTCCTGGACACCTGGGAGGCTCGCGGGGGCACCCTGTTCCAGGCTGGAACACGGAGTACTCCCAGGCACCCCTGGGTCTGCTGAGCAACGTCCAGGCACGGAGCCCTTTGGAGCCGCTCTCTATACGCCGAGTGTAGGGAAACGCCCTGCACTCTCTCCTGGAGCAGATTCGATTCCCCACCAAACCCACACTTTCACGAACAGACTTCTGGCACGTCTCACATGCCTTTGAGGTCTTACGCCTTGCCCTAGCCTGAGCTGCCCTGAGAGACCCCTCGGCCTCGCATTCCATCTAGGACCTCCTGCCTGAAATCACCCTGCCTCCAAGCGAAAGTCGCCTTGCGTTCTTACTGCGATTTAAGCCCTGTGCTTCCTGTGGCCCTGCAGGCTTTGGAATAGCCACAGGCCCCAGAGGCGTAACTAGGCAGGGCATTCCTTGGTTGAGGCAGTTCACTTGACCCAGAACACCCTGCTTCGTGGAGTTGGTTCAGGGAAGCAAACGCAGGGTAACATGTGTCTCTTTGGACTGGTTAGAAACCACAGGGAGGTAAGCTGAGTGTGCGCGAGGAAACGGGAGCCTGCTGGAACTATCCTTGCTTTCCCACTTGGAAGGCTGCATTCATGCTGCCTTGAAGCTGCCTGACGTCCCCTGCTGTTGACAGGCCTGGAAACCCGGTCGAAATGCTTCTGGGAAGAAAATGAGTTTGCTCCGTCTCAACCCGGTGCTTCCATGGCCGCGGTGGTGGTTAGCCTGACAAGCTCCAGAGCGAAAGGGAAACTCAACGTGAGAATTTGCCTCCAGTTTAGGTCCTGCGTAGCCGGGTAGGAAGGGCGGCATGCAGCAGTTTCCATGAGTTCGTAGTCCCCGTTCGGGTTTATTTTAACGAAATTACCCATTTGAGGACTCCTAGGCCCCTCGGGCGTGCATCCATTTCCCTCCAAGGTCACTGAGGACCTCCAGACACCCCCCACGCCGTGGTCCCGCTGAGCAACATCGAGGCCCATTGCTCTGCCCCTCGGAGGCCCTGTGTGCGTGCCGAGTGATGGGCAACACTCTGCACGTTCCTTGAGGAGAGCTACATTTCCAGAGCCCTCAAACAGCCTCAGGACCAGATTTCTGGTGAGTCCGAAGCTCCCAGGAAATATTTGTCGTCGCCCTTGTGAGAGCTGCCGTGAGAAAACACTCTGCTTTGCCTCCTTCGCGGGCCTCGTACCTGAAGGCACTCTGCTCGAGGAGAACGTCAGCATCTCGCAATGCTGAGTCGCTAACGGGACAGCCAGATTGAGCACAGGCCTGGAGGGAAGGCCCTGACGTGAGGTGCAGAAGCGGAGCCGCGCAGCAGTTTCCATGAGGCCGTAGCCTCTGCTCTGCGTGTCTTTAACGGCAGTAGAGTTTCCTGGACACCTGGGAGGCTAGCGGGGGCACCCTGTTCCAGGCTGGAACACGAAGTACTCCCAGGCACCCCTGGGTCTGCTGAGCAACGTCCAGGCACGGAGCCCTTTGGAGCCGCTCTCTATACGCCGAGTGTAGGGAAACGCCCTGCACTCTCTCCTGGAGCAGATTCGATTCCCCACCAAACCCACACTTTCACGAACAGACTTCTGGCACGTCTCACATGCCTTTGAGGTCTTACGCCTTGCCCTAGCCTGAGCTGCCCTGAGAGACCCCTCGGCCTCGCATTGCATCTAGGACCTCCTGCCTGAAATCACCCTGCCTCCAAGCGAAAGTCGGCTTGCGTTCTTACTGCGATTTAAGCCCTGTGCTTCCTGTGGCCCTGCAGGCTTTGGAATAGCCACAGGCCCCAGAGGCGTAACTAGGCAGGGCATTCCTTGGTTGAGGCAGTTCACTTGACCCAGAACACCCTACTTCGGGGAGTTGGTTCAGGGAAGCAAACGCAGGGTAACATGTGTCTCTTTGGACTGGTTAGAAACCACAGGGAGGTAAGCTGAGTGTGCGCGTGGAAACGGGAGCCTGCTGGAACTATCCTTGCTTTCCCACTTGGAAGGCTGCATTCATGCTGCCTTGAAGCTGTCTGACGTCCCCTGCTGTTGACAGGCCTAGAAACCCGGTCGAAATGCTTCTGGGAAGAAAATGAGTTTGCTCCGTCTCAACCCGGTGCTTCCATGGCCGCGGTGGTGGTTAGCCTGACAAGCTCCAGAGCGAAAGGGAAACTCAACGTGAGAATTTGCCTCCAGTTTAGGCCCTGCGTAGCCGGGTAGGAAGGGCGGCATGCAGCAGTTTCCATGAGTTCGTAGTCCCCGTTCGGGTTTATTTTAACGAAATTACCCATTTGAGGACTCCTAGGCCCCTCGGGCGTGCATCCATTTCCCTCCAAGGTCACTGAGGACCTCCAGACACCCCCCACGCCGTGGTCCCGCTGAGCAACATCGAGGCCCATTGCTCTGCCCCTCGGAGGCCCTGTGTGCGTGCCGAGTGATGGGCAACACTCTGCACGTTCCTTGAGGAGAGCTACATTTCCAGAGCCCTCAAACAGCCTCAGGACCAGATTTCTGGTGAGTCCGAAGCTCCCAGGAAATATTTGTCGTCGCCCTTGTGAGAGCTGCCGTGAGAAAACACTCTGCTTTGCCTCCTTCGCGGGCCTCGTACCTGAAGGCACTCTGCTCGAGGAGAACGTCAGCATCTCGCAATGCTGAGTCGCTAACGGGACAGCCAGATTGAGCACAGGCTTGGAGGGAAGGCCCTGACGTGAGGTGCAGAAGCGGAGCCGCGCAGCAGTTTCCATGAGGCCGTAGCCTCTGCTCTGCGTGTCTTTAACGGCAGTAGAGTTTCCTGGACACCTGGGAGGCTCGCGGGGGCACCCTGTTCCAGGCTGGAACACGGAGTACTCCCAGGCACCCCTGGGTCTGCTGAGCAACGTCCAGGCCCGGAGCCCTTTGGAGCCGCTCTCTATACGCCGAGTGTAGGGAAACGCCCTGCACTCTCTCCTGGAGCAGATTCGATTCCCCACCAAACCCACACTTTCACGAACAGACTTCTGGCACGTCTCACATGCCTTTGAGGTCTTACGCCTTGCCCTAGCCTGAGCTGCCCTGAGAGACCCCTCGGCCTCGCATTCCATCTAGGACCTCCTGCCTGAAATCACCCTGCCTCCAAGCGAAAGTCGGCTTGCGTTCTTAGTGCGATTTAAGCCCTGTGCTTCCTGTGGCCCTGCAGGCTTTGGAATAGCCACAGGCCCCAGAGGCGTAACTAGGCAGGGCATTCCTTGGTTGAGGCAGTTCACTTGACCCAGAACACCCTGCTTCGGGGAGTTGGTTCAGGGAAGCAAACGCAGAGTAACATGTGTCTCTTTGGACTGGTTAGAAACCACAGGGAGGTAAGCTGAGTGTGCGCGTGGAAACGGGAGCCTGCTGGAACTATCCTTGCTTTCCCACTTGGAAGGCTGCATTCATGCTGCCTTGAAGCTGCCTGACGTCCCCTGCTGTTGACAGGCCTGGAAACCCTGTCGAAATGCTTCTGGGAAGAAAATGAGTTTGCTCCGTCTCAACCCGGTGCTTCCATGGCCGCGGTGGTGGTTAGCCTGACAAGCTCCAGAGCGAAAGGGAAACTCAACGTGAGAATTTGCCTCCAGTTTAGGTCCTGCGTAGCCGGGTAGGAAGGGCGGCATGCAGCAGTTTCCATGAGTTCGTAGTCCCCGTTCGGGTTTATTTTAACGAAATTACCCATTTGAGGACAACTAGGCCCCTCGGGCGTGCATCCATTTCCCTCCAAGGTCACTGAGGACCTCCAGACACCCCCCACGCCGTGGTCCCGCTGAGCAACATCGAGGCCCATTGCTCTGCCCCTCGGAGGCCCTGTGTGCGTGCCGAGTGATGGGCAACACTCTGCACGTTCCTTGAGGAGAGCTACATTTCCAGAGCCCTCAAACAGCCTCAGGACCAGATTTCTGGTGAGTCCGAAGCTCCCAGGAAATATTTGTCGTCGCCCTTGTGAGAGCTGCCGTGAGAAAACACTCTGCTTTGCCTCCTTCGCGGGCCTCGTACCTGAAGGCACTCTGCTCGAGGAGAACGTCAGCATCTCGCAATGCTGAGTCGCTAACGGGACAGCCAGATTGAGCACAGGCCTGGAGGGAAGGCCCTGACGTGAGGTGCAGAAGCGGAGCCGCGCAGCAGTTTCCATGAGGCCGTAGCCTCTGCTCTGCGTGTCTTTAACGGCAGTAGAGTTTCCTGGACACCTGGGAGGCTCGCGGGGGCACCCTGTTCCAGGCTGGAACACGGAGTACTCCCAGGCACCCCTGGGTCTGCTGAGCAACGTCCAGGCACGGAGCCCTTTGGAGCCGCTCTCTATACGCCGAGTGTAGGGAAACGCCCTGCACTCTCTCCTGGAGCAGATTCGATTCCCCACCAAACCCACACTTTCACGAACAGACTTCTGGCACGTCTCACATGCCTTTGAGGTCTTACGCCTTGCCCTAGCCTGAGCTGCCCTGAGAGACCCCTCGGCCTCGCATTGCATCTAGGACCTCCTGCCTGAAATCACCCTGCCTCCAAGCGAAAGTCGCCTTGCGTTCTTACTGCGATTTAAGCCCTGTGCTTCCTGTGGCCCTGCAGGCTTTGGAATAGCCACAGGCCCCAGAGACGTAACTAGGCAGGGCATTCCTTGGTTGAGGCAGTTCACTTGACCCAGAACACCCTACTTCGGGGAGTTGGTTCAGGGAAGCAAACGCAGGGTAACATGTGTCTCTTTGGACTGGTTAGAAACCACAGGGAGGTAAGCTGAGTGTGCGCGTGGAAACGGGAGCCTGCTGGAACTATCCTTGCTTTCCCACTTGGAAGGCTGCATTCATGCTGCCTTGAAGCTGTCTGACGTCCCCTGCTGTTGACAGGCCTGGAAACCCGGTCGAAATGCTTCTGGGAAGAAAATGAGTTTGCTCCGTCTCAACCCGGTGCTTCCATGGCCGCGGTGGTGGTTAGCCTGACAAGCTCCAGAGCGAAAGGGAAACTCAACGTGAGAATTTGCCTCCAGTTTAGGTCCTGCGTAGCCGGGTAGGAAGGGCGGCATGCAGCAGTTTCCATGAGTTCGTAGTCCCCGTTCGGGTTTATTTTAACGAAATTACCCATTTGAGGACTCCTAGGCCCCTCGGGCGTGCATCCATTTCCCTCCAAGGTCACTGAGGACCTCCAGACACCCCCCACGCCGTGGTCCCGCTGAGCAACATCGAGGCCCATTGCTCTGCCCCTCGGAGGCCCTGTGTGCGTGCCGAGTGATGGGCAACACTCTGCACGTTCCTTGAGGAGAGCTACATTTCCAGAGCCCTCAAACAGCCTCAGGACCAGATTTCTGGTGAGTCCGAAGCTCCCAGGAAATATTTGTCGTCGCCCTTGTGAGAGCTGCCGTGAGAAAACACTCTGCTTTGCCTCCTTCGCGGGCCTCGTACCTGAAGGCACTCTGCTCGAGGAGAACGTCAGCATCTCGCAATGCTGAGTCGCTAACGGGACAGCCAGATTGAGCACAGGCCTGGAGGGAAGGCCCTGACGTGAGGTGCAGAAGCGGAGCCGCGCAGCAGTTTCCATGAGGCCGTAGCCTCTGCTCTGCGTGTCTTTAACGGCAGTAGAGTTTCCTGGACACCTGGGAGGCTCGCGGGGGCACCCTGTTCCAGGCTGGAACACGGAGTACTCCCAGGCACCCCTGGGTCTGCTGAGCAACGTCCAGGCACGGAGCCCTTTGGAGCCGCTCTCTATACGCCGAGTGTAGGGAAACGCCCTGCACTCTCTCCTGGAGCAGATTCGATTCCCCACCAAACCCACACTTTCACGAACAGACTTCTGGCACGTCTCACATGCCTTTGAGGTCTTACGCCTTGCCCTAGCCTGAGCTGCCCTGAGAGACCCCTCGGCCTCGCATTGCATGTAGGACCTCCTGCCTGAAATCACCCTGCCTCCAAGCGAAAGTTGGCTTGCGTTCTTACTGCGATTTAAGCCCTGTGCTTCCTGTGGCCCTGCAGGCTTTGGAATAGCCACAGGCCCCAGAGGCGTAACTAGGCAGGGCATTCCTTGGTTGAGGCAGTTCACTTGACCCAGAACACCCTGCTTCGGGGAGTTGGTTCAGGGAAGCAAACGCAGGGTAACATGTGTCTCTTTGGACTGGTTAGAAACCACAGGGAGGTAAGCTGAGTGTGCGCGTGGAAACGGGAGCCTGCTGGAACTATCCTTGCTTTCCCACTTGGAAGGCTGCATTCATGCTGCCTTGAAGCTGCCTGACGTCCCCTGCTGTTGACAGGCCTGGAAACCCGGTAGAAATGCTTCTGGGAAGAAAATGAGTTTGCTCCGTCTCAACCCGGTGCTTCCATGGCCGCGGTGGTGGTTAGCCTGACAAGCTCCAGAGCGAAAGGGAAACTCAACGTGAGAATTTGCCTCCAGTTTAGGTCCTGCGTAGCCGGGCAGGAAGGGCGGCATGCAGCAGTTTCCATGAGTTCGTAGTCCCCGTTCGGGTTTATTTTAACGAAATTACCCATTTGAGGACTCCTAGGCCCCTCGGGCGTGCATCCATTTCCCTCCAAGGTCACTGAGGACCTCCAGACACCCCCCACGCCGTGGTCCCGCTGAGCAACATCGAGGCCCTTTGCTCTGCCCCTCGGAGGCCCTGTGTGCGTGCCGAGTGATGGGCAACACTCTGCACGTTCCTTGAGGAGAGCTACATTTCCAGAGCCCTCAAACAGCCTCAGGACGAGATTTCTGGTGAGTCCGAAGCTCCCAGGAAATATTTGTCGTCGCCCTTGTGAGAGCTGCCGTGAGAAAACACTCTGCTTTGCCTCCTTCGCGGGCCTCGTACCTGAAGGCACTCTGCTCGAGGAGAACGTCAGCATCTCGCAATGCTGAGTCGCTAACGGGACAGCCAGATTGAGCACAGGCCTGGAGGGAAGGCCCTGACGTGAGGTGCAGAAGCGGAGCCGCGCAGCAGTTTCCATGAGGCCGTAGCCTCTGCTCTGCGTGTCTTTAACGGCAGTAGAGTTTCCTGGACACCTGGGAGGCTCGCGGGGGCACCCTGTTCCAGGCTGGAACACGGAGTACTCCCAGGCACCCCTGGGTCTGCTGAGCAACGTCCAGGCACGGAGCCCTTTGGAGCCGCTCTCTATACGCCGAGTGTAGGGAAACGCCCTGCACTCTCTCCTGGAGCAGATTCGATTCCCCACCAAACCCACACTTTCACGAACAGACTTCTGGCACGTCTCACATGCCTTTGAGGTCTTACGCCTTGCCCTAGCCTGAGCTGCCCTGAGAGACCCCTCGGCCTCGCATTGCATCTAGGACCTCCTGCCTGAAATCACCCTGCCTCCAAGCGAAAGTCGCCTTGCGTTCTTACTGCGATTTAAGCCCTGTGCTTCCTGTGGCCCTGCAGGCTTTGGAATAGCCACAGGCCCCAGAGACGTAACTAGGCAGGGCATTCCTTGGTTGAGGCAGTTCACTTGACCCAGAACACCCTACTTCGGGGAGTTGGTTCAGGGAAGCAAACGCAGGGTAACATGTGTCTCTTTGGACTGGTTAGAAACCACAGGGAGGTAAGCTGAGTGTGCGCGTGGAAACGGGAGCCTGCTGGAACTATCCTTGCTTTCCCACTTGGAAGGCTGCATTCATGCTGCCTTGAAGCTGTCTGACGTCCCCTGCTGTTGACAGGCCTGGAAACCCGGTCGAAATGCTTCTGGGAAGAAAATGAGTTTGCTCCGTCTCAACCCGGTGCTTCCATGGCCGCGGTGGTGGTTAGCCTGACAAGCTCCAGAGCGAAAGGGAAACTCAACGTGAGAATTTGCCTCCAGTTTAGGTCCTGCGTAGCCGGGTAGGAAGGGCGGCATGCAGCAGTTTCCATGAGTTCGTAGTCCCCGTTCGGGTTTATTTTAACGAAATTACCCATTTGAGGACAACTAGGCCCCTCGGGCGTGCATCCATTTCCCTCCAAGGTCACTGAGGACCTCCAGACACCCCCCACGCCGTGGTCCCGCTGAGCAACATCGAGGCCCATTGCTCTGCCCCTCGGAGGCCCTGTGTGCGTGCCGAGTGATGGGCAACACTCTGCACGTTCCTTGAGGAGAGCTACATTTCCAGAGCCCTCAAACAGCCTCAGGACCAGATTTCTGGTGAGTCCGAAGCTCCCAGGAAATATTTGTCGTCGCCCTTGTGAGAGCTGCCGTGAGAAAACACTCTGCTTTGCCTCCTTCGCGG
The DNA here is from genome assembly GCF_937001465.1 of Orcinus orca. Classification (NCBI taxonomy): domain Eukaryota; kingdom Metazoa; phylum Chordata; class Mammalia; order Artiodactyla; family Delphinidae; genus Orcinus; species Orcinus orca. The sequence goes on from NC_064576.1 coordinate 35,084,990, forward strand.
GCCTCGTACCTGAAGGCACTCTGCTCGAGGAGAACGTCAGCATCTCGCAATGCTGAGTCGCTAACGGGACAGCCAGATTGAGCACAGGCCTGGAGGGAAGGCCCTGACGTGAGGTGCAGAAGCGGAGCCGCGCAGCAGTTTCCATGAGGCCGTAGCCTCTGCTCTGCGTGTCTTTAACGGCAGTAGAGTTTCCTGGACACCTGGGAGGCTCGCGGGGGCACCCTGTTCCAGGCTGGAACACGGAGTACTCCCAGGCACCCCTGGGTCTGCTGAGCAACGTCCAGGCACGGAGCCCTTTGGAGCCGCTCTCTATACGCCGAGTGTAGGGAAACGCCCTGCACTCTCTCCTGGAGCAGATTCGATTCCCCACCAAACCCACACTTTCACGAACAGACTTCTGGCACGTCTCACATGCCTTTGAGGTCTTACGCCTTGCCCTAGCCTGAGCTGCCCTGAGAGACCCCTCGGCCTCGCATTGCATCTAGGACCTCCTGCCTGAAATCACCCTGCCTCCAAGCGAAAGTCGCCTTGCGTTCTTACTGCGATTTAAGCCCTGTGCTTCCTGTGGCCCTGCAGGCTTTGGAATAGCCACAGGCCCCAGAGACGTAACTAGGCAGGGCATTCCTTGGTTGAGGCAGTTCACTTGACCCAGAACACCCTACTTCGGGGAGTTGGTTCAGGGAAGCAAACGCAGGGTAACATGTGTCTCTTTGGACTGGTTAGAAACCACAGGGAGGTAAGCTGAGTGTGCGCGTGGAAACGGGAGCCTGCTGGAACTATCCTTGCTTTCCCACTTGGAAGGCTGCATTCATGCTGCCTTGAAGCTGTCTGACGTCCCCTGCTGTTGACAGGCCTGGAAACCCGGTCGAAATGCTTCTGGGAAGAAAATGAGTTTGCTCCGTCTCAACCCGGTGCTTCCATGGCCGCGGTGGTGGTTAGCCTGACAAGCTCCAGAGCGAAAGGGAAACTCAACGTGAGAATTTGCCTCCAGTTTAGGTCCTGCGTAGCCGGGTAGGAAGGGCGGCATGCAGCAGTTTCCATGAGTTCGTAGTCCCCGTTCGGGTTTATTTTAACGAAATTACCCATTTGAGGACAACTAGGCCCCTCGGGCGTGCATCCATTTCCCTCCAAGGTCACTGAGGACCTCCAGACACCCCCCACGCCGTGGTCCCGCTGAGCAACATCGAGGCCCATTGCTCTGCCCCTCGGAGGCCCTGTGTGCGTGCCGAGTGATGGGCAACACTCTGCACGTTCCTTGAGGAGAGCTACATTTCCAGAGCCCTCAAACAGCCTCAGGACCAGATTTCTGGTGAGTCCGAAGCTCCCAGGAAATATTTGTCGTCGCCCTTGTGAGAGCTGCCGTGAGAAAACACTCTGCTTTGCCTCCTTCGCGGGCCTCGTACCTGAAGGCACTCTGCTCGAGGAGAACGTCAGCATCTCGCAATGCTGAGTCGCTAACGGGACAGCCAGATTGAGCACAGGCCTGGAGGGAAGGCCCTGACGTGAGGTGCAGAAGCGGAGCCGCGCAGCAGTTTCCATGAGGCCGTAGCCTCTGCTCTGCGTGTCTTTAACGGCAGTAGAGTTTCCTGGACACCTGGGAGGCTCGCGGGGGCACCCTGTTCCAGGCTGGAACACGGAGTACTCCCAGGCACCCCTGGGTCTGCTGAGCAACGTCCAGGCACGGAGCCCTTTGGAGCCGCTCTCTATACGCCGAGTGTAGGGAAACGCCCTGCACTCTCTCCTGGAGCAGATTCGATTCCCCACCAAACCCACACTTTCACGAACAGACTTCTGGCACGTCTCACATGCCTTTGAGGTCTTACGCCTTGCCCTAGCCTGAGCTGCCCTGAGAGACCCCTCGGCCTCGCATTGCATCTAGGACCTCCTGCCTGAAATCACCCTGCCTCCAAGCGAAAGTCGCCTTGCGTTCTTACTGCGATTTAAGCCCTGTGCTTCCTGTGGCCCTGCAGGCTTTGGAATAGCCACAGGCCCCAGAGACGTAACTAGGCAGGGCATTCCTTGGTTGAGGCAGTTCACTTGACCCAGAACACCCTGCTTCGGGGAGTTGGTTCAGGGAAGCAAACGCAGGGTAACATGTGTCTCTTTGGACTGGTTAGAAACCACAGGGAGGTAAGCTGAGTGTGCGCGAGGAAACGGGAGCCTGCTGGAACTATCCTTGCTTTCCCACTTGGAAGGCTGCATTCATGCTGCCTTGAAGCTGCCTGACGTCCCCTGCTGTTGACAGGCCTGGAAACCCGGTAGAAATGCTTCTGGGAAGAAAATGAGTTTGCTCCGTCTCAACCCGGTGCTTCCATGGCCGCGGTGGTGGTTAGCCTGACAAGCTCCAGAGCGAAAGATAAACTCAACGTGAGAATTTGCCTCCAGTTTAGGTCCTGCGTAGCCGGGTAGGAAGGGCGGCATGCAGCAGTTTCCATGAGTTCGTAGTCCCCGTTCGGGTTTATTTTAACGAAATTACCCATTTGAGGACTCCTAGGCCCCTCGGCTGTGCATCCATTTCCCTCCAAGGTCACTGAGGACCTCCAGACACCCCCCACGCCGTGGTCCCGCTGAGCAACATCGAGGCCCATTGCTCTGCCCCTCGGAGGCCCTGTGTGCGTGCCGAGTGATGGGCAACACTCTGCACGTTCCTTGAGGAGAGCTACATTTCCAGAGCCCTCAAACAGCCTCAGGACCAGATTTCTGGTGAGTCCGAAGCTCCCAGGAAATATTTGTCGTCGCCCTTGTGAGAGCTGCCGTGAGAAAACACTCTGCTTTGCCTCCTTCGCGGGCCTCGTACCTGAAGGCACTCTGCTCGAGGAGAACGTCAGCATCTCGCAATGCTGAGTCGCTAACGGGACAGCCAGATTGAGCACAGGCCTGGAGGGAAGGCCCTGACGTGAGGTGCAGAAGCGGAGCCGCGCAGCAGTTTCCATGAGGCCGTAGCCTCTGCTCTGCGTGTCTTTAACGGCAGTAGAGTTTCCTGGACACCTGGGAGGCTCGCGGGGGCACCCTGTTCCAGGCTGGAACACGGAGTACTCCCAGGCACCCCTGGGTCTGCTGAGCAACGTCCAGGCACGGAGCCCTTTGGAGCCGCTCTCTATACGCCGAGTGTAGGGAAACGCCCTGCACTCTCTCCTGGAGCAGATTCGATTCCCCACCAAACCCACACTTTCACGAACAGACTTCTGGCACGTCTCACATGCCTTTGAGGTCTTACGCCTTGCCCTAGCCTGAGCTGCCCTGAGAGACCCCTCGGCCTCGCATTCCATCTAGGACCTCCTGCCTGAAATCACCCTGCCTCCAAGCGAAAGTCGCCTTGCGTTCTTACTGCGATTTAAGCCCTGTGCTTCCTGTGGCCCTGCAGGCTTTGGAATAGCCACAGGCCCCAGAGGCGTAACTAGGCAGGGCATTCCTTGGTTGAGGCAGTTCACTTGACCCAGAACACCCTGCTTCGGGGAGTTGGTTCAGGGAAGCAAACGCAGGGTAACATGTGTCTCTTTGGACTGGTTAGAAACCACAGGGAGGTAAGCTGAGTGTGCGCGAGGAAACGGGAGCCTGCTGGAACTATCCTTGCTTTCCCACTTGGAAGGCTGCATTCATGTTGCCTTGAAGCTGCCTGACGTCCCCTGCTGTTGACAGGCCTGGAAACCCGGTCGAAATGCTTCTGGGAAGAAAATGAGTTTGCTCCGTCTCAACCCGGTGCTTCCATGGCCGCGGTGGTGGTTAGCCTGACAAGCTCCAGAGCGAAAGGGAAACTCAACGTGAGAATTTGCCTCCAGTTTAGGTCCTGCGTAGCCGGGTAGGAAGGGCGGCATGCAGCAGTTTCCATGAGTTCGTAGTCCCCGTTCGGGTTTATTTTAACGAAATTACCCATTTGAGGACTCCTAGGCCCCTCGGGCGTGCATCCATTTCCCTCCAAGGTCACTGAGGACCTCCAGACACCCCCCACGCCGTGGTCCCGCTGAGCAACATCGAGGCCCATTGCTCTGCCCCTCGGAGGCCCTGTGTGCGTGCCGAGTGATGGGCAACACTCTGCACGTTCCTTGAGGAGAGCTACATTTCCAGAGCCCTCAAACAGCCTCAGGACCAGATTTCTGGTGAGTCCGAAGCTCCCAGGAAATATTTGTCGTCGCCCTTGTGAGAGCTGCCGTGAGAAAACACTCTGCTTTGCCTCCTTCGCGGGCCTCGTACCTGAAGGCACTCTGCTCGAGGAGAACGTCAGCATCTCGCAATGCTGAGTCGCTAACGGGACAGCCAGATTGAGCACAGGCCTGGAGGGAAGGCCCTGACGTGAGGTGCAGAAGCGGAGCCGCGCAGCACTTTCCATGAGGCCGTAGCCTCTGCTCTGCGTGTCTTTAACGGCAGTAGAGTTTCCTGGACACCTGGGAGGCTCGCGGGGGCACCCTGTTCCAGGCTGGAACACGGAGTACTCCCAGGCACCCCTGGGTCTGCTGAGCAACGTCCAGGCCCGGAGCCCTTTGGAGCCGCTCTCTATACGCCGAGTGTAGGGAAACGCCCTGCACTCTCTCCTGGAGCAGATTCGATTCCCCACCAAACCCACACTTTCACGAACAGACTTCTGGCACGTCTCACATGCCTTTGAGGTCTTACGCCTTGCCCTAGCCTGAGCTGCCCTGAGAGACCCCTCGGCCTCGCATTCCATCTAGGACCTCCTGCCTGAAATCACCCTGCCTCCAAGCGAAAGTCGCCTTGCGTTCTTACTGCGATTTAAGCCCTGTGCTTCCTGTGGCCCTGCAGGCTTTGGAATAGCCACAGGCCCCAGAGGCGTAACTAGGCAGGGCATTCCTTGGTTGAGGCAGTTCACTTGACCCAGAACACCCTGCTTCGGGGAGTTGGTTCAGGGAAGCAAACGCAGGGTAACATGTGTCTCTTTGGACTGGTTAGAAACCACAGGGAGGTAAGCTGAGTGTGCGCGAGGAAACGGGAGACTGCTGGAACTATCCTTGCTTTCCCACTTGGAAGGCTGCATTCATGCTGCCTTGAAGCTGCCTGACGTCCCCTGCTGTTGACAGGCCTGGAAACCCGGTAGAAATGCTTCTGGGAAGAAAATGAGTTTGCTCCGTCTCAACCCGGTGCTTCCATGGCCGCGGTGGTGGTTAGCCTGACAAGCTCCAGAGCGAAAGGGAAACTCAACGTGAGAATTTGCCTCCAGTTTAGGTCCTGCGTAGCCGGGTAGTAAGGGCGGCATGCAGCAGTTTCCATGAGTTCGTAGTCCCCGTTCGGGTTTATTTTAACGAAATTACCCATTTGAGGACTCCTAGGCCCCTCGGGCGTGCATCCATTTCCCTCCAAGGTCACTGAGGACCTCCAGACACCCCCCACGCCGTGGTCCCGCTGAGCAACATCGAGGCCCATTGCTCTGCCCCTCGGAGGCCCTGTGTGCATGCCGAGTGATGGGCAACACTCTGCACGTTCCTTGAGGAGAGCTACATTTCCAGAGCCCTCAAACAGCCTCAGGACCAGATTTCTGGTGAGTCCGAAGCTCCCAGGAAATATTTGTCGTCGCCCTTGTGAGAGCTGCCGTGAGAAAACACTCTGCTTTGCCTCCTTCGCGGGCCTCGTACCTGAAGGCACTCTGCTCGAGGAGAACGTCAGCATCTCGCAATGCTGAGTCGCTAACGGGACAGCCAGATTGAGCACAGGCCTGGAGGGAAGGCCCTGACGTGAGGTGCAGAAGCGGAGCCGCGCAGCAGTTTCCATGAGGCCGTAGCCTCTGCTCTGCGTGTCTTTAACGGCAGTAGAGTTTCCTGGACACCTGGGAGGCTCGCGGGGGCACCCTGTTCCAGGCTGGAACACGGAGTACTCCCAGGCACCCCTGGGTCTGCTGAGCAACGTCCAGGCACGGAGCCCTTTGGAGCCGCTCTCTATACGCCGAGTGTAGGGAAACGCCCTGCACTCTCTCCTGGAGCAGATTCGATTCCCCACCAAACCCACACTTTCACGAACAGACTTCTGGCACGTCTCACATGCCTTTGAGGTCTTACGCCTTGCCCTAGCCTGAGCTGCCCTGAGAGACCCCTCGGCCTCGCATTGCATGTAGGACCTCCTGCCTGAAATCACCCTGCCTCCAAGCGAAAGTCGGCTTGCGTTCTTACTGCGATTTAAGCCCTGTGCTTCCTGTGGCCCTGCAGGCTTTGGAATAGCCACAGGCCCCAGAGGCGTAACTAGGCAGGGCATTCCTTGGTTGAGGCAGTTCACTTGACCCAGAACACCCTACTTCGGGGAGTTCGTTCAGGGAAGCAAACGCAGGGTAACATGTGTCTCTTTGGACTGGTTAGAAACCACAGGGAGGTAAGCTGAGTGTGCGCGTGGAAACGGGAGCCTGCTGGAACTATCCTTGCTTTCCCACTTGGAAGGCTGCATTCATGCTGCCTTGAAGCTGTCTGACGTCCCCTGCTGTTGACAGGCCTGGAAACCCTGTCGAAATGCTTCTGGGAAGAAAATGAGTTTGCTCCGTCTCAACCCGGTGCTTCCATGGCCGCGGTGGTGGTTAGCCTGACAAGCTCCAGAGCGAAAGGGAAACTCAACGTGAGAATTTGCCCCCAGTTTAGGCCCTGCGTAGCCGGGTAGTAAGGGCGGCATGCAGCAGTTTCCATGAGTTCGTAGTCCCCGTTCGGGTTTATTTTAACGAAATTACCCATTTGAGGACTGCTAGGCCCCTCGGGCGTGCATCCATTTCCCTCCAAGGTCACTGAGGACCTCCAGACACCCCCCACGCCGTGGTCCCGCTGAGCAACATCGAGGCCCATTGCTCTGCCCCTCGGAGGCCCTGTGTGCGTGCCGAGTGATGGGCAACACTCTGCACGTTCCTTGAGGAGAGCTACATTTCCAGAGCCCTCAAACAGCCTCAGGACCAGATTTCTGGTGAGTCCGAAGCTCCCAGGAAATATTTGTCGTCGCCCTTGTGAGAGCTGCCGTGAGAAAACACTCTGCTTTGCCTCCTTCGCGGGCCTCGTACCTGAAGGCACTCTGCTCGAGGAGAACGTCAGCATCTCGCAATGCTGAGTCGCTAACGGGACAGCCAGATTGAGCACAGGCCTGGAGGGAAGGCCCTGACGTGAGGTGCAGAAGCGGAGCCGCGCAGCAGTTTCCATGAGGCCGTAGCCTCTGCTCTGCGTGTCTTTAACGGCAGTAGAGTTTCCTGGACACCTGGGAGGCTCGCGGGGGCACCCTGTTCCAGGCTGGAACACGGAGTACTCCCAGGCACCCCTGGGTCTGCTGAGCAACGTCCAGGCACGGAGCCCTTTGGAGCCGCTCTCTATACGCCGAGTGTAGGGAAACGCCCTGCACTCTCTCCTGGAGCAGATTCGATTCCCCACCAAACCCACACTTTCACGAACAGACTTCTGGCACGTCTCACATGCCTTTGAGGTCTTACGCCTTGCCCTAGCCTGAGCTGCCCTGAGAGACCCCTCGGCCTCGCATTGCATGTAGGACCTCCTGCCTGAAATCACCCTGCCTCCAAGCGAAAGTCGGCTTGCGTTCTTACTGCGATTTAAGCCCTGTGCTTCCTGTGGCCCTGCAGGCTTTGGAATAGCCACAGGCCCCAGAGGCGTAACTAGGCAGGGCATTCCTTGGTTGAGGCAGTTCACTTGACCCAGAACACCCTAATTCGGGGAGTTGGTTCAGGGAAGCAAACGCAGGGTAACATGTGTCTCTTTGGACTGGTTAGAAACCACAGGGAGGTAAGCTGAGTGTGCGCGTGGAAACGGGAGCCTGCTGGAACTATCCTTGCTTTCCCACTTGGAAGGCTGCATTCATGCTGCCTTGAAGCTGCCTGACGTCCCCTGCTGTTGACAGGCCTGGAAACCCGGTCGAAATGCTTCTGGGAAGAAAATGAGTTTGCTCCGTCTCAACCCGGTGCTTCCATGGCCGCGGTGGTGGTTAGCCTGACAAGCTCCAGAGCGAAAGGGAAACTCAACGTGAGAATTTGCCCCCAGTTTAGGCCCTGCGTAGCCCGGTAGGAAGGGCGGCATGCAGCAGTTTCCATGAGTTCGTAGTCCCCGTTCGGGTTTATTTTAACGAAATTACCCATTTGAGGACTCCTAGGCCCCTCGGGCGTGCATCCATTTCCCTCCAAGGTCACTGAGGACCTCCAGACACCCCCCACGCCGTGGTCCCGGGGAGCAACATCGAGGCCCATTGCTCTGCCCCTCGGAGGCCCTGTGTGCGTGCCGAGTGATGGGCAACACTCTGCACGTTCCTTGAGGAGAGCTACATTTCCAGAGCCCTCAAACAGCCTCAGGACCAGATTTCTGGTGAGTCCGAAGCTCCCAGGAAATATTTGTCGTCGCCCTTGTGAGAGCTGCCGTGAGAAAACACTCTGCTTTGCCTCCTTCGCGGGCCTCGTACCTGAAGGCACTCTGCTCGAGGAGAACGTCAGCATCTCGCAATGCTGAGTCGCTAACGGGACAGCCAGATTGAGCACAGGCCTGGAGGGAAGGCCCTGACGTGAGGTGCAGAAGCGGAGCCGCGCAGCACTTTCCATGAGGCCGTAGCCTCTGCTCTGCGTGTCTTTAACGGCAGTAGAGTTTCCTGGACACCTGGGAGGCTCGCGGGGGCACCCTGTTCCAGGCTGGAACACGGAGTACTCCCAGGCACCCCTGGGTCTGCTGAGCAACGTCCAGGCACGGAGCCCTTTGGAGCCGCTCTCTATACGCCGAGTGTAGGGAAACGCCCTGCACTCTCTCCTGGAGCAGATTCGATTCCCCACCAAACCCACACTTTCACGAACAGACTTCTGGCACGTCTCACATGCCTTTGAGGTCTTACGCCTTGCCCTAGCCTGAGCTGCCCTGAGAGACCCCTCGGCCTCGCATTGCATGTAGGACCTCCTGCCTGAAATCACCCTGCCTCCAAGCGAAAGTCGGCTTGCGTTCTTACTGCGATTTAAGCCCTGTGCTTCCTGTGGCCCTGCAGGCTTTGGAATAGCCACAGGCCCCAGAGGCGTAACTAGGCAGGGCATTCCTTGGTTGAGGCAGTTCACTTGACCCAGAACACCCTGCTTCGGGGAGTTGGTTCAGGGAAGCAAACGCAGGGTAACATGTGTCTCTTTGGACTGGTTAGAAACCACAGGGAGGTAAGCTGAGTGTGCGCGTGGAAACGGGAGCCTGCTGGAACTATCCTTGCTTTCCCACTTGGAAGGCTGCATTCATGCTGCCTTGAAGCTGCCTGACGTCCCCTGCTGTTGACAGGCCTGGAAACCCGGTCGAAATGCTTCTGGGAAGAAGATGAGTTTGCTCCGTCTCAACCCGGTGCTTCCATGGCCGCGGTGGTGGTTAGCCTGACAAGCTCCAGAGCGAAAGGGAAACTCAACGTGAGAATTTGCCTCCAGTTTAGGTCCTGCGTAGCCGGGTAGGAAGGGCGGCATGCAGCAGTTTCCATGAGTTCGTAGTCCCCGTTCGGGTTTATTTCAACGAAATTACCCATTTGAGGACTGCTAGGCCCCTCGGGCGTGCATCCATTTCCCTCCAAGGTCACTGACGACCTCCAGACACCCCCTACGCCGTGGTCCCGCTGAGCAACATCGAGGCCCATTGCTCTGCCCCTCGGAGGCCCTGTGTGCGTGCCGAGTGATGGGCAACACTCTGCACGTTCCTTGAGGAGAGCTACATTTCCAGAGCCCTCAAACAGCCTCAGGACCAGATTTCTGGTGAGTCCGAAGCTCCCAGGAAATATTTGTCGTCGCCCTTGTGAGAGCTGCCGTGAGAAAACACTCTGCTTTGCCTCCTTCGCGGGCCTCGTACCTGAAGGCACTCTGCTCGAGGAGAACGTCAGCATCTCGCAATGCTGAGTCGCTAACGGGACAGCCAGATTGAGCACAGGCCTGGAGGGAAGGCCCTGACGTGAGGTGCAGAAGCGGAGCCGCGCAGCAGTTTCCATGAGGCCGTAGCCTCTGCTCTGCGTGTCTTTAACGGCAGTAGAGTTTCCTGGACACCTGGGAGGCTCGCGGGGGCACCCTGTTCCAGGCTGGAACACGGAGTACTCCCAGGCACCCCTGGGTCTGCTGAGCAACGTCCAGGCCCGGAGCCCTTTGGAGCCGCTCTCTATACGCCGAGTGTAGGGAAACGCCCTGCACTCTCTCCTGGAGCAGATTCGATTCCCCACCAAACCCACACTTTCACGAACAGACTTCTGGCACGTCTCACATGCCTTTGAGGTCTTACGCCTTGCCCTAGCCTGAGCTGCCCTGAGAGACCCCTCGGCCTCGCATTCCATCTAGGACCTCCTGCCTGAAATCACCCTGCCTCCAAGCGAAAGTCGCCTTGCGTTCTTACTGCGATTTAAGCCCTGTGCTTCCTGTGGCCCTGCAGGCTTTGGAATAGCCACAGGCCCCAGAGGCGTAACTAGGCAGGGCATTCCTTGGTTGAGGCAGTTCACTTGACCCAGAACACCCTGCTTCGGGGAGTTGGTTCAGGGAAGCAAACGCAGGGTAACATGTGTCTCTTTGGACTGGTTAGAAACCACAGGGAGGTAAGCTGAGTGTGCGCGAGGAAACGGGAGCCTGCTGGAACTATCCTTGCTTTCCCACTTGGAAGGCTGCATTCATGCTGCCTTGAAGCTGCCTGACGTCCCCTGCTGTTGACAGGCCTGGAAACCCTGTCGAAATGCTTCTGGGAAGAAAATGAGTTTGCTCCGTCTCAACCCGGTGCTTCCATGGCCGCGGTGGTGGTTAGCCTGACAAGCTCCAGAGCGAAAGGGAAACTCAACGTGAGAATTTGCCTCCAGTTTAGGTCCTGCGTAGCCGGGTAGGAAGGGCGGCATGCAGCAGTTTCCATGAGTTCGTAGTCCCCGTTCGGGTTTATTTTAACGAAATTACCCATTTGAGGACTCCTAGGCCCCTCGGGCGTGCATCCATTTCCCTCCAAGGTCACTGAGGACCTCCAGACACCCCCCACGCCGTGGTCCCGCTGAGCAACATCGAGGCCCATTGCTCTGCCCCTCGGAGGCCCTGTGTGCGTGCCGAGTGATGGGCAACACTCTGCACGTTCCTTGAGGAGAGCTACATTTCCAGAGCCCTCAAACAGCCTCAGGACCAGATTTCTGGTGAGTCCGAAGCTCCCAGGAAATATTTGTCGTCGCCCTTGTGAGAGCTGCCGTGAGAAAACACTCTGCTTTGCCTCCTTCGCGGGCCTCGTACCTGAAGGCACTCTGCTCGAGGAGAACGTCAGCATCTCGCAATGCTGAGTCGCTAACGGGACAGCCAGATTGAGCACAGGCCTGGAGGGAAGGCCCTGACGTGAGGTGCAGAAGCGGAGCCGCGCAGCACTTTCCATGAGGCCGTAGCCTCTGCTCTGCGTGTCTTTAACGGCAGTAGAGTTTCCTGGACACCTGGGAGGCTCGCGGGGGCACCCTGTTCCAGGCTGGAACACGGAGTACTCCCAGGCACCCCTGGGTCTGCTGAGCAACGTCCAGGCCCGGAGCCCTTTGGAGCCGCTCTCTATACGCCGAGTGTAGGGAAACGCCCTGCACTCTCTCCTGGAGCAGATTCGATTCCCCACCAAACCCACACTTTCACGAACAGACTTCTGGCACGTCTCACATGCCTTTGAGGTCTTACGCCTTGCCCTAGCCTGAGCTGCCCTGAGAGACCCCTCGGCCTCGCATTCCATCTAGGACCTCCTGCCTGAAATCACCCTGCCTCCAAGCGAAAGTCGCCTTGCGTTCTTACTGCGATTTAAGCCCTGTGCTTCCTGTGGCCCTGCAGGCTTTGGAATAGCCACAGGCCCCAGAGGCGTAACTAGGCAGGGCATTCCTTGTTTGAGGCAGTTCACTTGACCCAGAACACCCTGCTTCGGGGAGTTGGTTCAGGGAAGCAAACGCAGGGTAACATGTGTCTCTTTGGACTGGTTAGAAACCACAGGGAGGTAAGCTGAGTGTGCGCGAGGAAACGGGAGACTGCTGGAACTATCCTTGCTTTCCCACTTGGAAGGCTGCATTCATGCTGCCTTGAAGCTGCCTGACGTCCCCTGCTGTTGACAGGCCTGGAAACCCGGTAGAAATGCTTCTGGGAAGAAAATGAGTTTGCTCCGTCTCAACCCGGTGCTTCCATGGCCGCGGTGGTGGTTAGCCTGACAAGCTCCAGAGCGAAAGGGAAACTCAACGTGAGAATTTGCCTCCAGTTTAGGTCCTGCGTAGCCGGGTAGTAAGGGCGGCATGCAGCAGTTTCCATGAGTTCGTAGTCCCCGTTCGGGTTTATTTTAACGAAATTACCCATTTGAGGACTCCTAGGCCCCTCGGGCGTGCATCCATTTCCCTCCAAGGTCACTGAGGACCTCCAGACACCCCCCACGCCGTGGTCCCGCTGAGCAACATCGAGGCCCATTGCTCTGCCCCTCGGAGGCCCTGTGTGCGTGCCGAGTGATGGGCAACACTCTGCACGTTCCTTGAGGAGAGCTACATTTCCAGAGCCCTCAAACAGCCTCAGGACCAGATTTCTGGTGAGTCCGAAGCTCCCAGGAAATATTTGTCGTCGCCCTTGTGAGAGCTGCCGTGAGAAAACACTCTGCTTTGCCTCCTTCGCGGGCCTCGTACCTGAAGGCACTCTGCTCGAGGAGAACGTCAGCATCTCGCAATGCTGAGTCGCTAACGGGACAGCCAGATTGAGCACAGGCCTGGAGGGAAGGCCCTGACGTGAGGTGCAGAAGCGGAGCCGCGCAGCAGTTTCCATGAGGCCGTAGCCTCTGCTCTGCGTGTCTTTAACGGCAGTAGAGTTTCCTGGACACCTGGGAGGCTCGCGGGGGCACCCTGTTCCAGGCTGGAACACGGAGTACTCCCAGGCACCCCTGGGTCTGCTGAGAAACGTCCAGGCACGGAGCCCTTTGGAGCCGCTCTCTATACGCCGAGTGTAGGGAAACGCCCTGCACTCTCTCCTGGAGCAGATTCGATTCCCCACCAAACCCACACTTTCACGAACAGACTTCTGGCACGTCTCACATGCCTTTGAGGTCTTACGCCTTGCCCTAGCCTGAGCTGCCCTGAGAGACCCCTCGGCCTCGCATTGCATGTAGGACCTCCTGCCTGAAATCACCCTGCCTCCAAGCGAAAGTCGCCTTGCGTTCTTACTGCGATTTAAGCCCTGTGCTTCCTGTGGCCCTGCAGGCTTTGGAATAGCCACAGGCCCCAGAGGCGTAACTAGGCAGGGCATTCCTTGGTTGAGGCAGTTCACTTGACCCAGAACACCCTAATTCGGGGAGTTGGTTCAGGGAAGCAAACGCAGGGTAACATGTGTCTCTTTGGACTGGTTAGAAACCACAGGGAGGTAAGCTGAGTGTGCGCGTGGAAACGGGAGCCTGCTGGAACTATCCTTGCTTTCCCACTTGGAAGGCTGCATTCATGCTGCCTTGAAGCTGTCTGACGTCCCCTGCTGTTGACAGGCCTGGAAACCCTGTCGAAATGCTTCTGGGAAGAAAATGAGTTTGCTCCGTCTCAACCCGGTGCTTCCATGGCCGCGGTGGTGGTTAGCCTGACAAGCTCCAGAGCGAAAGGGAAACTCAACGTGAGAATTTGCCCCCAGTTTAGGCCCTGCGTAGCCGGGTAGTAAGGGCGGCATGCAGCAGTTTCCATGAGTTCGTAGTCCCCGTTCGGGTTTATTTTAACGAAATTACCCATTTGAGGACTGCTAGGCCCCTCGGGCGTGCATCCATTTCCCTCCAAGGTCACTGAGGACCTCCAGACACCCCCCACGCCGTGGTCCCGCTGAGCAACATCGAGGCCCATTGCTCTGCCCCTCGGAGGCCCTGTGTGCGTGCCGAGTGATGGGCAACACTCTGCACGTTCCTTGAGGAGAGCTACATTTCCAGAGCCCTCAAACAGCCTCAGGACCAGATTTCTGGTGAGTCCGAAGCTCCCAGGAAATATTTGTCGTCGCCCTTGTGAGAGCTGCCGTGAGAAAACACTCTGCTTTGCCTCCTTCGCGGGCCTCGTACCTGAAGGCACTCTGCTCGAGGAGAACGTCAGCATCTCGCAATGCTGAGTCGCTAACGGGACAGCCAGATTGAGCACAGGCCTGGAGGGAAGGCCCTGACGTGAGGTGCAGAAGCGGAGCCGCGCAGCAGTTTCCATGAGGCCGTAGCCTCTGCTCTGCGTGTCTTTAACGGCAGTAGAGTTTCCTGGACACCTGGGAGGCTCGCGGGGGCACCCTGTTCCAGGCTGGAACACGGAGTACTCCCAGGCACCCCTGGGTCTGCTGAGCAACGTCCAGGCACGGAGCCCTTTGGAGCCGCTCTCTATACGCCGAGTGTAGGGAAACGCCCTGCACTCTCTCCTGGAGCAGATTCGATTCCCCACCAAACCCACACTTTCACGAACAGACTTCTGGCACGTCTCACATGCCTTTGAGGTCTTACGCCTTGCCCTAGCCTGAGCTGCCCTGAGAGACCCCTCGGCCTCGCATTGCATGTAGGACCTCCTGCCTGAAATCACCCTGCCTCCAAGCGAAAGTCGGCTTGCGTTCTTAGTGCGATTTAAGCCCTGTGCTTCCTGTGGCCCTGCAGGCTTTGGAATAGCCACAGGCCCCAGAGGCGTAACTAGGCAGGGCATTCCTTGGTTGAGGCAGTTCACTTGACCCAGAACACCCTACTTCGGGGAGTTCGTTCAGGGAAGCAAACGCAGGGTAACATGTGTCTCTTTGGACTGGTTAGAAACCACAGGGAGGTAATCTGAGTGTGCGCGTGGAAACGGAAGCCTGCTGGAACTATCCTTGCTTTCCCACTTGGAAGGCTGCATTCATGCTGCCTTGAAGCTGCCTGACGTCCCCTGCTGTTGACAGGCCTGGAAACCCGGTCGAAATGCTTCTGGGAAGAAGATGAGTTTGCTCCGTCTCAACCCGGTGCTTCCATGGCCGCGGTGGTGGTTAGCCTGACAAGCTCCAGAGCGAAAGGGAAACTCAACGTGAGAATTTGCCTCCAGTTTAGGTCCTGCGTAGCCGGGTAGGAAGGGCGGCATGCAGCAGTTTCCATGAGTTCGTAGTCCCCGTTCGGGTTTATTTCAACGAAATTACCCATTTGAGGACTGCTAGGCCCCTCGGGCGTGCATCCATTTCCCTCCAAGGTCACTGACGACCTCCAGACACCCCCTACGCCGTGGTCCCGCTGAGCAACATCGAGGCCCATTGCTCTGCCCCTCGGAGGCCCTGTGTGCGTGCCGAGTGATGGGCAACACTCTGCACGTTCCTTGAGGAGAGCTACATTTCCAGAGCCCTCAAACAGCCTCAGGACCAGATTTCTGGTGAGTCCGAAGCTCCCAGGAAATATTTGTCGTCGCCCTTGTGAGAGCTGCCGTGAGAAAACACTCTGCTTTGCCTCCTTCGCGGGCCTCGTACCTGAAGGCACTCTGCTCGAGGAGAACGTCAGCATCTCGCAATGCTGAGTCGCTAACGGGACAGCCAGATTGAGCACAGGCCTGGAGGGAAGGCCCTGACGTGAGGTGCAGAAGCGGAGCCGCGCAGCAGTTTCCATGAGGCCGTAGCCTCTGCTCTGCGTGTCTTTAACGGCAGTAGAGTTTCCTGGACACCTGGGAGGCTCGCGGGGGCACCCTGTTCCAGGCTGGAACACGGAGTACTCCCAGGCACCCCTGGGTCTGCTGAGCAACGTCCAGGCCCGGAGCCCTTTGGAGCCGCTCTCTATACGCCGAGTGTAGGGAAACGCCCTGCACTCTCTCCTGGAGCAGATTCGATTCCCCACCAAACCCACACTTTCACGAACAGACTTCTGGCACGTCTCACATGCCTTTGAGGTCTTACGCCTTGCCCTAGCCTGAGCTGCCCTGAGAGACCCCTCGGCCTCGCATTCCATCTAGGACCTCCTGCCTGAAATCACCCTGCCTCCAAGCGAAAGTCGGCTTGCGTTCTTAGTGCGATTTAAGCCCTGTGCTTCCTGTGGCCCTGCAGGCTTTGGAATAGCCACAGGCCCCAGAGGCGTAACTAGGCAGGGCATTCCTTGGTTGAGGCAGTTCACTTGACCCAGAACACCCTGCTTCGGGGAGTTGGTTCAGGGAAGCAAACGCAGGGTAACATGTGTCTCTTTGGACTGGTTAGAAACCACAGGGAGGTAAGCTGAGTGTGCGCGTGGAAACGGGAGCCTGCTGGAACTATCCTTGCTTTCCCACTTGGAAGGCTGCATTCATGCTGCCTTGAAGCTGCCTGACGTCCCCTGCTGTTGACAGGCATGGAAACCCTGTCGAAATGCTTCTGGGAAGAAAATGAGTTTGCTCCGTCTCAACCCGGTGCTTCCATGGCCGCGGTGGTGGTTAGCCTGACAAGCTCCAGAGCGAAAGGGAAACTCAACGTGAGAATTTGCCTCCAGTTTAGGTCCTGCGTAGCCGGGTAGGAAGGGCGGCATGCAGCAGTTTCCATGAGTTCGTAGTCCCCGTTCGGGTTTATTTTAACGAAATTACCCATTTGAGGACTCCTAGGCCCCTCGGGTGTGCATCCATTTCCCTCCAAGGTCACTGACGACCTCCAGACACCCCCTACGCCGTGGTCCCGCTGAGCAACATCGAGGCCCATTGCTCTGCCCCTCGGAGGCCCTGTGTGCGTGCCGAGTGATGGGCAACACTCTGCACGTTCCTTGAGGAGAGCTACATTTCCAGAGCCCTCAAACAGCCTCAGGACCAGATTTCTGGTGAGTCCGAAGCTCCCAGGAAATATTTGTCGTCGCCCTTGTGAGAGCTGCCGTGAGAAAACACTCTGCTTTGCCTCCTTCGCGGGCCTCGTACCTGAAGGCACTCTGCTCGAGGAGAACGTCAGCATCTCGCAATGCTGAGTCGCTAACGGGACAGCCAGATTGAGCACAGGCCTGGAGGGAAGGCCCTGACGTGAGGTGCAGAAGCGGAGCCGCGCAGCAGTTTCCATGAGGCCGTAGCCTCTGCTCTGCGTGTCTTTAACGGCAGTAGAGTTTCCTGGACACCTGGGAGGCTCGCGGGGGCACCCTGTTCCAGGCTGGAACACGGAGTACTCCCAGGCACCCCTGGGTCTGCTGAGCAACGTCCAGGCACGGAGCCCTTTGGAGCCGCTCTCTATACGCTGAGTGTAGGGAAACGCCCTGCACTCTCTCCTGGAGCAGATTCGATTCCCCACCAAACCCACACTTTCACGAACAGACTTCTGGCACGTCTCACATGCCTTTGAGGTCTTACGCCTTGCCCTAGCCTGAGCTGCCCTGAGAGACCCCTCGGCCTCGCATTGCATGTAGGACCTCCTGCCTGAAATCACCCTGCCTCCAAGCGAAAGTCGCCTTGCGTTCTTACTGCGATTTAAGCCCTGTGCTTCCTGTGGCCCTGCAGGCTTTGGAATAGCCACAGGCCCCAGAGGCGTAACTAGGCAGGGCATTCCTTGGTTGAGGCAGTTCACTTGACCCAGAACACCCTACTTCGGGGAGTTCGTTCAGGGAAGCAAACGCAGGGTAACATGTGTCTCTTTGGACTGGTTAGAAACCACAGGGAGGTAAGCTGAGTGTGCGCGTGGAAACGGGAGCCTGCTGGAACTATCCTTGCTTTCCCACTTGGAAGGCTGCATTCATGCTGCCTTGAAGCTGCCTGACGTCCCCTGCTGTTGACAGGCCTGGAAACCCGGTCGAAATGCTTCTGGGAAGAAGATGAGTTTGCTCCGTCTCAACCCGGTGCTTCCATGGCCGCGGTGGTGGTTAGCCTGACAAGCTCCAGAGCGAAAGGGAAACTCAACGTGAGAATTTGCCTCCAGTTTAGGTCCTGCGTAGCCGGGTAGGAAGGGCGGCATGCAGCAGTTTCCATGAGTTCGTAGTCCCCGTTCGGGTTTATTTCAACGAAATTACCCATTTGAGGACTGCTAGGCCCCTCGGGCGTGCATCCATTTCCCTCCAAGGTCACTGACGACCTCCAGACACCCCCTACGCCGTGGTCCCGCTGAGCAACATCGAGGCCCATTGCTCTGCCCCTCGGAGGCCCTGTGTGCGTGCCGAGTGATGGGCAACACTCTGCACGTTCCTTGAGGAGAGCTACATTTCCAGAGCCCTCAAACAGCCTCAGGACCAGATTTCTGGTGAGTCCGAAGCTCCCAGGAAATATTTGTCGTCGCCCTTGTGAGAGCTGCCGTGAGAAAACACTCTGCTTTGCCTCCTTCGCGGGCCTCGTACCTGAAGGCACTCTGCTCGAGGAGAACGTCAGCATCTCGCAATGCTGAGTCGCTAACGGGACAGCCAGATTGAGCACAGGCCTGGAGGGAAGGCCCTGACGTGAGGTGCAGAAGCGGAGCCGCGCAGCACTTTCCATGAGGCCGTAGCCTCTGCTCTGCGTGTCTTTAACGGCAGTAGAGTTTCCTGGACACCTGGGAGGCTCGCGGGGGCACCCTGTTCCAGGCTGGAACACGGAGTACTCCCAGGCACCCCTGGGTCTGCTGAGCAACGTCCAGGCCCGGAGCCCTTTGGAGCCGCTCTCTATACGCCGAGTGTAGGGAAACGCCCTGCACTCTCTCCTGGAGCAGATTCGATTCCCCACCAAACCCACACTTTCACGAACAGACTTCTGGCACGTCTCACATGCCTTTGAGGTCTTACGCCTTGCCCTAGCCTGAGCTGCCCTGAGAGACCCCTCGGCCTCGCATTCCATCTAGGACCTCCTGCCTGAAATCACCCTGCCTCCAAGCGAAAGTCGCCTTGCGTTCTTACTGCGATTTAAGCCCTGTGCTTCCTGTGGCCCTGCAGGCTTTGGAATAGCCACAGGCCCCAGAGGCGTAACTAGGCAGGGCATTCCTTGGTTGAGGCAGTTCACTTGACCCAGAACACCCTGCTTCGGGGAGTTGGTTCAGGGAAGCAAACGCAGGGTAACATGTGTCTCTTTGGACTGGTTAGAAACCACAGGGAGGTAAGCTGAGTGTGCGCGAGGAAACGGGAGACTGCTGGAACTATCCTTGCTTTCCCACTTGGAAGGCTGCATTCATGCTGCCTTGAAGCTGCCTGACGTCCCCTGCTGTTGACAGGCCTGGAAACCCGGTAGAAATGCTTCTGGGAAGAAAATGAGTTTGCTCCGTCTCAACCCGGTGCTTCCATGGCCGCGGTGGTGGTTAGCCTGACAAGCTCCAGAGCGAAAGGGAAACTCAACGTGAGAATTTGCCTCCAGTTTAGGTCCTGCGTAGCCGGGTAGTAAGGGCGGCATGCAGCAGTTTCCATGAGTTCGTAGTCCCCGTTCGGGTTTATTTTAACGAAATTACCCATTTGAGGACTTCTAGGCCCCTCGGGCGTGCATCCATTTCCCTCCAAGGTCACTGAGGACCTCCAGACACCCCCCACGCCGTGGTCCCGCTGAGCAACATCGAGGCCCATTGCTCTGCCCCTCGGAGGCCCTGTGTGCGTGCCGAGTGATGGGCAACACTCTGCACGTTCCTTGAGGAGAGCTACATTTCCAGAGCCCTCAAACAGCCTCAGGACCAGATTTCTGGTGAGTCCGAAGCTCCCAGGAAATATTTGTCGTCGCCCTTGTGAGAGCTGCCGTGAGAAAACACTCTGCTTTGCCTCCTTCGCGGGCCTCGTACCTGAAGGCACTCTGCTCGAGGAGAACGTCAGCATCTCGCAATGCTGAGTCGCTAACGGGACAGCCAGATTGAGCACAGGCCTGGAGGGAAGGCCCTGACGTGAGGTGCAGAAGCGGAGCCGCGCAGCAGTTTCCATGAGGCCGTAGCCTCTGCTCTGCGTGTCTTTAACGGCAGTAGAGTTTCCTGGACACCTGGGAGGCTCGCGGGGGCACCCTGTTCCAGGCTGGAACACGGAGTACTCCCAGGCACCCCTGGGTCTGCTGAGCAACGTCCAGGCACGGAGCCCTTTGGAGCCGCTCTCTATACGCCGAGTGTAGGGAAACGCCCTGCACTCTCTCCTGGAGCAGATTCGATTCCCCACCAAACCCACACTTTCACGAACAGACTTCTGGCACGTCTCACATGCCTTTGAGGTCTTACGCCTTGCCCTAGCCTGAGCTGCCCTGAGAGACCCCTCGGCCTCGCATTGCATGTAGGACCTCCTGCCTGAAATCACCCTGCCTCCAAGCGAAAGTCGGCTTGCGTTCTTACTGCGATTTAAGCCCTGTGCTTCCTGTGGCCCTGCAGGCTTTGGAATAGCCACAGGCCCCAGAGGCGTAACTAGGCAGGGCATTCCTTGGTTGAGGCAGTTCACTTGACCCAGAACACCCTAATTCGGGGAGTTGGTTCAGGGAAGCAAACGCAGGGTAACATGTGTCTCTTTGGACTGGTTAGAAACCACAGGGAGGTAAGCTGAGTGTGCGCGTGGAAACGGGAGCCTGCTGGAACTATCCTTGCTTTCCCACTTGGAAGGCTGCATTCATGCTGCCTTGCAGCTGTCTGACGTCCCCTGCTGTTGACAGGCCTGGAAACCCTGTCGAAATGCTTCTGGGAAGAAAATGAGTTTGCTCCGTCTCAACCCGGTGCTTCCATGGCCGCGGTGGTGGTTAGCCTGACAAGCTCCAGAGCGAAAGGGAAACTCAACGTGAGAATTTGCCTCCAGTTTAGGTCCTGCGTAGCCGGGTAGGAAGGGCGGCATGCAGCAGTTTCCATGAGTTCGTAGTCCCCGTTCGGGTTTATTTCAACGAAATTACCCATTTGAGGACTGCTAGGCCCCTCGGGCGTGCATCCATTTCCCTCCAAGGTCACTGACGACCTCCAGACACCCCCTACGCCGTGGTCCCGCTGAGCAACATCGAGGCCCATTGCTCTGCCCCTCGGAGGCCCTGTGTGCGTGCCGAGTGATGGGCAACACTCTGCACGTTCCTTGAGGAGAGCTACATTTCCAGAGCCCTCAAACAGCCTCAGGACCAGATTTCTGGTGAGTCCGAAGCTCCCAGGAAATATTTGTCGTCGCCCTTGTGAGAGCTGCCGTGAGAAAACACTCTGCTTTGCCTCCTTCGCGGGCCTCGTACCTGAAGGCACTCTGCTCGAGGAGAACGTCAGCATCTCGCAATGCTGAGTCGCTAACGGGACAGCCAGATTGAGCACAGGCCTGGAGGGAAGGCCCTGACGTGAGGTGCAGAAGCGGAGCCGCGCAGCAGTTTCCATGAGGCCGTAGCCTCTGCTCTGCGTGTCTTTAACGGCAGTAGAGTTTCCTGGACACCTGGGAGGCTCGCGGGGGCACCCTGTTCCAGGCTGGAACACGGAGTACTCCCAGGCACCCCTGGGTCTGCTGAGCAACGTCCAGGCACGGAGCCCTTTGGAGCCGCTCTCTATACGCCGAGTGTAGGGAAACGCCCTGCACTCTCTCCTGGAGCAGATTCGATTCCCCACCAAACCCACACTTTCACGAACAGACTTCTGGCACGTCTCACATGCCTTTGAGGTCTTACGCCTTGCCCTAGCCTGAGCTGCCCTGAGAGACCCCTCGGCCTCGCATTCCATCTAGAACCTCCTGCCTGAAATCACCCTGCCTCCAAGCGAAAGTCGGCTTGCGTTCTTAGTGCGATTTAAGCCCTGTGCTTCCTGTGGCCCTGCAGGCTTTGGAATAGCCACAGGCCCCAGAGGCGTAACTAGGCAGGGCATTCCTTGGTTGAGGCAGTTCACTTGACCCAGAACACCCTGCTTCGGGGAGTTGGTTCAGGGAAGCAAACGCAGGGTAACATGTGTCTCTTTGGACTGGTTAGAAACCACAGGGAGGTAAGCTGAGTGTGCGCGTGGAAACGGGAGCCTGCTGGAACTATCCTTGCTTTCCCACTTGGAAGGCTGCATTCATGCTGCCTTGAAGCTGCCTGACGTCCCCTGCTGTTGACAGGCCTGGAAACCCGGTCGAAATGCTTCTGGGAAGAAAATGAGTTTGCTCCGTCTCAACCCGGTGCTTCCATGGCCGCGGTGGTGGTTAGCCTGACAAGCTCCAGAGCGAAAGGGAAACTCAACGTGAGAATTTGCCTCCAGTTTAGGTCCTGCGTAGCCGGGTAGGAAGGGCGGCATGCAGCAGTTTCCATGAGTTCGTAGTCCCCGTTCGGGTTTATTTTAACGAAATTACCCATTTGAGGACTCCTAGGCCCCTCGGGTGTGCATCCATTTCCCTCCAAGGTCACTGACGACCTCCAGACACCCCCTACGCCGTGGTCCCGCTGAGCAACATCGAGGCCCATTGCTCTGCCCCTCGGAGGCCCTGTGTGCGTGCCGAGTGATGGGCAACACTCTGCACGTTCCTTGAGGAGAGCTACATTTCCAGAGCCCTCAAACAGCCTCAGGACCAGATTTCTGGTGAGTCCGAAGCTCCCAGGAAATATTTGTCGTCGCCCTTGTGAGAGCTGCCGTGAGAAAACACTCTGCTTTGCCTCCTTCGCGGGCCTCGTACCTGAAGGCACTCTGCTCGAGGAGAACGTCAGCATCTCGCAATGCTGAGTCGCTAACGGGACAGCCAGATTGAGCACAGGCCTGGAGGGAAGGCCCTGACGTGAGGTGCAGAAGCGGAGCCGCGCAGCACTTTCCATGAGGCCGTAGCCTCTGCTCTGCGTGTCTTTAACGGCAGTAGAGTTTCCTGGACACCTGGGAGGCTCGCGGGGGCACCCTGTTCCAGGCTGGAACACGGAGTACTCCCAGGCACCCCTGGGTCTGCTGAGCAACGTCCAGGCACGGAGCCCTTTGGAGCCGCTCTCTATACGCCGAGTGTAGGGAAACGCCCTGCACTCTCTCCTGGAGCAGATTCGATTCCCCACCAAACCCACACTTTCACGAACAGACTTCTGGCACGTCTCACATGCCTTTGAGGTCTTACGCCTTGCCCTAGCCTGAGCTGCCCTGAGAGACCCCTCGGCCTCGCATTGCATGTAGGACCTCCTGCCTGAAATCACCCTGCCTCCAAGCGAAAGTCGGCTTGCGTTCTTACTGCGATTTAAGCCCTGTGCTTCCTGTGGCCCTGCAGGCTTTGGAATAGCCACAGGCCCCAGAGGCGTAACTAGGCAGGGCATTCCTTGGTTGAGGCAGTTCACTTGACCCAGAACACCCTACTTCGGGGAGTTCGTTCAGGGAAGCAAACGCAGGGTAACATGTGTCTCTTTGGACTGGTTAGAAACCACAGGGAGGTAAGCTGAGTGTGCGCGTGGAAACGGGAGCCTGCTGGAACTATCCTTGCTTTCCCACTTGGAAGGCTGCATTCATGCTGCCTTGAAGCTGCCTGACGTCCCCTGCTGTTGACAGGCCTGGAAACCCGGTCGAAATGCTTCTGGGAAGAAGATGAGTTTGCTCCGTCTCAACCCGGTGCTTCCATGGCCGCGGTGGTGGTTAGCCTGACAAGCTCCAGAGCGAAAGGGAAACTCAACGTGAGAATTTGCCTCCAGTTTAGGTCCTGCGTAGCCGGGTAGGAAGGGCGGCATGCAGCAGTTTCCATGAGTTCGTAGTCCCCGTTCGGGTTTATTTCAACGAAATTACCCATTTGAGGACTGCTAGGCCCCTCGGGCGTGCATCCATTTCCCTCCAAGGTCACTGACGACCTCCAGACACCCCCTACGCCGTGGTCCCGCTGAGCAACATCGAGGCCCATTGCTCTGCCCCTCGGAGGCCCTGTGTGCGTGCCGAGTGATGGGCAACACTCTGCACGTTCCTTGAGGAGAGCTACATTTCCAGAGCCCTCAAACAGCCTCAGGACCAGATTTCTGGTGAGTCCGAAGCTCCCAGGAAATATTTGTCGTCGCCCTTGTGAGAGCTGCCGTGAGAAAACACTCTGCTTTGCCTCCTTCGCGGGCCTCGTACCTGAAGGCACTCTGCTCGAGGAGAACGTCAGCATCTCGCAATGCTGAGTCGCTAACGGGACAGCCAGATTGAGCACAGGCCTGGAGGGAAGGCCCTGACGTGAGGTGCAGAAGCGGAGCCGCGCAGCACTTTCCATGAGGCCGTAGCCTCTGCTCTGCGTGTCTTTAACGGCAGTAGAGTTTCCTGGACACCTGGGAGGCTCGCGGGGGCACCCTGTTCCAGGCTGGAACACGGAGTACTCCCAGGCACCCCTGGGTCTGCTGAGCAACGTCCAGGCCCGGAGCCCTTTGGAGCCGCTCTCTATACGCCGAGTGTAGGGAAACGCCCTGCACTCTCTCCTGGAGCAGATTCGATTCCCCACCAAACCCACACTTTCACGAACAGACTTCTGGCACGTCTCACATGCCTTTGAGGTCTTACGCCTTGCCCTAGCCTGAGCTGCCCTGAGAGACCCCTCGGCCTCGCATTCCATCTAGGACCTCCTGCCTGAAATCACCCTGCCTCCAAGCGAAAGTCGCCTTGCGTTCTTACTGCGATTTAAGCCCTGTGCTTCCTGTGGCCCTGCAGGCTTTGGAATAGCCACAGGCCCCAGAGGCGTAACTAGGCAGGGCATTCCTTGGTTGAGGCAGTTCACTTGACCCAGAACACCCTGCTTCGGGGAGTTGGTTCAGGGAAGCAAACGCAGGGTAACATGTGTCTCTTTGGACTGGTTAGAAACCACAGGGAGGTAAGCTGAGTGTGCGCGAGGAAACGGGAGCCTGCTGGAACTATCCTTGCTTTCCCACTTGGAAGGCTGCATTCATGCTGCCTTGAAGCTGCCTGACGTCCCCTGCTGTTGACAGGCCTGGAAACCCGGTAGAAATGCTTCTGGGAAGAAAATGAGTTTGCTCCGTCTCAACCCGGTGCTTCCATGGCCGCGGTGGTGGTTAGCCTGACAAGCTCCAGAGCGAAAGGGAAACTCAACGTGAGAATTTGCCTCCAGTTTAGGTCCTGCGTAGCCGGGTAGGAAGGGCGGCATGCAGCAGTTTCCATGAGTTCGTAGTCCCCGTTCGGGTTTATTTTAACGAAATTACCCATTTGAGGACTCCTAGGCCCCTCGGGCGTGCATCCATTTCCCTCCAAGGTCACTGAGGACCTCCAGACACCCCCCACGCCGTGGTCCCGCTGAGCAACATCGAGGCCCATTGCTCTGCCCCTCGGAGGCCCTGTGTGCGTGCCGAGTGATGGGCAACACTCTGCACGTTCCTTGAGGAGAGCTACATTTCCAGAGCCCTCAAACAGCCTCAGGACCAGATTTCTGGTGAGTCCGAAGCTCCCAGGAAATATTTGTCGTCGCCCTTGTGAGAGCTGCCGTGAGAAAACACTCTGCTTTGCCTCCTTCGCGGGCCTCGTACCTGAAGGCACTCTGCTCGAGGAGAACGTCAGCATCTCGCAATGCTGAGTCGCTAACGGGACAGCCAGATTGAGCACAGGCCTGGAGGGAAGGCCCTGACGTGAGGTGCAGAAGCGGAGCCGCGCAGCAGTTTCCATGAGGCCGTAGCCTCTGCTCTGCGTGTCTTTAACGGCAGTAGAGTTTCCTGGACACCTGGGAGGCTCGCGGGGGCACCCTGTTCCAGGCTGGAACACGGAGTACTCCCAGGCACCCCTGGGTCTGCTGAGCAACGTCCAGGCACGGAGCCCTTTGGAGCCGCTCTCTATACGCCGAGTGTAGGGAAACGCCCTGCACTCTCTCCTGGAGCAGATTCGATTCCCCACCAAACCCACACTTTCACGAACAGACTTCTGGCACGTCTCACATGCCTTTGAGGTCTTACGCCTTGCCCTAGCCTGAGCTGCCCTGAGAGACCCCTCGGCCTCGCATTCCATCTAGGACCTCCTGCCTGAAATCACCCTGCCTCCAAGCGAAAGTCGCCTTGCGTTCTTACTGCGATTTAAGCCCTGTGCTTCCTGTGGCCCTGCAGGCTTTGGAATAGCCACAGGCCCCAGAGGCGTAACTAGGCAGGGCATTCCTTGTTTGAGGCAGTTCACTTGACCCAGAACACCCTGCTTCGGGGAGTTGGTTCAGGGAAGCAAACGCAGGGTAACATGTGTCTCTTTGGACTGGTTAGAAACCACAGGGAGGTAAGCTGAGTGTGCGCGAGGAAACGGGAGACTGCTGGAACTATCCTTGCTTTCCCACTTGGAAGGCTGCATTCATGCTGCCTTGAAGCTGCCTGACGTCCCCTGCTGTTGACAGGCCTGGAAACCCGGTAGAAATGCTTCTGGGAAGAAAATGAGTTTGCTCCGTCTCAACCCGGTGCTTCCATGGCCGCGGTGGTGGTTAGCCTGACAAGCTCCAGAGCGAAAGGGAAACTCAACGTGAGAATTTGCCTCCAGTTTAGGTCCTGCGTAGCCGGGTAGTAAGGGCGGCATGCAGCAGTTTCCATGAGTTCGTAGTCCCCGTTCGGGTTTATTTTAACGAAATTACCCATTTGAGGACTCCTAGGCCCCTCGGGCGTGCATCCATTTCCCTCCAAGGTCACTGAGGACCTCCAGACACCCCCCACGCCGTGGTCCCGCTGAGCAACATCGAGGCCCATTGCTCTGCCCCTCGGAGGCCCTGTGTGCGTGCCGAGTGATGGGCAACACTCTGCACGTTCCTTGAGGAGAGCTACATTTCCAGAGCCCTCAAACAGCCTCAGGACCAGATTTCTGGTGAGTCCGAAGCTCCCAGGAAATATTTGTCGTCGCCCTTGTGAGAGCTGCCGTGAGAAAACACTCTGCTTTGCCTCCTTCGCGGGCCTCGTACCTGAAGGCACTCTGCTCGAGGAGAACGTCAGCATCTCGCAATGCTGAGTCGCTAACGGGACAGCCAGATTGAGCACAGGCCTGGAGGGAAGGCCCTGACGTGAGGTGCAGAAGCGGAGCCGCGCAGCAGTTTCCATGAGGCCGTAGCCTCTGCTCTGCGTGTCTTTAACGGCAGTAGAGTTTCCTGGACACCTGGGAGGCTCGCGGGGGCACCCTGTTCCAGGCTGGAACACGGAGTACTCCCAGGCACCCCTGGGTCTGCTGAGCAACGTCCAGGCACGGAGCCCTTTGGAGCCGCTCTCTATACGCCGAGTGTAGGGAAACGCCCTGCACTCTCTCCTGGAGCAGATTCGATTCCCCACCAAACCCACACTTTCACGAACAGACTTCTGGCACGTCTCACATGCCTTTGAGGTCTTACGCCTTGCCCTAGCCTGAGCTGCCCTGAGAGACCCCTCGGCCTCGCATTGCATGTAGGACCTCCTGCCTGAAATCACCCTGCCTCCAAGCGAAAGTCGGCTTGCGTTCTTACTGCGATTTAAGCCCTGTGCTTCCTGTGGCCCTGCAGGCTTTGGAATAGCCACAGGCCCCAGAGGCGTAACTAGGCAGGGCATTCCTTGGTTGAGGCAGTTCACTTGACCCAGAACACCCTAATTCGGGGAGTTGGTTCAGGGAAGCAAACGCAGGGTAACATGTGTCTCTTTGGACTGGTTAGAAACCACAGGGAGGTAAGCTGAGTGTGCGCGTGGAAACGGGAGCCTGCTGGAACTATCCTTGCTTTCCCACTTGGAAGGCTGCATTCATGCTGCCTTGAAGCTGTCTGACGTCCCCTGCTGTTGACAGGCCTGGAAACCCTGTCGAAATGCTTCTGGGAAGAAAATGAGTTTGCTCCGTCTCAACCCGGTGCTTCCATGGCCGCGGTGGTGGTTAGCCTGACAAGCTCCAGAGCGAAAGGGAAACTCAACGTGAGAATTTGCCCCCAGTTTAGGCCCTGCGTAGCCGGGTAGTAAGGGCGGCATGCAGCAGTTTCCATGAGTTCGTAGTCCCCGTTCGGGTTTATTTTAACGAAATTACCCATTTGAGGACTGCTAGGCCCCTCGGGCGTGCATCCATTTCCCTCCAAGGTCACTGAGGACCTCCAGACACCCCCCACGCCGTGGTCCCGCTGAGCAACATCGAGGCCCATTGCTCTGC
This sequence comes from Orcinus orca, assembly GCF_937001465.1. NCBI lineage: Eukaryota > Metazoa > Chordata > Mammalia > Artiodactyla > Delphinidae > Orcinus > Orcinus orca. The sequence continues at coordinate 35,112,678 of NC_064576.1, forward strand.
CCCTCGGAGGCCCTGTGTGCGTGCCGAGTGATGGGCAACACTCTGCACGTTCCTTGAGGAGAGCTACATTTCCAGAGCCCTCAAACAGCCTCAGGACCAGATTTCTGGTGAGTCCGAAGCTCCCAGGAAATATTTGTCGTCGCCCTTGTGAGAGCTGCCGTGAGAAAACACTCTGCTTTGCCTCCTTCGCGGGCCTCGTACCTGAAGGCACTCTGCTCGAGGAGAACGTCAGCATCTCGCAATGCTGAGTCGCTAACGGGACAGCCAGATTGAGCACAGGCCTGGAGGGAAGGCCCTGACGTGAGGTGCAGAAGCGGAGCCGCGCAGCAGTTTCCATGAGGCCGTAGCCTCTGCTCTGCGTGTCTTTAACGGCAGTAGAGTTTCCTGGACACCTGGGAGGCTCGCGGGGGCACCCTGTTCCAGGCTGGAACACGGAGTACTCCCAGGCACCCCTGGGTCTGCTGAGCAACGTCCAGGCACGGAGCCCTTTGGAGCCGCTCTCTATACGCCGAGTGTAGGGAAACGCCCTGCACTCTCTCCTGGAGCAGATTCGATTCCCCACCAAACCCACACTTTCACGAACAGACTTCTGGCACGTCTCACATGCCTTTGAGGTCTTACGCCTTGCCCTAGCCTGAGCTGCCCTGAGAGACCCCTCGGCCTCGCATTGCATGTAGGACCTCCTGCCTGAAATCACCCTGCCTCCAAGCGAAAGTCGGCTTGCGTTCTTACTGCGATTTAAGCCCTGTGCTTCCTGTGGCCCTGCAGGCTTTGGAATAGCCACAGGCCCCAGAGGCGTAACTAGGCAGGGCATTCCTTGGTTGAGGCAGTTCACTTGACCCAGAACACCCTACTTCGGGGAGTTCGTTCAGGGAAGCAAACGCAGGGTAACATGTGTCTCTTTGGACTGGTTAGAAACCACAGGGAGGTAAGCTGAGTGTGCGCGTGGAAACGGGAGCCTGCTGGAACTATCCTTGCTTTCCCACTTGGAAGGCTGCATTCATGCTGCCTTGAAGCTGCCTGACGTCCCCTGCTGTTGACAGGCCTGGAAACCCGGTCGAAATGCTTCTGGGAAGAAGATGAGTTTGCTCCGTCTCAACCCGGTGCTTCCATGGCCGCGGTGGTGGTTAGCCTGACAAGCTCCAGAGCGAAAGGGAAACTCAACGTGAGAATTTGCCTCCAGTTTAGGTCCTGCGTAGCCGGGTAGGAAGGGCGGCATGCAGCAGTTTCCATGAGTTCGTAGTCCCCGTTCGGGTTTATTTCAACGAAATTACCCATTTGAGGACTGCTAGGCCCCTCGGGCGTGCATCCATTTCCCTCCAAGGTCACTGACGACCTCCAGACACCCCCTACGCCGTGGTCCCGCTGAGCAACATCGAGGCCCATTGCTCTGCCCCTCGGAGGCCCTGTGTGCGTGCCGAGTGATGGGCAACACTCTGCACGTTCCTTGAGGAGAGCTACATTTCCAGAGCCCTCAAACAGCCTCAGGACCAGATTTCTGGTGAGTCCGAAGCTCCCAGGAAATATTTGTCGTCGCCCTTGTGAGAGCTGCCGTGAGAAAACACTCTGCTTTGCCTCCTTCGCGGGCCTCGTACCTGAAGGCACTCTGCTCGAGGAGAACGTCAGCATCTCGCAATGCTGAGTCGCTAACGGGACAGCCAGATTGAGCACAGGCCTGGAGGGAAGGCCCTGACGTGAGGTGCAGAAGCGGAGCCGCGCAGCAGTTTCCATGAGGCCGTAGCCTCTGCTCTGCGTGTCTTTAACGGCAGTAGAGTTTCCTGGACACCTGGGAGGCTCGCGGGGGCACCCTGTTCCAGGCTGGAACACGGAGTACTCCCAGGCACCCCTGGGTCTGCTGAGCAACGTCCAGGCCCGGAGCCCTTTGGAGCCGCTCTCTATACGCCGAGTGTAGGGAAACGCCCTGCACTCTCTCCTGGAGCAGATTCGATTCCCCACCAAACCCACACTTTCACGAACAGACTTCTGGCACGTCTCACATGCCTTTGAGGTCTTACGCCTTGCCCTAGCCTGAGCTGCCCTGAGAGACCCCTCGGCCTCGCATTCCATCTAGGACCTCCTGCCTGAAATCACCCTGCCTCCAAGCGAAAGTCGGCTTGCGTTCTTAGTGCGATTTAAGCCCTGTGCTTCCTGTGGCCCTGCAGGCTTTGGAATAGCCACAGGCCCCAGAGGCGTAACTAGGCAGGGCATTCCTTGGTTGAGGCAGTTCACTTGACCCAGAACACCCTGCTTCGGGGAGTTGGTTCAGGGAAGCAAACGCAGGGTAACATGTGTCTCTTTGGACTGGTTAGAAACCACAGGGAGGTAAGCTGAGTGTGCGCGTGGAAACGGGAGCCTGCTGGAACTATCCTTGCTTTCCCACTTGGAAGGCTGCATTCATGCTGCCTTGAAGCTGCCTGACGTCCCCTGCTGTTGACAGGCATGGAAACCCTGTCGAAATGCTTCTGGGAAGAAAATGAGTTTGCTCCGTCTCAACCCGGTGCTTCCATGGCCGCGGTGGTGGTTAGCCTGACAAGCTCCAGAGCGAAAGGGAAACTCAACGTGAGAATTTGCCCCCAGTTTAGGCCCTGCGTAGCCGGGTAGTAAGGGCGGCATGCAGCAGTTTCCATGAGTTCGTAGTCCCCGTTCGGGTTTATTTTAACGAAATTACCCATTTGAGGACTGCTAGGCCCCTCGGGCGTGCATCCATTTCCCTCCAAGGTCACTGAGGACCTCCAGACACCCCCCACGCCGTGGTCCCGCTGAGCAACATCGAGGCCCATTGCTCTGCCCCTCGGAGGCCCTGTGTGCGTGCCGAGTGATGGGCAACACTCTGCACGTTCCTTGAGGAGAGCTACATTTCCAGAGCCCTCAAACAGCCTCAGGACCAGATTTCTGGTGAGTCCGAAGCTCCCAGGAAATATTTGTCGTCGCCCTTGTGAGAGCTGCCGTGAGAAAACACTCTGCTTTGCCTCCTTCGCGGGCCTCGTACCTGAAGGCACTCTGCTCGAGGAGAACGTCAGCATCTCGCAATGCTGAGTCGCTAACGGGACAGCCAGATTGAGCACAGGCCTGGAGGGAAGGCCCTGACGTGAGGTGCAGAAGCGGAGCCGCGCAGCAGTTTCCATGAGGCCGTAGCCTCTGCTCTGCGTGTCTTTAACGGCAGTAGAGTTTCCTGGACACCTGGGAGGCTCGCGGGGGCACCCTGTTCCAGGCTGGAACACGGAGTACTCCCAGGCACCCCTGGGTCTGCTGAGCAACGTCCAGGCACGGAGCCCTTTGGAGCCGCTCTCTATACGCCGAGTGTAGGGAAACGCCCTGCACTCTCTCCTGGAGCAGATTCGATTCCCCACCAAACCCACACTTTCACGAACAGACTTCTGGCACGTCTCACATGCCTTTGAGGTCTTACGCCTTGCCCTAGCCTGAGCTGCCCTGAGAGACCCCTCGGCCTCGCATTGCATGTAGGACCTCCTGCCTGAAATCACCCTGCCTCCAAGCGAAAGTCGGCTTGCGTTCTTACTGCGATTTAAGCCCTGTGCTTCCTGTGGCCCTGCAGGCTTTGGAATAGCCACAGGCCCCAGAGGCGTAACTAGGCAGGGCATTCCTTGGTTGAGGCAGTTCACTTGACCCAGAACACCCTACTTCGGGGAGTTCGTTCAGGGAAGCAAACGCAGGGTAACATGTGTCTCTTTGGACTGGTTAGAAACCACAGGGAGGTAAGCTGAGTGTGCGCGTGGAAACGGGAGCCTGCTGGAACTATCCTTGCTTTCCCACTTGGAAGGCTGCATTCATGCTGCCTTGAAGCTGCCTGACGTCCCCTGCTGTTGACAGGCCTGGAAACCCGGTCGAAATGCTTCTGGGAAGAAGATGAGTTTGCTCCGTCTCAACCCGGTGCTTCCATGGCCGCGGTGGTGGTTAGCCTGACAAGCTCCAGAGCGAAAGGGAAACTCAACGTGAGAATTTGCCTCCAGTTTAGGTCCTGCGTAGCCGGGTAGGAAGGGCGGCATGCAGCAGTTTCCATGAGTTCGTAGTCCCCGTTCGGGTTTATTTCAACGAAATTACCCATTTGAGGACTGCTAGGCCCCTCGGGCGTGCATCCATTTCCCTCCAAGGTCACTGACGACCTCCAGACACCCCCTACGCCGTGGTCCCGCTGAGCAACATCGAGGCCCATTGCTCTGCCCCTCGGAGGCCCTGTGTGCGTGCCGAGTGATGGGCAACACTCTGCACGTTCCTTGAGGAGAGCTACATTTCCAGAGCCCTCAAACAGCCTCAGGACCAGATTTCTGGTGAGTCCGAAGCTCCCAGGAAATATTTGTCGTCGCCCTTGTGAGAGCTGCCGTGAGAAAACACTCTGCTTTGCCTCCTTCGCGGGCCTCGTACCTGAAGGCACTCTGCTCGAGGAGAACGTCAGCATCTCGCAATGCTGAGTCGCTAACGGGACAGCCAGATTGAGCACAGGCCTGGAGGGAAGGCCCTGACGTGAGGTGCAGAAGCGGAGCCGCGCAGCAGTTTCCATGAGGCCGTAGCCTCTGCTCTGCGTGTCTTTAACGGCAGTAGAGTTTCCTGGACACCTGGGAGGCTCGCGGGGGCACCCTGTTCCAGGCTGGAACACGGAGTACTCCCAGGCACCCCTGGGTCTGCTGAGCAACGTCCAGGCCCGGAGCCCTTTGGAGCCGCTCTCTATACGCCGAGTGTAGGGAAACGCCCTGCACTCTCTCCTGGAGCAGATTCGATTCCCCACCAAACCCACACTTTCACGAACAGACTTCTGGCACGTCTCACATGCCTTTGAGGTCTTACGCCTTGCCCTAGCCTGAGCTGCCCTGAGAGACCCCTCGGCCTCGCATTCCATCTAGGACCTCCTGCCTGAAATCACCCTGCCTCCAAGCGAAAGTCGGCTTGCGTTCTTAGTGCGATTTAAGCCCTGTGCTTCCTGTGGCCCTGCAGGCTTTGGAATAGCCACAGGCCCCAGAGGCGTAACTAGGCAGGGCATTCCTTGGTTGAGGCAGTTCACTTGACCCAGAACACCCTGCTTCGGGGAGTTGGTTCAGGGAAGCAAACGCAGGGTAACATGTGTCTCTTTGGACTGGTTAGAAACCACAGGGAGGTAAGCTGAGTGTGCGCGTGGAAACGGGAGCCTGCTGGAACTATCCTTGCTTTCCCACTTGGAAGGCTGCATTCATGCTGCCTTGAAGCTGCCTGACGTCCCCTGCTGTTGACAGGCATGGAAACCCTGTCGAAATGCTTCTGGGAAGAAAATGAGTTTGCTCCGTCTCAACCCGGTGCTTCCATGGCCGCGGTGGTGGTTAGCCTGACAAGCTCCAGAGCGAAAGGGAAACTCAACGTGAGAATTTGCCTCCAGTTTAGGTCCTGCGTAGCCGGGTAGGAAGGGCGGCATGCAGCAGTTTCCATGAGTTCGTAGTCCCCGTTCGGGTTTATTTTAACGAAATTACCCATTTGAGGACTCCTAGGCCCCTCGGGTGTGCATCCATTTCCCTCCAAGGTCACTGACGACCTCCAGACACCCCCTACGCCGTGGTCCCGCTGAGCAACATCGAGGCCCATTGCTCTGCCCCTCGGAGGCCCTGTGTGCGTGCCGAGTGATGGGCAACACTCTGCACGTTCCTTGAGGAGAGCTACATTTCCAGAGCCCTCAAACAGCCTCAGGACCAGATTTCTGGTGAGTCCGAAGCTCCCAGGAAATATTTGTCGTCGCCCTTGTGAGAGCTGCCGTGAGAAAACACTCTGCTTTGCCTCCTTCGCGGGCCTCGTACCTGAAGGCACTCTGCTCGAGGAGAACGTCAGCATCTCGCAATGCTGAGTCGCTAACGGGACAGCCAGATTGAGCACAGGCCTGGAGGGAAGGCCCTGACGTGAGGTGCAGAAGCGGAGCCGCGCAGCACTTTCCATGAGGCCGTAGCCTCTGCTCTGCGTGTCTTTAACGGCAGTAGAGTTTCCTGGACACCTGGGAGGCTCGCGGGGGCACCCTGTTCCAGGCTGGAACACGGAGTACTCCCAGGCACCCCTGGGTCTGCTGAGCAACGTCCAGGCACGGAGCCCTTTGGAGCCGCTCTCTATACGCCGAGTGTAGGGAAACGCCCTGCACTCTCTCCTGGAGCAGATTCGATTCCCCACCAAACCCACACTTTCACGAACAGACTTCTGGCACGTCTCACATGCCTTTGAGGTCTTACGCCTTGCCCTAGCCTGAGCTGCCCTGAGAGACCCCTCGGCCTCGCATTGCATGTAGGACCTCCTGCCTGAAATCACCCTGCCTCCAAGCGAAAGTCGGCTTGCGTTCTTACTGCGATTTAAGCCCTGTGCTTCCTGTGGCCCTGCAGGCTTTGGAATAGCCACAGGCCCCAGAGGCGTAACTAGGCAGGGCATTCCTTGGTTGAGGCAGTTCACTTGACCCAGAACACCCTACTTCGGGGAGTTCGTTCAGGGAAGCAAACGCAGGGTAACATGTGTCTCTTTGGACTGGTTAGAAACCACAGGGAGGTAAGCTGAGTGTGCGCGTGGAAACGGGAGCCTGCTGGAACTATCCTTGCTTTCCCACTTGGAAGGCTGCATTCATGCTGCCTTGAAGCTGCCTGACGTCCCCTGCTGTTGACAGGCCTGGAAACCCGGTCGAAATGCTTCTGGGAAGAAGATGAGTTTGCTCCGTCTCAACCCGGTGCTTCCATGGCCGCGGTGGTGGTTAGCCTGACAAGCTCCAGAGCGAAAGGGAAACTCAACGTGAGAATTTGCCTCCAGTTTAGGTCCTGCGTAGCCGGGTAGGAAGGGCGGCATGCAGCAGTTTCCATGAGTTCGTAGTCCCCGTTCGGGTTTATTTCAACGAAATTACCCATTTGAGGACTGCTAGGCCCCTCGGGCGTGCATCCATTTCCCTCCAAGGTCACTGACGACCTCCAGACACCCCCTACGCCGTGGTCCCGCTGAGCAACATCGAGGCCCATTGCTCTGCCCCTCGGAGGCCCTGTGTGCGTGCCGAGTGATGGGCAACACTCTGCACGTTCCTTGAGGAGAGCTACATTTCCAGAGCCCTCAAACAGCCTCAGGACCAGATTTCTGGTGAGTCCGAAGCTCCCAGGAAATATTTGTCGTCGCCCTTGTGAGAGCTGCCGTGAGAAAACACTCTGCTTTGCCTCCTTCGCGGGCCTCGTACCTGAAGGCACTCTGCTCGAGGAGAACGTCAGCATCTCGCAATGCTGAGTCGCTAACGGGACAGCCAGATTGAGCACAGGCCTGGAGGGAAGGCCCTGACGTGAGGTGCAGAAGCGGAGCCGCGCAGCACTTTCCATGAGGCCGTAGCCTCTGCTCTGCGTGTCTTTAACGGCAGTAGAGTTTCCTGGACACCTGGGAGGCTCGCGGGGGCACCCTGTTCCAGGCTGGAACACGGAGTACTCCCAGGCACCCCTGGGTCTGCTGAGCAACGTCCAGGCCCGGAGCCCTTTGGAGCCGCTCTCTATACGCCGAGTGTAGGGAAACGCCCTGCACTCTCTCCTGGAGCAGATTCGATTCCCCACCAAACCCACACTTTCACGAACAGACTTCTGGCACGTCTCACATGCCTTTGAGGTCTTACGCCTTGCCCTAGCCTGAGCTGCCCTGAGAGACCCCTCGGCCTCGCATTCCATCTAGGACCTCCTGCCTGAAATCACCCTGCCTCCAAGCGAAAGTCGCCTTGCGTTCTTACTGCGATTTAAGCCCTGTGCTTCCTGTGGCCCTGCAGGCTTTGGAATAGCCACAGGCCCCAGAGGCGTAACTAGGCAGGGCATTCCTTGGTTGAGGCAGTTCACTTGACCCAGAACACCCTGCTTCGGGGAGTTGGTTCAGGGAAGCAAACGCAGGGTAACATGTGTCTCTTTGGACTGGTTAGAAACCACAGGGAGGTAAGCTGAGTGTGCGCGAGGAAACGGGAGACTGCTGGAACTATCCTTGCTTTCCCACTTGGAAGGCTGCATTCATGCTGCCTTGAAGCTGCCTGACGTCCCCTGCTGTTGACAGGCCTGGAAACCCGGTAGAAATGCTTCTGGGAAGAAAATGAGTTTGCTCCGTCTCAACCCGGTGCTTCCATGGCCGCGGTGGTGGTTAGCCTGACAAGCTCCAGAGCGAAAGGGAAACTCAACGTGAGAATTTGCCTCCAGTTTAGGTCCTGCGTAGCCGGGTAGTAAGGGCGGCATGCAGCAGTTTCCATGAGTTCGTAGTCCCCGTTCGGGTTTATTTTAACGAAATTACCCATTTGAGGACTCCTAGGCCCCTCGGGCGTGCATCCATTTCCCTCCAAGGTCACTGAGGACCTCCAGACACCCCCCACGCCGTGGTCCCGCTGAGCAACATCGAGGCCCATTGCTCTGCCCCTCGGAGGCCCTGTGTGCGTGCCGAGTGATGGGCAACACTCTGCACGTTCCTTGAGGAGAGCTACATTTCCAGAGCCCTCAAACAGCCTCAGGACCAGATTTCTGGTGAGTCCGAAGCTCCCAGGAAATATTTGTCGTCGCCCTTGTGAGAGCTGCCGTGAGAAAACACTCTGCTTTGCCTCCTTCGCGGGCCTCGTACCTGAAGGCACTCTGCTCGAGGAGAACGTCAGCATCTCGCAATGCTGAGTCGCTAACGGGACAGCCAGATTGAGCACAGGCCTGGAGGGAAGGCCCTGACGTGAGGTGCAGAAGCGGAGCCGCGCAGCAGTTTCCATGAGGCCGTAGCCTCTGCTCTGCGTGTCTTTAACGGCAGTAGAGTTTCCTGGACACCTGGGAGGCTCGCGGGGGCACCCTGTTCCAGGCTGGAACACGGAGTACTCCCAGGCACCCCTGGGTCTGCTGAGCAACGTCCAGGCACGGAGCCCTTTGGAGCCGCTCTCTATACGCCGAGTGTAGGGAAACGCCCTGCACTCTCTCCTGGAGCAGATTCGATTCCCCACCAAACCCACACTTTCACGAACAGACTTCTGGCACGTCTCACATGCCTTTGAGGTCTTACGCCTTGCCCTAGCCTGAGCTGCCCTGAGAGACCCCTCGGCCTCGCATTGCATGTAGGACCTCCTGCCTGAAATCACCCTGCCTCCAAGCGAAAGTCGGCTTGCGTTCTTACTGCGATTTAAGCCCTGTGCTTCCTGTGGCCCTGCAGGCTTTGGAATAGCCACAGGCCCCAGAGGCGTAACTAGGCAGGGCATTCCTTGGTTGAGGCAGTTCACTTGACCCAGAACACCCTAATTCGGGGAGTTGGTTCAGGGAAGCAAACGCAGGGTAACATGTGTCTCTTTGGACTGGTTAGAAACCACAGGGAGGTAAGCTGAGTGTGCGCGTGGAAACGGGAGCCTGCTGGAACTATCCTTGCTTTCCCACTTGGAAGGCTGCATTCATGCTGCCTTGAAGCTGTCTGACGTCCCCTGCTGTTGACAGGCCTGGAAACCCTGTCGAAATGCTTCTGGGAAGAAAATGAGTTTGCTCCGTCTCAACCCGGTGCTTCCATGGCCGCGGTGGTGGTTAGCCTGACAAGCTCCAGAGCGAAAGGGAAACTCAACGTGAGAATTTGCCCCCAGTTTAGGCCCTGCGTAGCCGGGTAGTAAGGGCGGCATGCAGCAGTTTCCATGAGTTCGTAGTCCCCGTTCGGGTTTATTTTAACGAAATTACCCATTTGAGGACTCCTAGGCCCCTCGGGCGTGCATCCATTTCCCTCCAAGGTCACTGAGGACCTCCAGACACCCCCCACGCCGTGGTCCCGCTGAGCAACATCGAGGCCCATTGCTCTGCCCCTCGGAGGCCCTGTGTGCGTGCCGAGTGATGGGCAACACTCTGCACGTTCCTTGAGGAGAGCTACATTTCCAGAGCCCTCAAACAGCCTCAGGACCAGATTTCTGGTGAGTCCGAAGCTCCCAGGAAATATTTGTCGTCGCCCTTGTGAGAGCTGCCGTGAGAAAACACTCTGCTTTGCCTCCTTCGCGGGCCTCGTACCTGAAGGCACTCTGCTCGAGGAGAACGTCAGCATCTCGCAATGCTGAGTCGCTAACGGGACAGCCAGATTGAGCACAGGCCTGGAGGGAAGGCCCTGACGTGAGGTGCAGAAGCGGAGCCGCGCAGCAGTTTCCATGAGGCCGTAGCCTCTGCTCTGCGTGTCTTTAACGGCAGTAGAGTTTCCTGGACACCTGGGAGGCTCGCGGGGGCACCCTGTTCCAGGCTGGAACACGGAGTACTCCCAGGCACCCCTGGGTCTGCTGAGCAACGTCCAGGCACGGAGCCCTTTGGAGCCGCTCTCTATACGCCGAGTGTAGGGAAACGCCCTGCACTCTCTCCTGGAGCAGATTCGATTCCCCACCAAACCCACACTTTCACGAACAGACTTCTGGCACGTCTCACATGCCTTTGAGGTCTTACGCCTTGCCCTAGCCTGAGCTGCCCTGAGAGACCCCTCGGCCTCGCATTGCATGTAGGACCTCCTGCCTGAAATCACCCTGCCTCCAAGCGAAAGTCGGCTTGCGTTCTTACTGCGATTTAAGCCCTGTGCTTCCTGTGGCCCTGCAGGCTTTGGAATAGCCACAGGCCCCAGAGGCGTAACTAGGCAGGGCATTCCTTGGTTGAGGCAGTTCACTTGACCCAGAACACCCTACTTCGGGGAGTTCGTTCAGGGAAGCAAACGCAGGGTAACATGTGTCTCTTTGGACTGGTTAGAAACCACAGGGAGGTAAGCTGAGTGTGCGCGTGGAAACGGGAGCCTGCTGGAACTATCCTTGCTTTCCCACTTGGAAGGCTGCATTCATGCTGCCTTGAAGCTGCCTGACGTCCCCTGCTGTTGACAGGCCTGGAAACCCGGTCGAAATGCTTCTGGGAAGAAGATGAGTTTGCTCCGTCTCAACCCGGTGCTTCCATGGCCGCGGTGGTGGTTAGCCTGACAAGCTCCAGAGCGAAAGGGAAACTCAACGTGAGAATTTGCCTCCAGTTTAGGTCCTGCGTAGCCGGGTAGGAAGGGCGGCATGCAGCAGTTTCCATGAGTTCGTAGTCCCCGTTCGGGTTTATTTCAACGAAATTACCCATTTGAGGACTGCTAGGCCCCTCGGGCGTGCATCCATTTCCCTCCAAGGTCACTGACGACCTCCAGACACCCCCTACGCCGTGGTCCCGCTGAGCAACATCGAGGCCCATTGCTCTGCCCCTCGGAGGCCCTGTGTGCGTGCCGAGTGATGGGCAACACTCTGCACGTTCCTTGAGGAGAGCTACATTTCCAGAGCCCTCAAACAGCCTCAGGACCAGATTTCTGGTGAGTCCGAAGCTCCCAGGAAATATTTGTCGTCGCCCTTGTGAGAGCTGCCGTGAGAAAACACTCTGCTTTGCCTCCTTCGCGGGCCTCGTACCTGAAGGCACTCTGCTCGAGGAGAACGTCAGCATCTCGCAATGCTGAGTCGCTAACGGGACAGCCAGATTGAGCACAGGCCTGGAGGGAAGGCCCTGACGTGAGGTGCAGAAGCGGAGCCGCGCAGCACTTTCCATGAGGCCGTAGCCTCTGCTCTGCGTGTCTTTAACGGCAGTAGAGTTTCCTGGACACCTGGGAGGCTCGCGGGGGCACCCTGTTCCAGGCTGGAACACGGAGTACTCCCAGGCACCCCTGGGTCTGCTGAGCAACGTCCAGGCCCGGAGCCCTTTGGAGCCGCTCTCTATACGCCGAGTGTAGGGAAACGCCCTGCACTCTCTCCTGGAGCAGATTCGATTCCCCACCAAACCCACACTTTCACGAACAGACTTCTGGCACGTCTCACATGCCTTTGAGGTCTTACGCCTTGCCCTAGCCTGAGCTGCCCTGAGAGACCCCTCGGCCTCGCATTCCATCTAGGACCTCCTGCCTGAAATCACCCTGCCTCCAAGCGAAAGTCGCCTTGCGTTCTTACTGCGATTTAAGCCCTGTGCTTCCTGTGGCCCTGCAGGCTTTGGAATAGCCACAGGCCCCAGAGGCGTAACTAGGCAGGGCATTCCTTGGTTGAGGCAGTTCACTTGACCCAGAACACCCTGCTTCGGGGAGTTGGTTCAGGGAAGCAAACGCAGGGTAACATGTGTCTCTTTGGACTGGTTAGAAACCACAGGGAGGTAAGCTGAGTGTGCGCGAGGAAACGGGAGCCTGCTGGAACTATCCTTGCTTTCCCACTTGGAAGGCTGCATTCATGCTGCCTTGAAGCTGCCTGACGTCCCCTGCTGTTGACAGGCCTGGAAACCCGGTAGAAATGCTTCTGGGAAGAAAATGAGTTTGCTCCGTCTCAACCCGGTGCTTCCATGGCCGCGGTGGTGGTTAGCCTGACAAGCTCCAGAGCGAAAGGGAAACTCAACGTGAGAATTTGCCTCCAGTTTAGGTCCTGCGTAGCCGGGTAGTAAGGGCGGCATGCAGCAGTTTCCATGAGTTCGTAGTCCCCGTTCGGGTTTATTTTAACGAAATTACCCATTTGAGGACTCCTAGGCCCCTCGGGCGTGCATCCATTTCCCTCCAAGGTCACTGAGGACCTCCAGACACCCCCCACGCCGTGGTCCCGCTGAGCAACATCGAGGCCCATTGCTCTGCCCCTCGGAGGCCCTGTGTGCGTGCCGAGTGATGGGCAACACTCTGCACGTTCCTTGAGGAGAGCTACATTTCCAGAGCCCTCAAACAGCCTCAGGACCAGATTTCTGGTGAGTCCGAAGCTCCCAGGAAATATTTGTCGTCGCCCTTGTGAGAGCTGCCGTGAGAAAACACTCTGCTTTGCCTCCTTCGCGGGCCTCGTACCTGAAGGCACTCTGCTCGAGGAGAACGTCAGCATCTCGCAATGCTGAGTCGCTAACGGGACAGCCAGATTGAGCACAGGCCTGGAGGGAAGGCCCTGACGTGAGGTGCAGAAGCGGAGCCGCGCAGCAGTTTCCATGAGGCCGTAGCCTCTGCTCTGCGTGTCTTTAACGGCAGTAGAGTTTCCTGGACACCTGGGAGGCTCGCGGGGGCACCCTGTTCCAGGCTGGAACACGGAGTACTCCCAGGCACCCCTGGGTCTGCTGAGCAACGTCCAGGCACGGAGCCCTTTGGAGCCGCTCTCTATACGCCGAGTGTAGGGAAACGCCCTGCACTCTCTCCTGGAGCAGATTCGATTCCCCACCAAACCCACACTTTCACGAACAGACTTCTGGCACGTCTCACATGCCTTTGAGGTCTTACGCCTTGCCCTAGCCTGAGCTGCCCTGAGAGACCCCTCGGCCTCGCATTGCATGTAGGACCTCCTGCCTGAAATCACCCTGCCTCCAAGCGAAAGTCGGCTTGCGTTCTTACTGCGATTTAAGCCCTGTGCTTCCTGTGGCCCTGCAGGCTTTGGAATAGCCACAGGCCCCAGAGGCGTAACTAGGCAGGGCATTCCTTGGTTGAGGCAGTTCACTTGACCCAGAACACCCTACTTCGGGGAGTTCGTTCAGGGAAGCAAACGCAGGGTAACATGTGTCTCTTTGGACTGGTTAGAAACCACAGGGAGGTAAGCTGAGTGTGCGCGTGGAAACGGGAGCCTGCTGGAACTATCCTTGCTTTCCCACTTGGAAGGCTGCATTCATGCTGCCTTGAAGCTGCCTGACGTCCCCTGCTGTTGACAGGCCTGGAAACCCGGTCGAAATGCTTCTGGGAAGAAGATGAGTTTGCTCCGTCTCAACCCGGTGCTTCCATGGCCGCGGTGGTGGTTAGCCTGACAAGCTCCAGAGCGAAAGGGAAACTCAACGTGAGAATTTGCCTCCAGTTTAGGTCCTGCGTAGCCGGGTAGGAAGGGCGGCATGCAGCAGTTTCCATGAGTTCGTAGTCCCCGTTCGGGTTTATTTCAACGAAATTACCCATTTGAGGACTGCTAGGCCCCTCGGGCGTGCATCCATTTCCCTCCAAGGTCACTGACGACCTCCAGACACCCCCTACGCCGTGGTCCCGCTGAGCAACATCGAGGCCCATTGCTCTGCCCCTCGGAGGCCCTGTGTGCGTGCCGAGTGATGGGCAACACTCTGCACGTTCCTTGAGGAGAGCTACATTTCCAGAGCCCTCAAACAGCCTCAGGACCAGATTTCTGGTGAGTCCGAAGCTCCCAGGAAATATTTGTCGTCGCCCTTGTGAGAGCTGCCGTGAGAAAACACTCTGCTTTGCCTCCTTCGCGGGCCTCGTACCTGAAGGCACTCTGCTCGAGGAGAACGTCAGCATCTCGCAATGCTGAGTCGCTAACGGGACAGCCAGATTGAGCACAGGCCTGGAGGGAAGGCCCTGACGTGAGGTGCAGAAGCGGAGCCGCGCAGCACTTTCCATGAGGCCGTAGCCTCTGCTCTGCGTGTCTTTAACGGCAGTAGAGTTTCCTGGACACCTGGGAGGCTCGCGGGGGCACCCTGTTCCAGGCTGGAACACGGAGTACTCCCAGGCACCCCTGGGTCTGCTGAGCAACGTCCAGGCCCGGAGCCCTTTGGAGCCGCTCTCTATACGCCGAGTGTAGGGAAACGCCCTGCACTCTCTCCTGGAGCAGATTCGATTCCCCACCAAACCCACACTTTCACGAACAGACTTCTGGCACGTCTCACATGCCTTTGAGGTCTTACGCCTTGCCCTAGCCTGAGCTGCCCTGAGAGACCCCTCGGCCTCGCATTCCATCTAGGACCTCCTGCCTGAAATCACCCTGCCTCCAAGCGAAAGTCGGCTTGCGTTCTTAGTGCGATTTAAGCCCTGTGCTTCCTGTGGCCCTGCAGGCTTTGGAATAGCCACAGGCCCCAGAGGCGTAACTAGGCAGGGCATTCCTTGGTTGAGGCAGTTCACTTGACCCAGAACACCCTGCTTCGGGGAGTTGGTTCAGGGAAGCAAACGCAGGGTAACATGTGTCTCTTTGGACTGGTTAGAAACCACAGGGAGGTAAGCTGAGTGTGCGCGTGGAAACGGGAGCCTGCTGGAACTATCCTTGCTTTCCCACTTGGAAGGCTGCATTCATGCTGCCTTGAAGCTGCCTGACGTCCCCTGCTGTTGACAGGCCTGGAAACCCTGTCGAAATGCTTCTGGGAAGAAAATGAGTTTGCTCCGTCTCAACCCGGTGCTTCCATGGCCGCGGTGGTGGTTAGCCTGACAAGCTCCAGAGCGAAAGGGAAACTCAACGTGAGAATTTGCCTCCAGTTTAGGTCCTGCGTAGCCGGGTAGGAAGGGCGGCATGCAGCAGTTTCCATGAGTTCGTAGTCCCCGTTCGGGTTTATTTTAACGAAATTACCCATTTGAGGACTCCTAGGCCCCTCGGGTGTGCATCCATTTCCCTCCAAGGTCACTGACGACCTCCAGACACCCCCTACGCCGTGGTCCCGCTGAGCAACATCGAGGCCCATTGCTCTGCCCCTCGGAGGCCCTGTGTGCGTGCCGAGTGATGGGCAACACTCTGCACGTTCCTTGAGGAGAGCTACATTTCCAGAGCCCTCAAACAGCCTCAGGACCAGATTTCTGGTGAGTCCGAAGCTCCCAGGAAATATTTGTCGTCGCCCTTGTGAGAGCTGCCGTGAGAAAACACTCTGCTTTGCCTCCTTCGCGGGCCTCGTACCTGAAGGCACTCTGCTCGAGGAGAACGTCAGCATCTCGCAATGCTGAGTCGCTAACGGGACAGCCAGATTGAGCACAGGCCTGGAGGGAAGGCCCTGACGTGAGGTGCAGAAGCGGAGCCGCGCAGCAGTTTCCATGAGGCCGTAGCCTCTGCTCTGCGTGTCTTTAACGGCAGTAGAGTTTCCTGGACACCTGGGAGGCTCGCGGGGGCACCCTGTTCCAGGCTGGAACACGGAGTACTCCCAGGCACCCCTGGGTCTGCTGAGCAACGTCCAGGCACGGAGCCCTTTGGAGCCGCTCTCTATACGCCGAGTGTAGGGAAACGCCCTGCACTCTCTCCTGGAGCAGATTCGATTCCCCACCAAACCCACACTTTCACGAACAGACTTCTGGCACGTCTCACATGCCTTTGAGGTCTTACGCCTTGCCCTAGCCTGAGCTGCCCTGAGAGACCCCTCGGCCTCGCATTGCATGTAGGACCTCCTGCCTGAAATCACCCTGCCTCCAAGCGAAAGTCGGCTTGCGTTCTTACTGCGATTTAAGCCCTGTGCTTCCTGTGGCCCTGCAGGCTTTGGAATAGCCACAGGCCCCAGAGGCGTAACTAGGCAGGGCATTCCTTGGTTGAGGCAGTTCACTTGACCCAGAACACCCTACTTCGGGGAGTTCGTTCAGGGAAGCAAACGCAGGGTAACATGTGTCTCTTTGGACTGGTTAGAAACCACAGGGAGGTAAGCTGAGTGTGCGCGTGGAAACGGGAGCCTGCTGGAACTATCCTTGCTTTCCCACTTGGAAGGCTGCATTCATGCTGCCTTGAAGCTGCCTGACGTCCCCTGCTGTTGACAGGCCTGGAAACCCGGTCGAAATGCTTCTGGGAAGAAGATGAGTTTGCTCCGTCTCAACCCGGTGCTTCCATGGCCGCGGTGGTGGTTAGCCTGACAAGCTCCAGAGCGAAAGGGAAACTCAACGTGAGAATTTGCCCCCAGTTTAGGTCCTGCGTAGCCGGGTAGGAAGGGCGGCATGCAGCAGTTTCCATGAGTTCGTAGTCCCCGTTCGGGTTTATTTCAACGAAATTACCCATTTGAGGACTGCTAGGCCCCTCGGGCGTGCATCCATTTCCCTCCAAGGTCACTGACGACCTCCAGACACCCCCTACGCCGTGGTCCCGCTGAGCAACATCGAGGCCCATTGCTCTGCCCCTCGGAGGCCCTGTGTGCGTGCCGAGTGATGGGCAACACTCTGCACGTTCCTTGAGGAGAGCTACATTTCCAGAGCCCTCAAACAGCCTCAGGACCAGATTTCTGGTGAGTCCGAAGCTCCCAGGAAATATTTGTCGTCGCCCTTGTGAGAGCTGCCGTGAGAAAACACTCTGCTTTGCCTCCTTCGCGGGCCTCGTACCTGAAGGCACTCTGCTCGAGGAGAATGTCAGCATCTCACAATGCTGAGTCGCTAACGGGACAGCCAGATTGAGCACAGGCCTGGAGGGAAGGCCCTGACGTGAGGTGCAGAAGCGGAGCCGCGCAGCACTTTCCATGAGGCCGTAGCCTCTGCTCTGCGTGTCTTTAACGGCAGTAGAGTTTCCTGGACACCTGGGAGGCTCGCGGGGGCACCCTGTTCCAGGCTGGAACACGGAGTACTCCCAGGCACCCCTGGGTCTGCTGAGCAACGTCCAGGCCCGGAGCCCTTTGGAGCCGCTCTCTATACGCCGAGTGTAGGGAAACGCCCTGCACTCTCTCCTGGAGCAGATTCGATTCCCCACCAAACCCACACTTTCACGAACAGACTTCTGGCACGTCTCACATGCCTTTGAGGTCTTACGCCTTGCCCTAGCCTGAGCTGCCCTGAGAGACCCCTCGGCCTCGCATTCCATCTAGGACCTCCTGCCTGAAATCACCCTGCCTCCAAGCGAAAGTCGGCTTGCGTTCTTAGTGCGATTTAAGCCCTGTGCTTCCTGTGGCCCTGCAGGCTTTGGAATAGCCACAGGCCCCAGAGGCGTAACTAGGCAGGGCATTCCTTGGTTGAGGCAGTTCACTTGACCCAGAACACCCTGCTTCGGGGAGTTGGTTCAGGGAAGCAAACGCAGGGTAACATGTGTCTCTTTGGACTGGTTAGAAACCACAGGGAGGTAAGCTGAGTGTGCGCGAGGAAACGGGAGCCTGCTGGAACTATCCTTGCTTTCCCACTTGGAAGGCTGCATTCATGCTGCCTTGAAGCTGCCTGACGTCCCCTGCTGTTGACAGGCCTGGAAACCCGGTAGAAATGCTTCTGGGAAGAAAATGAGTTTGCTCCGTCTCAACCCGGTGCTTCCATGGCCGCGGTGGTGGTTAGCCTGACAAGCTCCAGAGCGAAAGGGAAACTCAACGTGAGAATTTGCCTCCAGTTTAGGTCCTGCGTAGCCGGGTAGTAAGGGCGGCATGCAGCAGTTTCCATGAGTTCGTAGTCCCCGTTCGGGTTTATTTTAACGAAATTACCCATTTGAGGACTCCTAGGCCCCTCGGGCGTGCATCCATTTCCCTCCAAGGTCACTGAGGACCTCCAGACACCCCCCACGCCGTGGTCCCGCTGAGCAACATCGAGGCCCATTGCTCTGCCCCTCGGAGGCCCTGTGTGCGTGCCGAGTGATGGGCAACACTCTGCACGTTCCTTGAGGAGAGCTACATTTCCAGAGCCCTCAAACAGCCTCAGGACCAGATTTCTGGTGAGTCCGAAGCTCCCAGGAAATATTTGTCGTCGCCCTTGTGAGAGCTGCCGTGAGAAAACACTCTGCTTTGCCTCCTTCGCGGGCCTCGTACCTGAAGGCACTCTGCTCGAGGAGAACGTCAGCATCTCGCAATGCTGAGTCGCTAACGGGACAGCCAGATTGAGCACAGGCCTGGAGGGAAGGCCCTGACGTGAGGTGCAGAAGCGGAGCCGCGCAGCAGTTTCCATGAGGCCGTAGCCTCTGCTCTGCGTGTCTTTAACGGCAGTAGAGTTTCCTGGACACCTGGGAGGCTCGCGGGGGCACCCTGTTCCAGGCTGGAACACGGAGTACTCCCAGGCACCCCTGGGTCTGCTGAGCAACGTCCAGGCACGGAGCCCTTTGGAGCCGCTCTCTATACGCCGAGTGTAGGGAAACGCCCTGCACTCTCTCCTGGAGCAGATTCGATTCCCCACCAAACCCACACTTTCACGAACAGACTTCTGGCACGTCTCACATGCCTTTGAGGTCTTACGCCTTGCCCTAGCCTGAGCTGCCCTGAGAGACCCCTCGGCCTCGCATTGCATGTAGGACCTCCTGCCTGAAATCACCCTGCCTCCAAGCGAAAGTCGGCTTGCGTTCTTACTGCGATTTAAGCCCTGTGCTTCCTGTGGCCCTGCAGGCTTTGGAATAGCCACAGGCCCCAGAGGCGTAACTAGGCAGGGCATTCCTTGGTTGAGGCAGTTCACTTGACCCAGAACACCCTAATTCGGGGAGTTGGTTCAGGGAAGCAAACGCAGGGTAACATGTGTCTCTTTGGACTGGTTAGAAACCACAGGGAGGTAAGCTGAGTGTGCGCGTGGAAACGGGAGCCTGCTGGAACTATCCTTGCTTTCCCACTTGGAAGGCTGCATTCATGCTGCCTTGAAGCTGTCTGACGTCCCCTGCTGTTGACAGGCCTGGAAACCCTGTCGAAATGCTTCTGGGAAGAAAATGAGTTTGCTCCGTCTCAACCCGGTGCTTCCATGGCCGCGGTGGTGGTTAGCCTGACAAGCTCCAGAGCGAAAGGGAAACTCAACGTGAGAATTTGCCCCCAGTTTAGGCCCTGCGTAGCCGGGTAGTAAGGGCGGCATGCAGCAGTTTCCATGAGTTCGTAGTCCCCGTTCGGGTTTATTTTAACGAAATTACCCATTTGAGGACTCCTAGGCCCCTCGGGCGTGCATCCATTTCCCTCCAAGGTCACTGAGGACCTCCAGACACCCCCCACGCCGTGGTCCCGCTGAGCAACATCGAGGCCCATTGCTCTGCCCCTCGGAGGCCCTGTGTGCGTGCCGAGTGATGGGCAACACTCTGCACGTTCCTTGAGGAGAGCTACATTTCCAGAGCCCTCAAACAGCCTCAGGACCAGATTTCTGGTGAGTCCGAAGCTCCCAGGAAATATTTGTCGTCGCCCTTGTGAGAGCTGCCGTGAGAAAACACTCTGCTTTGCCTCCTTCGCGGGCCTCGTACCTGAAGGCACTCTGCTCGAGGAGAACGTCAGCATCTCGCAATGCTGAGTCGCTAACGGGACAGCCAGATTGAGCACAGGCCTGGAGGGAAGGCCCTGACGTGAGGTGCAGAAGCGGAGCCGCGCAGCAGTTTCCATGAGGCCGTAGCCTCTGCTCTGCGTGTCTTTAACGGCAGTAGAGTTTCCTGGACACCTGGGAGGCTCGCGGGGGCACCCTGTTCCAGGCTGGAACACGGAGTACTCCCAGGCACCCCTGGGTCTGCTGAGCAACGTCCAGGCACGGAGCCCTTTGGAGCCGCTCTCTATACGCCGAGTGTAGGGAAACGCCCTGCACTCTCTCCTGGAGCAGATTCGATTCCCCACCAAACCCACACTTTCACGAACAGACTTCTGGCACGTCTCACATGCCTTTGAGGTCTTACGCCTTGCCCTAGCCTGAGCTGCCCTGAGAGACCCCTCGGCCTCGCATTGCATGTAGGACCTCCTGCCTGAAATCACCCTGCCTCCAAGCGAAAGTCGGCTTGCGTTCTTACTGCGATTTAAGCCCTGTGCTTCCTGTGGCCCTGCAGGCTTTGGAATAGCCACAGGCCCCAGAGGCGTAACTAGGCAGGGCATTCCTTGGTTGAGGCAGTTCACTTGACCCAGAACACCCTACTTCGGGGAGTTCGTTCAGGGAAGCAAACGCAGGGTAACATGTGTCTCTTTGGACTGGTTAGAAACCACAGGGAGGTAAGCTGAGTGTGCGCGTGGAAACGGGAGCCTGCTGGAACTATCCTTGCTTTCCCACTTGGAAGGCTGCATTCATGCTGCCTTGAAGCTGCCTGACGTCCCCTGCTGTTGACAGGCCTGGAAACCCGGTCGAAATGCTTCTGGGAAGAAGATGAGTTTGCTCCGTCTCAACCCGGTGCTTCCATGGCCGCGGTGGTGGTTAGCCTGACAAGCTCCAGAGCGAAAGGGAAACTCAACGTGAGAATTTGCCTCCAGTTTAGGTCCTGCGTAGCCGGGTAGGAAGGGCGGCATGCAGCAGTTTCCATGAGTTCGTAGTCCCCGTTCGGGTTTATTTCAACGAAATTACCCATTTGAGGACTGCTAGGCCCCTCGGGCGTGCATCCATTTCCCTCCAAGGTCACTGACGACCTCCAGACACCCCCTACGCCGTGGTCCCGCTGAGCAACATCGAGGCCCATTGCTCTGCCCCTCGGAGGCCCTGTGTGCGTGCCGAGTGATGGGCAACACTCTGCACGTTCCTTGAGGAGAGCTACATTTCCAGAGCCCTCAAACAGCCTCAGGACCAGATTTCTGGTGAGTCCGAAGCTCCCAGGAAATATTTGTCGTCGCCCTTGTGAGAGCTGCCGTGAGAAAACACTCTGCTTTGCCTCCTTCGCGGGCCTCGTACCTGAAGGCACTCTGCTCGAGGAGAACGTCAGCATCTCGCAATGCTGAGTCGCTAACGGGACAGCCAGATTGAGCACAGGCCTGGAGGGAAGGCCCTGACGTGAGGTGCAGAAGCGGAGCCGCGCAGCAGTTTCCATGAGGCCGTAGCCTCTGCTCTGCGTGTCTTTAACGGCAGTAGAGTTTCCTGGACACCTGGGAGGCTCGCGGGGGCACCCTGTTCCAGGCTGGAACACGGAGTACTCCCAGGCACCCCTGGGTCTGCTGAGCAACGTCCAGGCCCGGAGCCCTTTGGAGCCGCTCTCTATACGCCGAGTGTAGGGAAACGCCCTGCACTCTCTCCTGGAGCAGATTCGATTCCCCACCAAACCCACACTTTCACGAACAGACTTCTGGCACGTCTCACATGCCTTTGAGGTCTTACGCCTTGCCCTAGCCTGAGCTGCCCTGAGAGACCCCTCGGCCTCGCATTCCATCTAGAACCTCCTGCCTGAAATCACCCTGCCTCCAAGCGAAAGTCGGCTTGCGTTCTTAGTGCGATTTAAGCCCTGTGCTTCCTGTGGCCCTGCAGGCTTTGGAATAGCCACAGGCCCCAGAGGCGTAACTAGGCAGGGCATTCCTTGGTTGAGGCAGTTCACTTGACCCAGAACACCCTGCTTCGGGGAGTTGGTTCAGGGAAGCAAACGCAGGGTAACATGTGTCTCTTTGGACTGGTTAGAAACCACAGGGAGGTAAGCTGAGTGTGCGCGTGGAAACGGGAGCCTGCTGGAACTATCCTTGCTTTCCCACTTGGAAGGCTGCATTCATGCTGCCTTGAAGCTGCCTGACGTCCCCTGCTGTTGACAGGCCTGGAAACCCTGTCGAAATGCTTCTGGGAAGAAAATGAGTTTGCTCCGTCTCAACCCGGTGCTTCCATGGCCGCGGTGGTGGTTAGCCTGACAAGCTCCAGAGCGAAAGGGAAACTCAACGTGAGAATTTGCCTCCAGTTTAGGTCCTGCGTAGCCGGGTAGGAAGGGCGGCATGCAGCAGTTTCCATGAGTTCGTAGTCCCCGTTCGGGTTTATTTTAACGAAATTACCCATTTGAGGACTCCTAGGCCCCTCGGGTGTGCATCCATTTCCCTCCAAGGTCACTGACGACCTCCAGACACCCCCTACGCCGTGGTCCCGCTGAGCAACATCGAGGCCCATTGCTCTGCCCCTCGGAGGCCCTGTGTGCGTGCCGAGTGATGGGCAACACTCTGCACGTTCCTTGAGGAGAGCTACATTTCCAGAGCCCTCAAACAGCCTCAGGACCAGATTTCTGGTGAGTCCGAAGCTCCCAGGAAATATTTGTCGTCGCCCTTGTGAGAGCTGCCGTGAGAAAACACTCTGCTTTGCCTCCTTCGCGGGCCTCGTACCTGAAGGCACTCTGCTCGAGGAGAACGTCAGCATCTCGCAATGCTGAGTCGCTAACGGGACAGCCAGATTGAGCACAGGCCTGGAGGGAAGGCCCTGACGTGAGGTGCAGAAGCGGAGCCGCGCAGCAGTTTCCATGAGGCCGTAGCCTCTGCTCTGCGTGTCTTTAACGGCAGTAGAGTTTCCTGGACACCTGGGAGGCTCGCGGGGGCACCCTGTTCCAGGCTGGAACACGGAGTACTCCCAGGCACCCCTGGGTCTGCTGAGCAACGTCCAGGCACGGAGCCCTTTGGAGCCGCTCTCTATACGCCGAGTGTAGGGAAACGCCCTGCACTCTCTCCTGGAGCAGATTCGATTCCCCACCAAACCCACACTTTCACGAACAGACTTCTGGCACGTCTCACATGCCTTTGAGGTCTTACGCCTTGCCCTAGCCTGAGCTGCCCTGAGAGACCCCTCGGCCTCGCATTGCATGTAGGACCTCCTGCCTGAAATCACCCTGCCTCCAAGCGAAAGTCGGCTTGCGTTCTTACTGCGATTTAAGCCCTGTGCTTCCTGTGGCCCTGCAGGCTTTGGAATAGCCACAGGCCCCAGAGGCGTAACTAGGCAGGGCATTCCTTGGTTGAGGCAGTTCACTTGACCCAGAACACCCTACTTCGGGGAGTTCGTTCAGGGAAGCAAACGCAGGGGAACATGTGTCTCTTTGGACTGGTTAGAAACCACAGGGAGGTAAGCTGAGTGTGCGCGTGGAAACGGGAGCCTGCTGGAACTATCCTTGCTTTCCCACTTGGAAGGCTGCATTCATGCTGCCTTGAAGCTGCCTGACGTCCCCTGCTGTTGACAGGCCTGGAAACCCGGTCGAAATGCTTCTGGGAAGAAGATGAGTTTGCTCCGTCTCAACCCGGTGCTTCCATGGCCGCGGTGGTGGTTAGCCTGACAAGCTCCAGAGCGAAAGGGAAACTCAACGTGAGAATTTGCCTCCAGTTTAGGTCCTGCGTAGCCGGGTAGGAAGGGCGGCATGCAGCAGTTTCCATGAGTTCGTAGTCCCCGTTCGGGTTTATTTCAACGAAATTACCCATTTGAGGACTGCTAGGCCCCTCGGGCGTGCATCCATTTCCCTCCAAGGTCACTGACGACCTCCAGACACCCCCTACGCCGTGGTCCCGCTGAGCAACATCGAGGCCCATTGCTCTGCCCCTCGGAGGCCCTGTGTGCGTGCCGAGTGATGGGCAACACTCTGCACGTTCCTTGAGGAGAGCTACATTTCCAGAGCCCTCAAACAGCCTCAGGACGAGATTTCTGGTGAGTCCGAAGCTCCCAGGAAATATTTGTCGTCGCCCTTGTGAGAGCTGCCGTGAGAAAACACTCTGCTTTGCCTCCTTCGCGGGCCTCGTACCTGAAGGCACTCTGCTCGAGGAGAACGTCAGCATCTCGCAATGCTGAGTCGCTAACGGGACAGCCAGATTGAGCACAGGCCTGGAGGGAAGGCCCTGACGTGAGGTGCAGAAGCGGAGCCGCGCAGCACTTTCCATGAGGCCGTAGCCTCTGCTCTGCGTGTCTTTAACGGCAGTAGAGTTTCCTGGACACCTGGGAGGCTCGCGGGGGCACCCTGTTCCAGGCTGGAACACGGAGTACTCCCAGGCACCCCTGGGTCTGCTGAGCAACGTCCAGGCCCGGAGCCCTTTGGAGCCGCTCTCTATACGCCGAGTGTAGGGAAACGCCCTGCACTCTCTCCTGGAGCAGATTCGATTCCCCACCAAACCCACACTTTCACGAACAGACTTCTGGCACGTCTCACATGCCTTTGAGGTCTTACGCCTTGCCCTAGCCTGAGCTGCCCTGAGAGACCCCTCGGCCTCGCATTCCATCTAGGACCTCCTGCCTGAAATCACCCTGCCTCCAAGCGAAAGTCGCCTTGCGTTCTTACTGCGATTTAAGCCCTGTGCTTCCTGTGGCCCTGCAGGCTTTGGAATAGCCACAGGCCCCAGAGGCGTAACTAGGCAGGGCATTCCTTGGTTGAGGCAGTTCACTTGACCCAGAACACCCTATTTCGGGGAGTTGGTTCAGGGAAGCAAACGCAGGGTAACATGTGTCTCTTTGGACTGGTTAGAAACCACAGGGAGGTAAGCTGAGTGTGCGCGAGGAAACGGGAGACTGCTGGAACTATCCTTGCTTTCCCACTTGGAAGGCTGCATTCATGCTGCCTTGAAGCTGCCTGACGTCCCCTGCTGTTGACAGGCCTGGAAACCCTGTCGAAATGCTTCTGGGAAGAAAATGAGTTTGCTCCGTCTCAACCCGGTGCTTCCATGGCCGCGGTGGTGGTTAGCCTGACAAGCTCCAGAGCGAAAGGGAAACTCAACGTGAGAATTTGCCCCCAGTTTAGGCCCTGCGTAGCCGGGTAGTAAGGGCGGCATGCAGCAGTTTCCATGAGTTCGTAGTCCCCGTTCGGGTTTATTTTAACGAAATTACCCATTTGAGGACTCCTAGGCCCCTCGGGCGTGCATCCATTTCCCTCCAAGGTCACTGAGGACCTCCAGACACCCCCCACGCCGTGGTCCCGCTGAGCAACATCGAGGCCCATTGCTCTGCCCCTCGGAGGCCCTGTGTGCGTGCCGAGTGATGGGCAACACTCTGCACGTTCCTTGAGGAGAGCTACATTTCCAGAGCCCTCAAACAGCCTCAGGACCAGATTTCTGGTGAGTCCGAAGCTCCCAGGAAATATTTGTCGTCGCCCTTGTGAGAGCTGCCGTGAGAAAACACTCTGCTTTGCCTCCTTCGCGGGCCTCGTACCTGAAGGCACTCTGCTCGAGGAGGACGTCAGCATCTCGCAATGCTGAGTCGCTAACGGGACAGCCAGATTGAGCACAGGCCTGGAGGGAAGGCCCTGACGTGAGGTGCAGAAGCGGAGCCGCGCAGCAGTTTCCATGAGGCCGTAGCCTCTGCTCTGCGTGTCTTTAACGGCAGTAGAGTTTCCTGGACACCTGGGAGGCTCGCGGGGGCACCCTGTTCCAGGCTGGAACACGGAGTACTCCCAGGCACCCCTGGGTCTGCTGAGCAACGTCCAGGCACGGAGCCCTTTGGAGCCGCTCTCTATACGCCGAGTGTAGGGAAACGCCCTGCACTCTCTCCTGGAGCAGATTCGATTCCCCACCAAACCCACACTTTCACGAACAGACTTCTGGCACGTCTCACATGCCTTTGAGGTCTTACGCCTTGCCCTAGCCTGAGCTGCCCTGAGAGACCCCTCGGCCTCGCATTGCATGTAGGACCTCCTGCCTGAAATCACCCTGCCTCCAAGCGAAAGTCGGCTTGCGTTCTTAGTGCGATTTAAGCCCTGTGCTTCCTGTGGCCCTGCAGGCTTTGGAATAGCCACAGGCCCCAGAGGCGTAACTAGGCAGGGCATTCCTTGGTTGAGGCAGTTCACTTGACCCAGAACACCCTGCTTCGGGGAGTTGGTTCAGGGAAGCAAACGCAGGGTAACATGTGTCTCTTTGGACTGGTTAGAAACCACAGGGAGGTAAGCTGAGTGTGCGCGAGGAAACGGGAGCCTGCTGGAACTATCCTTGCTTTCCCACTTGGAAGGCTGCATTCATGCTGCCTTGAAGCTGCCTGACGTCCCCTGCTGTTGACAGGCCTGGAAACCCGGTAGAAATGCTTCTGGGAAGAAAATGAGTTTGCTCCGTCTCAACCCGGTGCTTCCATGGCCGCGGTGGTGGTTAGCCTGACAAGCTCCAGAGCGAAAGGGAAACTCAACGTGAGAATTTGCCTCCAGTTTAGGTCCTGCGTAGCCGGGTAGTAAGGGCGGCATGCAGCAGTTTCCATGAGTTCGTAGTCCCCGTTCGGGTTTATTTTAACGAAATTACCCATTTGAGGACTCCTAGGCCCCTCGGGCGTGCATCCATTTCCCTCCAAGGTCACTGAGGACCTCCAGACACCCCCCACGCCGTGGTCCCGCTGAGCAACATCGAGGCCCATTGCTCTGCCCCTCGGAGGCCCTGTGTGCGTGCCGAGTGATGGGCAACACTCTGCACGTTCCTTGAGGAGAGCTACATTTCCAGAGCCCTCAAACAGCCTCAGGACCAGATTTCTGGTGAGTCCGAAGCTCCCAGGAAATATTTGTCGTCGCCCTTGTGAGAGCTGCCGTGAGAAAACACTCTGCTTTGCCTCCTTCGCGGGCCTCGTACCTGAAGGCACTCTGCTCGAGGAGAACGTCAGCATCTCGCAATGCTGAGTCGCTAACGGGACAGCCAGATTGAGCACAGGCCTGGAGGGAAGGCCCTGACGTGAGGTGCAGAAGCGGAGCCGCGCAGCAGTTTCCATGAGGCCGTAGCCTCTGCTCTGCGTGTCTTTAACGGCAGTAGAGTTTCCTGGACACCTGGGAGGCTCGCGGGGGCACCCTGTTCCAGGCTGGAACACGGAGTACTCCCAGGCACCCCTGGGTCTGCTGAGCAACGTCCAGGCACGGAGCCCTTTGGAGCCGCTCTCTATACGCCGAGTGTAGGGAAACGCCCTGCACTCTCTCCTGGAGCAGATTCGATTCCCCACCAAACCCACACTTTCACGAACAGACTTCTGGCACGTCTCACATGCCTTTGAGGTCTTACGCCTTGCCCTAGCCTGAGCTGCCCTGAGAGACCCCTCGGCCTCGCATTGCATGTAGGACCTCCTGCCTGAAATCACCCTGCCTCCAAGCGAAAGTCGGCTTGCGTTCTTACTGCGATTTAAGCCCTGTGCTTCCTGTGGCCCTGCAGGCTTTGGAATAGCCACAGGCCCCAGAGGCGTAACTAGGCAGGGCATTCCTTGGTTGAGGCAGTTCACTTGACCCAGAACACCCTAATTCGGGGAGTTGGTTCAGGGAAGCAAACGCAGGGTAACATGTGTCTCTTTGGACTGGTTAGAAACCACAGGGAGGTAAGCTGAGTGTGCGCGTGGAAACGGGAGCCTGCTGGAACTATCCTTGCTTTCCCACTTGGAAGGCTGCATTCATGCTGCCTTGAAGCTGTCTGACGTCCCCTGCTGTTGACAGGCCTGGAAACCCTGTCGAAATGCTTCTGGGAAGAAAATGAGTTTGCTCCGTCTCAACCCGGTGCTTCCATGGCCGCGGTGGTGGTTAGCCTGACAAGCTCCAGAGCGAAAGGGAAACTCAACGTGAGAATTTGCCCCCAGTTTAGGCCCTGCGTAGCCGGGTAGTAAGGGCGGCATGCAGCAGTTTCCATGAGTTCGTAGTCCCCGTTCGGGTTTATTTTAACGAAATTACCCATTTGAGGACTCCTAGGCCCCTCGGGCGTGCATCCATTTCCCTCCAAGGTCACTGAGGACCTCCAGACACCCCCCACGCCGTGGTCCCGCTGAGCAACATCGAGGCCCATTGCTCTGCCCCTCGGAGGCCCTGTGTGCGTGCCGAGTGATGGGCAACACTCTGCACGTTCCTTGAGGAGAGCTACATTTCCAGAGCCCTCAAACAGCCTCAGGACCAGATTTCTGGTGAGTCCGAAGCTCCCAGGAAATATTTGTCGTCGCCCTTGTGAGAGCTGCCGTGAGAAAACACTCTGCTTTGCCTCCTTCGCGGGCCTCGTACCTGAAGGCACTCTGCTCGAGGAGAACGTCAGCATCTCGCAATGCTGAGTCGCTAACGGGACAGCCAGATTGAGCACAGGCCTGGAGGGAAGGCCCTGACGTGAGGTGCAGAAGCGGAGCCGCGCAGCAGTTTCCATGAGGCCGTAGCCTCTGCTCTGCGTGTCTTTAACGGCAGTAGAGTTTCCTGGACACCTGGGAGGCTCGCGGGGGCACCCTGTTCCAGGCTGGAACACGGAGTACTCCCAGGCACCCCTGGGTCTGCTGAGCAACGTCCAGGCACGGAGCCCTTTGGAGCCGCTCTCTATACGCCGAGTGTAGGGAAACGCCCTGCACTCTCTCCTGGAGCAGATTCGATTCCCCACCAAACCCACACTTTCACGAACAGACTTCTGGCACGTCTCACATGCCTTTGAGGTCTTACGCCTTGCCCTAGCCTGAGCTGCCCTGAGAGACCCCTCGGCCTCGCATTGCATGTAGGACCTCCTGCCTGAAATCACCCTGCCTCCAAGCGAAAGTCGGCTTGCGTTCTTACTGCGATTTAAGCCCTGTGCTTCCTGTGGCCCTGCAGGCTTTGGAATAGCCACAGGCCCCAGAGGCGTAACTAGGCAGGGCATTCCTTGGTTGAGGCAGTTCACTTGACCCAGAACACCCTACTTCGGGGAGTTCGTTCAGGGAAGCAAACGCAGGGTAACATGTGTCTCTTTGGACTGGTTAGAAACCACAGGGAGGTAAGCTGAGTGTGCGCGTGGAAACGGGAGCCTGCTGGAACTATCCTTGCTTTCCCACTTGGAAGGCTGCATTCATGCTGCCTTGAAGCTGCCTGACGTCCCCTGCTGTTGACAGGCCTGGAAACCCGGTCGAAATGCTTCTGGGAAGAAGATGAGTTTGCTCCGTCTCAACCCGGTGCTTCCATGGCCGCGGTGGTGGTTAGCCTGACAAGCTCCAGAGCGAAAGGGAAACTCAACGTGAGAATTTGCCTCCAGTTTAGGTCCTGCGTAGCCGGGTAGGAAGGGCGGCATGCAGCAGTTTCCATGAGTTCGTAGTCCCCGTTCGGGTTTATTTCAACGAAATTACCCATTTGAGGACTGCTAGGCCCCTCGGGCGTGCATCCATTTCCCTCCAAGGTCACTGACGACCTCCAGACACCCCCTACGCCGTGGTCCCGCTGAGCAACATCGAGGCCCATTGCTCTGCCCCTCGGAGGCCCTGTGTGCGTGCCGAGTGATGGGCAACACTCTGCACGTTCCTTGAGGAGAGCTACATTTCCAGAGCCCTCAAACAGCCTCAGGACCAGATTTCTGGTGAGTCCGAAGCTCCCAGGAAATATTTGTCGTCGCCCTTGTGAGAGCTGCCGTGAGAAAACACTCTGCTTTGCCTCCTTCGCGGGCCTCGTACCTGAAGGCACTCTGCTCGAGGAGAACGTCAGCATCTCGCAATGCTGAGTCGCTAACGGGACAGCCAGATTGAGCACAGGCCTGGAGGGAAGGCCCTGACGTGAGGTGCAGAAGCGGAGCCGCGCAGCAGTTTCCATGAGGCCGTAGCCTCTGCTCTGCGTGTCTTTAACGGCAGTAGAGTTTCCTGGACACCTGGGAGGCTCGCGGGGGCACCCTGTTCCAGGCTGGAACACGGAGTACTCCCAGGCACCCCTGGGTCTGCTGAGCAACGTCCAGGCCCGGAGCCCTTTGGAGCCGCTCTCTATACGCCGAGTGTAGGGAAACGCCCTGCACTCTCTCCTGGAGCAGATTCGATTCCCCACCAAACCCACACTTTCACGAACAGACTTCTGGCACGTCTCACATGCCTTTGAGGTCTTACGCCTTGCCCTAGCCTGAGCTGCCCTGAGAGACCCCTCGGCCTCGCATTCCATCTAGAACCTCCTGCCTGAAATCACCCTGCCTCCAAGCGAAAGTCGGCTTGCGTTCTTAGTGCGATTTAAGCCCTGTGCTTCCTGTGGCCCTGCAGGCTTTGGAATAGCCACAGGCCCCAGAGGCGTAACTAGGCAGGGCATTCCTTGGTTGAGGCAGTTCACTTGACCCAGAACACCCTGCTTCGGGGAGTTGGTTCAGGGAAGCAAACGCAGGGTAACATGTGTCTCTTTGGACTGGTTAGAAACCACAGGGAGGTAAGCTGAGTGTGCGCGTGGAAACGGGAGCCTGCTGGAACTATCCTTGCTTTCCCACTTGGAAGGCTGCATTCATGCTGCCTTGAAGCTGCCTGACGTCCCCTGCTGTTGACAGGCCTGGAAACCCTGTCGAAATGCTTCTGGGAAGAAAATGAGTTTGCTCCGTCTCAACCCGGTGCTTCCATGGCCGCGGTGGTGGTTAGCCTGACAAGCTCCAGAGCGAAAGGGAAACTCAACGTGAGAATTTGCCTCCAGTTTAGGTCCTGCGTAGCCGGGTAGGAAGGGCGGCATGCAGCAGTTTCCATGAGTTCGTAGTCCCCGTTCGGGTTTATTTTAACGAAATTACCCATTTGAGGACTCCTAGGCCCCTCGGGTGTGCATCCATTTCCCTCCAAGGTCACTGAGGACCTCCAGACACCCCCCACGCCGTGGTCCCGCTGAGCAACATCGAGGCCCATTGCTCTGCCCCTCGGAGGCCCTGTGTGCGTGCCGAGTGATGGGCAACACTCTGCACGTTCCTTGAGGAGAGCTACATTTCCAGAGCCCTCAAACAGCCTCAGGACCAGATTTCTGGTGAGTCCGAAGCTCCCAGGAAATATTTGTCGTCGCCCTTGTGAGAGCTGCCGTGAGAAAACACTCTGCTTTGCCTCCTTCGCGGGCCTCGTACCTGAAGGCACTCTGCTCGAGGAGAACGTCAGCATCTCGCAATGCTGAGTCGCTAACGGGACAGCCAGATTGAGCACAGGCCTGGAGGGAAGGCCCTGACGTGAGGTGCAGAAGCGGAGCCGCGCAGCAGTTTCCATGAGGCCGTAGCCTCTGCTCTGCGTGTCTTTAACGGCAGTAGAGTTTCCTGGACACCTGGGAGGCTCGCGGGGGCACCCTGTTCCAGGCTGGAACACGGAGTACTCCCAGGCACCCCTGGGTCTGCTGAGCAACGTCCAGGCACGGAGCCCTTTGGAGCCGCTCTCTATACGCCGAGTGTAGGGAAACGCCCTGCACTCTCTCCTGGAGCAGATTCGATTCCCCACCAAACCCACACTTTCACGAACAGACTTCTGGCACGTCTCACATGCCTTTGAGGTCTTACGCCTTGCCCTAGCCTGAGCTGCCCTGAGAGACCCCTCGGCCTCGCATTGCATGTAGGACCTCCTGCCTGAAATCACCCTGCCTCCAAGCGAAAGTCGGCTTGCGTTCTTACTGCGATTTAAGCCCTGTGCTTCCTGTGGCCCTGCAGGCTTTGGAATAGCCACAGGCCCCAGAGGCGTAACTAGGCAGGGCATTCCTTGGTTGAGGCAGTTCACTTGACCCAGAACACCCTAATTCGGGGAGTTGGTTCAGGGAAGCAAACGCAGGGTAACATGTGTCTCTTTGGACTGGTTAGAAACCACAGGGAGGTAAGCTGAGTGTGCGCGTGGAAACGGGAGCCTGCTGGAACTATCCTTGCTTTCCCACTTGGAAGGCTGCATTCATGCTGCCTTGAAGCTGTCTGACGTCCCCTGCTGTTGACAGGCCTGGAAACCCTGTCGAAATGCTTCTGGGAAGAAAATGAGTTTGCTCCGTCTCAACCCGGTGCTTCCATGGCCGCGGTGGTGGTTAGCCTGACAAGCTCCAGAGCGAAAGGGAAACTCAACGTGAGAATTTGCCCCCAGTTTAGGCCCTGCGTAGCCGGGTAGTAAGGGCGGCATGCAGCAGTTTCCATGAGTTCGTAGTCCCCGTTCGGGTTTATTTTAACGAAATTACCCATTTGAGGACTCCTAGGCCCCTCGGGCGTGCATCCATTTCCCTCCAAGGTCACTGAGGACCTCCAGACACCCCCCACGCCGTGGTCCCGCTGAGCAACATCGAGGCCCATTGCTCTGCCCCTCGGAGGCCCTGTGTGCGTGCCGAGTGATGGGCAACACTCTGCACGTTCCTTGAGGAGAGCTACATTTCCAGAGCCCTCAAACAGCCTCAGGACCAGATTTCTGGTGAGTCCGAAGCTCCCAGGAAATATTTGTCGTCGCCCTTGTGAGAGCTGCCGTGAGAAAACACTCTGCTTTGCCTCCTTCGCGGGCCTCGTACCTGAAGGCACTCTGCTCGAGGAGGACGTCAGCATCTCGCAATGCTGAGTCGCTAACGGGACAGCCAGATTGAGCACAGGCCTGGAGGGAAGGCCCTGACGTGAGGTGCAGAAGCGGAGCCGCGCAGCAGTTTCCATGAGGCCGTAGCCTCTGCTCTGCGTGTCTTTAACGGCAGTAGAGTTTCCTGGACACCTGGGAGGCTCGCGGGGGCACCCTGTTCCAGGCTGGAACACGGAGTACTCCCAGGCACCCCTGGGTCTGCTGAGCAACGTCCAGGCACGGAGCCCTTTGGAGCCGCTCTCTATACGCCGAGTGTAGGGAAACGCCCTGCACTCTCTCCTGGAGCAGATTCGATTCCCCACCAAACCCACACTTTCACGAACAGACTTCTGGCACGTCTCACATGCCTTTGAGGTCTTACGCCTTGCCCTAGCCTGAGCTGCCCTGAGAGACCCCTCGGCCTCGCATTGCATGTAGGACCTCCTGCCTGAAATCACCCTGCCTCCAAGCGAAAGTCGGCTTGCGTTCTTACTGCGATTTAAGCCCTGTGCTTCCTGTGGCCCTGCAGGCTTTGGAATAGCCACAGGCCCCAGAGGCGTAACTAGGCAGGGCATTCCTTGGTTGAGGCAGTTCACTTGACCCAGAACACCCTACTTCGGGGAGTTCGTTCAGGGAAGCAAACGCAGGGTAACATGTGTCTCTTTGGACTGGTTAGAAACCACAGGGAGGTAAGCTGAGTGTGCGCGTGGAAACGGGAGCCTGCTGGAACTATCCTTGCTTTCCCACTTGGAAGGCTGCATTCATGCTGCCTTGAAGCTGCCTGACGTCCCCTGCTGTTGACAGGCCTGGAAACCCGGTCGAAATGCTTCTGGGAAGAAGATGAGTTTGCTCCGTCTCAACCCGGTGCTTCCATGGCCGCGGTGGTGGTTAGCCTGACAAGCTCCAGAGCGAAAGGGAAACTCAACGTGAGAATTTGCCTCCAGTTTAGGTCCTGCGTAGCCGGGTAGGAAGGGCGGCATGCAGCAGTTTCCATGAGTTCGTAGTCCCCGTTCGGGTTTATTTCAACGAAATTACCCATTTGAGGACTGCTAGGCCCCTCGGGCGTGCATCCATTTCCCTCCAAGGTCACTGACGACCTCCAGACACCCCCTACGCCGTGGTCCCGCTGAGCAACATCGAGGCCCATTGCTCTGCCCCTCGGAGGCCCTGTGTGCGTGCCGAGTGATGGGCAACACTCTGCACGTTCCTTGAGGAGAGCTACATTTCCAGAGCCCTCAAACAGCCTCAGGACCAGATTTCTGGTGAGTCCGAAGCTCCCAGGAAATATTTGTCGTCGCCCTTGTGAGAGCTGCCGTGAGAAAACACTCTGCTTTGCCTCCTTCGCGGGCCTCGTACCTGAAGGCACTCTGCTCGAGGAGAACGTCAGCATCTCGCAATGCTGAGTCGCTAACGGGACAGCCAGATTGAGCACAGGCCTGGAGGGAAGGCCCTGACGTGAGGTGCAGAAGCGGAGCCGCGCAGCAGTTTCCATGAGGCCGTAGCCTCTGCTCTGCGTGTCTTTAACGGCAGTAGAGTTTCCTGGACACCTGGGAGGCTCGCGGGGGCACCCTGTTCCAGGCTGGAACACGGAGTACTCCCAGGCACCCCTGGGTCTGCTGAGCAACGTCCAGGCCCGGAGCCCTTTGGAGCCGCTCTCTATACGCCGAGTGTAGGGAAACGCCCTGCACTCTCTCCTGGAGCAGATTCGATTCCCCACCAAACCCACACTTTCACGAACAGACTTCTGGCACGTCTCACATGCCTTTGAGGTCTTACGCCTTGCCCTAGCCTGAGCTGCCCTGAGAGACCCCTCGGCCTCGCATTCCATCTAGAACCTCCTGCCTGAAATCACCCTGCCTCCAAGCGAAAGTCGGCTTGCGTTCTTAGTGCGATTTAAGCCCTGTGCTTCCTGTGGCCCTGCAGGCTTTGGAATAGCCACAGGCCCCAGAGGCGTAACTAGGCAGGGCATTCCTTGGTTGAGGCAGTTCACTTGACCCAGAACACCCTGCTTCGGGGAGTTGGTTCAGGGAAGCAAACGCAGGGTAACATGTGTCTCTTTGGACTGGTTAGAAACCACAGGGAGGTAAGCTGAGTGTGCGCGTGGAAACGGGAGCCTGCTGGAACTATCCTTGCTTTCCCACTTGGAAGGCTGCATTCATGCTGCCTTGAAGCTGCCTGACGTCCCCTGCTGTTGACAGGCCTGGAAACCCTGTCGAAATGCTTCTGGGAAGAAAATGAGTTTGCTCCGTCTCAACCCGGTGCTTCCATGGCCGCGGTGGTGGTTAGCCTGACAAGCTCCAGAGCGAAAGGGAAACTCAACGTGAGAATTTGCCTCCAGTTTAGGTCCTGCGTAGCCGGGTAGGAAGGGCGGCATGCAGCAGTTTCCATGAGTTCGTAGTCCCCGTTCGGGTTTATTTTAACGAAATTACCCATTTGAGGACTCCTAGGCCCCTCGGGTGTGCATCCATTTCCCTCCAAGGTCACTGACGACCTCCAGACACCCCCTACGCCGTGGTCCCGCTGAGCAACATCGAGGCCCATTGCTCTGCCCCTCGGAGGCCCTGTGTGCGTGCCGAGTGATGGGCAACACTCTGCACGTTCCTTGAGGAGAGCTACATTTCCAGAGCCCTCAAACAGCCTCAGGACCAGATTTCTGGTGAGTCCGAAGCTCCCAGGAAATATTTGTCGTCGCCCTTGTGAGAGCTGCCGTGAGAAAACACTCTGCTTTGCCTCCTTCGCGGGCCTCGTACCTGAAGGCACTCTGCTCGAGGAGAACGTCAGCATCTCGCAATGCTGAGTCGCTAACGGGACAGCCAGATTGAGCACAGGCCTGGAGGGAAGGCCCTGACGTGAGGTGCAGAAGCGGAGCCGCGCAGCAGTTTCCATGAGGCCGTAGCCTCTGCTCTGCGTGTCTTTAACGGCAGTAGAGTTTCCTGGACACCTGGGAGGCTCGCGGGGGCACCCTGTTCCAGGCTGGAACACGGAGTACTCCCAGGCACCCCTGGGTCTGCTGAGCAACGTCCAGGCACGGAGCCCTTTGGAGCCGCTCTCTATACGCCGAGTGTAGGGAAACGCCCTGCACTCTCTCCTGGAGCAGATTCGATTCCCCACCAAACCCACACTTTCACGAACAGACTTCTGGCACGTCTCACATGCCTTTGAGGTCTTACACCTTGCCCTAGCCTGAGCTGCCCTGAGAGACCCCTCGGCCTCGCATTGCATGTAGGACCTCCTGCCTGAAATCACCCTGCCTCCAAGCGAAAGTCGGCTTGCGTTCTTACTGCGATTTAAGCCCTGTGCTTCCTGTGGCCCTGCAGGCTTTGGAATAGCCACAGGCCCCAGAGGCGTAACTAGGCAGGGCATTCCTTGGTTGAGGCAGTTCACTTGACCCAGAACACCCTACTTCGGGGAGTTCGTTCAGGGAAGCAAACGCAGGGTAACATGTGTCTCTTTGGACTGGTTAGAAACCACAGGGAGGTAAGCTGAGTGTGCGCGTGGAAACGGGAGCCTGCTGGAACTATCCTTGCTTTCCCACTTGGAAGGCTGCATTCATGCTGCCTTGAAGCTGCCTGACGTCCCCTGCTGTTGACAGGCCTGGAAACCCGGTCGAAATGCTTCTGGGAAGAAGATGAGTTTGCTCCGTCTCAACCCGGTGCTTCCATGGCCGCGGTGGTGGTTAGCCTGACAAGCTCCAGAGCGAAAGGGAAACTCAACGTGAGAATTTGCCTCCAGTTTAGGTCCTGCGTAGCCGGGTAGGAAGGGCGGCATGCAGCAGTTTCCATGAGTTCGTAGTCCCCGTTCGGGTTTATTTCAACGAAATTACCCATTTGAGGACTGCTAGGCCCCTCGGGCGTGCATCCATTTCCCTCCAAGGTCACTGACGACCTCCAGACACCCCCTACGCCGTGGTCCCGCTGAGCAACATCGAGGCCCATTGCTCTGCCCCTCGGAGGCCCTGTGTGCGTGCCGAGTGATGGGCAACACTCTGCACGTTCCTTGAGGAGAGCTACATTTCCAGAGCCCTCAAACAGCCTCAGGACCAGATTTCTGGTGAGTCCGAAGCTCCCAGGAAATATTTGTCGTCGCCCTTGTGAGAGCTGCCGTGAGAAAACACTCTGCTTTGCCTCCTTCGCGGGCCTCGTACCTGAAGGCACTCTGCTCGAGGAGAACGTCAGCATCTCGCAATGCTGAGTCGCTAACGGGACAGCCAGATTGAGCACAGGCCTGGAGGGAAGGCCCTGACGTGAGGTGCAGAAGCGGAGCCGCGCAGCACTTTCCATGAGGCCGTAGCCTCTGCTCTGCGTGTCTTTAACGGCAGTAGAGTTTCCTGGACACCTGGGAGGCTCGCGGGGGCACCCTGTTCCAGGCTGGAACACGGAGTACTCCCAGGCACCCCTGGGTCTGCTGAGCAACGTCCAGGCCCGGAGCCCTTTGGAGCCGCTCTCTATACGCCGAGTGTAGGGAAACGCCCTGCACTCTCTCCTGGAGCAGATTCGATTCCCCACCAAACCCACACTTTCACGAACAGACTTCTGGCACGTCTCACATGCCTTTGAGGTCTTACGCCTTGCCCTAGCCTGAGCTGCCCTGAGAGACCCCTCGGCCTCACATTCCATCTAGAACCTCCTGCCTGAAATCACCCTGCCTCCAAGCGAAAGTCGGCTTGCGTTCTTAGTGCGATTTAAGCCCTGTGCTTCCTGTGGCCCTGCAGGCTTTGGAATAGCCACAGGCCCCAGAGGCGTAACTAGGCAGGGCATTCCTTGGTTGAGGCAGTTCACTTGACCCAGAACACCCTGCTTCGGGGAGTTGGTTCAGGGAAGCAAACGCAGGGTAACATGTGTCTCTTTGGACTGGTTAGAAACCACAGGGAGGTAAGCTGAGTGTGCGCGTGGAAACGGGAGCCTGCTGGAACTATCCTTGCTTTCCCACTTGGAAGGCTGCATTCATGCTGCCTTGAAGCTGCCTGACGTCCCCTGCTGTTGACAGGCCTGGAAACCCTGTCGAAATGCTTCTGGGAAGAAAATGAGTTTGCTCCGTCTCAACCCGGTGCTTCCATGGCCGCGGTGGTGGTTAGCCTGACAAGCTCCAGAGCGAAAGGGAAACTCAACGTGAGAATTTGCCTCCAGTTTAGGTCCTGCGTAGCCGGGTAGGAAGGGCGGCATGCAGCAGTTTCCATGAGTTCGTAGTCCCCGTTCGGGTTTATTTTAACGAAATTACCCATTTGAGGACTCCTAGGCCCCTCGGGTGTGCATCCATTTCCCTCCAAGGTCACTGACGACCTCCAGACACCCCCTACGCCGTGGTCCCGCTGAGCAACATCGAGGCCCATTGCTCTGCCCCTCGGAGGCCCTGTGTGCGTGCCGAGTGATGGGCAACACTCTGCACGTTCCTTGAGGAGAGCTACATTTCCAGAGCCCTCAAACAGCCTCAGGACCAGATTTCTGGTGAGTCCGAAGCTCCCAGGAAATATTTGTCGTCGCCCTTGTGAGAGCTGCCGTGAGAAAACACTCTGCTTTGCCTCCTTCGCGGGCCTCGTACCTGAAGGCACTCTGCTCGAGGAGAACGTCAGCATCTCGCAATGCTGAGTCGCTAACGGGACAGCCAGATTGAGCACAGGCCTGGAGGGAAGGCCCTGACGTGAGGTGCAGAAGCGGAGCCGGGCAGCAGTTTCCATGAGGCCGTAGCCTCTGCTCTGCGTGTCTTTAACGGCAGTAGAGTTTCCTGGACACCTGGGAGGCTCGCGGGGGCACCCTGTTCCAGGCTGGAACACGGAGTACTCCCAGGCACCCCTGGGTCTGCTGAGCAACGTCCAGGCACGGAGCCCTTTGGAGCCGCTCTCTATACGCCGAGTGTAGGGAAACGCCCTGCACTCTCTCCTGGAGCAGATTCGATTCCCCACCAAACCCACACTTTCACGAACAGACTTCTGGCACGTCTCACATGCCTTTGAGGTCTTACGCCTTGCCCTAGCCTGAGCTGCCCTGAGAGACCCCTCGGCCTCGCATTGCATCTAGGACCTCCTGCCTGAAATCACCCTGCCTCGAAGCGAAAGTCGGCTTGCGTTCTTACTGCGATTTAAGCCCTGTGCTTCCTGTGGCCCTGCAGGCTTTGGAATAGCCACAGGCCCCAGAGGCGTAACTAGGCAGGGCATTCCTTGGTTGAGGCAGTTCACTTGACCCAGAACACCCTACTTCGGGGAGTTGGTTCAGGGAAGCAAACGCAGGGTAACATGTGTCTCTTTGGACTGGTTAGAAACCACAGGGAGGTAAGCTGAGTGTGCGCGTGGAAACGGGAGCCTGCTGGAACTATCCTTGCTTTCCCACTTGGAAGGCTGCATTCATGCTGCCTTGAAGCTGTCTGACGTCCCCTGCTGTTGACAGGCCTGGAAACCCGGTCGAAATGCTTCTGGGAAGAAAATGAGTTTGCTCCGTCTCAACCCGGTGCTTCCATGGCCGCGGTGGTGGTTAGCCTGACAAGCTCCAGAGCGAAAGGGAAACTCAACGTGAGAATTTGCCCCCAGTTTAGGCCCTGCGTAGCCCGGTAGGAAGGGCGGCATGCAGCAGTTTCCATGAGTTCGTAGTCCCCGTTCGGGTTTATTTTAACGAAATTACCCATTTGAGGACTCCTAGGCCCCTCGGGTTTGCATCCATTTCCCTCCAAGGTCACTGAGGACCTCCAGACACCCCCCACGCCGTGGTCCCGGGGAGCAACATCGAGGCCCATTGCTCTGCCCCTCGGAGGCCCTGTGTGCGTGCCGAGTGATGGGCAACACTCTGCACGTTCCTTGAGGAGAGCTACATTTCCAGAGCCCTCAAACAGCCTCAGGACCAGATTTCTGGTGAGTCCGAAGCTCCCAGGAAATATTTGTCGTCGCCCTTGTGAGAGCTGCCGTGAGAAAACACTCTGCTTTGCCTCCTTCGCGGGCCTCGTACCTGAAGGCACTCTGCTCGAGGAGAACGTCAGCATCTCGCAATGCTGAGTCGCTAACGGGACAGCCAGATTGAGCACAGGCCTGGAGGGAAGACCCTGACGTGAGGTGCAGAAGCGGAGCCGCGCAGCAGTTTCCATGAGGCCGTAGCCTCTGCTCTGCGTGTCTTTAACGGCAGTAGAGTTTCCTGGACACCTGGGAGGCTCGCGGGGGCACCCTGTTCCAGGCAGGAACACGGAGTACTCCCAGGCACCCCTGGGTCTGCTGAGCAACGTCCAGGCACGGAGCCCTTTGGAGCCGCTCTCTATACGCCGAGTGTAGGGAAACGCCCTGCACTCTCTCCTGGAGCAGATTCGATTCCCCACCAAACCCACACTTTCACGAACAGACTTCTGGCACGTCTCACATGCCTTTGAGGTCTTACGCCTTGCCCTAGCCTGAGCTGCCCTGAGAGACCCCTCGGCCTCGCATTGCATGTAGGACCTCCTGCCTGAAATCACCCTGCCTCCAAGCGAAAGTCGGCTTGCGTTCTTACTGCGATTTAAGCCCTGTGCTTCCTGTGGCCCTGCAGGCTTTGGAATAGCCACAGGCCCCAGAGGCGTAACTAGGCAGGGCATTCCTTGGTTGAGGCAGTTCACTTGACCCAGAACACCCTACTTCGGGGAGTTGGTTCAGGGAAGCAAACGCAGGGTAACATGTGTCTCTTTGGACTGGTTAGAAACCACAGGGAGGTAAGCTGAGTGTGCGCCTGGAAACGGGAGCCTGCTGGAACTATCCTTGCTTTCCCACTTGGAAGGCTGCATTCATGCTGCCTTGAAGCTGCCTGACGTCCCGTGCTGTTGACAGGCCTGGAAACCCGGTAGAAATGCTTCTGGGAAGAAAATGAGTTTGCTCCGTCTCAACCCGGTGCTTCCAAGGCCGCGGTGGTGGTTAGCCTGACAAGCTCCAGAGCGAAAGGGAAACTCAACGTGAGAATTTGCCCCCAGTTTAGGCCCTGCGTAGCCGGGCAGGAAGGGCGGCATGCAGCAGTTTCCATGAGTTCGTAGTCCCCGTTCGGGTTTATTTTAACGAAATTACCCATTTGAGGACTCCTAGGCCCCTCGGGCGTGCATCCATTTCCCTCCAAGGTCACTGAGGACCTTCAGACACCCCCCCACGCCGTGGTCCCGCTGAGCAACATCGAGGCCCATTGCTCTGCCCCTCGGAGGCCCTGTGTGCGTGCCGAGTGATGGGCAACACTCTGCACGTTCCTTGAGGAGAGCTACATTTCCAGAGCCCTCAAACAGCCTCAGGACCAGATTTCTGGTGAGTCCGAAGCTCCCAGGAAATATTTGTCGTCGCCCTTGTGAGAGCTGCCGTGAGAAAACACTCTGCTTTGCCTCCTTCGCGGGCCTCGTACCTGAAGGCACTCTGCTCGAGGAGAACGTCAGCATCTCGCAATGCTGAGTCGCTAACGGGACAGCCAGATTGAGCACAGGCCTGGAGGGAAGGCCCTGACGTGAGGTGCAGAAGCGGAGCCGCGCAGCAGTTTCCATGAGGCCGTAGCCTCTGCTCTGCGTGTCTTTAACGGCAGTAGAGTTTCCTGGACACCTGGGAGGCTCGCGGGGGCACCCTGTTCCAGGCTGGAACACGGAGTACTCCCAGGCACCCCTGGGTCTGCTGAGCAACGTCCAGGCACGGAGCCCTTTGGAGCCGCTCTCTATACGCCGAGTGTAGGGAAACGCCCTGCACTCTCTCCTGGAGCAGATTCGATTCCCCACCAAACCCACACTTTCACGAACAGACTTCTGGCACGTCTCACATGCCTTTGAGGTCTTACGCCTTGCCCTAGCCTGAGCTGCCCTGAGAGACCCCTCGGCCTCGCATTGCATGTAGGACCTCCTGCCTGAAATCACCCTGCCTCCAAGCGAAAGTCGGCTTGCGTTCTTACTGCGATTTAAGCCCTGTGCTTCCTGTGGCCCTGCAGGCTTTGGAATAGCCACAGGCCCCAGAGGCGTAACTAGGCAGGGCATTCCTTGGTTGAGGCAGTTCACTTGACCCAGAACACCCTACTTCGGGGAGTTGGTTCAGGGAAGCAAACGCAGGGTAACATGTGTCTCTTTGGACTGGTTAGAAACCACAGGGAGGTAAGCTGAGTGTGCGCGAGGAAACGGGAGACTGCTGGAACTATCCTTGCTTTCCCACTTGGAAGGCTGCATTCATGCTGCCTTGAAGCTGCCTGACGTCCCCTGCTGTTGACAGGCCTGGAAACCCGGTAGAAATGCTTCTGGGAAGAAAATGAGTTTGCTCCGTCTCAACCCGGTGCTTCCATGGCCGCGGTGGTGGTTAGCCTGACAAGCTCCAGAGCGAAAGGGAAACTCAACGTGAGAATTTGCCTCCAGTTTAGGTCCTGCGTAGCCGGGTAGTAAGGGCGGCATGCAGCAGTTTCCATGAGTTCGTAGTCCCCGTTCGGGTTTATTTTAACGAAATTACCCATTTGAGGACTCCTAGGCCCCTCGGGCGTGCATCCATTTCCCTCCAAGGTCACTGAGGACCTCCAGACACCCCCCACGCCGTGGTCCCGCTGAGCAACATCGAGGCCCATTGCTCTGCCCCTCGGAGGCCCTGTGTGCGTGCCGAGTGATGGGCAACACTCTGCACGTTCCTTGAGGAGAGCTACATTTCCAGAGCCCTCAAACAGCCTCAGGACCAGATTTCTGGTGAGTCCGAAGCTCCCAGGAAATATTTGTCGTCGCCCTAGTGAGAGCTGCCGTGAGAAAACACTCTGCTTTGCCTCCTTCGCGGGCCTCGTACCTGAAGGCACTCTGCTCGAGGAGAACGTCAGCATCTCGCAATGCTGAGTCGCTAACGGGACAGCCAGATTGAGCACAGGCCTGGAGGGAAGGCCCTGACGTGAGGTGCAGAAGCGGAGCCGCGCAGCAGTTTCCATGAGGCCGTAGCCTCTGCTCTGCGTGTCTTTAACGGCAGTAGAGTTTCCTGGACACCTGGGAGGCTCGCGGGGGCACCCTGTTCCAGGCTGGAACACGGAGTACTCCCAGGCACCCCTGGGTCTGCTGAGCAACGTCCAGGCACGGAGCCCTTTGGAGCCGCTCTCTATACGCCGAGTGTAGGGAAACGCCCTGCACTCTCTCCTGGAGCAGATTCGATTCCCCACCAAACCCACACTTTCACGAACAGACTTCTGGCACGTCTCACATGCCTTTGAGGTCTTACGCCTTGCCCTAGCCTGAGCTGCCCTGAGAGACCCCTCGGCCTCGCATTGCATCTAGGACCTCCTGCCTGAAATCACCCTGCCTCCAAGCGAAAGTCGGCTTGCGTTCTTACTGCGATTTAAGCCCTGTGCTTCCTGTGGCCCTGCAGGCTTTGGAATAGCCACAGGCCCCAGAGGCGTAACTAGGCAGGGCATTCCTTGGTTGAGGCAGTTCACTTGACCCAGAACACCCTAATTCGGGGAGTTGGTTCAGGGAAGCAAACGCAGGGTAACATGTGTCTCTTTGGACTGGTTAGAAACCACAGGGAGGTAAGCTGAGTGTGCGCGTGGAAACGGGAGCCTGCTGGAACTATCCTTGCTTTCCCACTTGGAAGGCTGCATTCATGCTGCCTTGAAGCTGTCTGACGTCCCCTGCTGTTGACAGGCCTGGAAACCCGGTCGAAATGCTTCTGGGAAGAAAATGAGTTTGCTCCGTCTCAACCCGGTGCTTCCATGGCCGCGGTGGTGGTTAGCCTGACAAGCTCCAGAGCGAAAGGGAAACTCAACGTGAGAATTTGCCCCCAGTTTAGGCCCTGCGTAGCCGGGTAGGAAGGGCGGCATGCAGCAGTTTCCATGAGTTCGTAGTCCCCGTTCGGGTTTATTTTAACGAAATTACCCATTTGAGGACTCCTAGGCCCCTCGGGCGTGCATCCATTTCCCTCCAAGGTCACTGAGGACCTCCAGACACCCCCCACGCCGTGGTCCCGCTGAGCAACATCGAGGCCCATTGCTCTGCCCCTCGGAGGCCCTGTGTGCGTGCCGAGTGATGGGCAACACTCTGCACGTTCCTTGAGGAGAGCTACATTTCCAGAGCCCTCAAACAGCCTCAGGACCAGATTTCTGGTGAGTCCGAAGCTCCCAGGAAATATTTGTCGTCGCCCTTGTGAGAGCTGCCGTGAGAAAACACTCTGCTTTGCCTCCTTCGCGGGCCTCGTACCTGAAGGCACTCTGCTCGAGGAGGACGTCAGCATCTCGCAATGCTGAGTCGCTAACGGGACAGCCAGATTGAGCACAGGCCTGGAGGGAAGGCCCTGACGTGAGGTGCAGAAGCGGAGCCGCGCAGCAGTTTCCATGAGGCCGTAGCCTCTGCTCTGCGTGTCTTTAACGGCAGTAGAGTTTCCTGGACACCTGGGAGGCTCGCGGGGGCACCCTGTTCCAGGCTGGAACACGGAGTACTCCCAGGCACCCCTGGGTCTGCTGAGCAACGTCCAGGCACGGAGCCCTTTGGAGCCGCTCTCTATACGCCGAGTGTAGGGAAACGCCCTGCACTCTCTCCTGGAGCAGATTCGATTCCCCACCAAACCCACACTTTCACGAACAGACTTCTGGCACGTCTCACATGCCTTTGAGGTCTTACGCCTTGCCCTAGCCTGAGCTGCCCTGAGAGACCCCTCGGCCTCGCATTGCATGTAGGACCTCCTGCCTGAAATCACCCTGCCTCCAAGCGAAAGTCGGCTTGCGTTCTTACTGCGATTTAAGCCCTGTGCTTCCTGTGGCCCTGCAGGCTTTGGAATAGCCACAGGCCCCAGAGGCGTAACTAGGCAGGGCATTCCTTGGTTGAGGCAGTTCACTTGACCCAGAACACCCTACTTCGGGGAGTTCGTTCAGGGAAGCAA
The DNA here is from genome assembly GCF_937001465.1 of Orcinus orca. NCBI lineage: Eukaryota > Metazoa > Chordata > Mammalia > Artiodactyla > Delphinidae > Orcinus > Orcinus orca. The sequence continues at coordinate 35,156,773 of NC_064576.1, forward strand.
ACGCAGGGTAACATGTGTCTCTTTGGACTGGTTAGAAACCACAGGGAGGTAAGCTGAGTGTGCGCGTGGAAACGGGAGCCTGCTGGAACTATCCTTGCTTTCCCACTTGGAAGGCTGCATTCATGCTGCCTTGAAGCTGCCTGACGTCCCCTGCTGTTGACAGGCCTGGAAACCCGGTCGAAATGCTTCTGGGAAGAAGATGAGTTTGCTCCGTCTCAACCCGGTGCTTCCATGGCCGCGGTGGTGGTTAGCCTGACAAGCTCCAGAGCGAAAGGGAAACTCAACGTGAGAATTTGCCTCCAGTTTAGGTCCTGCGTAGCCGGGTAGGAAGGGCGGCATGCAGCAGTTTCCATGAGTTCGTAGTCCCCGTTCGGGTTTATTTCAACGAAATTACCCATTTGAGGACTGCTAGGCCCCTCGGGCGTGCATCCATTTCCCTCCAAGGTCACTGACGACCTCCAGACACCCCCTACGCCGTGGTCCCGCTGAGCAACATCGAGGCCCATTGCTCTGCCCCTCGGAGGCCCTGTGTGCGTGCCGAGTGATGGGCAACACTCTGCACGTTCCTTGAGGAGAGCTACATTTCCAGAGCCCTCAAACAGCCTCAGGACCAGATTTCTGGTGAGTCCGAAGCTCCCAGGAAATATTTGTCGTCGCCCTTGTGAGAGCTGCCGTGAGAAAACACTCTGCTTTGCCTCCTTCGCGGGCCTCGTACCTGAAGGCACTCTGCTCGAGGAGAACGTCAGCATCTCGCAATGCTGAGTCGCTAACGGGACAGCCAGATTGAGCACAGGCCTGGAGGGAAGGCCCTGACGTGAGGTGCAGAAGCGGAGCCGCGCAGCAGTTTCCATGAGGCCGTAGCCTCTGCTCTGCGTGTCTTTAACGGCAGTAGAGTTTCCTGGACACCTGGGAGGCTCGCGGGGGCACCCTGTTCCAGGCTGGAACACGGAGTACTCCCAGGCACCCCTGGGTCTGCTGAGCAACGTCCAGGCCCGGAGCCCTTTGGAGCCGCTCTCTATACGCCGAGTGTAGGGAAACGCCCTGCACTCTCTCCTGGAGCAGATTCGATTCCCCACCAAACCCACACTTTCACGAACAGACTTCTGGCACGTCTCACATGCCTTTGAGGTCTTACGCCTTGCCCTAGCCTGAGCTGCCCTGAGAGACCCCTCGGCCTCGCATTCCATCTAGAACCTCCTGCCTGAAATCACCCTGCCTCCAAGCGAAAGTCGGCTTGCGTTCTTAGTGCGATTTAAGCCCTGTGCTTCCTGTGGCCCTGCAGGCTTTGGAATAGCCACAGGCCCCAGAGGCGTAACTAGGCAGGGCATTCCTTGGTTGAGGCAGTTCACTTGACCCAGAACACCCTGCTTCGGGGAGTTGGTTCAGGGAAGCAAACGCAGGGTAACATGTGTCTCTTTGGACTGGTTAGAAACCACAGGGAGGTAAGCTGAGTGTGCGCGTGGAAACGGGAGCCTGCTGGAACTATCCTTGCTTTCCCACTTGGAAGGCTGCATTCATGCTGCCTTGAAGCTGCCTGACGTCCCCTGCTGTTGACAGGCCTGGAAACCCTGTCGAAATGCTTCTGGGAAGAAAATGAGTTTGCTCCGTCTCAACCCGGTGCTTCCATGGCCGCGGTGGTGGTTAGCCTGACAAGCTCCAGAGCGAAAGGGAAACTCAACGTGAGAATTTGCCTCCAGTTTAGGTCCTGCGTAGCCGGGTAGGAAGGGCGGCATGCAGCAGTTTCCATGAGTTCGTAGTCCCCGTTCGGGTTTATTTTAACGAAATTACCCATTTGAGGACTCCTAGGCCCCTCGGGTGTGCATCCATTTCCCTCCAAGGTCACTGACGACCTCCAGACACCCCCTACGCCGTGGTCCCGCTGAGCAACATCGAGGCCCATTGCTCTGACCCTCGGAGGCCCTGTGTGCGTGCCGAGTGATGGGCAACACTCTGCACGTTCCTTGAGGAGAGCTACATTTCCAGAGCCCTCAAACAGCCTCAGGACCAGATTTCTGGTGAGTCCGAAGCTCCCAGGAAATATTTGTCGTCGCCCTTGTGAGAGCTGCCGTGAGAAAACACTCTGCTTTGCCTCCTTCGCGGGCCTCGTACCTGAAGGCACTCTGCTCGAGGAGAACGTCAGCATCTCGCAATGCTGAGTCGCTAACGGGACAGCCAGATTGAGCACAGGCCTGGAGGGAAGGCCCTGACGTGAGGTGCAGAAGCGGAGCCGCGCAGCAGTTTCCATGAGGCCGTAGCCTCTGCTCTGCGTGTCTTTAACGGCAGTAGAGTTTCCTGGACACCTGGGAGGCTCGCGGGGGCACCCTGTTCCAGGCTGGAACACGGAGTACTCCCAGGCACCCCTGGGTCTGCTGAGCAACGTCCAGGCACGGAGCCCTTTGGAGCCGCTCTCTATACGCCGAGTGTAGGGAAACGCCCTGCACTCTCTCCTGGAGCAGATTCGATTCCCCACCAAACCCACACTTTCACGAACAGACTTCTGGCACGTCTCACATGCCTTTGAGGTCTTACACCTTGCCCTAGCCTGAGCTGCCCTGAGAGACCCCTCGGCCTCGCATTGCATGTAGGACCTCCTGCCTGAAATCACCCTGCCTCCAAGCGAAAGTCGGCTTGCGTTCTTACTGCGATTTAAGCCCTGTGCTTCCTGTGGCCCTGCAGGCTTTGGAATAGCCACAGGCCCCAGAGGCGTAACTAGGCAGGGCATTCCTTGGTTGAGGCAGTTCACTTGACCCAGAACACCCTACTTCGGGGAGTTGGTTCAGGGAAGCAAACGCAGGGTAACATGTGTCTCTTTGGACTGGTTAGAAACCACAGGGAGGTAAGCTGAGTGTGCGCGTGGAAACGGGAGCCTGCTGGAACTATCCTTGCTTTCCCACTTGGAAGGCTGCATTCATGCTGCCTTGAAGCTGCCTGACGTCCCCTGCTGTTGACAGGCCTGGAAACCCGGTCGAAATGCTTCTGGGAAGAAGATGAGTTTGCTCCGTCTCAACCCGGTGCTTCCATGGCCGCGGTGGTGGTTAGCCTGACAAGCTCCAGAGCGAAAGGGAAACTCAACGTGAGAATTTGCCTCCAGTTTAGGTCCTGCGTAGCCGGGTAGGAAGGGCGGCATGCAGCAGTTTCCATGAGTTCGTAGTCCCCGTTCGGGTTTATTTCAACGAAATTACCCATTTGAGGACTGCTAGGCCCCTCGGGCGTGCATCCATTTCCCTCCAAGGTCACTGACGACCTCCAGACACCCCCTACGCCGTGGTCCCGCTGAGCAACATCGAGGCCCATTGCTCTGCCCCTCGGAGGCCCTGTGTGCGTGCCGAGTGATGGGCAACACTCTGCACGTTCCTTGAGGAGAGCTACATTTCCAGAGCCCTCAAACAGCCTCAGGACCAGATTTCTGGTGAGTCCGAAGCTCCCAGGAAATATTTGTCGTCGCCCTTGTGAGAGCTGCCGTGAGAAAACACTCTGCTTTGCCTCCTTCGCGGGCCTCGTACCTGAAGGCACTCTGCTCGAGGAGAACGTCAGCATCTCGCAATGCTGAGTCGCTAACGGGACAGCCAGATTGAGCACAGGCCTGGAGGGAAGGCCCTGACGTGAGGTGCAGAAGCGGAGCCGCGCAGCACTTTCCATGAGGCCGTAGCCTCTGCTCTGCGTGTCTTTAACGGCAGTAGAGTTTCCTGGACACCTGGGAGGCTCGCGGGGGCACCCTGTTCCAGGCTGGAACACGGAGTACTCCCAGGCACCCCTGGGTCTGCTGAGCAACGTCCAGGCCCGGAGCCCTTTGGAGCCGCTCTCTATACGCCGAGTGTAGGGAAACGCCCTGCACTCTCTCCTGGAGCAGATTCGATTCCCCACCAAACCCACACTTTCACGAACAGACTTCTGGCACGTCTCACATGCCTTTGAGGTCTTACGCCTTGCCCTAGCCTGAGCTGCCCTGAGAGACCCCTCGGCCTCACATTCCATCTAGAACCTCCTGCCTGAAATCACCCTGCCTCCAAGCGAAAGTCGGCTTGCGTTCTTAGTGCGATTTAAGCCCTGTGCTTCCTGTGGCCCTGCAGGCTTTGGAATAGCCACAGGCCCCAGAGGCGTAACTAGGCAGGGCATTCCTTGGTTGAGGCAGTTCACTTGACCCAGAACACCCTGCTTCGGGGAGTTGGTTCAGGGAAGCAAACGCAGGGTAACATGTGTCTCTTTGGACTGGTTAGAAACCACAGGGAGGTAAGCTGAGTGTGCGCGTGGAAACGGGAGCCTGCTGGAACTATCCTTGCTTTCCCACTTGGAAGGCTGCATTCATGCTGCCTTGAAGCTGCCTGACGTCCCCTGCTGTTGACAGGCCTGGAAACCCTGTCGAAATGCTTCTGGGAAGAAAATGAGTTTGCTCCGTCTCAACCCGGTGCTTCCATGGCCGCGGTGGTGGTTAGCCTGACAAGCTCCAGAGCGAAAGGGAAACTCAACGTGAGAATTTGCCTCCAGTTTAGGTCCTGCGTAGCCGGGTAGGAAGGGCGGCATGCAGCAGTTTCCATGAGTTCGTAGTCCCCGTTCGGGTTTATTTTAACGAAATTACCCATTTGAGGACTCCTAGGCCCCTCGGGTGTGCATCCATTTCCCTCCAAGGTCACTGACGACCTCCAGACACCCCCTACGCCGTGGTCCCGCTGAGCAACATCGAGGCCCATTGCTCTGCCCCTCGGAGGCCCTGTGTGCGTGCCGAGTGATGGGCAACACTCTGCACGTTCCTTGAGGAGAGCTACATTTCCAGAGCCCTCAAACAGCCTCAGGACCAGATTTCTGGTGAGTCCGAAGCTCCCAGGAAATATTTGTCGTCGCCCTTGTGAGAGCTGCCGTGAGAAAACACTCTGCTTTGCCTCCTTCGCGGGCCTCGTACCTGAAGGCACTCTGCTCGAGGAGAACGTCAGCATCTCGCAATGCTGAGTCGCTAACGGGACAGCCAGATTGAGCACAGGCCTGGAGGGAAGGCCCTGACGTGAGGTGCAGAAGCGGAGCCGCGCAGCAGTTTCCATGAGGCCGTAGCCTCTGCTCTGCGTGTCTTTAACGGCAGTAGAGTTTCCTGGACACCTGGGAGGCTCGCGGGGGCACCCTGTTCCAGGCTGGAACACGGAGTACTCCCAGGCACCCCTGGGTCTGCTGAGCAACGTCCAGGCACGGAGCCCTTTGGAGCCGCTCTCTATACGCCGAGTGTAGGGAAACGCCCTGCACTCTCTCCTGGAGCAGATTCGATTCCCCACCAAACCCACACTTTCACGAACAGACTTCTGGCACGTCTCACATGCCTTTGAGGTCTTACGCCTTGCCCTAGCCTGAGCTGCCCTGAGAGACCCCTCGGCCTCGCATTGCATCTAGGACCTCCTGCCTGAAATCACCCTGCCTCCAAGCGAAAGTCGGCTTGCGTTCTTACTGCGATTTAAGCCCTGTGCTTCCTGTGGCCCTGCAGGCTTTGGAATAGCCACAGGCCCCAGAGGCGTAACTAGGCAGGGCATTCCTTGGTTGAGGCAGTTCACTTGACCCAGAACACCCTACTTCGGGGAGTTGGTTCAGGGAAGCAAACGCAGGGTAACATGTGTCTCTTTGGACTGGTTAGAAACCACAGGGAGGTAAGCTGAGTGTGCGCGTGGAAACGGGAGCCTGCTGGAACTATCCTTGCTTTCCCACTTGGAAGGCTGCATTCATGCTGCCTTGAAGCTGTCTGACGTCCCCTGCTGTTGACAGGCCTGGAAACCCGGTCGAAATGCTTCTGGGAAGAAAATGAGTTTGCTCCGTCTCAACCCGGTGCTTCCATGGCCGCGGTGGTGGTTAGCCTGACAAGCTCCAGAGCGAAAGGGAAACTCAACGTGAGAATTTGCCCCCAGTTTAGGCCCTGCGTAGCCCGGTAGGAAGGGCGGCATGCAGCAGTTTCCATGAGTTCGTAGTCCCCGTTCGGGTTTATTTTAACGAAATTACCCATTTGAGGACTCCTAGGCCCCTCGGGTTTGCATCCATTTCCCTCCAAGGTCACTGAGGACCTCCAGACACCCCCCACGCCGTGGTCCCGGGGAGCAACATCGAGGCCCATTGCTCTGCCCCTCGGAGGCCCTGTGTGCGTGCCGAGTGATGGGCAACACTCTGCACGTTCCTTGAGGAGAGCTACATTTCCAGAGCCCTCAAACAGCCTCAGGACCAGATTTCTGGTGAGTCCGAAGCTCCCAGGAAATATTTGTCGTCGCCCTTGTGAGAGCTGCCGTGAGAAAACACTCTGCTTTGCCTCCTTCGCGGGCCTCGTACCTGAAGGCACTCTGCTCGAGGAGAACGTCAGCATCTCGCAATGCTGAGTCGCTAACGGGACAGCCAGATTGAGCACAGGCCTGGAGGGAAGACCCTGACGTGAGGTGCAGAAGCGGAGCCGCGCAGCAGTTTCCATGAGGCCGTAGCCTCTGCTCTGCGTGTCTTTAACGGCAGTAGAGTTTCCTGGACACCTGGGAGGCTCGCGGGGGCACCCTGTTCCAGGCAGGAACACGGAGTACTCCCAGGCACCCCTGGGTCTGCTGAGCAACGTCCAGGCACGGAGCCCTTTGGAGCCGCTCTCTATACGCCGAGTGTAGGGAAACGCCCTGCACTCTCTCCTGGAGCAGATTCGATTCCCCACCAAACCCACACTTTCACGAACAGACTTCTGGCACGTCTCACATGCCTTTGAGGTCTTACGCCTTGCCCTAGCCTGAGCTGCCCTGAGAGACCCCTCGGCCTCGCATTGCATGTAGGACCTCCTGCCTGAAATCACCCTGCCTCCAAGCGAAAGTCGGCTTGCGTTCTTACTGCGATTTAAGCCCTGTGCTTCCTGTGGCCCTGCAGGCTTTGGAATAGCCACAGGCCCCAGAGGCGTAACTAGGCAGGGCATTCCTTGGTTGAGGCAGTTCACTTGACCCAGAACACCCTACTTCGGGGAGTTGGTTCAGGGAAGCAAACGCAGGGTAACATGTGTCTCTTTGGACTGGTTAGAAACCACAGGGAGGTAAGCTGAGTGTGCGCCTGGAAACGGGAGCCTGCTGGAACTATCCTTGCTTTCCCACTTGGAAGGCTGCATTCATGCTGCCTTGAAGCTGCCTGACGTCCCGTGCTGTTGACAGGCCTGGAAACCCGGTAGAAATGCTTCTGGGAAGAAAATGAGTTTGCTCCGTCTCAACCCGGTGCTTCCAAGGCCGCGGTGGTGGTTAGCCTGACAAGCTCCAGAGCGAAAGGGAAACTCAACGTGAGAATTTGCCCCCAGTTTAGGCCCTGCGTAGCCGGGCAGGAAGGGCGGCATGCAGCAGTTTCCATGAGTTCGTAGTCCCCGTTCGGGTTTATTTTAACGAAATTACCCATTTGAGGACTCCTAGGCCCCTCGGGCGTGCATCCATTTCCCTCCAAGGTCACTGAGGACCTTCAGACACCCCCCCACGCCGTGGTCCCGCTGAGCAACATCGAGGCCCATTGCTCTGCCCCTCGGAGGCCCTGTGTGCGTGCCGAGTGATGGGCAACACTCTGCACGTTCCTTGAGGAGAGCTACATTTCCAGAGCCCTCAAACAGCCTCAGGACCAGATTTCTGGTGAGTCCGAAGCTCCCAGGAAATATTTGTCGTCGCCCTTGTGAGAGCTGCCGTGAGAAAACACTCTGCTTTGCCTCCTTCGCGGGCCTCGTACCTGAAGGCACTCTGCTCGAGGAGAACGTCAGCATCTCGCAATGCTGAGTCGCTAACGGGACAGCCAGATTGAGCACAGGCCTGGAGGGAAGGCCCTGACGTGAGGTGCAGAAGCGGAGCCGCGCAGCAGTTTCCATGAGGCCGTAGCCTCTGCTCTGCGTGTCTTTAACGGCAGTAGAGTTTCCTGGACACCTGGGAGGCTCGCGGGGGCACCCTGTTCCAGGCTGGAACACGGAGTACTCCCAGGCACCCCTGGGTCTGCTGAGCAACGTCCAGGCACGGAGCCCTTTGGAGCCGCTCTCTATACGCCGAGTGTAGGGAAACGCCCTGCACTCTCTCCTGGAGCAGATTCGATTCCCCACCAAACCCACACTTTCACGAACAGACTTCTGGCACGTCTCACATGCCTTTGAGGTCTTACGCCTTGCCCTAGCCTGAGCTGCCCTGAGAGACCCCTCGGCCTCGCATTGCATGTAGGACCTCCTGCCTGAAATCACCCTGCCTCCAAGCGAAAGTCGGCTTGCGTTCTTACTGCGATTTAAGCCCTGTGCTTCCTGTGGCCCTGCAGGCTTTGGAATAGCCACAGGCCCCAGAGGCGTAACTAGGCAGGGCATTCCTTGGTTGAGGCAGTTCACTTGACCCAGAACACCCTACTTCGGGGAGTTCGTTCAGGGAAGCAAACGCAAGGTAACATGTGTCTCTTTGGACTGGTTAGAAACCACAGGGAGGTAAGCTGAGTGTGCGCGTGGAAACGGGAGCCTGCTGGAACTATCCTTGCTTTCCCACTTGGAAGGCTGCATTCATGCTGCCTTGAAGCTGCCTGACGTCCCCTGCTGTTGACAGGCCTGGAAACCCGGTCGAAATGCTTCTGGGAAGAAGATGAGTTTGCTCCGTCTCAACCCGGTGCTTCCATGGCCGCGGTGGTGGTTAGCCTGACAAGCTCCAGAGCGAAAGGGAAACTCAACGTGCGAATTTGCCTCCAGTTTAGGTCCTGCGTAGCCGGGTAGGAAGGGCGGCATGCAGCAGTTTCCATGAGTTCGTAGTCCCCGTTCGGGTTTATTTTAACGAAATTACCCATTTGAGGACTGCTAGGCCCCTCGGGCGTGCATCCATTTCCCTCCAAGGTCACTGACGACCTCCAGACACCCCCTACGCCGTGGTCCCGCTGAGCAACATCGAGGCCCATTGCTCTGCCCCTCGGAGGCCCTGTGTGCGTGCCGAGTGATGGGCAACACTCTGCACGTTCCTTGAGGAGAGCTACATTTCCAGAGCCCTCAAACAGCCTCAGGACCAGATTTCTGGTGAGTCCGAAGCTCCCAGGAAATATTTGTCGTCGCCCTTGTGAGAGCTGCTGTGAGAAAACACTCTGCTTTGCCTACTTCGCGGGCCTCGTACCTGAAGGCACTCTGCTCGAGGAGAACGTCAGCATCTCGCAATGCTGAGTCGCTAACGGGACAGCCAGATTGAGCACAGGCCTGGAGGGAAGACCCTGACGTGAGGTGCAGAAGCGGAGCCGCGCAGCAGTTTCCATGAGGCCGTAGCCTCTGCTCTGCGTGTCTTTAACGGCAGTAGAGTTTCCTGGACACCTGGGAGGCTCGCGGGGGCACCCTGTTCCAGGCTGGAACACGGAGTACTCCCAGGCACCCCTGGGTCTGCTGAGCAACGTCCAGGCCCGGAGCCCTTTGGAGCCGCTCTCTATACGCCGAGTGTAGGGAAACGCCCTGCACTCTCTCCTGGAGCAGATTCGATTCCCCACCAAACCCACACTTTCACGAACAGACTTCTGGCACGTCTCACATGCCTTTGAGGTCTTACGCCTTGCCCTAGCCTGAGCTGCCCTGAGAGACCCCTCGGCCTCGCATTCCATCTAGAACCTCCTGCCTGAAATCACCCTGCCTCCAAGCGAAAGTCGGCTTGCGTTCTTACTGCGATTTAAGCCCTGTGCTTCCTGTGGCCCTGCAGGCTTTGGAATAGCCACAGGCCCCAGAGGCGTAACTAGGCAGGGCATTCCTTGGTTGAGGCAGTTCACTTGACCCAGAACACCCTGCTTCGGGGAGTTGGTTCAGGGAAGCAAACGCAGGGTAACATGTGTCTCTTTGGACTGGTTAGAAACCACAGGGAGGTAAGCTGAGTGTGCGCGTGGAAACGGGAGCCTGCTGGAACTATCCTTGCTTTCCCACTTGGAAGGCTGCATTCATGCTGCCTTGAAGCTGCCTGACGTCCCCTGCTGTTGACAGGCCTGGAAACCCTGTCGAAATGCTTCTGGGAAGAAAATGAGTTTGCTCCGTCTCAACCCGGTGCTTCCATGGCCGCGGTGGTGGTTAGCCTGACAAGCTCCAGAGCGAAAGGGAAACTCAACGTGAGAATTTGCCTCCAGTTTAGGTCCTGCGAAGCCGGGTAGGAAGGGCGGCATGCAGCAGTTTCCATGAGTTCGTAGTCCCCGTTCGGGTTTATTTTAACGAAATTACCCATTTGAGGACTCCTAGGCCCCTCGGGCGTGCATCCATTTCCCTCCAAGGTCACTGACGACCTCCAGACACCCCCTACGCCGTGGTCCCGCTGAGCAACATCGAGGCCCATTGCTCTGCCCCTCGGAGGCCCTGTGTGCGTGCCGAGTGATGGGCAACACTCTGCACGTTCCTTGAGGAGAGCTACATTTCCAGAGCCCTCAAACAGCCTCAGGACCAGATTTCTGGTGAGTCCGAAGCTCCCAGGAAATATTTGTCGTCGCCCTTGTGAGAGCTGCCGTGAGAAAACACTCTGCTTTGCCTCCTTCGCGGGCCTCGTACCTGAAGGCACTCTGCTCGAGGAGAACGTCAGCATCTCGCAATGCTGAGTCGCTAACGGGACAGCCAGATTGAGCACAGGCCTGGAGGGAAGGCCCTGACGTGAGGTGCAGAAGCGGAGCCGCGCAGCAGTTTCCATGAGGCCGTAGCCTCTGCTCTGCGTGTCTTTAACGGCAGTAGAGTTTCCTGGACACCTGGGAGGCTCGCGGGGGCACCCTGATCCAGGCTGGAACACGGAGTACTCCCAGGCACCCCTGGGTCTGCTGAGCAACGTCCAGGCCCGGAGCCCTTTGGAGCCGCTCTCTATACGCCGAGTGTAGGGAAACGCCCTGCACTCTCTCCTGGAGCAGATTCGATTCCCCACCAAACCCACACTTTCACGAACAGACTTCTGGCACGTCTCACATGCCTTTGAGGTCTTACGCCTTGCCCTAGCCTGAGCTGCCCTGAGAGACCCCTCGGCCTCGCATTGCATCTAGGACCTCCTGCCTGAAATCACCCTGCCTCCAAGCGAAAGTCGGCTTGCGTTCTTACTGCGATTTAAGCCCTGTGCTTCCTGTGGCCCTGCAGGCTTTGGAATAGCCACAGGCCCCAGAGGCGTAACTAGGCAGGGCATTCCTTGGTTGAGGCAGTTCACTTGACCCAGAACACCCTGCTTCGGGGAGTTGGTTCAGGGAAGCAAACGCAGGGTAACATGTGTCTCTTTGGACTGGTTAGAAACCACAGGGAGGTAAGCTGAGTGTGCGCGTGGAAACGGGAGCCTGCTGGAACTATCCTTGCTTTCCCACTTGGAAGGCTGCATTCATGCTGCCTTGAAGCTGCCTGACGTCCCCTGCTGTTGACAGGCCTGGAAACCCGGTCGAAATGCTTCTGGGAAGAAAATGAGTTTGCTCCGTCTCAACCCGGTGCTTCCATGGCCGCGGTGGTGGTTAGCCTGACAAGCTCCAGAGCGAAAGGGAAACTCAACGTGAGAATTTGCCCCCAGTTTAGGCCCTGCGTAGCCGGGCAGGAAGGGCGGCATGCAGCAGTTTCCATGAGTTCGTAGTCCCCGTTCGGGTTTATTTTAACGAAATTACCCATTTGAGGACTCCTAGGCCCCTCGGGCGTGCATCCATTTCCCTCCAAGGTCACTGAGGACCTTCAGACACCCCCCCACGCCGTGGTCCCGCTAAGCAACATCGAGGCCCATTGCTCTGCCCCTCGGAGGCCCTGTGTGCGTGCCGAGTGATGGGCAACACTGTGCACGTTCCTTGAGGAGAGCTACATTTCCAGAGCCCTCAAACAGCCTCAGGACCAGATTTCTGGTGAGTCCGAAGCTCCCAGGAAATATTTGTCGTCGCCCTTGTGAGAGCTGCCGTGAGAAAACACTCTGCTTTGCCTCCTTCGCGGGCCTCGTACCTGAAGGCACTGTGCTCGAGGAGAACGTCAGCATCTCGCAATGCTGAGTCGCTAACGGGACAGCCAGATTGAGCACAGGCCTGGAGGGAAGGCCCTGACGTGAGGTGCAGAAGCGGAGCCGCGCAGCAGTTTCCATGAGGCCGTAGCCTCTGCTCTGCGTGTCTTTAACGGCAGTAGAGTTTCCTGGACACCTGGGAGGCTCGCGGGGGCACCCTGTTCCAGGCTGGAACACGGAGTACTCCCAGGCACCCCTGGGTCTGCTGAGCAACGTCCAGGCACGGAGCCCTTTGGAGCCGCTCTCTATACGCCGAGTGTAGGGAAACGCCCTGCACTCTCTCCTGGAGCAGATTCGATTCCCCACCAAACCCACACTTTCACGAACAGACTTCTGGCACGTCTCACATGCCTTTGAGGTCTTACGCCTTGCCCTAGCCTGAGCTGCTCTGAGAGACCCCTCGGCCTCGCATTGCATCTAGGACCTCCTGCCTGAAATCACCCTGCCTCCAAGCGAAAGTCGGCTTGCGTTCTTACTGCGATTTAAGCCCTGTGCTTCCTGTGGCCCTGCAGGCTTTGGAATAGCCACAGGCCCCAGAGGCGTAACTAGGCAGGGCATTCCTTGGTTGAGGCAGTTCACTTGACCCAGAACACCCTACTTCGGGGAGTTGGTTCAGGGAAGCAAACGCAGGGTAACATGTGTCTCTTTGGACTGTTTAGAAACCACAGGGAGGTAAGCTGAGTGTGCGCGAGGAAACGGGAGCCTGCTGGAACTATCCTTGCTTTCCCACTTGGAAGGCTGCATTCATGCTGCCTTGAAGCTGCCTGACGTCCCCTGCTGTTGACAGGCCTGGAAACCCGGTCGAAATGCTTCTGGGAAGAAAATGAGTTTGCTCCGTCTCAACCCGGTGCTTCCATGGCCGCGGTGGTGGTTAGCCTGACAAGCTCCAGAGCGAAAGGGAAACTCAACGTGAGAATTTGCCCCCAGTTTAGGCCCTGCGTAGCCGGGCAGGAAGGGCGGCATGCAGCAGTTTCCATGAGTTCGTAGTCCCCGTTCGGGTTTATTTTAACGAAATTACCCATTTGAGGACTCCTAGGCCCCTCGGGCGTGCATCCATTTCCCTCCAAGGTCACTGAGGACTTTCAGACACCCCCCCACGCCGTGGTCCCGCTGAGCAACATCGAGGCCCATTGCTCTGCCCCTCGGAGGCCCTGTGTGCGTGCCGAGTGATGGGCAACACTCTGCACGTTCCTTGAGGAGAGCTACATTTCCAGAGCCCTCAAACAGCCTCAGGACCAGATTTCTGGTGAGTCCTAAGCTCCCAGGAAATATTTGTCGTCGCCCTTGTGAGAGCTGCCGTGAGAAAACACTCTGCTTTGCCTCCTTCGCGGGCCTCGTACCTGAAGGCACTCTGCTCGAGGAGAACGTCAGCATCTCGCAATGCTGAGTCGCTAACGGGACAGCCAGATTGAGCACAGGCCTGGAGGGAAGGCCCTGACGTGAGGTGCAGAAGCGGAGCCGCGCAGCAGTTTCCATGAGGCCGTAGCCTCTGCTCTGCGTGTCTTTAACGGCAGTAGAGTTTCCTGGACACCTGGGAGGCTCGCGGGGGCACCCTGTTCCAGGCTGGAACACGGAGCACTCCCAGGCACCCCTGGGTCTGCTGAGCAACGTCCAGCCACGGAGCCCTTTGGAGCCGCTCTCTATACGCCGAGTGTAGGGAAACGCCCTGCTCTCTCTCCTGGAGCAGATTCGATTCCCCACCAAACCCACACTTTCACGAACAGACTTCTGGCACGTCTCACATGCCTTTGAGGTCTTACGCCTTTCCCTAGCCTGAGCTGCCCTGAGAGACCCCTCGGCCTCGCATTGCATGTAGGACCTCCTGCCTGAAATCACCCTGCCTCCAAGCGAAAGTCGGCTTGCGTTCTTACTGCGATTTAAGCCCTGTGCTTCCTGTGGCCCTGCAGGCTTTGGAATAGCCACAGGCCCCAGAGGCGTAACTAGGCAGGGCATTCCTTGGTTGAGGCAGTTCACTTGACCCAGAACACCCTGCTTCGGGGAGTTGGTTCAGGGAAGCAAACGCAAGGTAACATGTGTCTCTTTGGACTGGTTAGAAACCACAGGGAGGTAAGCTGAGTGTGCGCGTGGAAACGGGAGCCTGCTGGAACTATCCTTGCTTTCCCACTTGGAAGGCTGCATTCATGCTGCCTTGAAGCTGTCTGACGTCCCCTGCTGTTGACAGGCCTGGAAACCCGGTCGAAATGCTTCTGGGAAGAAGATGAGTTTGCTCCGTCTCAACCCGGTGCTTCCATGGCCGCGGTGGTGGTTAGCCTGACAAGCTCCAGAGCGAAAGGGAAACTCAACGTGCGAATTTGCCTCCAGTTTAGGTCCTGCGTAGCCGGGTAGGAAGGGCGGCATGCAGCAGTTTCCATGAGTTCGTAGTCCCCGTTCGGGTTTATTTTAACGAAATTACCCATTTGAGGACTGCTAGGCCCCTCGGGCGTGCATCCATTTCCCTCCAAGGTCACTGACGACCTCCAGACACCCCCTACGCCGTGGTCCCGCTGAGCAACATCGAGGCCCATTGCTCTGCCCCTCGGAGGCCCTGTGTGCGTGCCGAGTGATGGGCAACACTCTGCACGTTCCTTGAGGAGAGCTACATTTCCAGAGCCCTCAAACAGCCTCAGGACCAGATTTCTGGTGAGTCCGAAGCTCCCAGGAAATATTTGTCGTCGCCCTTGTGAGAGCTGCCGTGAGAAAACACTCTGCTTTGCCTCCTTCGCGGGCCTCGTACCTGAAGGCACTCTGCTCGAGGAGAACGTCAGCATCTCGCAATGCTGAGTCGCTAACGGGACAGCCAGATTGAGCACAGGCCTGGAGGGAAGGCCCTGACGTGAGGTGCAGAAGCGGAGCCGCGCAGCAGTTTCCATGAGGCCGTAGCCTCTGCTCTGCGTGTCTTTAACGGCAGTAGAGTTTCCTGGACACCTGGGAGGCTCGCGGGGGCACCCTGTTCCAGGCTGGAACACGGAGTACTCCCAGGCACCCCTGGGTCTGCTGAGCAACGTCCAGGCACGGAGCCCTTTGGAGCCGCTCTCTATACGCCGAGTGTAGGGAAACGCCCTGCACTCTCTCCTGGAGCAGATTCGATTCCCCACCAAACCCACACTTTCACGAACAGACTTCTGGCACGTCTCACATGCCTTTGAGGTCTTACGCCTTGCCCTAGCCTGAGCTGCCCTGAGAGACCCCTCGGCCTCGCATTGCATCTAGGACCTCCTGCCTGAAATCACCCTGCCTCCAAGCGAAAGTCGGCTTGCGTTCTTACTGCGATTTAAGCCCTGTGCTTCCTGTGGCCCTGCAGGCTTTGGAATAGCCACAGGCCCCAGAGGCGTAACTAGGCAGGGCATTCCTTGGTTGAGGCAGTTCACTTGACCCAGAACACCCTACTTCGGGGAGTTCGTTCAGGGAAGCAAACGCAGGGTAACATGTGTCTCTTTGGACTGGTTAGAAACCACAGGGAGGTAAGCTGAGTGTGCGCGTGGAAACGGGAGCCTGCTGGAACTATCCTTGCTTTCCCACTTGGAAGGCTGCATTCATGCTGCCTTGAAGCTGCCTGACGTCCCGTGCTGTTGACAGGCCTGGAAACCCGGTAGAAATGCTTCTGGGAAGAAAATGAGTTTGCTCCGTCTCAACCCGGTGCTTCCATGGCCGCGGTGGTGGTTAGCCTGACAAGCTCCAGAGCGAAAGGGAAACTCAACGTGAGAATTTGCCCCCAGTTTAGGCCCTGCGTAGCCGGGCAGGAAGGGCGGCATGCAGCAGTTTCCATGAGTTCGTAGTCCCCGTTCGGGTTTATTTTAACGAAATTACCCATTTGAGGACTCCTAGGCCCCTCGGGCGTGCATCCATTTCCCTCCAAGGTCACTGAGGACCTCCAGACACCCCCCACGCCGTGGTCCCGCGGAGCAACATCGAGGCCCATTGCTCTGCCCCTCGGAGGCCCTGTGTGCGTGCCGAGTGATGGGCAACACTCTGCACGTTCCTTGAGGAGAGCTACATTTCCAGAGCCCTCAAACAGCCTCAGGACCAGATTTCTGGTGAGTCCGAAGCTCCCAGGAAATATTTGTCGTCGCCCTTGTGAGAGCTGCCGTGAGAAAACACTCTGCTTTGCCTCCTTCGCGGGCCTCGTACCTGAAGGCACTCTGCTCGAGGAGAACGTCAGCATCTCGCAATGCTGAGTCGCTAACGGGACAGCCAGATTGAGCACAGGCCTGGAGGGAAGGCCCTGACGTGAGGTGCAGAAGCGGAGCCGCGCAGCAGTTTCCATGAGGCCGTAGCCTCTGCTCTGCGTGTCTTTAACGGCAGTAGAGTTTCCTGGACACCTGGGAGGCTCGCGGGGGCACCCTGTTCCAGGCTGGAACACGGAGTACTCCCAGGCACCCCTGGGTCTGCTGAGCAACGTCCAGGCCCGGAGCCCTTTGGAGCCGCTCTCTATACGCCGAGTGTAGGGAAACGCCCTGCACTCTCTCCTGGAGCAGATTCGATTCCCCACCAAACCCACACTTTCACGAACAGACTTCTGGCACGTCTCACATGCCTTTGAGGTCTTACGCCTTGCCCTAGCCTGAGCTGCCCTGAGAGACCCCTCGGCCTCGCATTGCATCTAGGACCTCCTGCCTGAAATCACCCTGCCTCCAAGCGAAAGTCGGCTTGCGTTCTTACTGCGATTTAAGCCCTGTGCTTCCTGTGGCCCTGCAGGCTTTGGAATAGCCACAGGCCCCAGAGGCGTAACTAGGCAGGGCATTCCTTGGTTGAGGCAGTTCACTTGACCCAGAACACCCTGCTTCGGGGAGTTGGTTCAGGGAAGCAAACGCAGGGTAACATGTGTCTCTTTGGACTGGTTAGAAACCACATGGAGGTAAGCTGAGTGTGCGCGAGGAAACGGGAGCCTGCTGGAACTATCCTTGCTTTCCCACTTGGAAGGCTGCATTCATGCTGCCTTGAAGCTGCCTGACGTCCCCTGCTGTTGACAGGCCTGGAAACCCGGTCGAAATGCTTCTGGGAAGAAGATGAGTTTGCTCCGTCTCAACCCGGTGCTTCCATGGCCGCGGTGGTGGTTAGCCTGACAAGCTCCAGAGCGAAAGGGAAACTCAACGTGAGAATTTGCCCCCAGTTTAGGCCCTGCGTAGCCGAGCAGGAAGGGCGGCATGCAGCAGTTTCCATGAGTTCGTAGTCCCCGTTCGGGTTTATTTTAATGAAATTACCCATTTGAGGACTCCTAGGCCCCTCGGGCGTGCATCCATTTCCCTCCAAGGTCACTGAGGACCTCCAGACACCCCCCACGCCGTGGTCCCGCTGAGCAACATCGAGGCCCATTGCTCTGCCCCTCGGAGGCCCTGTGTGCGTGCCGAGTGATGGGCAACACTCTGCACGTTCCTTGAGGAGAGCTACATTTCCAGAGCCCTCAAACAGCCTCAGGACCAGATTTCTGGTGAGTCCGAAGCTCCCAGGAAATATTTGTCGTCGCCCTTGTGAGAGCTGCCGTGAGAAAACACTCTGCTTTGCCTCCTTCGCGGGCCTCGTACCTGAAGGCACTCTGCTCGAGGAGAACGTCAGCATCTCGCAATGCTGAGTCGCTAACGGGACAGCCAGATTGAGCACAGGCCTGGAGGGAAGGCCCTGACGTGAGGTGCAGAAGCGGAGCCGCGCAGCAGTTTCCATGAGGCCGTAGCCTCTGCTCTGCGTGTCTTTAACGGCAGTAGAGTTTCCTGGACACCTGGGAGGCTCGCGGGGGCACCCTGTTCCAGGCTGGAACACGGAGTACTCCCAGGCACCCCTGGGTCTGCTGAGCAACGTCCAGGCACGGAGCCCTTTGGAGCCGCTCTCTATACGCCGAGTGTAGGGAAACGCCCTGCACTCTCTCCTGGAGCAGATTCGATTCCCCACCAAACCCACACTTTCACGAACAGACTTCTGGCACGTCTCACATGCCTTTGAGGTCTTACGCCTTGCCCTAGCCTGAGCTGCCCTGAGAGACCCCTCGGCCTCGCATTGCATCTAGGACCTCCTGCCTGAAATCACCCTGCCTCCAAGCGAAAGTCGGCTTGCGTTCTTACTGCGATTTAAGCCCTGTGCTTCCTGTGGCCCTGCAGGCTTTGGAATAGCCACAGGCCCCAGAGGCGTAACTAGGCAGGGCATTCCTTGGTTGAGGCAGTTCACTTGACCCAGAACACCCTACTTCGGGGAGTTCGTTCAGGGAAGCAAACGCAGGGTAACATGTGTCTCTTTGGACTGGTTAGAAACCACAGGGAGGTAAGCTGAGTGTGCGCGTGGAAACGGGAGCCTGCTGGAACTATCCTTGCTTTCCCACTTGGAAGGCTGCATTCATGCTGCCTTGAAGCTGTCTGACGTCCCCTGCTGTTGACAGGCCTGGAAACCCGGTCGAAATGCTTCTGGGAAGAAAATGAGTTTGCTCCGTCTCAACCCGGTGCTTCCATGGCCGCGGTGGTGGTTAGCCTGACAAGCTCCAGAGCGAAAGGGAAACTCAACGTGAGAATTTGCCCCCAGTTTAGGCCCTGCGTAGCCCGGTAGGAAGGGCGGCATGCAGCAGTTTCCATGAGTTCGTAGTCCCCGTTCGGGTTTATTTTAACGAAATTACCCATTTGAGGACTCCTAGGCCCCTCGGGTTTGCATACATTTCCCTCCAAGGTCACTGAGGACCTCCAGACACCCCCCACGCCGTGGTCCCGGGGAGCAACATCGAGGCCCATTGCTCTGCCCCTCGGAGGCCCTGTGTGCGTGCCGAGTGATGGGCAACACTCTGCACGTTCCTTGAGGAGAGCTACATTTCCAGAGCCCTCAAACAGCCTCAGGACCAGATTTCTGGTGAGTCCGAAGCTCCCAGGAAATATTTGTCGTCGCCCTTGTGAGAGCTGCCGTGAGAAAACACTCTGCTTTGCCTCCTTCGCGGGCCTCGTACCTGAAGGCACTCTGCTCGAGGAGAACGTCAGCATCTCGCAATGCTGAGTCGCTAACGGGACAGCCAGATTGAGCACAGGCCTGGAGGGAAGACCCTGACGTGAGGTGCAGAAGCGGAGCCGCGCAGCAGTTTCCATGAGGCCGTAGCCTCTGCTCTGCGTGTCTTTAACGGCAGTAGAGTTTCCTGGACACCTGGGAGGCTCGCGGGGGCACCCTGTTCCAGGCAGGAACACGGAGTACTCCCAGGCACCCCTGGGTCTGCTGAGCAACGTCCAGGCACGGAGCCCTTTGGAGCCGCTCTCTATACGCCGAGTGTAGGGAAACGCCCTGCACTCTCTCCTGGAGCAGATTCGATTCCCCACCAAACCCACACTTTCACGAACAGACTTCTGGCACGTCTCACATGCCTTTGAGGTCTTACGCCTTGCCCTAGCCTGAGCTGCCCTGAGAGACCCCTCGGCCTCGCATTGCATGTAGGACCTCCTGCCTGAAATCACCCTGCCTCCAAGCGAAAGTCGGCTTGCGTTCTTACTGCGATTTAAGCCCTGTGCTTCCTGTGGCCCTGCAGGCTTTGGAATAGCCACAGGCCCCAGAGGCGTAACTAGGCAGGGCATTCCTTGGTTGAGGCAGTTCACTTGACCCAGAACACCCTACTTCGGGGAGTTGGTTCAGGGAAGCAAACGCAGGGTAACATGTGTCTCTTTGGACTGGTTAGAAACCACAGGGAGGTAAGCTGAGTGTGCGCCTGGAAACGGGAGCCTGCTGGAACTATCCTTGCTTTCCCACTTGGAAGGCTGCATTCATGCTGCCTTGAAGCTGCCTGACGTCCCGTGCTGTTGACAGGCCTGGAAACCCGGTAGAAATGCTTCTGGGAAGAAAATGAGTTTGCTCCGTCTCAACCCGGTGCTTCCAAGGCCGCGGTGGTGGTTAGCCTGACAAGCTCCAGAGCGAAAGGGAAACTCAACGTGAGAATTTGCCCCCAGTTTAGGCCCTGCGTAGCCGGGTAGGAAGGGCGGCATGCAGCAGTTTCCATGAGTTCGTAGTCCCCGTTCGGGTTTATTTTAACGAAATTACCCATTTGAGGACTCCTAGGCCCCTCGGGCGTGCATCCATTTCCCTCCAAGGTCACTGAGGACCTTCAGACACCCCCCCACGCCGTGGTCCCGCTGAGCAACATCGAGGCCCATTGCTCTGCCCCTCGGAGGCCCTGTGTGCGTGCCGAGTGATGGGCAACACTCTGCACGTTCCTTGAGGAGAGCTACATTTCCAGAGCCCTCAAACAGCCTCAGGACCAGATTTCTGGTGAGTCCGAAGCTCCCAGGAAATATTTGTCGTCGCCCTTGTGAGAGCTGCCGTGAGAAAACACTCTGCTTTGCCTCCTTCGCGGGCCTCGTACCTGAAGGCACTCTGCTCGAGGAGAACGTCAGCATCTCGCAATGCTGAGTCGCTAACGGGACAGCCAGATTGAGCACAGGCCTGGAGGGAAGGCCCTGACGTGAGGTGCAGAAGCGGAGCCGCGCAGCAGTTTCCATGAGGCCGTAGCCTCTGCTCTGCGTGTCTTTAACGGCAGTAGAGTTTCCTGGACACCTGGGAGGCTCGCGGGGGCACCCTGTTCCAGGCTGGAACACGGAGTACTCCCAGGCACCCCTGGGTCTGCTGAGCAACGTCCAGGCACGGAGCCCTTTGGAGCCGCTCTCTATACGCCGAGTGTAGGGAAACGCCCTGCACTCTCTCCTGGAGCAGATTCGATTCCCCACCAAACCCACACTTTCACGAACAGACTTCTGGCACGTCTCACATGCCTTTGAGGTCTTACGCCTTGCCCTAGCCTGAGCTGCCCTGAGAGACCCCTCGGCCTCGCATTGCATGTAGGACCTCCTGCCTGAAATCACCCTGCCTCCAAGCGAAAGTTGGCTTGCGTTCTTACTGCGATTTAAGCCCTGTGCTTCCTGTGGCCCTGCAGGCTTTGGAATAGCCACAGGCCCCAGAGGCGTAACTAGGCAGGGCATTCCTTGGTTGAGGCAGTTCACTTGACCCAGAACACCCTACTTCGGGGAGTTCGTTCAGGGAAGCAAACGCAAGGTAACATGTGTCTCTTTGGACTGGTTAGAAACCACAGGGAGGTAAGCTGAGTGTGCGCGTGGAAACGGGAGCCTGCTGGAACTATCCTTGCTTTCCCACTTGGAAGGCTGCATTCATGCTGCCTTGAAGCTGCCTGACGTCCCCTGCTGTTGACAGGCCTGGAAACCCGGTCGAAATGCTTCTGGGAAGAAGATGAGTTTGCTCCGTCTCAACCCGGTGCTTCCATGGCCGCGGTGGTGGTTAGCCTGACAAGCTCCAGAGCGAAAGGGAAACTCAACGTGCGAATTTGCCTCCAGTTTAGGTCCTGCGTAGCCGGGTAGGAAGGGCGGCATGCAGCAGTTTCCATGAGTTCGTAGTCCCCGTTCGGGTTTATTTTAACGAAATTACCCATTTGAGGACTGCTAGGCCCCTCGGGCGTGCATCCATTTCCCTCCAAGGTCACTGACGACCTCCAGACACCCCCTACGCCGTGGTCCCGCTGAGCAACATCGAGGCCCATTGCTCTGCCCCTCGGAGGCCCTGTGTGCGTGCCGAGTGATGGGCAACACTCTGCACGTTCCTTGAGGAGAGCTACATTTCCAGAGCCCTCAAACAGCCTCAGGACCAGATTTCTGGTGAGTCCGAAGCTCCCAGGAAATATTTGTCGTCGCCCTTGTGAGAGCTGCCGTGAGAAAACACTCTGCTTTGCCTCCTTCGCGGGCCTCGTACCTGAAGGCACTCTGCTCGAGGAGAACGTCAGCATCTCGCAATGCTGAGTCGCTAACGGGACAGCCAGATTGAGCACAGGCCTGGAGGGAAGGCCCTGACGTGAGGTGCAGAAGCGGAGCCGCGCAGCAGTTTCCATGAGGCCGTAGCCTCTGCTCTGCGTGTCTTTAACGGCAGTAGAGTTTCCTGGACACCTGGGAGGCTCGCGGGGGCACCCTGATCCAGGCTGGAACACGGAGTACTCCCAGGCACCCCTGGGTCTGCTGAGCAACGTCCAGGCCCGGAGCCCTTTGGAGCCGCTCTCTATACGCCGAGTGTAGGGAAACGCCCTGCACTCTCTCCTGGAGCAGATTCGATTCCCCACCAAACCCACACTTTCACGAACAGACTTCTGGCACGTCTCACATGCCTTTGAGGTCTTACGCCTTGCCCTAGCCTGAGCTGCCCTGAGAGACCCCTCGGCCTCGCATTGCATCTAGGACCTCCTGCCTGAAATCACCCTGCCTCCAAGCGAAAGTCGGCTTGCGTTCTTACTGCGATTTAAGCCCTGTGCTTCCTGTGGCCCTGCAGGCTTTGGAATAGCCACAGGCCCCAGAGGCGTAACTAGGCAGGGCATTCCTTGGTTGAGGCAGTTCACTTGACCCAGAACACCCTGCTTCGGGGAGTTGGTTCAGGGAAGCAAACGCAGGGTAACATGTGTCTCTTTGGACTGGTTAGAAACCACAGGGAGGTAAGCTGAGTGTGCGCGTGGAAACGGGAGCCTGCTGGAACTATCCTTGCTTTCCCACTTGGAAGGCTGCATTCATGCTGCCTTGAAGCTGCCTGACGTCCCCTGCTGTTGACAGGCCTGGAAACCCGGTAGAAATGCTTCTGGGAAGAAAATGAGTTTGCTCCGTCTCAACCCGGTGCTTCCATGGCCGCGGTGGTGGTTAGCCTGACAAGCTCCAGAGCGAAAGGGAAACTCAACGTGAGAATTTGCCCCCAGTTTAGGCCCTGCGTAGCCGGGCAGGAAGGGCGGCATGCAGCAGTTTCCATGAGTTCGTAGTCCCCGTTCGGGTTTATTTTAACGAAATTACCCATTTGAGGACTCCTAGGCCCCTCGGGCGTGCATCCATTTCCCTCCAAGGTCACTGAGGACCTTCAGACACCCCCCCACGCCGTGGTCCCGCTAAGCAACATCGAGGCCCATTGCTCTGCCCCTCGGAGGCCCTGTGTGCGTGCCGAGTGATGGGCAACACTCTGCACGTTCCTTGAGGAGAGCTACATTTCCAGAGCCCTCAAACAGCCTCAGGACCAGATTTCTGGTGAGTCCGAAGCTCCCAGGAAATATTTGTCGTCGCCCTTGTGAGAGCTGCCGTGAGAAAACACTCTGCTTTGCCTCCTTCGCGGGCCTCGTACCTGAAGGCACTCTGCTCGAGGAGAACGTCAGCATCTCGCAATGCTGAGTCGCTAACGGGACAGCCAGATTGAGCACAGGCCTGGAGGGAAGGCCCTGACGTGAGGTGCAGAAGCGGAGCCGCGCAGCACTTTCCATGAGGCCGTAGCCTCTGCTCTGCGTGTCTTTAACGGCAGTAGAGTTTCCTGGACACCTGGGAGGCTCGCGGGGGCACCCTGTTCCAGGCTGGAACACGGAGTACTCCCAGGCACCCCTGGGTCTGCTGAGCAACGTCCAGGCACGGAGCCCTTTGGAGCCGCTCTCTATACGCCGAGTGTAGGGAAACGCCCGGCACTCTCTCCTGGAGCAGATTCGATTCCCCACCAAACCCACACTTTCACGAACAGACTTCTGGCACGTCTCACATGCCTTTGAGGTCTTACGCCTTGCCCTAGCCTGAGCTGCCCTGAGAGACCCCTCGGCCTCGCATTGCATGTAGGACCTCCTGCCTGAAATCACCCTGCCTCCAAGCGAAAGTCGGCTTGCGTTCTTACTGCGATTTAAGCCCTGTGCTTCCTGTGGCCCTGCAGGCTTTGGAATAGCCACAGGCCCCAGAGGCGTAACTAGGCAGGGCATTCCTTGGTTGAGGCAGTTCACTTGACCCAGAACACCCTACTTCGGGGAGTTCGTTCAGGGAAGCAAACGCAGGGTAACATGTGTCTCTTTGGACTGGTTAGAAACCACAGGGAGGTAAGCTGAGTGTGCGCGTGGAAACGGGAGCCTGCTGGAACTATCCTTGCTTTCCCACTTGGAAGGCTGCATTCATGCTGCCTTGAAGCTGCCTGACGTCCCCTGCTGTTGACAGGCCTGGAAACCCGGTCGAAATGCTTCTGGGAAGAAAATGAGTTTGCTCCGTCTCAACCCGGTGCTTCCATGGCCGCGGTGGTGGTTAGCCTGACAAGCTCCAGAGCGAAAGGGAAACTCAACGTGAGAATTTGCCTCCAGTTTAGGTCCTGCGAAGCCGGGTAGGAAGGGCGGCATGCAGCAGTTTCCATGAGTTCGTAGTCCCCGTTCGGGTTTATTTTAACGAAATTACCCATTTGAGGACTCCTAGGCCCCTCGGGCGTGCATCCATTTCCCTCCAAGGTCACTGACGACCTCCAGACACCCCCTACGCCGTGGTCCCGCTGAGCAACATCGAGGCCCATTGCTCTGCCCCTCGGAGGCCCTGTGTGCGTGCCGAGTGATGGGCAACACTCTGCACGTTCCTTGAGGAGAGCTACATTTCCAGAGCCCTCAAACAGCCTCAGGACCAGATTTCTGGTGAGTCCGAAGCTCCCAGGAAATATTTGTCGTCGCCCTTGTGAGAGCTGCCGTGAGAAAACACTCTGCTTTGCCTCCTTCGCGGGCCTCGTACCTGAAGGCACTGTGCTCGAGGAGAACGTCAGCATCTCGCAATGCTGAGTCGCTAACGGGACAGCCAGATTGAGCACAGGCCTGGAGGGAAGGCCCTGACGTGAGGTGCAGAAGCGGAGCCGCGCAGCAGTTTCCATGAGGCCGTAGCCTCTGCTCTGCGTGTCTTTAACGGCAGTAGAGTTTCCTGGACACCTGGGAGGCTCGCGGGGGCACCCTGTTCCAGGCTGGAACACGGAGTACTCCCAGGCACCCCTGGGTCTGCTGAGCAACGTCCAGGCACGGAGCCCTTTGGAGCCGCTCTCTATACGCCGAGTGTAGGGAAACGCCCTGCACTCTCTCCTGGAGCAGATTCGATTCCCCACCAAACCCACACTTTCACGAACAGACTTCTGGCACGTCTCACATGCCTTTGAGGTCTTACGCCTTGCCCTAGCCTGAGCTGCTCTGAGAGACCCCTCGGCCTCGCATTGCATCTAGGACCTCCTGCCTGAAATCACCCTGCCTCCAAGCGAAAGTCGGCTTGCGTTCTTACTGCGATTTAAGCCCTGTGCTTCCTGTGGCCCTGCAGGCTTTGGAATAGCCACAGGCCCCAGAGGCGTAACTAGGCAGGGCATTCCTTGGTTGAGGCAGTTCACTTGACCCAGAACACCCTACTTCGGGGAGTTGGTTCAGGGAAGCAAACGCAGGGTAACATGTGTCTCTTTGGACTGGTTAGAAACCACAGGGAGGTAAGCTGAGTGTGCGCGAGGAAACGGGAGCCTGCTGGAACTATCCTTGCTTTCCCACTTGGAAGGCTGCATTCATGCTGCCTTGAAGCTGCCTGACGTCCCCTGCTGTTGACAGGCCTGGAAACCCGGTCGAAATGCTTCTGGGAAGAAAATGAGTTTGCTCCGTCTCAACCCGGTGCTTCCATGGCCGCGGTGGTGGTTAGCCTGACAAGCTCCAGAGCGAAAGGGAAACTCAACGTGAGAATTTGCCCCCAGTTTAGGCCCTGCGTAGCCGGGCAGGAAGGGCGGCATGCAGCAGTTTCCATGAGTTCGTAGTCCCCGTTCGGGTTTATTTTAACGAAATTACCCATTTGAGGACTCCTAGGCCCCTCGGGCGTGCATCCATTTCCCTCCAAGGTCACTGAGGACTTTCAGACACCCCCCCACGCCGTGGTCCCGCTGAGCAACATCGAGGCCCATTGCTCTGCCCCTCGGAGGCCCTGTGTGCGTGCCGAGTGATGGGCAACACTCTGCACGTTCCTTGAGGAGAGCTACATTTCCAGAGCCCTCAAACAGCCTCAGGACCAGATTTCTGGTGAGTCCTAAGCTCCCAGGAAATATTTGTCGTCGCCCTTGTGAGAGCTGCCGTGAGAAAACACTCTGCTTTGCCTCCTTCGCGGGCCTCGTACCTGAAGGCACTCTGCTCGAGGAGAACGTCAGCATCTCGCAATGCTGAGTCGCTAACGGGACAGCCAGATTGAGCACAGGCCTGGAGGGAAGGCCCTGACGTGAGGTGCAGAAGCGGAGCCGCGCAGCAGTTTCCATGAGGCCGTAGCCTCTGCTCTGCGTGTCTTTAACGGCAGTAGAGTTTCCTGGACACCTGGGAGGCTCGCGGGGGCACCCTGTTCCAGGCTGGAACACGGAGCACTCCCAGGCACCCCTGGGTCTGCTGAGCAACGTCCAGGCACGGAGCCCTTTGGAGCCGCTCTCTATACGCCGAGTGTAGGGAAACGCCCTGCACTCTCTCCTGGAGCAGATTCGATTCCCCACCAAACCCACACTTTCACGAACAGACTTCTGGCACGTCTCACATGCCTTTGAGGTCTTACGCCTTGCCCTAGCCTGAGCTGCCCTGAGAGACCCCTCGGCCTCGCATTGCATGTAGGACCTCCTGCCTGAAATCACCCTGCCTCCAAGCGAAAGTCGGCTTGCGTTCTTACTGCGATTTAAGCCCTGTGCTTCCTGTGGCCCTGCAGGCTTTGGAATAGCCACAGGCCCCAGAGGCGTAACTAGGCAGGGCATTCCTTGGTTGAGGCAGTTCACTTGACCCAGAACACCCTACTTCGGGGAGTTGGTTCAGGGAAGCAAACGCAAGGTAACATGTGTCTCTTTGGACTGGTTAGAAACCACAGGGAGGTAAGCTGAGTGTGCGCGTGGAAACGGGAGCCTGCTGGAACTATCCTTGCTTTCCCACTTGGAAGGCTGCATTCATGCTGCCTTGAAGCTGCCTGACGTCCCCTGCTGTTGACAGGCCTGGAAACCCGGTCGAAATGCTTCTGGGAAGAAGATGAGTTTGCTCCGTCTCAACCCGGTGCTTCCATGGCCGCGGTGGTGGTTAGCCTGACAAGCTCCAGAGCGAAAGGGAAACTCAACGTGCGAATTTGCCTCCAGTTTAGGTCCTGCGTAGCCGGGTAGGAAGGGCGGCATGCAGCAGTTTCCATGAGTTCGTAGTCCCCGTTCGGGTTTATTTTAACGAAATTACCCATTTGAGGACTGCTAGGCCCCTCGGGCGTGCATCCATTTCCCTCCAAGGTCACTGACGACCTCCAGACACCCCCTACGCCGTGGTCCCGCTGAGCAACATCGAGGCCCATTGCTCTGCCCCTCGGAGGCCCTGTGTGCGTGCCGAGTGATGGGCAACACTCTGCACGTTCCTTGAGGAGAGCTACATTTCCAGAGCCCTCAAACAGCCTCAGGACCAGATTTCTGGTGAGTCCGAAGCTCCCAGGAAATATTTGTCGTCGCCCTTGTGAGAGCTGCCGTGAGAAAACACTCTGCTTTGCCTCCTTCGCGGGCCTCGTACCTGAAGGCACTCTGCTCGAGGAGAACGTCAGCATCTCGCAATGCTGAGTCGCTAACGGGACAGCCAGATTGAGCACAGGCCTGGAGGGAAGGCCCTGACGTGAGGTGCAGAAGCGGAGCCGCGCAGCAGTTTCCATGAGGCCGTAGCCTCTGCTCTGCGTGTCTTTAACGGCAGTAGAGTTTCCTGGACACCTGGGAGGCTCGCGGGGGCACCCTGTTCCAGGCTGGAACACGGAGTACTCCCAGGCACCCCTGGGTCTGCTGAGCAACGTCCAGGCACGGAGCCCTTTGGAGCCGCTCTCTATACGCCGAGTGTAGGGAAACGCCCTGCACTCTCTCCTGGAGCAGATTCGATTCCCCACCAAACCCACACTTTCACGAACAGACTTCTGGCACGTCTCACATGCCTTTGAGGTCTTACGCCTTGCCCTAGCCTGAGCTGCCCTGAGAGACCCCTCGGCCTCGCATTGCATCTAGGACCTCCTGCCTGAAATCACCCTGCCTCCAAGCGAAAGTCGGCTTGCGTTCTTACTGCGATTTAAGCCCTGTGCTTCCTGTGGCCCTGCAGGCTTTGGAATAGCCACAGGCCCCAGAGGCGTAACTAGGCAGGGCATTCCTTGGTTGAGGCAGTTCACTTGACCCAGAACACCCTACTTCGGGGAGTTCGTTCAGGGAAGCAAACGCAGGGTAACATGTGTCTCTTTGGACTGGTTAGAAACCACAGGGAGGTAAGCTGAGTGTGCGCGTGGAAACGGGAGCCTGCTGGAACTATCCTTGCTTTCCCACTTGGAAGGCTGCATTCATGCTGCCTTGAAGCTGCCTGACGTCCCGTGCTGTTGACAGGCCTGGAAACCCGGTAGAAATGCTTCTGGGAAGAAAATGAGTTTGCTCCGTCTCAACCCGGTGCTTCCATGGCCGCGGTGGTGGTTAGCCTGACAAGCTCCAGAGCGAAAGGGAAACTCAACGTGAGAATTTGCCCCCAGTTTAGGCCCTGCGTAGCCGGGCAGGAAGGGCGGCATGCAGCAGTTTCCATGAGTTCGTAGTCCCCGTTCGGGTTTATTTTAACGAAATTACCCATTTGAGGACTCCTAGGCCCCTCGGGCGTGCATCCATTTCCCTCCAAGGTCACTGAGGACCTCCAGACACCCCCCACGCCGTGGTCCCGCTGAGCAACATCGAGGCCCATTGCTCTGCCCCTCGGAGGCCCTGTGTGCGTGCCGAGTGATGGGCAACACTCTGCACGTTCCTTGAGGAGAGCTACATTTCCAGAGCCCTCAAACAGCCTCAGGACCAGATTTCTGGTGAGTCCGAAGCTCCCAGGAAATATTTGTCGTCGCCCTTGTGAGAGCTGCCGTGAGAAAACACTCTGCTTTGCCTCCTTCGCGGGCCTCGTACCTGAAGGCACTCTGCTCGAGGAGAACGTCAGCATCTCGCAATGCTGAGTCGCTAACGGGACAGCCAGATTGAGCACAGGCCTGGAGGGAAGGCCCTGACGTGAGGTGCAGAAGCGGAGCCGCGCAGCAGTTTCCATGAGGCCGTAGCCTCTGCTCTGCGTGTCTTTAACGGCAGTAGAGTTTCCTGGACACCTGGGAGGCTCGCGGGGGCACCCTGTTCCAGGCTGGAACACGGAGTACTCCCAGGCACCCCTGGGTCTGCTGAGCAACGTCCAGGCCCGGAGCCCTTTGGAGCCGCTCTCTATACGCCGAGTGTAGGGAAACGCCCTGCACTCTCTCCTGGAGCAGATTCGATTCCCCACCAAACCCACACTTTCACGAACAGACTTCTGGCACGTCTCACATGCCTTTGAGGTCTTACGCCTTGCCCTAGCCTGAGCTGCCCTGAGAGACCCCTCGGCCTCGCATTGCATCTAGGACCTCCTGCCTGAAATCACCCTGCCTCCAAGCGAAAGTCGGCTTGCGTTCTTACTGCGATTTAAGCCCTGTGCTTCCTGTGGCCCTGCAGGCTTTGGAATAGCCACAGGCCCCAGAGGCGTAACTAGGCAGGGCATTCCTTGGTTGAGGCAGTTCACTTGACCCAGAACACCCTGCTTCGGGGAGTTGGTTCAGGGAAGCAAACGCAGGGTAACATGTGTCTCTTTGGACTGGTTAGAAACCACATGGAGGTAAGCTGAGTGTGCGCGAGGAAACGGGAGCCTGCTGGAACTATCCTTGCTTTCCCACTTGGAAGGCTGCATTCATGCTGCCTTGAAGCTGCCTGACGTCCCGTGCTGTTGACAGGCCTGGAAACCCGGTCGAAATGCTTCTGGGAAGAAGATGAGTTTGCTCCGTCTCAACCCGGTGCTTCCATGGCCGCGGTGGTGGTTAGCCTGACAAGCTCCAGAGCGAAAGGGAAACTCAACGTGCGAATTTGCCTCCAGTTTAGGTCCTGCGTAGCCGGGTAGGAAGGGCGGCATGCAGCAGTTTCCATGAGTTCGTAGTCCCCGTTCGGGTTTATTTTAACGAAATTACCCATTTGAGGACTGCTAGGCCCCTCGGGCGTGCATCCATTTCCCTCCAAGGTCACTGACGACCTCCAGACACCCCCTACGCCGTGGTCCCGCTGAGCAACATCGAGGCCCATTGCTCTGCCCCTCGGAGGCCCTGTGTGCGTGCCGAGTGATGGGCAACACTCTGCACGTTCCTTGAGGAGAGCTACATTTCCAGAGCCCTCAAACAGCCTCAGGACCAGATTTCTGGTGAGTCCGAAGCTCCCAGGAAATATTTGTCGTCGCCCTTGTGAGAGCTGCCGTGAGAAAACACTCTGCTTTGCCTCCTTCGCGGGCCTCGTACCTGAAGGCACTCTGCTCGAGGAGAACGTCAGCATCTCGCAATGCTGAGTCGCTAACGGGACAGCCAGATTGAGCACAGGCCTGGAGGGAAGGCCCTGACGTGAGGTGCAGAAGCGGAGCCGCGCAGCAGTTTCCATGAGGCCGTAGCCTCTGCTCTGCGTGTCTTTAACGGCAGTAGAGTTTCCTGGACACCTGGGAGGCTCGCGGGGGCACCCTGTTCCAGGCTGGAACACGGAGTACTCCCAGGCACCCCTGGGTCTGCTGAGCAACGTCCAGGCACGGAGCCCTTTGGAGCCGCTCTCTATACGCCGAGTGTAGGGAAACGCCCTGCACTCTCTCCTGGAGCAGATTCGATTCCCCACCAAACCCACACTTTCACGAACAGACTTCTGGCACGTCTCACATGCCTTTGAGGTCTTACGCCTTGCCCTAGCCTGAGCTGCCCTGAGAGACCCCTCGGCCTCGCATTGCATCTAGGACCTCCTGCCTGAAATCACCCTGCCTCCAAGCGAAAGTCGGCTTGCGTTCTTACTGCGATTTAAGCCCTGTGCTTCCTGTGGCCCTGCAGGCTTTGGAATAGCCACAGGCCCCAGAGGCGTAACTAGGCAGGGCATTCCTTGGTTGAGGCAGTTCACTTGACCCAGAACACCCTACTTCGGGGAGTTCGTTCAGGGAAGCAAACGCAGGGTAACATGTGTCTCTTTGGACTGGTTAGAAACCACAGGGAGGTAAGCTGAGTGTGCGCGTGGAAACGGGAGCCTGCTGGAACTATCCTTGCTTTCCCACTTGGAAGGCTGCATTCATGCTGCCTTGAAGCTGCCTGACGTCCCGTGCTGTTGACAGGCCTGGAAACCCGGTAGAAATGCTTCTGGGAAGAAAATGAGTTTGCTCCGTCTCAACCCGGTGCTTCCATGGCCGCGGTGGTGGTTAGCCTGACAAGCTCCAGAGCGAAAGGGAAACTCAACGTGAGAATTTGCCCCCAGTTTAGGCCCTGCGTAGCCGGGCAGGAAGGGCGGCATGCAGCAGTTTCCATGAGTTCGTAGTCCCCGTTCGGGTTTATTTTAACGAAATTACCCATTTGAGGACTCCTAGGCCCCTCGGGCGTGCATCCATTTCCCTCCAAGGTCACTGAGGACCTCCAGACACCCCCCACGCCGTGGTCCCGCTGAGCAACATCGAGGCCCATTGCTCTGCCCCTCGGAGGCCCTGTGTGCGTGCCGAGTGATGGGCAACACTCTGCACGTTCCTTGAGGAGAGCTACATTTCCAGAGCCCTCAAACAGCCTCAGGACCAGATTTCTGGTGAGTCCGAAGCTCCCAGGAAATATTTGTCGTCGCCCTTGTGAGAGCTGCCGTGAGAAAACACTCTGCTTTGCCTCCTTCGCGGGCCTCGTACCTGAAGGCACTCTGCTCGAGGAGAACGTCAGCATCTCGCAATGCTGAGTCGCTAACGGGACAGCCAGATTGAGCACAGGCCTGGAGGGAAGGCCCTGACGTGAGGTGCAGAAGCGGAGCCGCGCAGCAGTTTCCATGAGGCCGTAGCCTCTGCTCTGCGTGTCTTTAACGGCAGTAGAGTTTCCTGGACACCTGGGAGGCTCGCGGGGGCACCCTGTTCCAGGCTGGAACACGGAGTACTCCCAGGCACCCCTGGGTCTGCTGAGCAACGTCCAGGCCCGGAGCCCTTTGGAGCCGCTCTCTATACGCCGAGTGTAGGGAAACGCCCTGCACTCTCTCCTGGAGCAGATTCGATTCCCCACCAAACCCACACTTTCACGAACAGACTTCTGGCACGTCTCACATGCCTTTGAGGTCTTACGCCTTGCCCTAGCCTGAGCTGCCCTGAGAGACCCCTCGGCCTCGCATTGCATCTAGGACCTCCTGCCTGAAATCACCCTGCCTCCAAGCGAAAGTCGGCTTGCGTTCTTACTGCGATTTAAGCCCTGTGCTTCCTGTGGCCCTGCAGGCTTTGGAATAGCCACAGGCCCCAGAGGCGTAACTAGGCAGGGCATTCCTTGGTTGAGGCAGTTCACTTGACCCAGAACACCCTGCTTCGGGGAGTTGGTTCAGGGAAGCAAACGCAGGGTAACATGTGTCTCTTTGGACTGGTTAGAAACCACATGGAGGTAAGCTGAGTGTGCGCGAGGAAACGGGAGCCTGCTGGAACTATCCTTGCTTTCCCACTTGGAAGGCTGCATTCATGCTGCCTTGAAGCTGCCTGACGTCCCGTGCTGTTGACAGGCCTGGAAACCCGGTCGAAATGCTTCTGGGAAGAAAATGAGTTTGCTCCGTCTCAACCCGGTGCTTCCATGGCCGCGGTGGTGGTTAGCCTGACAAGCTCCAGAGCGAAAGGGAAACTCAACGTGAGAATTTGCCCCCAGTTTAGGCCCTGCGTAGCCGGGCAGGAAGGGCGGCATGCAGCAGTTTCCATGAGTTCGTAGTCCCCGTTCGGGTTTATTTTAACGAAATTACCCATTTGAGGACTCCTAGGCCCCTCGGGCGTGCATCCATTTCCCTCCAAGGTCACTGAGGACCTCCAGACACCCCCCACGCCGTGGTCCCGCTGAGCAACATCGAGGCCCATTGCTCTGCCCCTCGGAGGCCCTGTGTGCGTGCCGAGTGATGGGCAACACTCTGCACGTTCCTTGAGGAGAGCTACATTTCCAGAGCCCTCAAACAGCCTCAGGACCAGATTTCTGGTGAGTCCGAAGCTCCCAGGAAATATTTATCGTCGCCCTTGTGAGAGCTGCCGTGAGAAAACACTCTGCTTTGCCTCCTTCGCGGGCCTCGTACCTGAAGGCACTCTGCTCGAGGAGAACGTCAGCATCTCGCAATGCTGAGTCGCTAACGGGACAGCCAGATTGAGCACAGGCCTGGAGGGAAGGCCCTGACGTGAGGTGCAGAAGCGGAGCCGCGCAGCAGTTTCCATGAGGCCGTAGCCTCTGCTCTGCGTGTCTTTAACGGCAGTAGAGTTTCCTGGACACCTGGGAGGCTCGCGGGGGCACCCTGTTCCAGGCTGGAACACGGAGTACTCCCAGGCACCCCTGGGTCTGCTGAGCAACGTCCAGGCCCGGAGCCCTTTGGAGCCGCTCTCTATACGCCGAGTGTAGGGAAACGCCCTGCACTCTCTCCTGGAGCAGATTCGATTCCCCACCAAACCCACACTTTCACGAACAGACTTCTGGCACGTCTCACATGCCTTTGAGGTCTTACGCCTTGCCCTAGCCTGAGCTGCCCTGAGAGACCCCTCGGCCTCGCATTGCATCTAGGACCTCCTGCCTGAAATCACCCTGCCTCCAAGCGAAAGTCGGCTTGCGTTCTTACTGCGATTTAAGCCCTGTGCTTCCTGTGGCCCTGCAGGCTTTGGAATAGCCACAGGCCCCAGAGGCGTAACTAGGCAGGGCATTCCTTGGTTGAGGCAGTTCACTTGACCCAGAACACCCTGCTTCGGGGAGTTGGTTCAGGGAAGCAAACGCAGGGTAACATGTGTCTCTTTGGACTGGTTAGAAACCACATGGAGGTAAGCTGAGTGTGCGCGAGGAAACGGGAGCCTGCTGGAACTATCCTTGCTTTCCCACTTGGAAGGCTGCATTCATGCTGCCTTGAAGCTGCCTGACGTCCCCTGCTGTTGACAGGCCTGGAAACCCGGTCGAAATGCTTCTGGGAAGAAGATGAGTTTGCTCCGTCTCAACCCGGTGCTTCCATGGCCGCGGTGGTGGTTAGCCTGACAAGCTCCAGAGCGAAAGGGAAACTCAACGTGAGAATTTGCCCCCAGTTTAGGCCCTGCGTAGCCGAGCAGGAAGGGCGGCATGCAGCAGTTTCCATGAGTTCGTAGTCCCCGTTCGGGTTTATTTTAATGAAATTACCCATTTGAGGACTCCTAGGCCCCTCGGGCGTGCATCCATTTCCCTCCAAGGTCACTGAGGACCTCCAGACACCCCCCACGCCGTGGTCCCGCTGAGCAACATCGAGGCCCATTGCTCTGCCCCTCGGAGGCCCTGTGTGCGTGCCGAGT
This sequence comes from Orcinus orca, assembly GCF_937001465.1. NCBI lineage: Eukaryota > Metazoa > Chordata > Mammalia > Artiodactyla > Delphinidae > Orcinus > Orcinus orca. The sequence goes on from NC_064576.1 coordinate 35,190,778, forward strand.
GATGGGCAACACTCTGCACGTTCCTTGAGGAGAGCTACATTTCCAGAGCCCTCAAACAGCCTCAGGACCAGATTTCTGGTGAGTCCGAAGCTCCCAGGAAATATTTGTCGTCGCCCTTGTGAGAGCTGCCGTGAGAAAACACTCTGCTTTGCCTCCTTCGCGGGCCTCGTACCTGAAGGCACTCTGCTCGAGGAGAACGTCAGCATCTCGCAATGCTGAGTCGCTAACGGGACAGCCAGATTGAGCACAGGCCTGGAGGGAAGGCCCTGACGTGAGGTGCAGAAGCGGAGCCGCGCAGCAGTTTCCATGAGGCCGTAGCCTCTGCTCTGCGTGTCTTTAACGGCAGTAGAGTTTCCTGGACACCTGGGAGGCTCGCGGGGGCACCCTGTTCCAGGCTGGAACACGGAGTACTCCCAGGCACCCCTGGGTCTGCTGAGCAACGTCCAGGCACGGAGCCCTTTGGAGCCGCTCTCTATACGCCGAGTGTAGGGAAACGCCCTGCACTCTCTCCTGGAGCAGATTCGATTCCCCACCAAACCCACACTTTCACGAACAGACTTCTGGCACGTCTCACATGCCTTTGAGGTCTTACGCCTTGCCCTAGCCTGAGCTGCCCTGAGAGACCCCTCGGCCTCGCATTGCATCTAGGACCTCCTGCCTGAAATCACCCTGCCTCCAAGCGAAAGTCGGCTTGCGTTCTTACTGCGATTTAAGCCCTGTGCTTCCTGTGGCCCTGCAGGCTTTGGAATAGCCACAGGCCCCAGAGGCGTAACTAGGCAGGGCATTCCTTGGTTGAGGCAGTTCACTTGACCCAGAACACCCTACTTCGGGGAGTTCGTTCAGGGAAGCAAACGCAGGGTAACATGTGTCTCTTTGGACTGGTTAGAAACCACAGGGAGGTAAGCTGAGTGTGCGCGTGGAAACGGGAGCCTGCTGGAACTATCCTTGCTTTCCCACTTGGAAGGCTGCATTCATGCTGCCTTGAAGCTGTCTGACGTCCCCTGCTGTTGACAGGCCTGGAAACCCGGTAGAAATGCTTCTGGGAAGAAAATGAGTTTGCTCCGTCTCAACCCGGTGCTTCCATGGCCGCGGTGGTGGTTAGCCTGACAAGCTCCAGAGCGAAAGGGAAACTCAACGTGAGAATTTGCCTCCAGTTTAGGTCCTGCGTAGCCGGGTAGGAAGGGCGGCATGCAGCAGTTTCCATGAGTTCGTAGTCCCCGTTCGGGTTTATTTTAACGAAATTACCCATTTGAGGACTCCTAGGCCCCTCGGGCGTGCATCCATTTCCCTCCAAGGTCACTGAGGACCTCCAGACACCCCCCACGCCGTGGTCCCGCGGAGCAACATCGAGGCCCATTGCTCTGCCCCTCGGAGGCCCTGTGTGCGTGCCGAGTGATGGGCAACACTCTGCACGTTCCTTGAGGAGAGCTACATTTCCAGAGCCCTCAAACAGCCTCAGGACCAGATTTCTGGTGAGTCCGAAGCTCCCAGGAAATATTTGTCGTCGCCCTTGTGAGAGCTGCCGTGAGAAAACACTCTGCTTTGCCTCCTTCGCGGGCCTCGTACCTGAAGGCACTCTGCTCGAGGAGAACGTCAGCATCTCGCAATGCTGAGTCGCTAACGGGACAGCCAGATTGAGCACAGGCCTGGAGGGAAGGCCCTGACGTGAGGTGCAGAAGCGGAGCCGCGCAGCAGTTTCCATGAGGCCGTAGCCTCTGCTCTGCGTGTCTTTAACGGCAGTAGAGTTTCCTGGACACCTGGGAGGCTCGCGGGGGCACCCTGTTCCAGGCTGGAACACGGAGTACTCCCAGGCACCCCTGGGTCTGCTGAGCAACGTCCAGGCACGGAGCCCTTTGGAGCCGCTCTCTATACGCCGAGTGTAGGGAAACGCCCTGCACTCTCTCCTGGAGCAGATTCGATTCCCCACCAAACCCACACTTTCACGAACAGACTTCTGGCACGTCTCACATGCCTTTGAGGTCTTACGCCTTGCCCTAGCCTGAGCTGCCCTGAGAGACCCCTCGGCCTCGCATTGCATCTAGGACCTCCTGCCTGAAATCACCCTGCCTCCAAGCGAAAGTCGGCTTGCGTTCTTACTGCGATTTAAGCCCTGTGCTTCCTGTGGCCCTGCAGGCTTTGGAATAGCCACAGGCCCCAGAGGCGTAACTAGGCAGGGCATTCCTTGGTTGAGGCAGTTCACTTGACCCAGAACACCCTACTTCGGGGAGTTCGTTCAGGGAAGCAAACGCAGGGTAACATGTGTCTCTTTGGACTGGTTAGAAACCACAGGGAGGTAAGCTGAGTGTGCGCGTGGAAACGGGAGCCTGCTGGAACTATCCTTGCTTTCCCACTTGGAAGGCTGCATTCATGCTGCCTTGAAGCTGTCTGACGTCCCCTGCTGTTGACAGGCCTGGAAACCCGGTAGAAATGCTTCTGGGAAGAAAATGAGTTTGCTCCGTCTCAACCCGGTGCTTCCATGGCCGCGGTGGTGGTTAGCCTGACAAGCTCCAGAGCGAAAGGGAAACTCAACGTGAGAATTTGCCTCCAGTTTAGGTCCTGCGTAGCCGGGTAGGAAGGGCGGCATGCAGCAGTTTCCATGAGTTCGTAGTCCCCGTTCGGGTTTATTTTAACGAAATTACCCATTTGAGGACTCCTAGGCCCCTCGGGCGTGCATCCATTTCCCTCCAAGGTCACTGAGGACCTCCAGACACCCCCCACGCCGTGGTCCCGCGGAGCAACATCGAGGCCCATTGCTCTGCCCCTCGGAGGCCCTGTGTGCGTGCCGAGTGATGGGCAACACTCTGCACGTTCCTTGAGGAGAGCTACATTTCCAGAGCCCTCAAACAGCCTCAGGACCAGATTTCTGGTGAGTCCGAAGCTCCCAGGAAATATTTGTCGTCGCCCTTGTGAGAGCTGCCGTGAGAAAACACTCTGCTTTGCCTCCTTCGCGGGCCTCGTACCTGAAGGCACTCTGCTCGAGGAGAACGTCAGCATCTCGCAATGCTGAGTCGCTAACGGGACAGCCAGATTGAGCACAGGCCTGGAGGGAAGGCCCTGACGTGAGGTGCAGAAGCGGAGCCGCGCAGCAGTTTCCATGAGGCCGTAGCCTCTGCTCTGCGTGTCTTTAACGGCAGTAGAGTTTCCTGGACACCTGGGAGGCTCGCGGGGGCACCCTGTTCCAGGCTGGAACACGGAGTACTCCCAGGCACCCCTGGGTCTGCTGAGCAACGTCCAGGCCCGGAGCCCTTTGGAGCCGCTCTCTATACGCCGAGTGTAGGGAAACGCCCTGCACTCTCTCCTGGAGCAGATTCGATTCCCCACCAAACCCACACTTTCACGAACAGACTTCTGGCACGTCTCACATGCCTTTGAGGTCTTACGCCTTGCCCTAGCCTGAGCTGCCCTGAGAGACCCCTCGGCCTCGCATTGCATGTAGGACCTCCTGCCTGAAATCACCCTGCCTCCAGGCGAAAGTCGGCTTGCGTTCTTACTGCGATTTAAGCCCTGTGCTTCCTGTGGCCCTGCAGGCTTTGGAATAGCCACAGGCCCCAGAGGCGTAACTAGGCAGGGCATTCCTTGGTTGAGGCAGTTCACTTGACCCAGAACACCCTAATTCGGGGAGTTGGTTCAGGGAAGCAAACGCAGGGTAACATGTGTCTCTTTGGACTGGCTAGAAACCACAGGGAGGTAAGCTGAGTGTGCGCGTGGAAACGGGAGCCTGCTGGAACTATCCTTGCTTTCCCACTTGGAAGGCTGCATTCATGCTGCCTTGAAGCTGTCTGACGTCCCCTGCTGTTGACAGGCCTGGAAACCCGGTCGAAATGCTTCTTGGAAGAAAATGAGTTTGCTCCGTCTCAACCCGGTGCTTCCATGGCCGCGGTGGTGGTTAGCCTGACAAGCTCCAGAGCGAAAGGGAAACTCAACGTGAGAATTTGCCCCCAGTTTAGGTCCTGCGTAGCCGGGTAGGAAGGGCGGCATGCAGCAGTTTCCATGAGTTCGTAGTCCCCGTTCGGGTTTATTTTAACGAAATTACCCATTTGAGGACTCCTAGGCCCCTCGGGCGTGCATCCATTTCCCTCCAAGGTCACTGAGGACCTCCAGACACCCCCCACGCCGTGGTCCCGCTGAGCAACATCGAGGCCCATTGCTCTGCCCCTCGGAGGCCCTGTGTGCGTGCCGAGTGATGGGCAACACTCTGCACGTTCCTTGAGGAGAGCTACATTTCCAGAGCCCTCAAACAGCCTCAGGACCAGATTTCTGGTGAGTCCGAAGCTCCCAGGAAATATTTGTCGTCGCCCTTGTGAGAGCTGCCGTGAGAAAACACTCTGCTTTGCCTACTTCGCGGGCCTCGTACCTGAAGGCACTCTGCTCGAGGAGAACGTCAGCATCTCGCAATGCTGAGTCGCTAACGGGACAGCCAGATTGAGCACAGGCCTGGAGGGAAGACCCTGACGTGAGGTGCAGAAGCGGAGCCGCGCAGCAGTTTCCATGAGGCCGTAGCCTCTGCTCTGCGTGTCTTTAACGGCAGTAGAGTTTCCTGGACACCTGGGAGGCTCGCGGGGGCACCCTGTTCCAGGCTGGAACACGGAGTACTCCCAGGCACCCCTGGGTCTGCTGAGCAACGTCCAGGCCCGGAGCCCTTTGGAGCCGCTCTCTATACGCCGAGTGTAGGGAAACGCCCTGCACTCTCTCCTGGAGCAGATTCGATTCCCCACCAAACCCACACTTTCACGAACAGACTTCTGGCACGTCTCACATGCCTTTGAGGTCTTACGCCTTGCCCTAGCCTGAGCTGCCCTGAGAGACCCCTCGGCCTCGCATTCCATCTAGGACCTCCTGCCTGAAATCACCCTGCCTCCAAGCGAAAGTCGGCTTGCGTTCTTAGTGCGATTTAAGCCCTGTGCTTCCTGTGGCCCTGCAGGCTTTGGAATAGCCACAGGCCCCAGAGGCGTAACTAGGCAGGGCATTCCTTGGTTGAGGCAGTTCACTTGACCCAGAACACCCTAATTCGGGGAGTTGGTTCAGGGAAGCAAACGCAGGGTAACATGTGTCTCTTTGGACTGGCTAGAAACCACAGGGAGGTAAGCTGAGTGTGCGCGTGGAAACGGGAGCCTGCTGGAACTATCCTTGCTTTCCCACTTGGAAGGCTGCATTCATGCTGCCTTGAAGCTGTCTGACGTCCCCTGCTGTTGACAGGCCTGGAAACCCGGTCGAAATGCTTCTGGGAAGAAAATGAGTTTGCTCCGTCTCAACCCGGTGCTTCCATGGCCGCGGTGGTGGTTAGCCTGACAAGCTCCAGAGCGAAAGGGAAACTCAACGTGAGAATTTGCCTCCAGTTTAGGTCCTGCGTAGCCGGGTAGGAAGGGCGGCATGCAGCAGTTTCCATGAGTTCGTAGTCCCCGTTCGGGTTTATTTTAACGAAATTACCCATTTGAGGACTCCTAGGCCCCTCGGGCGTGCATCCATTTCCCTCCAAGGTCACTGAGGACCTCCAGACACCCCCCACGCCGTGGTCCCGCTGAGCAACATCGAGGCCCATTGCTCTGCCCCTCGGAGGCCCTGTGTGCGTGCCGAGTGATGGGCAACACTCTGCACGTTCCTTGAGGAGAGCTACATTTCCAGAGCCCTCAAACAGCCTCAGGACCAGATTTCTGGTGAGTCCGAAGCTCCCAGGAAATATTTGTCGTCGCCCTTGTGAGAGCTGCCGTGAGAAAACACTCTGCTTTGCCTCCTTCGCGGGCCTCGTACCTGAAGGCACTCTGCTCGAGGAGAACGTCAGCATCTCGCAATGCTGAGTCGCTAACGGGACAGCCAGATTGAGCACAGGCCTGGAGGGAAGGCCCTGACGTGAGGTGCAGAAGCGGAGCCGCGCAGCAGTTTCCATGAGGCCGTAGCCTCTGCTCTGCGTGTCTTTAACGGCAGTAGAGTTTCCTGGACACCTGGGAGGCTCGCGGGGGCACCCTGTTCCAGGCTGGAACACGGAGTACTCCCAGGCACCCCTGGGTCTGCTGAGCAACGTCCAGGCACGGAGCCCTTTGGAGCCGCTCTCTATACGCCGAGTGTAGGGAAACGCCCTGCACTCTCTCCTGGAGCAGATTCGATTCCCCACCAAACCCACACTTTCACGAACAGACTTCTGGCACGTCTCACATGCCTTTGAGGTCTTACGCCTTGCCCTAGCCTGAGCTGCCCTGAGAGACCCCTCGGCCTCGCATTGCATCTAGGACCTCCTGCCTGAAATCACCCTGCCTCCAAGCGAAAGTCGGCTTGCGTTCTTACTGCGATTTAAGCCCTGTGCTTCCTGTGGCCCTGCAGGCTTTGGAATAGCCACAGGCCCCAGAGGCGTAACTAGGCAGGGCATTCCTTGGTTGAGGCAGTTCACTTGACCCAGAACACCCTACTTCGGGGAGTTGGTTCAGGGAAGCAAACGCAGAGTAACATGTGTCTCTTTGGACTGGTTAGAAACCACAGGGAGGTAAGCTGAGTGTGCGCGTGGAAACGGGAGCCTGCTGGAACTATCCTTGCTTTCCCACTTGGAAGGCTGCATTCATGCTGCCTTGAAGCTGCCTGACGTCCCCTGCTATTGACAGGCCTGGAAACCCGGTCGAAATGCTTCTGGGAAGAAGATGAGTTTGCTCCGTCTCAACCCGGTGCTTCCATGGCCGCGGTGGTGGTTAGCCTGACAAGCTCCAGAGCGAAAGGGAAACTCAACGTGAGAATTTGCCCCCAGTTTAGGCCCTGCGTAGCCGGGCAGGAAGGGCGGCATGCAGCAGTTTCCATGAGTTCGTAGTCCCCGTTCGGGTTTATTTTAACGAAATTACCCATTTGAGGACTCCTAGGCCCCTCGGGCGTGCATCCATTTCACTCCAAGGTCACTGAGGACCTTCAGACACCCCCCCCACGCCGTGGTCCCGCTGAGCAACATCGAGGCCCATTGCTCTGCCCCTCGGAGGCCCTGTGTGCGTGCCGAGTGATGGGCAACACTCTGCACGTTCCTTGAGGAGAGCTACATTTCCAGAGCCCTCAAACAGCCTCAGGACCAGATTTCTGGTGAGTCCGAAGCTCCCAGGAAATATTTGTCGTCGCCCTTGTGAGAGCTGCCGTGAGAAAACACTCTGCTTTGCCTCCTTCGCGGGCCTCGTACCTGAAGGCACTCTGCTCGAGGAGAACGTCAGCATCTCGCAATGCTGAGTCGCTAACGGGACAGCCAGATTGAGCACAGGCCTGGAGGGAAGACCCTGACGTGAGGTGCAGAAGCGGAGCCGCGCAGCAGTTTCCATGAGGCCGTAGCCTCTGCTCTGCGTGTCTTTAACGGCAGTAGAGTTTCCTGGACACCTGGGAGGCTCGCGGGGGCACCCTGTTCCAGGCTGGAACACGGAGTACTCCCAGGCACCCCTGGGTCTGCTGAGCAACGTCCAGGCAAGGAGCCCTTTGGAGCCGCTCTCTATACGCCGAGTGTAGGGAAACGCCCTGCACTCTCTCCTGGAGCAGATTCGATTCCCCACCAAACCCACACTTTCACGAACAGACTTCTGGCACGTCTCACATGCCTTTGAGGTCTTACGCCTTGCCCTAGCCTGAGCTGCCCTGAGAGACCCCTCGGCCTCGCATTGCATGTAGGACCTCCTGCCTGAAATCACCCTGCCTCCAAGCGAAAGTCGGCTTGCGTTCTTACTGCGATTTAAGCCCTGTGCTTCCTGTGGCCCTGCAGGCTTTGGAATACCCACAGGCCCCAGAGGCGTAACTAGGCAGGGCATTCCTTGGTTGAGGCAGTTCACTTGGCCCAGAACACCCTACTTCGGGGAGTTGGTTCAGGGAAGCAAACGCAGGGTAACATGTGTCTCTTTGGACTGGTTAGAAACCACAGGGAGGTAAGCTGAGTGTGCGCGTGGAAACGGGAGCCTGCTGGAACTATCCTTGCTTTCCCACTTGGAAGGCTGCATTCATGCTGCCTTGAAGCTGCCTGACGTCCCCTGCTGTTGACAGGCCTGGAAACCCGGTCGAAATGCTTCTGGGAAGAAGATGAGTTTGCTCCGTCTCAACCCGGTGCTTCCATGGCCGCGGTGGTGGTTAGCCTGACAAGCTCCAGAGCGAAAGGGAAACTCAACGTGAGAATTTGCCCCCAGTTTAGGCCCTGCGTAGCCGAGCAGGAAGGGCGGCATGCAGCAGTTTCCATGAGTTCGTAGTCCCCGTTCGGGTTTATTTTAACGAAATTACCCATTTGAGGACTCCTAGGCCCCTCGGGCGTGCATCCATTTCACTCCAAGGTCACTGAGGACCTTCAGACACCCCCCCCACGCCGTGGTCCCGCTGAGCAACATCGAGGCCCATTGCTCTGCCCCTCGGAGGCCCTGTGTGCGTGCCGAGTGATGGGCAACACTCTGCACGTTCCTTGAGGAGAGCTACATTTCCAGAGCCCTCAAACAGCCTCAGGACCAGATTTCTGGTGAGTCCGAAGCTCCCAGGAAATATTTGTCGTCGCCCTTGTGAGAGCTGCCGTGAGAAAACACTCTGCTTTGCCTACTTCGCGGGCCTCGTACCTGAAGGCACTCTGCTCGAGGAGAACGTCAGCATCTCGCAATGCTGAGTCGCTAACGGGACAGCCAGATTGAGCACAGGCCTGGAGGGAAGACCCTGACGTGAGGTGCAGAAGCGGAGCCGCGCAGCAGTTTCCATGAGGCCGTAGCCTCTGCTCTGCGTGTCTTTAACGGCAGTAGAGTTTCCTGGACACCTGGGAGGCTCGCGGGGGCACCCTGTTCCAGGCTGGAACACGGAGTACTCCCAGGCACCCCTGGGTCTGCTGAGCAACGTCCAGGCCCGGAGCCCTTTTGGAGCCGCTCTCTATACGCCGAGTGTAGGGAAACGCCCTGCACTCTCTCCTGGAGCAGATTCGATTCCCCACCAAACCCACACTTTCACGAACAGACTTCTGGCACGTCTCACATGCCTTTGAGGTCTTACGCCTTGCCCTAGCCTGAGCTGCCCTGAGAGACCCCTCGGCCTCGCATTCCATCTAGGACCTCCTGCCTGAAATCACCCTGCCTCCAAGCGAAAGTCGGCTTGCGTTCTTAGTGCGATTTAAGCCCTGTGCTTCCTGTGGCCCTGCAGGCTTTGGAATAGCCACAGGCCCCAGAGGCGTAACTAGGCAGGGCATTCCTTGGTTGAGGCAGTTCACTTGGCCCAGAACACCCTACTTCGGGGAGTTGGTTCAGGGAAGCAAACGCAGGGTAACATGTGTCTCTTTGGACTGGTTAGAAACCACAGGGAGGTAAGCTGAGTGTGCGCGTGGAAACGGGAGCCTGCTGGAACTATCCTTGCTTTCCCACTTGGAAGGCTGCATTCATGCTGCCTTGAAGCTGCCTGACGTCCCCTGCTGTTGACAGGCCTGGAAACCCGGTCGAAATGCTTCTGGGAAGAAGATGAGTTTGCTCCGTCTCAACCCGGTGCTTCCATGGCCGCGGTGGTGGTTAGCCTGACAAGCTCCAGAGCGAAAGGGAAACTCAACGTGAGAATTTGCCCCCAGTTTAGGCCCTGCGTAGCCGAGCAGGAAGGGCGGCATGCAGCAGTTTCCATGAGTTCGTAGTCCCCGTTCGGGTTTATTTTAACGAAATTACCCATTTGAGGACTCCTAGGCCCCTCGGGCGTGCATCCATTTCACTCCAAGGTCACTGAGGACCTTCAGACACCCCCCCCACGCCGTGGTCCCGCTGAGCAACATCGAGGCCCATTGCTCTGCCCCTCGGAGGCCCTGTGTGCGTGCCGAGTGATGGGCAACACTCTGCACGTTCCTTGAGGAGAGCTACATTTCCAGAGCCCTCAAACAGCCTCAGGACCAGATTTCTGGTGAGTCCGAAGCTCCCAGGAAATATTTGTCGTCGCCCTTGTGAGAGCTGCCGTGAGAAAACACTCTGCTTTGCCTACTTCGCGGGCCTCGTACCTGAAGGCACTCTGCTCGAGGAGAACGTCAGCATCTCGCAATGCTGAGTCGCTAACGGGACAGCCAGATTGAGCACAGGCCTGGAGGGAAGACCCTGACGTGAGGTGCAGAAGCGGAGCCGCGCAGCAGTTTCCATGAGGCCGTAGCCTCTGCTCTGCGTGTCTTTAACGGCAGTAGAGTTTCCTGGACACCTGGGAGGCTCGCGGGGGCACCCTGTTCCAGGCTGGAACACGGAGTACTCCCAGGCACCCCTGGGTCTGCTGAGCAACGTCCAGGCCCGGAGCCCTTTTGGAGCCGCTCTCTATACGCCGAGTGTAGGGAAACGCCCTGCACTCTCTCCTGGAGCAGATTCGATTCCCCACCAAACCCACACTTTCACGAACAGACTTCTGGCACGTCTCACATGCCTTTGAGGTCTTACGCCTTGCCCTAGCCTGAGCTGCCCTGAGAGACCCCTCGGCCTCGCATTCCATCTAGGACCTCCTGCCTGAAATCACCCTGCCTCCAAGCGAAAGTCGGCTTGCGTTCTTAGTGCGATTTAAGCCCTGTGCTTCCTGTGGCCCTGCAGGCTTTGGAATAGCCACAGGCCCCAGAGGCGTAACTAGGCAGGGCATTCCTTGGTTGAGGCAGTTCACTTGACCCAGAACACCCTAATTCGGGGAGTTGGTTCAGGGAAGCAAACGCAGGGTAACATGTGTCTCTTTGGACTGGCTAGAAACCACAGGGAGGTAAGCTGAGTGTGCGCGTGGAAACGGGAGCCTGCTGGAACTATCCTTGCTTTCCCACTTGGAAGGCTGCATTCATGCTGCCTTGAAGCTGTCTGACGTCCCCTGCTGTTGACAGGCCTGGAAACCCGGTCGAAATGCTTCTGGGAAGAAAATGAGTTTGCTCCGTCTCAACCCGGTGCTTCCATGGCCGCGGTGGTGGTTAGCCTGACAAGCTCCAGAGCGAAAGGGAAACTCAACGTGAGAATTTGCCTCCAGTTTAGGTCCTGTTTAGCCGGGTAGGAAGGGCGGCATGCAGCAGTTTCCATGAGTTCGTAGTCCCCGTTCGGGTTTATTTTAACGAAATTACCCATTTGAGGACTCCTAGGCCCCTCGGGCGTGCATCCATTTCACTCCAAGGTCACTGAGGACCTCCAGACACCCCCCACGCCGTGGTCCCGCTGAGCAACATCGAGGCCCATTGCTCTGCCCCTCGGAGGCCCTGTGTGCGTGCCGAGTGATGGGCAACACTCTGCACGTTCCTTGAGGAGAGCTACATTTCCAGAGCCCTCAAACAGCCTCAGGACCAGATTTCTGGTGAGTCCGAAGCTCCCAGGAAATATTTGTCGTCGCCCTTGTGAGAGCTGCCGTGAGAAAACACTCTGCTTTGCCTACTTCGCGGGCCTCGTACCTGAAGGCACTCTGCTCGAGGAGAACGTCAGCATCTCGCAATGCTGAGTCGCTAACGGGACAGCCAGATTGAGCACAGGCCTGGAGGGAAGACCCTGACGTGAGGTGCAGAAGCGGAGCCGCGCAGCAGTTTCCATGAGGCCGTAGCCTCTGCTCTGCGTGTCTTTAACGGCAGTAGAGTTTCCTGGACACCTGGGAGGCTCGCGGGGGCACCCTGTTCCAGGCTGGAACACGGAGTACTCCCAGGCACCCCTGGGTCTGCTGAGCAACGTCCAGGCCCGGAGCCCTTTTGGAGCCGCTCTCTATACGCCGAGTGTAGGGAAACGCCCTGCACTCTCTCCTGGAGCAGATTCGATTCCCCACCAAACCCACACTTTCACGAACAGACTTCTGGCACGTCTCACATTCCTTTGAGGTCTTACGCCTTGCCCTAGCCTGAGCTGCCCTGAGAGACCCCTCGGCCTCACATTGCATCTAGGACCTCCTGCCTGAAATCACCCTGCCTCCAAGCGAAAGTCGGCTTGCGTTCTTACTGCGATTTAAGCCCTGTGCTTCCTGTGGCCCTGCAGGCTTTGGAATAGCCACAGGCCCCAGAGGCGTAACTAGGCAGGGCATTCCTTGGTTGAGGCAGTTCACTTGACCCAGAACACCCTACTTCGGGGAGTTGGTTCAGGGAAGCAAACGCAAGGTAACATGTGTCTCTTTGGACTGGTTAGAAACCACAGGGAGGTAAGCTGAGTGTGCGCGTGGAAACGGGAGCCTGCTGGAACTATCCTTGCTTTCCCACTTGGAAGGCTGCATTCATGCTGCCTTGAAGCTGCCTGACGTCCCCTGCTGTTGACAGGCCTGGAAACCCGGTCGAAATGCTTCTGGGAAGAAAATGAGTTTGCTCCGTCTCAACCCGGTGCTTCCATGGCCGCGGTGGTGGTTAGCCTGACAAGCTCCAGAGCGAAAGGGAAACTCAACGTGAGAATTTGCCCCCAGTTTAGGCCCTGCGTAGCCGGGCAGGAAGGGCGGCATGCAGCAGTTTCCATGAGTTCGTAGTCCCCGTTCGGGTTTATTTTAACGAAATTACCCATTTGAGGACTCCTAGGCCCCTCGGGCGTGCATCCATTTCCCTCCAAGGTCACTGAGGACCTCCAGACACCCCCCACGCCGTGGTCCCGCTGAGCAACATCGAGGCCCATTGCTCTGCCCCTCGGAGGCCCTGTGTGCGTGCCGAGTGATGGGCAACACTCTGCACGTTCCTTGAGGAGAGCTACATTTCCAGAGCCCTCAAACAGCCTCAGGACCAGATTTCTGGTGAGTCCGAAGCTCCCAGGAAATATTTGTCGTCGCCCTTGTGAGAGCTGCCGTGAGAAAACACTCTGCTTTGCCTACTTCGCGGGCCTCGTACCTGAAGGCACTCTGCTCGAGGAGAACGTCAGCATCTCGCAATGCTGAGTCGCTAACGGGACAGCCAGATTGAGCACAGGCCTGGAGGGAAGACCCTGACGTGAGGTGCAGAAGCGGAGCCGCGCAGCAGTTTCCATGAGGCCGTAGCCTCTGCTCTGCGTGTCTTTAACGGCAGTAGAGTTTCCTGGACACCTGGGAGGCTCGCGGGGGCACCCTGTTCCAGGCTGGAACACGGAGTACTCCCAGGCACCCCTGGGTCTGCTGAGCAACGTCCAGGCCCGGAGCCCTTTTGGAGCCGCTCTCTATACGCCGAGTGTAGGGAAACGCCCTGCACTCTCTCCTGGAGCAGATTCGATTCCCCACCAAACCCACACTTTCACGAACAGACTTCTGGCACGTCTCACATTCCTTTGAGGTCTTACGCCTTGCCCTAGCCTGAGCTGCCCTGAGAGACCCCTCGGCCTCACATTGCATCTAGGACCTCCTGCCTGAAATCACCCTGCCTCCAAGCGAAAGTCGGCTTGCGTTCTTACTGCGATTTAAGCCCTGTGCTTCCTGTGGCCCTGCAGGCTTTGGAATAGCCACAGGCCCCAGAGGCGTAACTAGGCAGGGCATTCCTTGGTTGAGGCAGTTCACTTGACCCAGAACACCCTACTTCGGGGAGTTGGTTCAGGGAAGCAAACGCAAGGTAACATGTGTCTCTTTGGACTGGTTAGAAACCACAGGGAGGTAAGCTGAGTGTGCGCGTGGAAACGGGAGCCTGCTGGAACTATCCTTGCTTTCCCACTTGGAAGGCTGCATTCATGCTGCCTTGAAGCTGCCTGACGTCCCCTGCTGTTGACAGGCCTGGAAACCCGGTCGAAATGCTTCTGGGAAGAAAATGAGTTTGCTCCGTCTCAACCCGGTGCTTCCATGGCCGCGGTGGTGGTTAGCCTGACAAGCTCCAGAGCGAAAGGGAAACTCAACGTGAGAATTTGCCCCCAGTTTAGGGCCTGCGTAGCCGGGCAGGAAGGGCGGCATGCAGCAGTTTCCATGAGTTCGTAGTCCCCGTTCGGGTTTATTTTAACGAAATTACCCATTTGAGGACTCCTAGGCCCCTCGGGCGTGCATCCATTTCCCTCCAAGGTCACTGAGGACCTTCAGACACCCCCCCACGCCGTGGTCCCGCTGAGCAACATCGAGGCCCATTGCTCTGCCCCTCGGAGGCCCTGTGTGCGTGCCGAGTGATGGGCAACACTCTGCACGTTCCTTGAGGAGAGCTACATTTCCAGAGCCCTCAAACAGCCTCAGGACCAGATTTCTGGTGAGTCCGAAGCTCCCAGGAAATATTTGTCGTCGCCCTTGTGAGAGCTGCCGTGAGAAAACACTCTGCTTTGCCTCCTTCGCGGGCCTCGTACCTGAAGGCACTCTGCTCGAGGAGAACGTCAGCATCTCGCAATGCTGAGTCGCTAACGGGACAGCCAGATTGAGCACAGGCCTGGAGGGAAGGCCCTGACGTGAGGTGCAGAAGCGGAGCCGCGCAGCAGTTTCCATGAGGCCGTAGCCTCTGCTCTGCGTGTCTTTAACGGCAGTAGAGTTTCCTGGACACCTGGGAGGCTCGCGGGGGCACCCTGTTCCAGGCTGGAACACGGAGTACTCCCAGGCACCCCTGGGTCTGCTGAGCAACGTCCAGGCCCGGAGCCCTTTGGAGCCGCTCTCTATACGCCGAGTGTAGGGAAACGCCCTGCACTCTCTCCTGGAGCAGATTCGATTCCCCACCAAACCCACACTTTCACGAACAGACTTCTGGCACGTCTCACATGCCTTTGAGGTCTTACGCCTTGCCCTAGCCTGAGCTGCCCTGAGAGACCCCTCGGCCTCGCATTGCATCTAGGACCTCCTGCCTGAAATCACCCTGCCTCCAAGCGAAAGTCGGCTTGCGTTCTTACTGCGATTTAAGCCCTGTGCTTCCTGTGGCCCTGCAGGCTTTGGAATAGCCACAGGCCCCAGAGGCGTAACTAGGCAGGGCATTCCTTGGTTGAGGCAGTTCACTTGACCCAGAACACCCTACTTCGGGGAGTTGGTTCAGGGAAGCAAACGCAAGGTAACATGTGTCTCTTTGGACTGGTTAGAAACCACAGGGAGGTAAGCTGAGTGTGCGCGTGGAAACGGGAGCCTGCTGGAACTATCCTTGCTTTCCCACTTGGAAGGCTGCATTCATGCTGCCTTGAAGCTGCCTGACGTCCCCTGCTGTTGACAGGCCTGGAAACCCGGTCGAAATGCTTCTGGGAAGAAAATGAGTTTGCTCCGTCTCAACCCGGTGCTTCCATGGCCGCGGTGGTGGTTAGCCTGACAAGCTCCAGAGCGAAAGGGAAACTCAACGTGAGAATTTGCCTCCAGTTTAGGCCCTGCGTAGCCGGGCAGGAAGGGCGGCATGCAGCAGTTTCCATGAGTTCGTAGTCCCCGTTCGGGTTTATTTTAACGAAATTACCCATTTGAGGACTCCTAGGCCCCTCGGGCGTGCATCCATTTCCCTCCAAGGTCACTGAGGACCTCCAGACACCCCCCACGCCGTGGTCCCGCTGAGCAACATCGAGGCCCATTGCTCTGCCCCTCGGAGGCCCTGTGTGCGTGCCGAGTGATGGGCAACACTCTGCACGTTCCGTGAGGAGAGCTACATTTCCAGAGCCCTCAGGACCAGATTTCTGGTGAGTCCGAAGCTCCCAGGAAATATTTGTCGTCGCCCTTGTGAGAGCTGCCGTGAGAAAACACTCTGCTTTGCCTCCTTCGCGGGCCTCGTACCTGAAGGCACTCTGCTCGAGGAGAACGTCAGCATCTCGCAATGCTGAGTCGCTAACGGGACAGCCAGATTGAGCACAGGCCTGGAGGGAAGGCCCTGACGTGAGGTGCAGAAGCGGAGCCGCGCAGCAGTTTCCATGAGGCCGTAGCCTCTGCTCTGCGTGTCTTTAACGGCAGTAGAGTTTCCTGGACACCTGGGAGGCTCGCGGGGGCACCCTGTTCCAGGCTGGAACACGGAGTACTCCCAGGCACCCCTGGGTCTGCTGAGCAACGTCCAGGCCCGGAGCCCTTTGGAGCCGCTCTCTATACGCCGAGTGTAGGGAAACGCCCTGTACTCTCTCCTGGAGCAGATTCGATTCCCCACCAAACCCACACTTTCACGAACAGACTTCTGGCACGTCTCACATGCCTTTGAGGTCTTACGCCTTGCCCTAGCCTGAGCTGCCCTGAGAGACCCCTCGGCCTCGCATTGCATGTAGGACCTCCTGCCTGAAATCACCCTGCCTCCAAGCGAAAGTCGGCTTGCGTTCTTACTGCGATTTAAGCCCTGTGCTTCCTGTGGCCCTGCAGGCTTTGGAATAGCCACAGGCCCCAGAGGCGTAACTAGGCAGGGCATTCCTTGGTTGAGGCAGTTCACTTGACCCAGAACACCCTACTTCGGGGAGTTGGTTCAGGGAAGCAAACGCAAGGTAACATGTGTCTCTTTGGACTGGTTAGAAACCACAGGGAGGTAAGCTGAGTGTGCGCGTGGAAACGGGAGCCTGCTGGAACTATCCTTGCTTTCCCACTTGGAAGGCTGCATTCATGCTGCCTTGAAGCTGCCTGACGTCCCCTGCTGTTGACAGGCCTGGAAACCCGGTCGAAATGCTTCTGGGAAGAAAATGAGTTTGCTCCGTCTCAACCCGGTGCTTCCATGGCCGCGGTGGTGGTTAGCCTGACAAGCTCCAGAGCGAAAGGGAAACTCAACGTGAGAATTTGCCCCCAGTTTAGGCCCTGCGTAGCCGGGCAGGAAGGGCGGCATGCAGCAGTTTCCATGAGTTCGTAGTCCCCGTTCGGGTTTATTTTAACGAAATTACCCATTTGAGGACTCCTAGGCCCCTCGGGCGTGCATCCATTTCACTCCAAGGTCACTGAGGACCTTCAGACACCCCCCCACGCCGTGGTCCCGCTGAGCAACATCGAGGCCCATTGCTCTGCCCCTCGGAGGCCCTGTTTGCGTGCCGAGTGATGGGCAACACTCTGCACGTTCCTTGAGGAGAGCTACATTTCCAGAGCCCTCAAACAGCCTCAGGACCAGATTTCTGGTGAGTCCGAAGCTCCCAGGAAATATTTGTCGTCGCCCTTGTGAGAGCTGCCGTGAGAAAACACTCTGCTTTGCCTCCTTCGCGGGCCTCGTACCTGAAGGCACTCTGCTCGAGGAGAACGTCAGCATCTCGCAATGCTGAGTCGCTAACGGGACAGCCAGATTGAGCACAGGCCTGGAGGGAAGGCCCTGACGTGAGGTGCAGAAGCGGAGCCGCGCAGCAGTTTCCATGAGGCCGTAGCCTCTGCTCTGCGTGTCTTTAACGGCAGTAGAGTTTCCTGGACACCTGGGAGGCTCGCGGGGGCACCCTGTTCCAGGCTGGAACACGGAGTACTCCCAGGCACCCCTGGGTCTGCTGAGCAACGTCCAGGCCCGGAGCCCTTTTGGAGCCGCTCTCTATACGCCGAGTGTAGGGAAACGCCCTGCACTCTCTCCTGGAGCAGATTCGATTCCCCACCAAACCCACACTTTCACGAACAGACTTCTGGCACGTCTCACATGCCTTTGAGGTCTTACGCCTTGCCCTAGCCTGAGCTGCCCTGAGAGACCCCTCGGCCTCGCATTGCATGTAGGACCTCCTGCCTGAAATCACCCTGCCTCCAAGCGAAAGTCGGCTTGCGTTCTTAGTGCGATTTAAGCCCTGTGCTTCCTGTGGCCCTGCAGGCTTTGGAATAGCCACAGGCCCCAGAGGCGTAACTAGGCAGGGCATTCCTTGGTTGAGGCAGTTCACTTGACCCAGAACACCCTAATTCGGGGAGTTGGTTCAGGGAAGCAAACGCAGGGTAACATGTGTCTCTTTGGACTGGCTAGAAACCACAGGGAGGTAAGCTGAGTGTGCGCGTGGAAACGGGAGCCTGCTGGAACTATCCTTGCTTTCCCACTTGGAAGGCTGCATTCATGCTGCCTTGAAGCTGCCTGACGTCCCCTGCTGTTGACAGGCCTGGAAACCCGGTCGAAATGCTTCTGGGAAGAAAATGAGTTTGCTCCGTCTCAACCCGGTGCTTCCATGGCCGCGGTGGTGGTTAGCCTGACAAGCTCCAGAGCGAAAGGGAAACTCAACGTGAGAATTTGCCTCCAGTTTAGGTCCTGTGTAGCCGGGTAGGAAGGGCGGCATGCAGCAGTTTCCATGAGTTCGTAGTCCCCGTTCGGGTTTATTTTAACGAAATTACCCATTTGAGGACTCCTAGGCCCCTCGGGCGTGCATCCATTTCCCTCCAAGGTCACTGAGGACCTCCAGACACCCCCCACGCCGTGGTCCCGCTGAGCAACATCGAGGCCCATTGCTCTGCCCCTCGGAGGCCCTGTGTGCGTGCCGAGTGATGGGCAACACTCTGCACGTTCCTTGAGGAGAGCTACATTTCCAGAGCCCTCAAACAGCCTCAGGACCAGATTTCTGGTGAGTCCGAAGCTCCCAGGAAATATTTGTCGTCGCCCTTATGAGAGCTGCCGTGAGAAAACACTCTGCTTTGCCTACTTCGCGGGCCTCGTACCTGAAGGCACTCTGCTCGAGGAGAACGTCAGCATCTCGCAATGCTGAGTCGCTAACGGGACAGCCAGATTGAGCACAGGCCTGGAGGGAAGACCCTGACGTGAGGTGCAGAAGCGGAGCCGCGCAGCAGTTTCCATGAGGCCGTAGCCTCTGCTCTGCGTGTCTTTAACGGCAGTAGAGTTTCCTGGACACCTGGGAGGCTCGCGGGGGCACCCTGTTCCAGGCTGGAACACGGAGTACTCCCAGGCACCCCTGGGTCTGCTGAGCAACGTCCAGGCCCGGAGCCCTTTTGGAGCCGCTCTCTATACGCCGAGTGTAGGGAAACGCCCTGCACTCTCTCCTGGAGCAGATTCGATTCCCCACCAAACCCACACTTTCACGAACAGACTTCTGGCACGTCTCACATTCCTTTGAGGTCTTACGCCTTGCCCTAGCCTGAGCTGCCCTGAGAGACCCCTCGGCCTCACATTGCATCTAGGACCTCCTGCCTGAAATCACCCTGCCTCCAAGCGAAAGTCGGCTTGCGTTCTTACTGCGATTTAAGCCCTGTGCTTCCTGTGGCCCTGCAGGCTTTGGAATAGCCACAGGCCCCAGAGGCGTAACTAGGCAGGGCATTCCTTGGTTGAGGCAGTTCACTTGACCCAGAACACCCTACTTCGGGGAGTTGGTTCAGGGAAGCAAACGCAAGGTAACATGTGTCTCTTTGGACTGGTTAGAAACCACAGGGAGGTAAGCTGAGTGTGCGCGTGGAAACGGGAGCCTGCTGGAACTATCCTTGCTTTCCCACTTGGAAGGCTGCATTCATGCTGCCTTGAAGCTGCCTGACGTCCCCTGCTGTTGACAGGCCTGGAAACCCGGTCGAAATGCTTCTGGGAAGAAAATGAGTTTGCTCCGTCTCAACCCGGTGCTTCCATGGCCGCGGTGGTGGTTAGCCTGACAAGCTCCAGAGCGAAAGGGAAACTCAACGTGAGAATTTGCCCCCAGTTTAGGCCCTGCGTAGCCGGGCAGGAAGGGCGGCATGCAGCAGTTTCCATGAGTTCGTAGTCCCCGTTCGGGTTTATTTTAACGAAATTACCCATTTGAGGACTCCTAGGCCCCTCGGGCGTGCATCCATTTCCCTCCAAGGTCACTGAGGACCTTCAGACACCCCCCCACGCCGTGGTCCCGCTGAGCAACATCGAGGCCCATTGCTCTGCCCCTCGGAGGCCCTGTGTGCGTGCCGAGTGATGGGCAACACTCTGCACGTTCCTTGAGGAGAGCTACATTTCCAGAGCCCTCAAACAGCCTCAGGACCAGATTTCTGGTGAGTCCGAAGCTCCCAGGAAATATTTGTCGTCGCCCTTGTGAGAGCTGCCGTGAGAAAACACTCTGCTTTGCCTCCTTCGCGGGCCTCGTACCTGAAGGCACTCTGCTCGAGGAGAACGTCAGCATCTCGCAATGCTGAGTCGCTAACGGGACAGCCAGATTGAGCACAGGCCTGGAGGGAAGGCCCTGACGTGAGGTGCAGAAGCGGAGCCGCGCAGCAGTTTCCATGAGGCCGTAGCCTCTGCTCTGCGTGTCTTTAACGGCAGTAGAGTTTCCTGGACACCTGGGAGGCTCGCGGGGGCACCCTGTTCCAGGCTGGAACACGGAGTACTCCCAGGCACCCCTGGGTCTGCTGAGCAACGTCCAGGCACGGAGCCCTTTGGAGCCGCTCTCTATACGCCGAGTGTAGGGAAACGCCCTGCACTCTCTCCTGGAGCAGATTCGATTCCCCACCAAACCCACACTTTCACGAACAGACTTCTGGCACGTCTCACATGCCTTTGAGGTCTTACGCCTTGCCCTAGCCTGAGCTGCCCTGAGAGACCCCTCGGCCTCGCATTGCATCTAGGACCTCCTGCCTGAAATCACCCTGCCTCCAAGCGAAAGTCGCCTTGCGTTCTTACTGCGATTTAAGCCCTGTGCTTCCTGTGGCCCTGCAGGCTTTGGAATAGCCACAGGCCCCAGAGGCGTAACTAGGCAGGGCATTCCTTGGTTGAGGCAGTTCACTTGACCCAGAACACCCTACTTCGGGGAGTTGGTTCAGGGAAGCAAACGCAAGGTAACATGTGTCTCTTTGGACTGGTTAGAAACCACAGGGAGGTAAGCTGAGTGTGCGCGTGGAAACGGGAGCCTGCTGGAACTATCCTTGCTTTCCCACTTGGAAGGCTGCATTCATGCTGCCTTGAAGCTGCCTGACGTCCCCTGCTGTTGACAGGCCTGGAAACCCGGTCGAAATGCTTCTGGGAAGAAAATGAGTTTGCTCCGTCTCAACCCGGTGCTTCCATGGCCGCGGTGGTGGTTAGCCTGACAAGCTCCAGAGCGAAAGGGAAACTCAACGTGAGAATTTGCCTCCAGTTTAGGCCCTGCGTAGCCGGGCAGGAAGGGCGGCATGCAGCAGTTTCCATGAGTTCGTAGTCCCCGTTCGGGTTTATTTTAACGAAATTACCCATTTGAGGACTCCTTGGCCCCTCGGGCGTGCATCCATTTCCCTCCAAGGTCACTGAGGACCTCCAGACACCCCCCACGCCGTGGTCCCGCTGAGCAACATCGAGGCCCATTGCTCTGCCCCTCGGAGGCCCTGTGTGCGTGCCGAGTGATGGGCAACACTCTGCACGTTCCGTGAGGAGAGCTACATTTCCAGAGCCCTCAGGACCAGATTTCTGGTGAGTCCGAAGCTCCCAGGAAATATTTGTCGTCGCCCTTGTGAGAGCTGCCGTGAGAAAACACTCTGCTTTGCCTCCTTCGCGGGCCTCGTACCTGAAGGCACTCTGCTCGAGGAGAACGTCAGCATCTCGCAATGCTGAGTCGCTAACGGGACAGCCAGATTGAGCACAGGCCTGGAGGGAAGGCCCTGACGTGAGGTGCAGAAGCGGAGCCGCGCAGCAGTTTCCATGAGGCCGTAGCCTCTGCTCTGCGTGTCTTTAACGGCAGTAGAGTTTCCTGGACACCTGGGAGGCTCGCGGGGGCACCCTGTTCCAGGCTGGAACACGGAGTACTCCCAGGCACCCCTGGGTCTGCTGAGCAACGTCCAGGCACGGAGCCCTTTGGAGCCGCTCTCTATACGCCGAGTGTAGGGAAACGCCCTGCACTCTCTCCTGGAGCAGATTCGATTCCCCACCAAACCCACACTTTCACGAACAGACTTCTGGCACGTCTCACATGCCTTTGAGGTCTTACGCCTTGCCCTAGCCTGAGCTGCCCTGAGAGACCCCTCGGCCTCGCATTGCATCTAGGACCTCCTGCCTGAAATCACCCTGCCTCCAAGCGAAAGTCGGCTTGCGTTCTTACTGCGATTTAAGCCCTGTGCTTCCTGTGGCCCTGCAGGCTTTGGAATAGCCACAGGCCCCAGAGGCGTAACTAGGCAGGGCATTCCTTGGTTGAGGCAGTTCACTTGACCCAGAACACCCTACTTCGGGGAGTTGGTTCAGGGAAGCAAACGCAAGGTAACATGTGTCTCTTTGGACTGGTTAGAAACCACAGGGAGGTAAGCTGAGTGTGCGCGTGGAAACGGGAGCCTGCTGGAACTATCCTTGCTTTCCCACTTGGAAGGCTGCATTCATGCTGCCTTGAAGCTGCCTGACGTCCCCTGCTGTTGACAGGCCTGGAAACCCGGTCGAAATGCTTCTGGGAAGAAAATGAGTTTGCTCCGTCTCAACCCGGTGCTTCCATGGCCGCGGTGGTGGTTAGCCTGACAAGCTCCAGAGCGAAACGGAAACTCAACGTGAGAATTTGCCCCCAGTTTAGGCCCTGCGTAGCCGGGCAGGAAGGGCGGCATGCAGCAGTTTCCATGAGTTCGTAGTCCCCGTTCGGGTTTATTTTAACGAAATTACCCATTTGAGGACTCCTAGGCCCCTCGGGCGTGCATCCATTTCCCTCCAAGGTCACTGAGGACCTCCAGACACCCCCCACGCCGTGGTCCCGCTGAGCAACATCGAGGCCCATTGCTCTGCCCCTCGGAGGCCCTGTGTGCGTGCCGAGTGATGGGCAACACTCTGCACGTTCCGTGAGGAGAGCTACATTTCCAGAGCCCTCAGGACCAGATTTCTGGTGAGTCCGAAGCTCCCAGGAAATATTTGTCGTCGCCCTTGTGAGAGCTGCCGTGAGAAAACACTCTGCTTTGCCTCCTTCGCGGGCCTCGTACCTGAAGGCACTCTGCTCGAGGAGAACGTCAGCATCTCGCAATGCTGAGTCGCTAACGGGACAGCCAGATTGAGCACAGGCCTGGAGGGAAGGCCCTGACGTGAGGTGCAGAAGCGGAGCCGCGCAGCAGTTTCCATGAGGCCGTAGCCTCTGCTCTGCGTGTCTTTAACGGCAGTAGAGTTTCCTGGACACCTGGGAGGCTCGCGGGGGCACCCTGTTCCAGGCTGGAACACGGAGTACTCCCAGGCACCCCTGGGTCTGCTGAGCAACGTCCAGGCCCGGAGCCCTTTGGAGCCGCTCTCTATACGCCGAGTGTAGGGAAACGCCCTGCACTCTCTCCTGGAGCAGATTCGATTCCCCACCAAACCCACACTTTCACGAACAGACTTCTGGCACGTCTCACATGCCTTTGAGGCCTTACGCCTTGCCCTAGCCTGAGCTGCCCTGAGAGACCCCTCGGCCTCGCATTCCATCTAGGACCTCCTGCCTGAAGTCACCCTGCCTCCAAGCGAAAGTCGGCTTGCGTTCTTACTGCGATTTAAGCCCTGTGCTTCCTGTGGCCCTGCAGGCTTTGGAATAGCCACAGGCCCCAGAGGCGTAACTAGGCAGGGCATTCCTTGGTTGAGGCAGTTCACTTGACCCAGAACACCCTGCTTCGGGGAGTTGGTTCAGGGAAGCAAACGCAAGGTAACATGTGTCTCTTTGGACTGGTTAGAAACCACAGGGAGGTAAGCTGAGTGTGCGCGTGGAAACGGGAGCCTGCTGGAACTATCCTTGCTTTCCCACTTGGAAGGCTGCATTCATGCTGCCTTGAAGCTGCCTGACGTCCCCTGCTGTTGACAGGCCTGGAAACCCGGTCGAAATGCTTCTGGGAAGAAGATGAGTTTGCTCCGTCTCAACCCGGTGCTTCCATGGCCGCGGTGGTGGTTAGCCTGACAAGCTCCAGAGCGAAAGGGAAACTCAACGTGAGAATTTGCCTCCAGTTTAGGCCCTGCGTAGCCGGGCAGGAAGGGCGGCATGCAGCAGTTTCCATGAGTTCGTAGTCCCCGTTCGGGTTTATTTTAACGAAATTACCCATTTGAGGACTCCTAGGCCCCTCGGGCGTGCATCCGTTTCCCTCCAAGGTCACTGAGGACCTTCAGACACCCCCCACGCCGTGGTCCCGCTGAGCAACATCGAGGCCCATTGCTCTGCCCCTCGGAGGCCCTGTGTGCGTGCCGAGTGATGGGCAACACTCTGCACGTTCCTTGAGGAGAGCTACATTTCCAGAGCCCTCAAACAGCCTCAGGACCAGATTTCTGGTGAGTCCGAAGCTCCCAGGAAATATTTGTCGTCGCCCTTGTGAGAGCTGCCGTGAGAAAACACTCTGCTTTGCCTCCTTCGCGGGCCTCGTACCTGAAGGCACTCTGCTCGAGGAGAACGTCAGCATCTCGCAATGCTGAGTCGCTAACGGGACAGCCAGATTGAGCACAGGCCTGGAGGGAAGGCCCTGACGTGAGGTGCAGAAGCGGAGCCGCGCAGCAGTTTCCATGAGGCCGTAGCCTCTGCTCTGCGTGTCTTTAACGGCAGTAGAGTTTCCTGGACACCTGGGAGGCTCGCGGGGGCACCCTGTTCCAGGCTGGAACACGGAGTACTCCCAGGCACCCCTGGGTCTGCTGAGCAACGTCCAGGCACGGAGCCCTTTGGAGCCGCTCTCTATACGCCGAGTGTAGGGAAACGCCCTGCACTCTCTCCTGGAGCAGATTCGATTCCCCACCAAACCCACACTTTCACGAACAGACTTCTGGCACGTCTCACATGCCTTTGAGGTCTTACGCCTTGCCCTAGCCTGAGCTGCCCTGAGAGACCCCTCGGCCTCGCATTGCATCTAGGACCTCCTGCCTGAAGTCAGCATGCCTCCAAGCGAAAGTCGGCTTGCGTTCTTACTGCGATTTAAGCCCTGTGCTTCCTGTGGCCCTGCAGGCTTTGGAATAGCCACAGGCCCCAGAGGCGTAACTAGGCAGGGCATTCCTTGGTTGAGGCAGTTCACTTGACCCAGAACACCCTACTTCGGGGAGTTGGTTCAGGGAAGCAAACGCAAGGTAACATGTGTCTCTTTGGACTGGTTAGAAACCACAGGGAGGTAAGCTGAGTGTGCGCGTGGAAACGGGAGCCTGCTGGAACTATCCTTGCTTTCCCACTTGGAAGGCTGCATTCATGCTGCCTTGAAGCTGCCTGACGTCCCCTGCTGTTGACAGGCCTGGAAACCCGGTCGAAATGCTTCTGGGAAGAAAATGAGTTTGCTCCGTCTCAACCCGGTGCTTCCATGGCCGCGGTGGTGGTTAGCCTGACAAGCTCCAGAGCGAAAGGGAAACTCAACGTGAGAATTTGCCCCCAGTTTAGGCCCTGCGTAGCCGGGCAGGAAGGGCGGCATGCAGCAGTTTCCATGAGTTCGTAGTCCCCGTTCGGGTTTATTTTAACGAAATTACCCATTTGAGGACTCCTAGGCCCCTCGGGCGTGCATCCATTTCCCTCCAAGGTCACTGAGGACCTTCAGACACCCCCCACGCCGTGGTCCCGCTGAGCAACATCGAGGCCCATTGCTCTGCCCCTCGGAGGCCCTGTGTGCGTGCCGAGTGATGGGCAACACTCTGCACGTTCCTTGAGGAGAGCTACATTTCCAGAGCCCTCAAACAGCCTCAGGACCAGATTTCTGGTGAGTCCGAAGCTCCCAGGAAATATTTGTCGTCGCCCTTGTGAGAGCTGCCGTGAGAAAACACTCTGCTTTGCCTCCTTCGCGGGCCTCGTACCTGAAGGCACTCTGCTCGAGGAGAACGTCAGCATCTCGCAATGCTGAGTCGCTAACGGGACAGCCAGATTGAGCACAGGCCTGGAGGGAAGGCCCTGACGTGAGGTGCAGAAGCGGAGCCGCGCAGCAGTTTCCATGAGGCCGTAGCCTCTGCTCTGCGTGTCTTTAACGGCAGTAGAGTTTCCTGGACACCTGGGAGGCTCGCGGGGGCACCCTGTTCCAGGCTGGAACACGGAGTACTCCCAGGCACCCCTGGGTCTGCTGAGCAACGTCCAGGCCCGGAGCCCTTTTGGAGCCGCTCTCTATACGCCGAGTGTAGGGAAACGCCCTGCACTCTCTCCTGGAGCAGATTCGATTCCCCACCAAACCCACACTTTCACGAACAGACTTCTGGCACGTCTCACATGCCTTTGAGGTCTTACGCCTTGCCCTAGCCTGAGCTGCCCTGAGAGACCCCTCGGCCTCGCATTGCATGTAGGACCTCCTGCCTGAAATCACCCTGCCTCCAAGCGAAAGTCGGCTTGCGTTCTTAGTGCGATTTAAGCCCTGTGCTTCCTGTGGCCCTGCAGGCTTTGGAATAGCCACAGGCCCCAGAGGCGTAACTAGGCAGGGCATTCCTTGGTTGAGGCAGTTCACTTGACCCAGAACACCCTAATTCGGGGAGTTGGTTCAGGGAAGCAAACGCAGGGTAACATGTGTCTCTTTGGACTGGCTAGAAACCACAGGGAGGTAAGCTGAGTGTGCGCGTGGAAACGGGAGCCTGCTGGAACTATCCTTGCTTTCCCACTTGGAAGGCTGCATTCATGCTGCCTTGAAGCTGCCTGACGTCCCCTGCTGTTGACAGGCCTGGAAACCCGGTCGAAATGCTTCTGGGAAGAAAATGAGTTTGCTCCGTCTCAACCCGGTGCTTCCATGGCCGCGGTGGTGGTTAGCCTGACAAGCTCCAGAGCGAAAGGGAAACTCAACGTGAGAATTTGCCTCCAGTTTAGGTCCTGTGTAGCCGGGTAGGAAGGGCGGCATGCAGCAGTTTCCATGAGTTCGTAGTCCCCGTTCGGGTTTATTTTAACGAAATTACCCATTTGAGGACTCCTAGGCCCCTCGGGCGTGCATCCATTTCCCTCCAAGGTCACTGAGGACCTCCAGACACCCCCCACGCCGTGGTCCCGCTGAGCAACATCGAGGCCCATTGCTCTGCCCCTCGGAGGCCCTGTGTGCGTGCCGAGTGATGGGCAACACTCTGCACGTTCCTTGAGGAGAGCTACATTTCCAGAGCCCTCAAACAGCCTCAGGACCAGATTTCTGGTGAGTCCGAAGCTCCCAGGAAATATTTGTCGTCGCCCTTGTGAGAGCTGCCGTGAGAAAACACTCTGCTTTGCCTCCTTCGCGGGCCTCGTACCTGAAGGCACTCTGCTCGAGGAGAACGTCAGCATCTCGCAATGCTGAGTCGCTAACGGGACAGCCAGATTGAGCACAGGCCTGGAGGGAAGGCCCTGACGTGAGGTGCAGAAGCGGAGCCGCGCAGCAGTTTCCATGAGGCCGTAGCCTCTGCTCTGCGTGTCTTTAACGGCAGTAGAGTTTCCTGGACACCTGGGAGGCTCGCGGGGGCACCCTGTTCCAGGCTGGAACACGGAGTACTCCCAGGCACCCCTGGGTCTGCTGAGCAACGTCCAGGCACGGAGCCCTTTGGAGCCGCTCTCTATACGCCGAGTGTAGGGAAACGCCCTGCACTCTCTCCTGGAGCAGATTCGATTCCCCACCAAACCCACACTTTCACGAACAGACTTCTGGCACGTCTCACATGCCTTTGAGGTCTTACGCCTTGCCCTAGCCTGAGCTGCCCTGAGAGACCCCTCGGCCTCGCATTGCATCTAGGACCTCCTGCCTGAAATCACCCTGCCTCCAAGCGAAAGTCGCCTTGCGTTCTTACTGCGATTTAAGCCCTGTGCTTCCTGTGGCCCTGCAGGCTTTGGAATAGCCACAGGCCCCAGAGGCGTAACTAGGCAGGGCATTCCTTGGTTGAGGCAGTTCACTTGACCCAGAACACCCTACTTCGGGGAGTTGGTTCAGGGAAGCAAACGCAAGGTAACATGTGTCTCTTTGGACTGGTTAGAAACCACAGGGAGGTAAGCTGAGTGTGCGCGTGGAAACGGGAGCCTGCTGGAACTATCCTTGCTTTCCCACTTGGAAGGCTGCATTCATGCTGCCTTGAAGCTGCCTGACGTCCCCTGCTGTTGACAGGCCTGGAAACCCGGTCGAAATGCTTCTGGGAAGAAAATGAGTTTGCTCCGTCTCAACCCGGTGCTTCCATGGCCGCGGTGGTGGTTAGCCTGACAAGCTCCAGAGCGAAAGGGAAACTCAACGTGAGAATTTGCCTCCAGTTTAGGCCCTGCGTAGCCGGGCAGGAAGGGCGGCATGCAGCAGTTTCCATGAGTTCGTAGTCCCCGTTCGGGTTTATTTTAACGAAATTACCCATTTGAGGACTCCTTGGCCCCTCGGGCGTGCATCCATTTCCCTCCAAGGTCACTGAGGACCTCCAGACACCCCCCACGCCGTGGTCCCGCTGAGCAACATCGAGGCCCATTGCTCTGCCCCTCGGAGGCCCTGTGTGCGTGCCGAGTGATGGGCAACACTCTGCACGTTCCGTGAGGAGAGCTACATTTCCAGAGCCCTCAGGACCAGATTTCTGGTGAGTCCGAAGCTCCCAGGAAATATTTGTCGTCGCCCTTGTGAGAGCTGCCGTGAGAAAACACTCTGCTTTGCCTCCTTCGCGGGCCTCGTACCTGAAGGCACTCTGCTCGAGGAGAACGTCAGCATCTCGCAATGCTGAGTCGCTAACGGGACAGCCAGATTGAGCACAGGCCTGGAGGGAAGGCCCTGACGTGAGGTGCAGAAGCGGAGCCGCGCAGCAGTTTCCATGAGGCCGTAGCCTCTGCTCTGCGTGTCTTTAACGGCAGTAGAGTTTCCTGGACACCTGGGAGGCTCGCGGGGGCACCCTGTTCCAGGCTGGAACACGGAGTACTCCCAGGCACCCCTGGGTCTGCTGAGCAACGTCCAGGCACGGAGCCCTTTGGAGCCGCTCTCTATACGCCGAGTGTAGGGAAACGCCCTGCACTCTCTCCTGGAGCAGATTCGATTCCCCACCAAACCCACACTTTCACGAACAGACTTCTGGCACGTCTCACATGCCTTTGAGGTCTTACGCCTTGCCCTAGCCTGAGCTGCCCTGAGAGACCCCTCGGCCTCGCATTGCATCTAGGACCTCCTGCCTGAAATCACCCTGCCTCCAAGCGAAAGTCGGCTTGCGTTCTTACTGCGATTTAAGCCCTGTGCTTCCTGTGGCCCTGCAGGCTTTGGAATAGCCACAGGCCCCAGAGGCGTAACTAGGCAGGGCATTCCTTGGTTGAGGCAGTTCACTTGACCCAGAACACCCTACTTCGGGGAGTTGGTTCAGGGAAGCAAACGCAAGGTAACATGTGTCTCTTTGGACTGGTTAGAAACCACAGGGAGGTAAGCTGAGTGTGCGCGTGGAAACGGGAGCCTGCTGGAACTATCCTTGCTTTCCCACTTGGAAGGCTGCATTCATGCTGCCTTGAAGCTGCCTGACGTCCCCTGCTGTTGACAGGCCTGGAAACCCGGTCGAAATGCTTCTGGGAAGAAAATGAGTTTGCTCCGTCTCAACCCGGTGCTTCCATGGCCGCGGTGGTGGTTAGCCTGACAAGCTCCAGAGCGAAAGGGAAACTCAACGTGAGAATTTGCCCCCAGTTTAGGCCCTGCGTAGCCGGGCAGGAAGGGCGGCATGCAGCAGTTTCCATGAGTTCGTAGTCCCCGTTCGGGTTTATTTTAACGAAATTACCCATTTGAGGACTCCTAGGCCCCTCGGGCGTGCATCCATTTCCCTCCAAGGTCACTGAGGACCTCCAGACACCCCCCACGCCGTGGTCCCGCTGAGCAACATCGAGGCCCATTGCTCTGCCCCTCGGAGGCCCTGTGTGCGTGCCGAGTGATGGGCAACACTCTGCACGTTCCGTGAGGAGAGCTACATTTCCAGAGCCCTCAGGACCAGATTTCTGGTGAGTCCGAAGCTCCCAGGAAATATTTGTCGTCGCCCTTGTGAGAGCTGCCGTGAGAAAACACTCTGCTTTGCCTCCTTCGCGGGCCTCGTACCTGAAGGCACTCTGCTCGAGGAGAACGTCAGCATCTCGCAATGCTGAGTCGCTAACGGGACAGCCAGATTGAGCACAGGCCTGGAGGGAAGGCCCTGACGTGAGGTGCAGAAGCGGAGCCGCGCAGCAGTTTCCATGAGGCCGTAGCCTCTGCTCTGCGTGTCTTTAACGGCAGTAGAGTTTCCTGGACACCTGGGAGGCTCGCGGGGGCACCCTGTTCCAGGCTGGAACACGGAGTACTCCCAGGCACCCCTGGGTCTGCTGAGCAACGTCCAGGCCCGGAGCCCTTTGGAGCCGCTCTCTATACGCCGAGTGTAGGGAAACGCCCTGCACTCTCTCCTGGAGCAGATTCGATTCCCCACCAAACCCACACTTTCACGAACAGACTTCTGGCACGTCTCACATGCCTTTGAGGCCTTACGCCTTGCCCTAGCCTGAGCTGCCCTGAGAGACCCCTCGGCCTCGCATTCCATCTAGGACCTCCTGCCTGAAGTCACCCTGCCTCCAAGCGAAAGTCGGCTTGCGTTCTTACTGCGATTTAAGCCCTGTGCTTCCTGTGGCCCTGCAGGCTTTGGAATAGCCACAGGCCCCAGAGGCGTAACTAGGCAGGGCATTCCTTGGTTGAGGCAGTTCACTTGACCCAGAACACCCTGCTTCGGGGAGTTGGTTCAGGGAAGCAAACGCAGGGTAACATGTGTCTCTTTGGACTGGTTAGAAACCACAGGGAGGTAAGCTGAGTGTGCGCGTGGAAACGGGAGCCTGCTGGAACTATCCTTGCTTTCCCACTTGGAAGGCTGCATTCATGCTGCCTTGAAGCTGCCTGACGTCCCCTGCTGTTGACAGGCCTGGAAACCCGGTCGAAATGCTTCTGGGAAGAAGATGAGTTTGCTCCGTCTCAACCCGGTGCTTCCATGGCCGCGGTGGTGGTTAGCCTGACAAGCTCCAGAGCGAAAGGGAAACTCAACGTGAGAATTTGCCCCCAGTTTAGGCCCTGCGTAGCCGGGCAGGAAGGGCGGCATGCAGCAGTTTCCATGAGTTCGTAGTCCCCGTTCGGGTTCATTTTAAAGAAATTACCCATTTGAGGACTCCTAGGCCCCTCGGGCGTGCATCCATTTCCCTCCAAGGTCACTGAGGACCTTCAGACACCCCCCACGCCGTGGTCCCGCTGAGCAACATCGAGGCCCATTGCTCTGCCCCTCGGAGGCCCTGTGTGCGTGCCGAGTGATGGGCAACACTCTGCACGTTCCTTGAGGAGAGCTACATTTCCAGAGCCCTCAAACAGCCTCAGGACCAGATTTCTGGTGAGTCCGAAGCTCCCAGGAAATATTTGTCGTCGCCCTTGTGAGAGCTGCCGTGAGAAAACACTCTGCTTTGCCTCCTTCGCGGGCCTCGTACCTGAAGGCACTCTGCTCGAGGAGAACGTCAGCATCTCGCAATGCTGAGTCGCTAACGGGACAGCCAGATTGAGCACAGGCCTGGAGGGAAGGCCCTGACGTGAGGTGCAGAAGCGGAGCCGCGCAGCAGTTTCCATGAGGCCGTAGCCTCTGCTCTGCGTGTCTTTAACGGCAGTAGAGTTTCCTGGACACCTGGGAGGCTCGCGGGGGCACCCTGTTCCAGGCTGGAACACGGAGTACTCCCAGGCACCCCTGGGTCTGCTGAGCAACGTCCAGGCACGGAGCCCTTTGGAGCCGCTCTCTATACGCCGAGTGTAGGGAAACGCCCTGCACTCTCTCCTGGAGCAGATTCGATTCCCCACCAAACCCACACTTTCACGAACAGACTTCTGGCACGTCTCACATGCCTTTGAGGTCTTACGCCTTGCCCTAGCCTGAGCTGCCCTGAGAGACCCCTCGGCCTCGCATTGCATCTAGGACCTCCTGCCTGAAGTCAGCATGCCTCCAAGCGAAAGTCGGCTTGCGTTCTTACTGCGATTTAAGCCCTGTGCTTCCTGTGGCCCTGCAGGCTTTGGAATAGCCACAGGCCCCAGAGGCGTAACTAGGCAGGGCATTCCTTGGTTGAGGCAGTTCACTTGACCCAGAACACCCTACTTCGGGGAGTTGGTTCAGGGAAGCAAACGCAAGGTAACATGTGTCTCTTTGGACTGGTTAGAAACCACAGGGAGGTAAGCTGAGTGTGCGCGTGGAAACGGGAGCCTGCTGGAACTATCCTTGCTTTCCCACTTGGAAGGCTGCATTCATGCTGCCTTGAAGCTGCCTGACGTCCCCTGCTGTTGACAGGCCTGGAAACCCGGTCGAAATGCTTCTGGGAAGAAAATGAGTTTGCTCCGTCTCAACCCGGTGCTTCCATGGCCGCGGTGGTGGTTAGCCTGACAAGCTCCAGAGCGAAAGGGAAACTCAACGTGAGAATTTGCCTCCAGTTTAGGCCCTGCGTAGACGGGCAGGAAGGGCGGCATGCAGCAGTTTCCATGAGTTCGTAGTCCCCGTTCGGGTTTATTTTAACGAAATTACCCATTTGAGGACTCCTAGGCCCCTCGGGCGTGCATCCGTTTCCCTCCAAGGTCACTGAGGACCTTCAGACACCCCCCACGCCGTGGTCCCGCTGAGCAACATCGAGGCCCATTGCTCTGCCCCTCGGAGGCCCTGTGTGCGTGCCGAGTGATGGGCAACACTCTGCACGTTCCTTGAGGAGAGCTACATTTCCAGAGCCCTCAAACAGCCTCAGGACCAGATTTCTGGTGAGTCCGAAGCTCCCAGGAAATATTTGTCGTCGCCCTTGTGAGAGCTGCCGTGAGAAAACACTCTGCTTTGCCTCCTTCGCGGGCCTCGTACCTGAAGGCACTCTGCTCGAGGAGAACGTCAGCATCTCGCAATGCTGAGTCGCTAACGGGACAGCCAGATTGAGCACAGGCCTGGAGGGAAGGCCCTGACGTGAGGTGCAGAAGCGGAGCCGCGCAGCAGTTTCCATGAGGCCGTAGCCTCTGCTCTGCGTGTCTTTAACGGCAGTAGAGTTTCCTGGACACCTGGGAGGCTCGCGGGGGCACCCTGTTCCAGGCTGGAACACGGAGTACTCCCAGGCACCCCTGGGTCTGCTGAGCAACGTCCAGGCACGGAGCCCTTTGGAGCCGCTCTCTATACGCCGAGTGTAGGGAAACGCCCTGCACTCTCTCCTGGAGCAGATTCGATTCCCCACCAAACCCACACTTTCACGAACAGACTTCTGGCACGTCTCACATGCCTTTGAGGTCTTACGCCTTGCCCTAGCCTGAGCTGCCCTGAGAGACCCCTCGGCCTCGCATTGCATCTAGGACCTCCTGCCTGAAGTCAGCATGCCTCCAAGCGAAAGTCGGCTTGCGTTCTTACTGCGATTTAAGCCCTGTGCTTCCTGTGGCCCTGCAGGCTTTGGAATAGCCACAGGCCCCAGAGGCGTAACTAGGCAGGGCATTCCTTGGTTGAGGCAGTTCACTTGACCCAGAACACCCTACTTCGGGGAGTTGGTTCAGGGAAGCAAACGCAAGGTAACATGTGTCTCTTTGGACTGGTTAGAAACCACAGGGAGGTAAGCTGAGTGTGCGCGTGGAAACGGGAGCCTGCTGGAACTATCCTTGCTTTCCCACTTGGAAGGCTGCATTCATGCTGCCTTGAAGCTGCCTGACGTCCCCTGCTGTTGACAGGCCTGGAAACCCGGTCGAAATGCTTCTGGGAAGAAAATGAGTTTGCTCCGTCTCAACCCGGTGCTTCCATGGCCGCGGTGGTGGTTAGCCTGACAAGCTCCAGAGCGAAAGGGAAACTCAACGTGAGAATTTGCCCCCAGTTTAGGCCCTGCGTAGCCGGGCAGGAAGGGCGGCATGCAGCAGTTTCCATGAGTTCGTAGTCCCCGTTCGGGTTTATTTTAACGAAATTACCCATTTGAGGACTCCTAGGCCCCTCGGGCGTGCATCCATTTCCCTCCAAGGTCACTGAGGACCTTCAGACACCCCCCACGCCGTGGTCCCGCTGAGCAACATCGAGGCCCATTGCTCTGCCCCTCGGAGGCCCTGTGTGCGTGCCGAGTGATGGGCAACACTCTGCACGTTCCTTGAGGAGAGCTACATTTCCAGAGCCCTCAAACAGCCTCAGGACCAGATTTCTGGTGAGTCCGAAGCTCCCAGGAAATATTTGTCGTCGCCCTTGTGAGAGCTGCCGTGAGAAAACACTCTGCTTTGCCTCCTTCGCGGGCCTCGTACCTGAAGGCACTCTGCTCGAGGAGAACGTCAGCATCTCGCAATGCTGAGTCGCTAACGGGACAGCCAGATTGAGCACAGGCCTGGAGGGAAGACCCTGACGTGAGGTGCAGAAGCGGAGCCGCGCAGCAGTTTCCATGAGGCCGTAGCCTCTGCTCTGCGTGTCTTTAACGGCAGTAGAGTTTCCTGGACACCTGGGAGGCTCGCGGGGGCACCCTGTTCCAGGCTGGAACACGGAGTACTCCCAGGCACCCCTGGGTCTGCTGAGCAACGTCCAGGCCCGGAGCCCTTTTGGAGCCGCTCTCTATACGCCGAGTGTAGGGAAACGCCCTGCACTCTCTCCTGGAGCAGATTCGATTCCCCACCAAACCCACACTTTCACGAACAGACTTCTGGCACGTCTCACATTCCTTTGAGGTCTTACGCCTTGCCCTAGCCTGAGCTGCCCTGAGAGACCCCTCGGCCTCACATTGCATCTAGGACCTCCTGCCTGAAATCACCCTGCCTCCAAGCGAAAGTCGGCTTGCGTTCTTACTGCGATTTAAGCCCTGTGCTTCCTGTGGCCCTGCAGGCTTTGGAATAGCCACAGGCCCCAGAGGCGTAACTAGGCAGGGCATTCCTTGGTTGAGGCAGTTCACTTGACCCAGAACACCCTACTTCGGGGAGTTGGTTCAGGGAAGCAAACGCAAGGTAACATGTGTCTCTTTGGACTGGTTAGAAACCACAGGGAGGTAAGCTGAGTGTGCGCGTGGAAACGGGAGCCTGCTGGAACTATCCTTGCTTTCCCACTTGGAAGGCTGCATTCATGCTGCCTTGAAGCTGCCTGACGTCCCCTGCTGTTGACAGGCCTGGAAACCCGGTCGAAATGCTTCTGGGAAGAAAATGAGTTTGCTCCGTCTCAACCCGGTGCTTCCATGGCCGCGGTGGTGGTTAGCCTGACAAGCTCCAGAGCGAAAGGGAAACTCAACGTGAGAATTTGCCCCCAGTTTAGGCCCTGCGTAGCCGGGCAGGAAGGGCGGCATGCAGCAGTTTCCATGAGTTCGTAGTCCCCGTTCGGGTTTATTTTAACGAAATTACCCATTTGAGGACTCCTAGGCCCCTCGGGCGTGCATCCATTTCCCTCCAAGGTCACTGAGGACCTTCAGACACCCCCCCACGCCGTGGTCCCGCTGAGCAACATCGAGGCCCATTGCTCTGCCCCTCGGAGGCCCTGTGTGCGTGCCGAGTGATGGGCAACACTCTGCACGTTCCTTGAGGAGAGCTACATTTCCAGAGCCCTCAAACAGCCTCAGGACCAGATTTCTGGTGAGTCCGAAGCTCCCAGGAAATATTTGTCGTCGCCCTTGTGAGAGCTGCCGTGAGAAAACACTCTGCTTTGCCTCCTTCGCGGGCCTCGTACCTGAAGGCACTCTGCTCGAGGAGAACGTCAGCATCTCGCAATGCTGAGTCGCTAACGGGACAGCCAGATTGAGCACAGGCCTGGAGGGAAGGCCCTGACGTGAGGTGCAGAAGCGGAGCCGCGCAGCAGTTTCCATGAGGCCGTAGCCTCTGCTCTGCGTGTCTTTAACGGCAGTAGAGTTTCCTGGACACCTGGGAGGCTCGCGGGGGCACCCTGTTCCAGGCTGGAACACGGAGTACTCCCAGGCACCCCTGGGTCTGCTGAGCAACGTCCAGGCACGGAGCCCTTTGGAGCCGCTCTCTATACGCCGAGTGTAGGGAAACGCCCTGCACTCTCTCCTGGAGCAGATTCGATTCCCCACCAAACCCACACTTTCACGAACAGACTTCTGGCACGTCTCACATGCCTTTGAGGTCTTACGCCTTGCCCTAGCCTGAGCTGCCCTGAGAGACCCCTCGGCCTCGCATTGCATCTAGGACCTCCTGCCTGAAATCACCCTGCCTCCAAGCGAAAGTCGCCTTGCGTTCTTACTGCGATTTAAGCCCTGTGCTTCCTGTGGCCCTGCAGGCTTTGGAATAGCCACAGGCCCCAGAGGCGTAACTAGGCAGGGCATTCCTTGGTTGAGGCAGTTCACTTGACCCAGAACACCCTACTTCGGGGAGTTGGTTCAGGGAAGCAAACGCAAGGTAACATGTGTCTCTTTGGACTGGTTAGAAACCACAGGGAGGTAAGCTGAGTGTGCGCGTGGAAACGGGAGCCTGCTGGAACTATCCTTGCTTTCCCACTTGGAAGGCTGCATTCATGCTGCCTTGAAGCTGCCTGACGTCCCCTGCTGTTGACAGGCCTGGAAACCCGGTCGAAATGCTTCTGGGAAGAAAATGAGTTTGCTCCGTCTCAACCCGGTGCTTCCATGGCCGCGGTGGTGGTTAGCCTGACAAGCTCCAGAGCGAAAGGGAAACTCAACGTGAGAATTTGCCTCCAGTTTAGGCCCTGCGTAGCCGGGCAGGAAGGGCGGCATGCAGCAGTTTCCATGAGTTCGTAGTCCCCGTTCGGGTTTATTTTAACGAAATTACCCATTTGAGGACTCCTAGGCCCCTCGGGCGTGCATCCATTTCCCTCCAAGGTCACTGAGGACCTCCAGACACCCCCCACGCCGTGGTCCCGCTGAGCAACATCGAGGCCCATTGCTCTGCCCCTCGGAGGCCCTGTGTGCGTGCCGAGTGATGGGCAACACTCTGCACGTTCCGTGAGGAGAGCTACATTTCCAGAGCCCTCAGGACCAGATTTCTGGTGAGTCCGAAGCTCCCAGGAAATATTTGTCGTCGCCCTTGTGAGAGCTGCCGTGAGAAAACACTCTGCTTTGCCTCCTTCGCGGGCCTCGTACCTGAAGGCACTCTGCTCGAGGAGAACGTCAGCATCTCGCAATGCTGAGTCGCTAACGGGACAGCCAGATTGAGCACAGGCCTGGAGGGAAGGCCCTGACGTGAGGTGCAGAAGCGGAGCCGCGCAGCAGTTTCCATGAGGCCGTAGCCTCTGCTCTGCGTGTCTTTAACGGCAGTAGAGTTTCCTGGACACCTGGGAGGCTCGCGGGGGCACCCTGTTCCAGGCTGGAACACGGAGTACTCCCAGGCACCCCTGGGTCTGCTGAGCAACGTCCAGGCACGGAGCCCTTTGGAGCCGCTCTCTATACGCCGAGTGTAGGGAAACGCCCTGCACTCTCTCCTGGAGCAGATTCGATTCCCCACCAAACCCACACTTTCACGAACAGACTTCTGGCACGTCTCACATGCCTTTGAGGTCTTACGCCTTGCCCTAGCCTGAGCTGCCCTGAGAGACCCCTCGGCCTCGCATTGCATCTAGGACCTCCTGCCTGAAATCACCCTGCCTCCAAGCGAAAGTCGGCTTGCGTTCTTACTGCGATTTAAGCCCTGTGCTTCCTGTGGCCCTGCAGGCTTTGGAATAGCCACAGGCCCCAGAGGCGTAACTAGGCAGGGCATTCCTTGGTTGAGGCAGTTCACTTGACCCAGAACACCCTACTTCGGGGAGTTGGTTCAGGGAAGCAAACGCAAGGTAACATGTGTCTCTTTGGACTGGTTAGAAACCACAGGGAGGTAAGCTGAGTGTGCGCGTGGAAACGGGAGCCTGCTGGAACTATCCTTGCTTTCCCACTTGGAAGGCTGCATTCATGCTGCCTTGAAGCTGCCTGACGTCCCCTGCTGTTGACAGGCCTGGAAACCCGGTCGAAATGCTTCTGGGAAGAAAATGAGTTTGCTCCGTCTCAACCCGGTGCTTCCATGGCCGCGGTGGTGGTTAGCCTGACAAGCTCCAGAGCGAAACGGAAACTCAACGTGAGAATTTGCCCCCAGTTTAGGCCCTGCGTAGCCGGGCAGGAAGGGCGGCATGCAGCAGTTTCCATGAGTTCGTAGTCCCCGTTCGGGTTTATTTTAACGAAATTACCCATTTGAGGACTCCTAGGCCCCTCGGGCGTGCATCCATTTCCCTCCAAGGTCACTGAGGACCTCCAGACACCCCCCACGCCGTGGTCCCGCTGAGCAACATCGAGGCCCATTGCTCTGCCCCTCGGAGGCCCTGTGTGCGTGCCGAGTGATGGGCAACACTCTGCACGTTCCGTGAGGAGAGCTACATTTCCAGAGCCCTCAGGACCAGATTTCTGGTGAGTCCGAAGCTCCCAGGAAATATTTGTCGTCGCCCTTGTGAGAGCTGCCGTGAGAAAACACTCTGCTTTGCCTCCTTCGCGGGCCTCGTACCTGAAGGCACTCTGCTCGAGGAGAACGTCAGCATCTCGCAATGCTGAGTCGCTAACGGGACAGCCAGATTGAGCACAGGCCTGGAGGGAAGGCCCTGACGTGAGGTGCAGAAGCGGAGCCGCGCAGCAGTTTCCATGAGGCCGTAGCCTCTGCTCTGCGTGTCTTTAACGGCAGTAGAGTTTCCTGGACACCTGGGAGGCTCGCGGGGGCACCCTGTTCCAGGCTGGAACACGGAGTACTCCCAGGCACCCCTGGGTCTGCTGAGCAACGTCCAGGCCCGGAGCCCTTTGGAGCCGCTCTCTATACGCCGAGTGTAGGGAAACGCCCTGCACTCTCTCCTGGAGCAGATTCGATTCCCCACCAAACCCACACTTTCACGAACAGACTTCTGGCACGTCTCACATGCCTTTGAGGCCTTACGCCTTGCCCTAGCCTGAGCTGCCCTGAGAGACCCCTCGGCCTCGCATTCCATCTAGGACCTCCTGCCTGAAGTCACCCTGCCTCCAAGCGAAAGTCGGCTTGCGTTCTTACTGCGATTTAAGCCCTGTGCTTCCTGTGGCCCTGCAGGCTTTGGAATAGCCACAGGCCCCAGAGGCGTAACTAGGCAGGGCATTCCTTGGTTGAGGCAGTTCACTTGACCCAGAACACCCTGCTTCGGGGAGTTGGTTCAGGGAAGCAAACGCAGGGTAACATGTGTCTCTTTGGACTGGTTAGAAACCACAGGGAGGTAAGCTGAGTGTGCGCGTGGAAACGGGAGCCTGCTGGAACTATCCTTGCTTTCCCACTTGGAAGGCTGCATTCATGCTGCCTTGAAGCTGCCTGACGTCCCCTGCTGTTGACAGGCCTGGAAACCCGGTCGAAATGCTTCTGGGAAGAAGATGAGTTTGCTCCGTCTCAACCCGGTGCTTCCATGGCCGCGGTGGTGGTTAGCCTGACAAGCTCCAGAGCGAAAGGGAAACTCAACGTGAGAATTTGCCTCCAGTTTAGGCCCTGCGTAGCCGGGCAGGAAGGGCGGCATGCAGCAGTTTCCATGAGTTCGTAGTCCCCGTTCGGGTTCATTTTAAAGAAATTACCCATTTGAGGACTCCTAGGCCCCTCGGGCGTGCATCCATTTCCCTCCAAGGTCACTGAGGACCTTCAGACACCCCCCACGCCGTGGTCCCGCTGAGCAACATCGAGGCCCATTGCTCTGCCCCTCGGAGGCCCTGTGTGCGTGCCGAGTGATGGGCAACACTCTGCACGTTCCTTGAGGAGAGCTACATTTCCAGAGCCCTCAAACAGCCTCAGGACCAGATTTCTGGTGAGTCCGAAGCTCCCAGGAAATATTTGTCGTCGCCCTTGTGAGAGCTGCCGTGAGAAAACACTCTGCTTTGCCTCCTTCGCGGGCCTCGTACCTGAAGGCACTCTGCTCGAGGAGAACGTCAGCATCTCGCAATGCTGAGTCGCTAACGGGACAGCCAGATTGAGCACAGGCCTGGAGGGAAGGCCCTGACGTGAGGTGCAGAAGCGGAGCCGCGCAGCAGTTTCCATGAGGCCGTAGCCTCTGCTCTGCGTGTCTTTAACGGCAGTAGAGTTTCCTGGACACCTGGGAGGCTCGCGGGGGCACCCTGTTCCAGGCTGGAACACGGAGTACTCCCAGGCACCCCTGGGTCTGCTGAGCAACGTCCAGGCACGGAGCCCTTTGGAGCCGCTCTCTATACGCCGAGTGTAGGGAAACGCCCTGCACTCTCTCCTGGAGCAGATTCGATTCCCCACCAAACCCACACTTTCACGAACAGACTTCTGGCACGTCTCACATGCCTTTGAGGTCTTACGCCTTGCCCTAGCCTGAGCTGCCCTGAGAGACCCCTCGGCCTCGCATTGCATCTAGGACCTCCTGCCTGAAGTCAGCATGCCTCCAAGCGAAAGTCGGCTTGCGTTCTTACTGCGATTTAAGCCCTGTGCTTCCTGTGGCCCTGCAGGCTTTGGAATAGCCACAGGCCCCAGAGGCGTAACTAGGCAGGGCATTCCTTGGTTGAGGCAGTTCACTTGACCCAGAACACCCTACTTCGGGGAGTTGGTTCAGGGAAGCAAACGCAAGGTAACATGTGTCTCTTTGGACTGGTTAGAAACCACAGGGAGGTAAGCTGAGTGTGCGCGTGGAAACGGGAGCCTGCTGGAACTATCCTTGCTTTCCCACTTGGAAGGCTGCATTCATGCTGCCTTGAAGCTGCCTGACGTCCCCTGCTGTTGACAGGCCTGGAAACCCGGTCGAAATGCTTCTGGGAAGAAAATGAGTTTGCTCCGTCTCAACCCGGTGCTTCCATGGCCGCGGTGGTGGTTAGCCTGACAAGCTCCAGAGCGAAAGGGAAACTCAACGTGAGAATTTGCCTCCAGTTTAGGCCCTGCGTAGACGGGCAGGAAGGGCGGCATGCAGCAGTTTCCATGAGTTCGTAGTCCCCGTTCGGGTTTATTTTAACGAAATTACCCATTTGAGGACTCCTAGGCCCCTCGGGCGTGCATCCGTTTCCCTCCAAGGTCACTGAGGACCTTCAGACACCCCCCACGCCGTGGTCCCGCTGAGCAACATCGAGGCCCATTGCTCTGCCCCTCGGAGGCCCTGTGTGCGTGCCGAGTGATGGGCAACACTCTGCACGTTCCTTGAGGAGAGCTACATTTCCAGAGCCCTCAAACAGCCTCAGGACCAGATTTCTGGTGAGTCCGAAGCTCCCAGGAAATATTTGTCGTCGCCCTTGTGAGAGCTGCCGTGAGAAAACACTCTGCTTTGCCTCCTTCGCGGGCCTCGTACCTGAAGGCACTCTGCTCGAGGAGAACGTCAGCATCTCGCAATGCTGAGTCGCTAACGGGACAGCCAGATTGAGCACAGGCCTGGAGGGAAGGCCCTGACGTGAGGTGCAGAAGCGGAGCCGCGCAGCAGTTTCCATGAGGCCGTAGCCTCTGCTCTGCGTGTCTTTAACGGCAGTAGAGTTTCCTGGACACCTGGGAGGCTCGCGGGGGCACCCTGTTCCAGGCTGGAACACGGAGTACTCCCAGGCACCCCTGGGTCTGCTGAGCAACGTCCAGGCACGGAGCCCTTTGGAGCCGCTCTCTATACGCCGAGTGTAGGGAAACGCCCTGCACTCTCTCCTGGAGCAGATTCGATTCCCCACCAAACCCACACTTTCACGAACAGACTTCTGGCACGTCTCACATGCCTTTGAGGTCTTACGCCTTGCCCTAGCCTGAGCTGCCCTGAGAGACCCCTCGGCCTCGCATTGCATCTAGGACCTCCTGCCTGAAGTCAGCATGCCTCCAAGCGAAAGTCGGCTTGCGTTCTTACTGCGATTTAAGCCCTGTGCTTCCTGTGGCCCTGCAGGCTTTGGAATAGCCACAGGCCCCAGAGGCGTAACTAGGCAGGGCATTCCTTGGTTGAGGCAGTTCACTTGACCCAGAACACCCTACTTCGGGGAGTTGGTTCAGGGAAGCAAACGCAAGGTAACATGTGTCTCTTTGGACTGGTTAGAAACCACAGGGAGGTAAGCTGAGTGTGCGCGTGGAAACGGGAGCCTGCTGGAACTATCCTTGCTTTCCCACTTGGAAGGCTGCATTCATGCTGCCTTGAAGCTGCCTGACGTCCCCTGCTGATGACAGGCCTGGAAACCCGGTCGAAATGCTTCTGGGAAGAAAATGAGTTTGCTCCGTCTCAACCCGGTGCTTCCATGGCCGCGGTGGTGGTTAGCCTGACAAGCTCCAGAGCGAAAGGGAAACTCAACGTGAGAATTTGCCCCCAGTTTAGGCCCTGCGTAGCCGGGCAGGAAGGGCGGCATGCAGCAGTTTCCATGAGTTCGTAGTCCCCGTTCGGGTTTATTTTAACGAAATTACCCATTTGAGGACTCCTAGGCCCCTCGGGCGTGCATCCATTTCCCTCCAAGGTCACTGAGGACCTTCAGACACCCCCCACGCCGTGGTCCCGCTGAGCAACATCGAGGCCCATTGCTCTGCCCCTCGGAGGCCCTGTGTGCGTGCCGAGTGATGGGCAACACTCTGCACGTTCCTTGAGGAGAGCTACATTTCCAGAGCCCTCAAACAGCCTCAGGACCAGATTTCTGGTGAGTCCGAAGCTCCCAGGAAATATTTGTCGTCGCCCTTGTGAGAGCTGCCGTGAGAAAACACTCTGCTTTGCCTCCTTCGCGGGCCTCGTACCTGAAGGCACTCTGCTCGAGGAGAACGTCAGCATCTCGCAATGCTGAGTCGCTAACGGGACAGCCAGATTGAGCACAGGCCTGGAGGGAAGGCCCTGACGTGAGGTGCAGAAGCGGAGCCGCGCAGCAGTTTCCATGAGGCCGTAGCCTCTGCTCTGCGTGTCTTTAACGGCAGTAGAGTTTCCTGGACACCTGGGAGGCTCGCGGGGGCACCCTGTTCCAGGCTGGAACACGGAGTACTCCCAGGCACCCCTGGGTCTGCTGAGCAACGTCCAGGCACCGAGCCCTTTGGAGCCGCTCTCTATACGCCGAGTGTAGGGAAACGCCCTGCACTCTCTCCTGGAGCAGATTCGATTCCCCACCAAACCCACACTTTCACGAACAGACTTCTGGCACGTCTCACATGCCTTTGAGGCCTTACGCCTTGCCCTAGCCTGAGCTGCCCTGAGAGACCCCTCGGCCTCGCATTCCATCTAGGACCTCCTGCCTGAAGTCACCCTGCCTCCAAGAGAAAGTCGGCTTGCGTTCTTGCTGCGATTTAAGCCCCGTGCTTCCTGTGGCCCTGCAGGCTTTGGAATAGCCACAGGCCCCAAAGACGTAACGTGGCAGGGCATTCCTTGGTTGAGGCAGTTCACTTGACGCAGAACACCCTACTTCGGGGAGTTGGTTCAGGGAAGCAAACGCAGGGTAACATGTGTCTCTTTGGACTGGTTAGAAACCACAGGGAGGTAAGCTGAGTGTGCGCGTGGAAACGGGAGCCTGCTGGAACTATCCTTGCTTTTCCACTTGGAAGGCTGCATTCATGCTGCCTTGAAGCTGCCTGACGTCCCCTGCTGTTGACAGGCCTGGAAACCCGGTCGAAATGCTTCTGGGAAGAAGATGAGTTTGCTCCGTCTCAACCCGGTGCTTCCATGGCCGCGGGGGTGGTTAGCCTGACAAGCTCCAGAGCGAAAGGGAAACTCAACGTGAGAATTTGCCTCCAGTTTAGGCCCTGCGTAGCCGGGCAGGAAGGGCGGCATGCAGCAGTTTCCATGAGTTCGTAGTCCCCGTTCGGGTTCATTTTAAAGAAATTACCCATTTGAGGACTCCTAGGCCCCTCGGGCGTGCATCCATTTCCCTCCAAGGTCACTGAGGACCTTCAGACACCCCCCACGCCGTGGTCCCGCTGA
Organism: Orcinus orca; assembly: GCF_937001465.1. Classification (NCBI taxonomy): domain Eukaryota; kingdom Metazoa; phylum Chordata; class Mammalia; order Artiodactyla; family Delphinidae; genus Orcinus; species Orcinus orca. The sequence continues at coordinate 35,233,886 of NC_064576.1, forward strand.
GCAACATCGAGGCCCATTGCTCTGCCCCTCGGAAGCCCTGTGTGCGTGCCGAGTGATGGGCAACACTCTGCACGTTCCTTGAGGAGAGCTACATTTCCAGAGCCCTCAAACAGCCTCAGGACCAGATTTCTGGTGAGTCCGAAGCTCCCAGGAAATATTTGTCGTCGCCCTTGTGAGAGCTGCCGTGAGAAAACACTCTGCTTTGCCTCCTTCGCGGGCCTCGTACCTGAAGGCACTCTGCTCGAGGAGAACGTCAGCATCTCGCAATGCTGAGTCGCTAACGGGACAGCCAGATTGAGCACAGGCCTGGAGGGAAGGCCCTGACGTGAGGTGCAGAAGCGGAGCCGCGCAGCAGTTTCCATGAGGCCGTAGCCTCTGCTCTGCGTGTCTTTAACGGCAGTAGAGTTTCCTGGACACCTGGGAGGCTCGCGGGGGCACCCTGTTCCAGGCTGGAACACGGAGTACTCCCAGGCACCCCTGGGTCTGCTGAGCAACGTCCAGGCACGGAGCCCTTTGGAGCCGCTCTCTATACGCCGAGTGTAGGGAAACGCCCTGCACTCTCTCCTGGAGCAGATTCGATTCCCCACCAAACCCACACTTTCACGAACAGACTTCTGGCACGTCTCACATGCCATTGAGGTCTTACGCCTTGCCCTAGCCTGAGATGCCCTGAGACACCCTTCGGCCTCGCATTCCATCTAGAACCTCCTGCCTGAAGTCACCCTGCCTCCAAGCGAAAGTCGGCTTACGTTCTTACTGCGATTTAAGCCCTGTGCTTCCTGTGGCCCTGCAGGCTTTGGAATAGCCACAGACCCCAGAGGCGTAACTAGGCAGGGCATTCCTTGGTTGAGGCAGTTCACTTGACCCAGAACACCCTACTTCGGGGAGTTGGTTCAGGGAAGCAAACGCAAGGTAACATGTGTCTCTTTGGACTGGTTAGAAACCACAGGGAGGTAAGCTGAGTGTGCGCGTGGAAACGGGAGCCTGCTGGAACTATCCTTGCTTTCCCACTTGGAAGGCTGCATTCATGCTGCCTTGAAGCTGCCTGACGTCCCCTGCTGTTGACAGGCCTGGAAACCCGGTCGAAATGCTTCTGGGAAGAAAATGAGTTTGCTCCGTCTCAACCCGGTGCTTCCATGGCCGCGGTGGTGGTTAGCCTGACAAGCTCCAGAGCGAAAGGGAAACTCAACGTGAGAATTTGCCTCCAGTTTAGGCCCTGCGTAGCCGGGCAGGAAGTTCGGCATGCAGCAGTTTCCATGAGTTCGTAGTCCCCGTTCGGGTTTATTTTAACGAAATTACCCATTTGAGGACTCCTAGGCCCCTCGGGCGTGCATCCATTTCCCTCCAAGGTCACTGAGGACCTTCAGACACCCCCCCACGCCGTGGTCCCGCTGAGCAACATCGAGGCCCATTGCTCTGCCCCTCGGCGGCCCTGTGTGCGTGCCGAGTGATGGGCAACACTCTGCACGTTCCTTGAGGAGAGCTACATTTCCAGAGCCCTCAAACAGCCTCAGGACCAGATTTCTGGTGAGTCCGAAGCTCCCAGGAAATATTTGTCGTCGCCCTTGTGAGAGCTGCCGTGAGAAAACACTCTGCTTTGCCTCCTTCGCGGGCCTCGTACCTGAAGGCACTCTGCTCGAGGAGAACGTCAGCATCTCGCAATGCTGAGTCGCTAACGGGACAGCCAGATTGAGCACAGGCCTGGAGGGAAGGCCCTGACGTGAGGTGCAGAAGCGGAGCCGCGCAGCAGTTTCCATGAGGCCGTAGCCTCTGCTCTGCGTGTCTTTAACGGCAGTAGAGTTTCCTGGACACCTGGGAGGCTCGCGGGGGCACCCTGTTCCAGGCTGGAACACGGAGTACTCCCAGGCACCCCTGGGTCTGCTGAGCAACGTCCAGGCACGGAGCCCTTTGGAGCCGCTCTCTATACGCCGAGTGTAGGGAAACGCCCTGCACTCTCTCCTGGAGCAGATTCGATTCCCCACCAAACCCACACTTTCACGAACAGACTTCTGGCACGTCTCACATGCCTTTGAGGTCTTACGCCTTGCCCTAGCCTGAGCTGCCCTGAGAGACCCCTCGGCCTCGCATTCCATCTAGGACCTCCTGCCTGAAGTCACCCTGCCTCCAAGAGAAAGTCGGCTTGCGTTCTTGCTGCGATTTAAGCCCCGTGCTTCCTGTGGCCCTGCAGGCTTTGGAATAGCCACAGGCCCCAGAGACGTAACGTGGCAGGGCATTCCTTGGTTCAGGCAGTTCACTTGACGCAGAACACCCTACTTCGGGGAGTTGGTTCAGGGAAGCAAACGCAGGGTAACATGTGTCTCTTTGGACTGGTTAGAAACCACAGGGAGGTAAGCTGAGTGTGCGCGTGGAAACGGGAGCCTGCTGGAACTATCCTTGCTTTCCCACTTGGAAGGCTGCATTCATGCTGCCTTGAAGCTGCCTGACGTACCCTGCTCTTGACAGGCCAGGAAAGCCAGTCGAAATGCTTCTGGGAAGAAAATGAGTTTGCTCCGTTTCAACCCGGTGCTTCCATAGCCGCGGTGGTGGTTAGCCTGACAAGCTCCAGAACGAAAGGGAAACTCAACATGAGAATTTCCCTCCAGTTTAGGCCCTGCGTAGCCGGGTAGGAAGGGCGGCATGCAGCAGTTTCCATGAGTTCTTAGTCACTGTTCGGGTTTATTTTAACTGAATTTCCCATTTGAGGACTCCTAGGTCCCTCGGGTGTGCATCCATTTCCCTCCAAGGTCACTGAGGACCTCCAGACACCCCCCACGCCGTGGTCCCGCTGAGCAACATCGAGGCCCATTGCTCTGCCCCTCGGAGTCCCTGTGTGCGTGCCGAGTGATGGGCAACACTCTGCACATTCCTTGAGGAGAGCTACATTTCCAGAGCCCTCAAACAGCCTCAGGACCAGATTTCTGGTGAGTCCGAAGCTCCCAGGAAATATTTGTCGTCGCCCTTGTGAGAGCTGCCGTGAGAAAACACTCTGCTTTGCCTACTTCGCGGGCCTCGTACCTGAAGGCACTCTGCTCGAGGAGAACGTCAGCATCTCGCAATGCTGAGTCGCTAACGGGACAGCCAGATTGAGCACAGGCCTGGAGGGAAGGCCCTGACGTGAGGTGCAGAAGCGGAGCCGCGCAGCAGTTTCCATGAGGCCGTAGCCTCTGCTCTGCGTGTCTTTAACGGCAGTAGAGTTTCCTGGACACCTGGGAGGCTCGCGGGGGCACCCTGTTCCAGGCTGGAACACGGAGTACTCCCAGGCACCCCTGGGTCTGCTGAGCAACGTCCAGGCCCGGAGCCCTTTGGAGCCGCTCTCTATACGCCGAGTGTAGGGAAACGTCCTGCACTCTCTCCTGGAGCAGATTCGTTTCCCCACCAAACCCACACTTTCACGAACAGACTTCTGGCACGTCTCACATGCCTTTGAGGTCTTACGCCTTGCCGTAGTCTGAGCTGCCCTGAGAGAACCCTCGGCCTCGCATTGCATCTAGGACCCTCCTGCCGGAAGTCACCCTGCCTCCAAGAGAAAGTCGGCTTGCGTTCTTACTGTGGTTTAAGCCCCGTGCTTCCTGTGGCCCTGCAGGCTTTGGAATAGCCACAGGCCCAGAGGCGTAACTAGGCAGGGCATTCCTTGGTTGAGGCAGTTCACTTGACCCAGAACACCCTACTTCGGGGAGTTGGTTCAGGGAAGCCAACGTCGGGTAACCTGTGTCTCTTTGGACTGGTTAGAAACCACAGGGAGGTAAGCTGAGTGTGCGCGTGGAAACGGGAGCCTGCTGGAAGTATCCTTGCTTTCCCACTTGGAAGGCTGCATTCATGCTGCCTTGAAGCTGCCTGACGTCCCCTGCTGTTGACAGGCCTGGAAACCCGGTCGAAATGCTTCTGGGAAGAAAATGAGTTTGCTCCGTCTCAACCCGGTGCTTCCATGGCCGCGGTGGTGGTTAGCCTGACAAGCTCCAGAGCGAAAGGGAAACTCAACGTGAGAATTTGCCTCCAGTTTAGGCCCTGCGTAGCCGGGTAGGAAGGACGGCATGCAGCAGTTTCCATGAGTTCGTAGTCCCCGTTCGGGTTTATTTTAACGAAATTACCCATTTGAGGACTCCTAGGCCCCTCGGCTGTGCATCCATTTCCCTCCAAGGTCACTGAGGACCTCCAGACACCCCCCACGCCGTGGTCCCGCTGAGCAACATCGAGGCCCATTGTTCTGCCCCTCGGAGGCCCTGTGTGCGTGCCGAGTGTTGGGCAACACTCTGCACATTCCTTGAGGAGAGCTACATTTCCAGAGCCCTCAAACAGCCTCAGGACCAGATTTCTGGTGAGTCCGAAGCTCCCAGGAAATATTTGTCGTCGCCCTTGTGAGAGCTGCCGTGAGAAAACACTCTGCTTTGCCTCCTTCGCGGGCCTCGTACCTGAAGGCACTCTGCTCGAGGAGAACGTCAGCATCTCGCAATGCTGAGTCGCTAACGGGACAGCCAGATTGAGCACAGGCCTGGAGGGAAGGCCCTGACGTGAGGTGCAGAAGCGGAGCCGCGCAGCAGTTTCCATGAGGCCGTAGCCTCTGCTCTGCGTGTCTTTAACGGCAGTAGAGTTTCCTGGACACCTGGGAGGCTCGCGGGGGCACCCTGTTCCAGGCTGGAACACGGAGTACTCCCAGGCACCCCTGGGTCTGCTGAGCAACATCCAGGCCCGGAGCCCTTTGGAGCCGCTCTCTATACGCCGAGTGTAGGGAAACGCCCTGCACTCTCTCCTGGAGCAAATTCGTTTCCCCAACAAACCCACACTTTCACGAACAGACTTCTGGCACGTCTCACATGCCTTTGAGGTCTTACGCCTTGCCCTAGCCTGAGATGCCCTGAGAGACTCCTCGGCCTCGCATTACATCTAGGACCTCCTGCCTGGAGTCACCCTGCCTCCAAGCGAAAGTCGGCTTGCGTTCTTACTGCGATTTAAGCCCTGTGCTTCCTGTGGCACTGCAGGCTTTGGAATAGCCACAGGCCCCAGACGCGTAACTAGGCAGGGCATTCCTTGGTTGAGGCAGTTCACTTGACCCAGAACACCCTACTTCGGGGAGTTGGTTTAGGGAAGCAAACGCAAGGTAACATGTGTCTCTTTGGACTGGTTAGAGACCACAGGGAGGTAAGCTGAGTGTGCGCGTGGAAACGGGAGCCTGCTTGAACTATGCTTGCTTTCCCACTTGGAAGGCTGCATTCATGCTGCCTTGAAGCTGCCTGACGTCCCCTGCTGTTGACAGGCCTGGAAACCCGGTCGAAATGCTTCTGGGAAGAAAATGAGTTTGCTCCGTCTCAACCCGGTGCTTCCATGGCCGCGGTGGTGGTTAGCCTGACAAGCTCCAGAGCGAAAGGGAAACTCAACGTGAGAATTTGCCTCCAATTTAGGCCCTGCGTAGCCGGGCAGGAAGGGCGGCATGCAGCAGTTTCCATGAGTTCGTAGTCCCCGTTCCGGTTTATTTTAATGAAATTACCCATTTGAGGACTCCTAGGCCCCTCGGCTGTGCATCCATTTCCCTCCAAGGTCACTGAGGACCTTCGAACACCCCCCACGCCATAGTCCCGCTGAGCAACATCGAGGCCCATTGCTCTGCCCCTCGGAGGCCCTGTGTGCGTGCCGAGTGATGGGCAACACTCTGCACGTTCCTTGAGGAGAGCTACATTTCCAGAGCCCTCAAACAGCCTCAGGACCAGATTTCTGGTGAGTCCGAAGCTCCCAGGAAATATTTGTCGTCGCCCTTGTGAGAGCTGCCGTGAGAAAACACTCTGCTTTGCCTACTTCGCGGGCCTCGTACCTGAAGGCACTGTGCTCGAGGAGAACGTCAGCATCTCGCAATGCTGAGTCGCTTACGAGACAGCCAGATTGAGCACAGGCCTGGAGGAAAGGCCCTGACGTGAGGTGCAGAAGCGGAGCCGCGCAGCAGTTTCCATGAGGCCGTAGCCTCTGCTCTGCGTGTCTTTAACGGCAGTAGAGTTTCCTGGACACCTGGGAGACTCGCGGGGGCACCCTATTCCAGGCTGGAACACGGAGTACTCCCAGGCACCCCTGGGTCTGCTGAGCAACGTCCAGGCACGGAGCCCTTTGGAGCCGCTCTCTATATGCCGAGTGTAGGGAAACGCCCTGCACTCTCTCCTGGAGCAGATTCGATTCCCCACCAAACCCACACTTTCACGAACAGACTTCTGGCACGTCTCACATGCCTTTGAGGTCTTACGCCTTGCCCTAGCCTGAGCTGCCCTGAGAGAACCCTCGGCCTCGCATTCCATCTAGGACCTCCTGCCTGAAGTCACCCTGCCTCCAAACGAAAGTCGGCTTGCGTTCTTACTGCGATTTAAGCCCTGTGCTTCCTGTGGCCCTGCAGGCTTTGGAATAGCCACAGGCCCCAGAGGCGTAACTAGGCAGGGCATTCCTTGGGTGAGGCAGTTCACTTGACCCAGAACACCCTACTTCGGGGAGTTGGTTCAGGGAAGCAAACGCAGGGTAACATGTGTCTCTTTGGACTGGTTAGAAACCACAGAGAGGTAAGCTGAGTGTGCACGTGGAAACGGGAGCCTGCTGGAACTATCCTTGCTTTCCCACTTGGAAGGCTGCATTCATGCTGCCTTGAAGCTGCCTGACGTCCCCTGCTGTTGACAGGCGTGGAAACCCGGTCGAAATGCTTCTGGGAAGAAAATGAGTTTGCTCCGACTCAACACGGTGCTTCCATGGCCGCGGTGGTGGTTAGCCTGAGAAGCTCCAGAACGAAGGGGAAACTGAACGTGAGAATTTGCCTCCAGTTTAGGCCCTGCGTAGCCGGGTAGGAAGGGCGGCATGCAGCAGTTTCCATGAGTTCGTAGTCCCCGTTCGGGTTTATTTTAACGAAATTACCCATTTGAGGACTCCTAGGCCCCTCGGGTGTGCATCCATTTCCCTCCAAGGTCACTGAGGACCTCCAGACACCCCCCACGCCGTGGTCCCGCTGAGCAACATCGAGGCCCATTGCTCTGCCCCTCGGAGGCCCTGTGTGCGTGCCGAGTGATGGGAAACACTCTGCACGTTCCTTGAGGAGAGCTACATTTCCAGAGCCCTCAAACAGCCTCAGGACCAGATTTCTGGTGAGTCCGAAGCTCCCAGGAAATATTTGTCGTCGCCCTTGTGAGAGCTGCCGTGAGAAAACACTCTGCTTTGCCTACTTCGCGGGCCTCGTACCTGAAGGCACTGTGCTCGAGGAGAACGTCAGCATCTCGCAATGCTGAGTCGCTAACGGGACAGCCAGATTGAGCACAGGCCTGGAGGGAAGGCCCTGACGTGAGGTGCAGAAGCGGAGCCGCGCAGCAGTTTCCATGAGGCCGTAGCCTCTGCTCTGCGTGTCTTTAACGGCAGTAGAGTTTCCTGGACACCTGGGAGGCTCGCGGGGGCACCCTGTTCCAGGCTGGAACACGGAGTACTCCCAGGCACCCCTGGGTCTGCTGAGCAACATCCAGGCCCGGAGCCCTTTGGAGCCGCTCTCTATACGCCGAGTGTAGGGAAACGCCCTGCACTCTCTCCTGGAGCAGATTCGTTTCCCCACCAAACCCACTCTTTCACGAACAGACTTCTGGCACGTCTCACATGCCTTTCAGGTCTTACGCCTCTCCCTAATCTGAGCTGCCCTGAGAGAACCCTCGGCCTCGCATTCCATCTAGGACCCCCCTGCCGGAAGTCACCCTGCCTCCAAGAGAAAGTCGGCTTCCGTTCTTACTGTGGTTTAAGCCCCGTGCTTCCTATGGCCCTGCAGGCTTTGGAATAGCCACAGGCCCAGAGGCGTAACTAGGCAGGGCATTCCTTGGTTGAGGCAGTTCACTTGACCCAGAACACCCTACTTCGGGGAGTTGGTTCAGGGAAGCAAACGTCGGGTAACCTTTGTCTCTTTGGACTGGTTAGAAACCACAGGGAGGTAAGCTGAGTGTGCGCGTGGAAACGGGAGCCTGCTGGAAGTATCCTTGCTTTCCCACTTGGAAGGCTGCATTCATGCTGCCTTGAAGCTGCCTGACGTCCCCTGCTGTTGACAGGCCTGGAAACCCGGTCGAAATGCTTCTGGGAAGAAAATGAGTTTGCTCCGTTTCAACCCGGTTCTTCCATAGCCGCGGTGGTGGTTAGCCTGACAAGCTCCAGAACGAAAGGGAAACTCAACGTGAGAATTTCCCTCCAGTTTAGGCCCTGCGTAGCCGGGCAGGAAGGGCGGCATGCAGCAGTTTCCATGAGTTCTTAGTCACTGTTCGGGTTTATTTTAACGGAATTTCCCATTTGAGGACACCTAGGCCCCTCGGGTGTGCATCCATTTCCCTCCAAGGTCACTGAGGACCTCCAGACACCCGCCACGCCGTGGTCCGGCTGAGCAACATCGAGGCCCATTGCTCTGCCCCTCGGAGGCCCTGTGTGCGTGCCGAGTGATGGGCAACACTCTGCACGTTCCTTGAGGAGAGCTACATTTCCAGAGCCCTCAAACAGCCTCAGGACCAGATTTCTGGTGAGTCCGAAGCTCCCAGGAAATATTTGTCGTCGCCCTTGTGAGAGCTGCCGTGAGAAAACACTCTGCTTTGCCTACTTCGCGGGCCTCGTACCTGAAGGCGTTCTGCTCGAGGAGAACGTCAGCATCTCGCAATGCTGCGTCGCTAACGGGACAGCCAGATTGAGCACAGGCCTGGAGGGAAGGCCCTGACGTGAGGTGCAGAAGCGGAGCCGCGCAGCAGTTTCCATGAGGCCGTAGCCTCTGCTCTGCGTGTCTTTAACGGCAGTAGAGTTTCCTGGACACCTGGGAGGCTCGCGGGGGCACCCTGTTCCAGGGTGGAACACGGAACACTCCCAGGCACCCCTGGGTCTGCCGAGCAACATCCAGGCCCGGAGCCCTTTGGAGCCGCTCTGTATACGCCGAGTGTAGGGAAACGCCCTGCACTCTCTCCTGGAGCAGATTCGATTCCCCACCAAACCCACACTTTCATGAAGAGACTTCTGGCACGTCTCACATGCCTTTGAGGTCTTACGTCTTGCCGTAGTCTGAGCTGCCCTGAGAGAACCCTCGGCCTCGCATTGCATCTAGGACCCCCCTGCCGGAATTCACCCTGCCTCCAAGAGAAAGTCGGCTTGCGTTCTTACTGTGGTTTAAGCCCCGTGCTTCCTGTGGCCCTGCAGGCTTTGGAATAGCCACAGGCCCTGAGGCGTAACTAGGCAGGGCATTCCTTGGTTGAGGCAGTTCACTTGACCCAGAACACCGTACTTCGGGGAGTTGGTTCAGGGAAGCAAACGTCGGGTAACCTGTGTCTCTTTGGACTGGTTAGAAACCACAGGGAGGTAAGCTGAGTGTGCGCGTGGAAATGGGAGCCTGCTGGAACTATCCTTGCTTTCCCAGTTGGAAGGCTGCATTTATGCTGCCTTGAAGCTGCCTGACGTCCCCTGCTGTTGACAGGCCTGGAAACCCGGTCGAAATGCTTCTGGGAAGAAAATGAGTTTGTACCGTCTCAACCCGGTGCTTCCATGGCCGCGGTGGTGGTTAGCCTGACAAGCTCCAGAGCGAAAGGGAAACTCAACGTGAGAATTTGCCTCCAGTTTAGGCCCTGCGTAGCCGGGCAGGAAGGGCGGCATGCAGCAGTTTCCATGAGTTCGTAGTCCCCGTTCGGGTTTATTTTAACGAAATTACCCATTTGAGGACTCCTAGGCCCCTCGGGTGTGCATCCATTTCCCTCCAAGGTCACTGAGGACCTCCAGACAGCCCCCACGCCGTGGTCCCACAGAGCAACATCGAGGCCCATTGCTCTGCCCCTCGGAGGCCCTGTTTGCGTGCCGTGTGATGGGCAACACTCTGCACGTTCCTTGAGGAGAGCTACATTTCCAGAGCCCTCAAACAGCCTCAGGACCAGATTTCTGGTGAGTCCGAAGCTCCCAGGAAATATTTGTCGTTGCCCTTGTGAGAGCTGCCGTGAGAAAACACTCTGCTTTGCCTACTTCGCGGGCCTCGTACCTGAAGGCACTGTGCTCGAGGAGAACGTCAGCATCTCGCAATGCTGAGTCGCTAACGGGATAGCCAGATTGAGCACAGGCCTGGAGGGAAGGCCCTGACGTGAGGTGCAGAAGCGGAGCCGCGCAGCAGTTTCCATGAGGCCGTAGCCTCTGCTCTGCGTGTCTTTAACGGCAGTAGAGTTTCCTGGACACCTGGGAGGCTCGCGGGGGCACCCTGTTCCAGGCTGCAACACAGAGTACTCCCAGGCACCCCTGGGTCTGCTGAGCAACATCCAGGCCCGGAGGCCTTCGGAGCCGCTCTCTATATGCCGAGTGTAGGGAAACGCCCTGCACTCTCTCCTGGAGCAGATTCGTTTCCCCACCAAACCCACACTTTCACGAACAGACTTCTGGCACGTCTCACATGCCTTTGAGGTCTTACGCCTTGTCCTAGTCTGAGCTGCCCTGAGAGAACCCTCGGCCTCGCATTCCATCTAGGACCCCCCTGCCGGAAGTCACCCTGCCTCCAAGAGAAAGTCGGCTTGCGTTCTTACTGTGGTTTAAGCCCCGTGCTTCCTATGGCCCTGCAGGCTTTGGAATAGCCACAGGCCCAGAGGCGTAACTAGGCAGGGCATTCCTTGGTTGAGGCAGTTCACTTGACCCAGAACACCCTACTTCGGGGAGTTGGTTCAGGGAAGCAAACGTCGGGTAACCTGTGTCTCTTTGGACTGGTTAGAAACCACAGGGAGGTAAGCTGAGTGTGCGCGTGGAAACGGGAGCCTGCTGGAACTATCCTTGCTTTCCCACTTGGAAGGCTGCATTCATGCTGCCTTGAAGCTGCCTGACGTCCCCTGCTGTTGACAGGCCTGGAAACCCGGTCGAAATGCTTCTGGGAAGAAAATGAGTTTGCTCCGTTTCAACCCGGTTCTTCCATAGCCGCGGTGGTGGTTAGCCTGACAAGCTCCAGAACGAAAGGGAAACTCAACGTGAGAATTTCCCTCCAGTTTAGGCCCTGCGTAGCCGGGCAGGAAGGGCGGCATGCAGCAGTTTCCATGAGTTCTTAGTCACTGTTCGGGTTTATTTTAACGGAATTTCCCATTTGAGGACACCTAGGCCCCTCGGGTGTGCATCCATTTCCCTCCAAGGTCACTGAGGACCTCCAGACACCCCCCACACCGTGGTCCGGCTGAGCAACATCGAGGCCCATTGCTCTGCCCCTCGGAGGCCCTGTGTGCGTGCCGAGTGATGGGCAACACTCTGCACGTTCCTTGAGGAGAGCTACATTTCTAGAGCCCTCAAACAGCCTCAGGACCAGATTTCTGGTGAGTCCGAAGCTCCCAGGAAATATTTGTCGTCGCCCTTGTGAGAGCTGCCGTGAGAAAACACTCTGCTTTGCCTGCTTCGCGGGCCTCGTACCTGAAGGCACTGTGCTCGAGGAGAACGTCAGCATCTCGCAATGCTGAGTCGCTAACGGGATAGCCAGATTGAGCACAGGCCTGGAGGGAAGGCCCTGACGTGAGGTGCAGAAGCGGAGCCGCGCAGCAGTTTCCATGAGGCCGTAGCCTCTGCTCTGCGTGTCTTTAACGGCAGTAGAGTTTCCTGGACACCTGGGAGGCTCGCGGGGGCACCCTGTTCCAGGGTGGAACACGGAACACTCCCAGGCACCCCTGGGTCTGCCGAGCAACATCCAGGCCCGGAGCCCTTTGGAGCTGCTCTCTATACGCCGAGTGTAGGGAAACGCCCTGCACTCTCTCCTGGAGCAGATTCGTTTCCCCACCAAACCCACTCTTTCACGAACAGACTTCTGGCACGTCTCACATGCCTTTCAGGTCTTACGCCTCTCCCTAATCTGAGCTGCCCTGAGAGAACCCTCGGCCTCGCATTCCATCTAGGCCCCCCTGCCGGAAGTCACCCTGCCTCCAAGAGAAAGTCGGCTTGCGTTCTTACTGTGGTTTAAGCCCCGTGCTTCCTATGGCCCTGCAGGCTTTGGAATAGCCACAGGCCCAGAGGCGTAACTAGGCAGGGCATTCCTTGGTTGAGGCAGTTCACTTGACCCAGAACACCCTACTTTGGGGAGTTGGTTCAGGGAAGCAAACGTCGGGTAACCTGTGTCTCTTTGGACTGGTTAGAAACCACAGGGAGGTAAGCTGAGTGTGTGCGTGGAAACGGGAGCCTGCTGGAACTATCCTTGCTTTCCCACTTGGAAGGCTGCATTCATGCTGCCTTGAAGCTGCCTGACGTCCCCTGCTGTTGACAGGCCTGGAAACCCGGTAGAAATGCTTCTGGGAAGAAAATGAGTTTGCTCCGTCTCAACCCGGTGCTTCCATGGCCGCGGTGGTGGTTAGCCTGACAAGCTCCAGAACGAAAGGGAAACTCAACGTGAGAATTTCCCTCCAGTTTAGGCCCTGCGTAGCCGGGTAGGAAGGACGGCATGCAGCAGTTTCCATGAGTTCGTAGTCCCTGTTCGGTTTTATTTTAACGAAATTACCCATTTGAGGACTCCTTGGCCCCTCGGGTGTGCATCCATTTCCCTCCAAGGTCACTGAGGACCTTCAGACACCCCCCACGCCGTGGTCCCGCTGAGCAACATCGAGGCCGATTGCTCTGCCCCTCGGAGGTCCTGTGTGCGTGCCGAGTGATGGGCAACACTCTGCACGTTCCTTGAGGAGAGCTACATTTCCAGAGCCCTCAAACAGCCTCAGGACCAGATTTCTGGTGAGTCCGAAGCTCCCAGGAAATATTTGTCGTCGCCCTTGTGAGAGCTGCCGTGAGAAAACACTCTGCTTTGCCTCCTTCGCGGGCCTCGTACCTGAAGGCACTCTGCTCGAGGAGAACGTCAGCATCTCGCAATGCTGAGTCGCTAACGGGACAGCCAGATTGAGCACAGGCCTGGAGGGAAGGCCGTGACGTCAGGTGCAGAAGCGGAGCCGCGCAGCAGTTTCCATGAGGCTGTAGCCTCTGCTCTGCGTGTCTTTAACGGCAGTAGAGTTTCCTGGACACCTGGGAGGCTCGCGGGGGCACCCTGTTCCAGGCTGGAACACGGAGTACTCCCAGGCACCCCTGGGTCTGCTGAGCAACATCCAGGCCCGGAGCCCTTTGGAGCCGCTCTCTATATGCCGAGTGTAGGGAAACGCCCTGCACTCTCTCCTGGAGCAGATTCGTTTCCCCACCAAACCCACACTTTCACGAACAGACTTCTGGCACGTCTCACATGCCTTTGAGGTCTTACGCCTTGCCCTAGCCTGAGCTGCCCTGAGAGACCCCTCGGCCTCGCATTCCATCTAGGACCTCCTGCCTGAAGTCACCCAGCCTCCAAGAGAAAGTCGGCTTGCGTTCTTGCTGCGGTTTAAGCCCCGTGCTTCCTGTGGCCCTGCAGGCTTTGGAATAGCCACAGGCCCCAGAGGCGTAACGTGGCAGGGCATTCCTTGGTTGAGGCAGTTCACTTGACGCAGAACACCCTACTTCGGGGAGTTGGTTCAGGGAAGCAAACGCAGGGTAACATGTGTCTCTTTGGACTGGTTAGAAACCACAGGGAGGTAAGCTGAGTGTGCGCGTGGAAACGGGAGCCTGCTGGAACTATCGTTGCTTTCCCACTTTGAAGGCTGCATTCATGCTGCCTTGAAGCTGCCTGACGTCCCCTGCTGTTGACAGGCCTGGAAACCCGGTCGAAATGCTTCTGGGAAGAAAATGAGTTTGCTCCGTTTCAACCCGGTGCTTCCATAGACGCGGTGGTGGTTAGCCTGACAAGCTCCAGAACGAAAGGGAAACTCAACGTGAGAATTTCCCTCCAGTTTAGGCCCTGCGTAGCCGGGCAGGAAGGGCGGCATGCAGCAGTTTCCATGAGTTCGTAGTCCCCGTTCGGGTTCATTTTAAAGAAATTACCCATTTGAGGACTCCTAGGCCCCTCGGGCGTGCATCCATTTCCCTCCAAGGTCACTGAGGACCTTCAGACACCCCCCACGCCGTGGTCCCGCTGAGCAACATCGAGGCCCATTGCTCTGCCCCTCGGAGGCCCTGTGTGCGTGCCGAGTGATGGGCAACACTCTGCACGTTCCTTGAGGAGAGCTACATTTCCAGAGCCCTCAAACAGCCTCAGGACCAGATTTCTGGTGAGTCCGAAGCTCCCAGGAAATATTTGTCGTCGCCCTTGTGAGAGCTGCCGTGAGAAAACACTCTGCTTTGCCTCCTTCGCGGGCCTCGTACCTGAAGGCACTCTGCTCGAGGAGAACGTCAGCATCTCGCAATGCTGAGTCGCTAACGGGACAGCCAGATTGAGCACAGGCCTGGAGGGAAGGCCCTGACGTGAGGTGCAGAAGCGGAGCCGCGCAGCAGTTTCCATGAGGCCGTAGCCTCTGCTCTGCGTGTCTTTAACGGCAGTAGAGTTTCCTGGACACCTGGGAGGCTCGCGGGGGCACCCTGTTCCAGGCTGCAACACAGAGTACTCCCAGGCACCCCTGGGTCTGCTGAGCAACATCCAGGCCCGGAGCCCTTCGGAGCCGCTCTCTATATGCCGAGTGTAGGGAAACGCCCTGCACTCTCTCCTGGAGCAGATTCGTTTCCCCACCAAACCCACACTTTCACGAACAGACTTCTGGCACGTCTCACATGCCTTTGAGGTCTTACGCCTTGCCCTAGCCTGAGCTGCCCTGAGAGACCCCTCGGCCTCGCATTCCATCTAGGACCTCCTGCCTGAAATCACCCTGCCTCCAAGAGACAGTCGGCTTGCGTTCTTACTGCGATTTAAGCCCTGTGCTTCCTGTGGCCCTGCAGGCTTTGGAATAGCCACAGTCCCAGAAGCGTATTTATGGCGTTCCTTGGATGAGGCAGTTCACTTGATGCAGAAAACCGTCCTTCGAGAAGTTGATTCAGGGAAGCAAACACAGGGTAACAGGTGTCTCTTTTGACTTGTTAGAAACCACATGGAGGTAAGCTGAGTGTGCGCGTGGAAACGGGAGCCTGCTGGAACTATCCTTGCTTTCCCTTTTGAAATTCTGCATTCATGCTGCCTTGAATCTACCTGAGATTCCCTGCTGTTGACGGGCCTGGAAACCCCGTAGCAATGCTTCTGGGGAAAAAAATGTGTTTGCTCTGTGTAAACCAGGTGCTTCCATGGCCGTGGTGGTGGTAGCCTGACAAGCTCTTGAACAAAAGGGAAACTCAACGTGAGAACTTGCCTCCAGGCCAGGCCCTGAGTAGCCGGGCAGAAAGGGAGTCATGTAGCTGTTTCCATGAGTTCTTAGTCGCTGTTCGGCTTTGTTTCAAGGAAGTACCTTTGTGAGGACTCCTAGGGCCCTCGGGTGTGCATCCATTTCCCTCCAAGGTCACTGAGGACCTCCAAAACCCCGCCCCCCACCGTAGGCCGGCTGAGCAACATCGAAGCCCATTGGTCTGTCCCTCCGAGGCCCTCTGTGAGTGCCGAGTGATGGGCAACACACTGCACTTTCCTTGAGGAGAGGTACATATCCAGAGCCCTCAAACAGCCTCAGGACCAGATTTCTGGTGAGTCCGATGTGCCCAGGAAATATTTGTCGTCGCACTTGTGTTAGCTGCCATTAGAAAACACTCTGCTTTGCATAATTCGCGGAACTCGTACCTGAAGTCACTCTGCTCGAGGAGAAAGTCAGCATCTTTCAATGCTGTGTCGCTAATGGGACTCTCAGCGTGAGTACATGCCTGAACATAAGGCCCTGATATGCTGTGCAGAATTTGAGGCGTGCAGCGGTTTCTAGGAGGCCGTAGCCTCTGCTCTGCGTGTCTTTAATGGCAGTAGATTTTTCTGGACACTTAGGAGCCTCGCTGGGTGCCCTGTTCCCGGCTGGAACACACAGTATCCCCAGGCACTCCTAGGTCTGCTGAGCAACATCCAGGCCCGGAGCCCTTTGGAGCCGGTCTCTATACACCGAGTGTAGGGAAATGCCCTGCACTCTCTCCTGGAGCAGATTCGTTTCCCCAGCACACCCACAAGTTCACGAACAGACTTCTGGCACGTCTGCCATGCCTTCGAGGTCTTACGCCTTGCCCTAGTCTGAGCTGCACTGACAGAACCCTCGGCCTCGCATTCCATCTAGGACCTCCTGCCTGAAGTCACCCTGCCTCCAAGAGAAAGCCGCGTTGCGTTGTTACTGCGATTTAAGTCCTGTTCTTCCTGTGGCACCATAGGCTTTCGAATAGCCACAGGCCCAGAGGCGTAGCTAGGGAGTTCCTTGGTTGAGGCAGTTCACTTGATGCAAGTTGATTCAGGGAAGCAAACACAGGGTAATATGTGTCTCTCTTGACTTGTTAGAAACCACACGGAGGTATGCTGAGTGTGCGCATGGAAACCGGGGCCTGCTGGAAGTATCCTTGCTTTCCCATTTGGAAGGCTGCATTCATGCTGCCTTGAAGCTGCCTGACGTTCCCTGCTGTTGACAGGCCTGGAAACTCGGTAGAAATGCTTCTGGGAAGAAAATGAGTTTGCGCTGTCTAAACCAGGTGCTTCCATGGTCGCGGTGTGGGTCAGCCTGACAAGCTCTAGAACGAAAGGGAAACTCAACGTGAGAACTTGCCTCCAGTTTAGGCCCTGCGTAGCCGGGGAGAAAGGGAGGCTTGCAGTTGTTTTCATGAGTTCTTTGTCGCTCTTTGGCTTTCTTTTCATGGGTGTACCCTTTTGAGGACTCCTAGGCCCCTCGGGTGTACATCCAATGGTGTCTGTGGCTTTATTATTAGTTTTTGCACCCTCTGTGCTAATGGATCTGGTTGTGTTCCTGTCTTGCTGGTTGTTTGGCATAGGGTGTCCTGCACTGTTGCTTGCTCGTCATTGAGTTGAGTGGGATCTTGGTGCTGAGATGGAGATCTCTGGGAGATTTTCACCATTTCATATTACATGGACTTTGGAGGTCTCTTGTGGACCAATATCCTGAATTTGGCTCTCCCACCTCAGTGGCACAGCCCTGATGCTTGTCTGGAACACCAGGAGCCTGTCCTCCACACGGCTCAGAATAAATTGGCGAAAAGAAAGAAGAAGATAAAATAAATTAAAATAGGGCTTCCCTGGTGGCGCAGTGGTTGAGAGTCCGCCTGCTGATGCAGGGGATATGGGTTCTTGCCCCGTTCTGGGAAGATTCCACATGCCGTGGAGCGGCTGGTCCCGTGAGCCATGGCCGCTGAGCCTGAGCATCTGGAGCCTGTGCTCTGCAACGGGAGAGGCCACAACCATGAGAGGCCCACGTACTGCAAAAATACTAATAATAATAAAAATAAAATAAAATTATTTAAATAAAAATTTATTTTTAAGAAAAAAAAATTTTAAGTAAAAAAAAAAAAAAACACAAAACGATCAGACAGAACCCTAGGACAAATGGTACAAGCAAAGCTGTACAAAAGCACACACAGAAGCATATACATACACACTCACAAAAAGAGAAAAAGGGAAAAAAGTATATGTATTATTGCTCCCAAAGTCCACCTTCTCAATTTGGGATGATTCGTTGTCTATTCAGGTATTCTACAGATGCAGGGTACATCAAGTTGATTGTGGAGCTTGAATCCGCTGCTCCTGAGGCTGCTGGGAGAAATTTCCCTTTCCCTTCTTTGTTCCTCAGCTCCTGGGGCTCAGCTTTGGATTTGGACCCACCTCTTTGTGTAGGTCACCTGAGGGCATCTGTTCTTCTCTCAGCCAGGACAGAGTTAAAGGAGCAGCTGCTTTTGGGGCTCTGGCTCACTCTGGCCAGGGAGTGGTAGGGGTACCGATGCGGGGAAATCCTGCAGCGGCAGAGGCCAGCGTGATGTTGCACCAGCCTTAGGCATGCCGTGCGTTCTCCAGGGGAAGTTGTCCCTGGATCCCGGGACACTGGCAGTGGCGGTCTGCACAGGCTCCCGGGAGGGGCGGCGTGGATAGTGACCTGTGCTCTCACACAGGCTTCTTGGTGGCGGCAGCAGCAGCCTTAGCGTCTCATGCCCGTCTCTGGGGTCCGCGCTGATAGCCACGTCTCGCGCCCGTCTCTGGAGCTCCTTTAAGCGGCGCTCTTAATCCCCTCTCCTCGCACACCAGGAAACAAAGAGGGAAGAAAAAGTATCTTGCCTCTTCGGCAGGTTCAGACTTTCCTGGACTCCCTCCCGGATAGCCGTGGCGCACTAGCCCCCTTCAGGCTGTGTTCATGCCACCAACCTCAGTCGTCTCCCTGGGATCCAACCGAAGCTGAAGCCTCAGCTCCCAGCCCCCGCCCGCCCCGGCGGGTAAACAGACAAGCCTCTCGGGCTGGTGAGTACTGATCGGCAACGATCCTCTGTGCGGGAATCTCTCCACTTTGCCCTCTGCACCCCCATTGCTGCACTCTCTTCCATGGCTCCAAAGCTTCCCCCCTCCGTCACCCACAGTCTCGGCCCGCGAAGCAGCTTCCTAGTGTGTGGAAACCTTTCCTCATTTACAGCTCCCTCCCACTGGTGCAGGTCCCGTCCCTATTCTTTTGTGTCTGTTTTTTTTCTTTTTTCATTTGCCCTACCCAGGTACGTGGTGAGTTTCTTGTCTTTTGGGAGGCCTGAGGTCTTCTCTCAGCGTTCAGTAGGTGTTCTGTAGCAGTTGTTCCACATGTAGAAGTATTTCTGATGTGTTTGTGGGGAGGAAGGTAATTTCAGCGTCTTACTCTTCCACCATCTTGAAGCCGTTCGGCCCCGGGGCTAATCTTCATTGCGGTGTGCAGGCTTCTCACTGTGGTGGGTTTTCTTGTTACAGAGCACGGGCTCTAGGCTCGTGGGCTTCAGTAGTTTTTGCATGTGAGCTCAGTAGTTGTAGCTCACGGGCTCTAAAGCACAGGCTCAGTAGTTGTGGCACATGGGCTGTGTTGCTCTGCGACATGTGGGATCTTACAGGACTAGGGCTCAAACCCATGTCCCCTGCTTTGGCAAGTGGATTTTTAACCACTGCATCACCAGGGAAACCCTGTCATACTTTTGAAAATGAAAAATCATATTATTAAAAATTAATCCAGGAGACAGATGTAACTCAGATTTCTCTCTGATAAATATCCAGATATGAACACTTAACATTAACACTCCTCTATAGTCCTATAGTCCTTGTCTCTATAGTCCTTGTCTCTCCCCTTTGACTCTCATTTACTCATTGACTTCATTGACTTCTTGAAATCTTATTTCTACCCTAATAATTCCATTGGGATATTCATGAAAAGACTTATTTAACTCTGGACAACATATTACGTAACTAAACATTTATTTCTTGCCCACTATCTTCCTTTTACTTAATGTCATGACAAGTCGATGGTTTTCCACTTAATTTTCTGGCACGCCTACACAGGTACCCAGGAGAATCTTTTTCCTCTCCTCCTCCCTTCAGTAGGAGTCATGTTCTATTTCTCAGTCTTCTCAATATTCATGCAGCCAAGAATTACTTAAAAGCCAGCCCCTGAATTTCTCAATCTCCACCTGAGAAAGTAGAAAATAATAATCAGCAGGGTTGGGAAAACATGATTCCTTTTGGAAGTGCTGATGCCAAATCTGATTTTTTTTTTTTTTTTTGGTTAGCTGGATATATTGGGGTTGAGCCTTCCTTAAAATGGTCAGATAAAGACAGGGAGCTCTTCTTCCTAAAGGGCACATGAGAAGGTGAGCTTGAGAACAAATTCATCTGTGGTTACTACTCCAGTGCCCCGCCCCCTCCACCTGTGAGAGTGGAGGACTCTTCTGTTTGGAGCCACAAGGCCACATGCATTGCTTTGTTCTGACCAAAGCATTGTTTAGATATATTGAGAAAATACCATAAAATGTTTAGAGTTGGATATCTCCAAAACTAATGGATCTTAATCTTGGCTAAACACTGGAACTTCTTGTAGAGCTTTAAAAACTACTGTTGAATGCCTGAAAGGTTCTTATTTAATCAGTGTAGAGTGCAGCCTGGACATGGGATTTTTAGAAACTCCTTGGTAGATAAGTTTACTCTAACATGCAGGCAAGACTGAGAATTACTGCCCTAACTCAACCTCAATGCCTAAAAGTGGAGAAATTCAGAGAGGTTATTTGGGGCCAGTATCTTCTAGCTCCCAGGCCAGAGCTCTTCCAACAATAGCCTATCTGCTTCTGGCTACTTGAAGGGTTATAAAAACTCAAGGCTGCTTTGTAATAGTCATCGCTCTGTTGAGACTCCTGTTTCTTTGCTGCAATGTTCCAGTAAGACAAAGATTCTTCCATCCCACTCCTGGGCATATATCCAGAAAAGAAGAAAACTCTAATTCAAAAAGATACATGTACCCCAATGTTCACAGCAGTGTTATTTACAATAGCCAAGACATGGCAGTAACCTAAATGTCCATCGGCAGATGAATGGATGAAGAAGATGTGTATATGTGCATATCCATCTATCTATATATAATGGAATATTACTCAGCTATAAGAATGAATGTTGCCATTTGCAGCAGCCTGGAAATGCCTAGAGATTATCATACTAAGTGAAGGAAGTCAGAGAAAGACAAATATTATATGATATTACTTACATGTGGAATCTAAAAAATAATACACATTAATCTATTTACAAAAGAGAAACAGACTCACTGACATAAAAAACAAACTCATGGTTACCGAAAGGGAAAGCAAGGTTGGGGTAGGATAAGGTAGGAGTTTGGGATTAACAAATACACACTACTATATATAAAATAGATAAACAACAAGGATTTAAGTATAACACAGAGAACAATATTCAATGTCTTTTTTTTTAATAAATAAATTTATTTATTTTTGTCTGTGTTGAGTCTTCGATGCTGCACGCAGGCTTTCTTTATTTGCAGAGAGCAGGGGCTACTCTTGGTTGCAGTGTGCAGGCTTCTCATTGCAGTGGGTTCTCTTCTGGCAGAGCATGGGCTCTAGGAGCGCAGGCTTCAGTAGTTGTGGCACGTGGGATCAGTAGTTGTGGCTCACAGGCTCTAAAGTGCAAGCTCAGCAGTTGTGGCTCACAGGCTTAATTGCTCCACAGCATGTGGGATCTTCCTGGACCAGGGTTCGAACCTGTGTCCCCTGCTTTGGCAGGCGGATTCTTAACCACTGCACCACCAGGGAGTCCAATATTCAATATCTTGTAATAACCTATAACAAAAAATAAACTGAAAAAAATATGCATATAACTGAATTACTTAGCTGTACACCTGAAAGCAACACAATATTGTAAATCAACTATGATTCAATAAAAAAGATTCTTCTGGACTGGGAAATAAATATTCATGCATTGATTCTTATCCATTCCAATAGCTTCAAATGACACTTGATTCTTTTTTTTTTAACGTTTTTATTGGAGTATAATTGCTTTACAATGGCGTTGTTTCTGCTTTATAACAAAGTGACTCAGTTATACATATACATATATCCCCATATCTCTTCCGTCTTGCGTCTCCCTCCCTCCCACCCTCCCTATCCCACCCTTCTAGCTGGTCACAAAGCACTGAGCTGTTCTCCCTGTGCTATGCGACTGCTTCCGACTAGCTGTCTATTTTACATTTGGTAGAGTATATATGTCCATATATACACTACCATTCTGACATTTGATTCTTAATTACTCAAGACCAATATCATCCACCATGGTTACCTCGCATAATAATTTATTACAATATATTGAAATATGATTAGAAATTTTTATATGCACCTCAGGGCTGACAAATTTTGAAATATCCCAAACTAGACTCCTAATCATTGTCCCAGAACATTTTCTTTCCCTGTTGTTTCTGGATTAATAAAAAGTAGTACTACCACCTACCAGATGCTCAAATTAGAAACTGAGGTATAATTCTGAGGCTTTTTTCCTGAATTCAACCCTATGTTCAAAATTATTGTCCTTTGAATGCTAATTTATAAATATATCTAATTTTTTCCCACTTCTGTGAAAGACTAGTAAAGCTCTTCTGATGCAAAAACCATAATCTCTTCTTGGATAGTTGTAACAACCTCCTAAGTGGTATCCTTGATTACAGTCTTGATTTCTTCCAGTCACTTCTCACACTGAAGCCAGGATAATCTTTCTAAAATGCAAATATGATCATCTTTCTAAATTTTTATTGGTTATCCATTATCCTTATAATAAAGCTCAAAACATTTAACAGAGATTACGTCTTCCATTCTATGGTTTCAGCTTATCTTTCTAGACATATCTTTTAATACTCCCTTCAAACCTAATTTCGAACCCACTTTAAACTTATATCTGTGCTTGTTAATATTCCTCAAGGGTATCACATATGTTATTACATTTGATTCTTAACATATAATTTTACATAATTCCATACCAGGATAATATTTTTCAACGTTTAGCTTCAGTATAAATTTCTCTATGAATTTTCCATCATTCCTGCTAAAGCTATTTTAGGGATATTGTCAATGCCATATATTGTTCATATTTCCCCTATTCCAGCACTTTTTTTTTTTTTTCGTTACGCGGGCCTGTCACTGTTGTGGCCTCTCCCGTTGCGGAACACAGGCTCTGGACGTGCAGGTTCCGGACGCGCAGGCCCAGCGGCCATGGCTCACAGGCCCAGCCTCTCCACGGCATGTGGGATCTTCCCGGACCGGGGCACGAATCCGTGTCCCCTGCATCGGCAGGCAGACTCTCAACCACTGCGCCACCAGGGAAGCCCCTCTAGCACTTTGTGTATCATTTTGACATAATTGTTTATTACTCTTTAGTTCTCCAAAGAATATAAACCCCATGAGGACAAGATTCATGTTTATCTTGTTCACTGTTAATATCTTCATCATCAAGCACAGTGCCTGGTACTTAATAATTTAATGGACAAATTAATGAACTAACAAATACGGAACAGTAATCAAAACCACAAAAGACAAAAGAAAAAGGATGTTCTTCCTCAGATGGCAAGCTAGTTCTCATTTGAGAAAGCAAAAAAAAAAAAAAAAATCACGTTTTACTCTAGGTTCTTTTCTATAAAGCAAGAATATACAAGCCTGAATATATCATTTCACAGAAAAATCAACAATATGCAGTCCATGTGATGAGGAAAGGATAGTTTTTTTCAGATATTAAACTAGTAGAACTCATGAAATATTTCTAATCATGGAAATTAGCATTTGTTGATTATTAGACGGCTTCATATTTCTTTTCTTTCATGTTCTGTATGTGTCTTACTTGTTGAGAGTTCAAAGAAATATAACAGGGATATCTATATATAACATACAACAATTGTATTTGTTAGATAACAAGGGCTAGATATTATGGTGATTCAGTACATATTTCACACCACACTTTTCTGACTGAATCCACTTTACTTTTAAACTTTACAAATTTAAAAGCTGTGTAAACTCTGGCAAATTACTGAAACTTTCTCTGCCTAAGTTTCCTCATATATAAAATGGGCATAGCAATAGTAACTACCTCATAGGTTTGTTTTAAGGATTAAATGAGTTAACATATTCAGAATTCTTAGATCAGCACCCTCTTTAGTTACATTTTTAGTGCTATATATTTAGTAAGTTATACATACACAAATATATAGCTATTATTATATCCCTATTTTCCAGATAAAAAGTTAAAACTTCTAATGTTCACTAATGCCTCTAATATTATACAACTGGAGAAGCCCAGGCTTAAATCTATGTCTGTTTTATTCCAAAGATCATGATCTTTCCACTCTCCAACTTTTGATCAGCAAACCCAGGAATAGGCATGTCAGTGCTTATATATTAGAAAATTTTAAACCAGGTGTATTTAAAATGAAAAGTCTAGATTAGTATTTAACCATTAGTATTTAGCTTTTACAAATTATCAACATATTTTTAGTGTTGAATTTGCCATTTAACTCAATCCTCCAACATAGATTATTTAAAGCAAATCTAAAATGTCATATTATTTCTATGCAATTTTTTCTTAGATATTCTAAAAAGACTAATTTTTAATATGACCATGATAGTATTACAAAAACATAAAAGTAATTAACGATAATCTCAGTATTTAGCCAGTAACCAAATGTCCTTGATTATTACAAAACCACTTCTTGGCATATTATTTGTCAACAATTCCTTTATTAATTAAATTTTGGATGTCAGATTTCTTATACACTCTGCTCTATCTTTCCTCTTTGAACTTCCATCCATTCATGTAACTTCAATAGCCACATAAATTAGATTTATTATTTCCATATTAGTGGAGAAAAAGTAGTATATAGAATCAGTATTCTATTTTTTATTCAGTATTCTATTTTTATTCAGTATTCTATTTCATAATGATCCATTTTCACAAAAGATTATTCCTGAACATAATGTGAGTAATGCATCTTTATGTTGTCATTGGTTCCCAATCTGTTCTTATGGCTATATCTGTTTTTAAACTAAATTATTGGAATTGCATGAAAAAAGAAAAAAAAGATTCAACATCTTACTGATTGAAATATAAAAACAACAAAAAAACTTACTAAAAAATACTCTCAGAGACTTTTTTACTTTGGTGTCATTTAGTATTGCAACTAAAATATCAATAGATGTTCATAGTTGCATTTGAAATTGTCGTACTAGTGTAAAAAGTATTTTAAACAGTCATGGAGTTGCTAGAAATGTTAGAATAAAGAAAACATTAGTCAGCTTCCATGTAAATTTTAGGATTAAGAAAGAATGAAATAAAATGTAAATATGGATTAAAATCACAAGTGTTAAAGATATCTGAATTTATCTATGTGACTAGATGAAAACACCAACTTGTGACATAGAGCTAGATAAGAAAGATGAAAAAAAATTCTCAGATGCACTGTAATCATCGAGATTGAATAGTATTCTACCTTATAATTGAGTCTCAGCAGCACAATTTTTACATCATTCACTATGACTGTTCCAATAAGCTCCTGTTAACGTTAACAGGCTTGAACTGCACTGAAAATCCATCACCTAAAGGTGAACATTGGCCTGGTAGAATGGAACAAAATGTGTGTGTGTGTGTTTGTGTGTGTGTGAAGGGGATAGTCAATTCTTAAAATTACACTTTATCAGGATTTTAATGTCAGTACAAGGTCTAGAATATTTTCTAAAGAAAATGAGGGTATCAGTAAAAGTAATAAGTAGTCATAAATCATTTTGCACTCTATATCTATAAAACATAAATCACACAACAGAAGCCTGTATAAAGGAGCATTGTGAAACAAGTGAATATATATATTTTCATTATCTAGGAGATCATATAGTTTGAAACATTTAAATGTTGATAAATTTGTATTTCTATGATAATATTTTTTTAACCTAATGTTCTCTCAGAAAAAGGTAGTACTTAAAATTGGAGAAAGCTAAGCATTAGAATAAAAATTTCCTGGCAGCGAAGTTTTAACCATGCCCAAGCATTACAAAAAAAAAGTTATTTCTCTATTGATCACATTTGATTGAAGATAAAGAGATTATGAAAAGTGTTACCATAGTTTAAATGAGGGCAACCTTATTTAAGAAGTGAAAAGAACAAGGTAGTTGAAAGGAAAATGTAAAAGAAAAAGGAATAGATGAAAGGTGACTCAGTGTCTTTTCCTGAGAAGGACTGTCCCTTCCTAATCTATAGCAGTATTAGCAACATACATTTGTTAATAGCTATGCAGTCTTGGAATGCAGCAGGTAGTTATGGAACTAAGAGAAAGTTACCTAAGGTGGAGGGTTTAATCTTTGGCTTAGACCCTAAAGAAAGGAAGGTTACTGAGACCATCTGGAAAACGCAACTGGTTGCTGAATGCCCCTCATTCTCATTGCTATGTAAGCAAAAACTCAATTTTAATAGTCTATTCAGAAATATCTGTTCTGTTAGAGGCTAAACAAACCAACAAGGAAAAATGTATAGGAAAGAAATCCAATATATTGATATGCAGTGATGAAATGACAATAAAAATGGTCGATTTAAAAACATCTCCAACATCTCATAGAAAGTTTATAACATGCACTCAATCATTTATTGGTGACTTAAACAATTATCAAGTATACCACTTTTATATTTATGCCTAATATTTCAAAAGTGCTTCCTCTACTGTAACATTTAACTGAGGTTAAAATTGTTAGAATTTTGATTGGTGAGAATGAACTCACAGCACCAAGAATCAGATGAAGTTCAAAATGATTGACATAATAAGAGTAAAAGTAAGGAATGAAAGATATGTAGAGAAAAGTGGCCTAGTCTTTTGCTTTCCATGTTCCAAACAATTAGATTACATGAAAAACCCACTTGTTCATTTTGTTTACACATTATCTCTTCAAGTATACTTTTAATATTTACTGGGCCAGAATCTTTTTAAACAGCATTTCTCAAGGTTCTTTTTGTTTTTGTTTTTGTTGTTTTTTATTTATTTATTTTTAATACCTATATGTTGGGTCCAAATGAGAGAGAAAGAGACAGAGGGAGAGGTAGAGAGAAATCGGGAAAGACAGAAACAGAGACTAAAAGAGAATGTTATAGGCATCTACTAATAATGTTTAGGTTGGTAAGAGTAGTATTGTGTTGTTAAGAGCCCATGGATAAATCAGAAAACTTTGCATTTGAGGCCAGTTACCTAATCAGAAGCAAACCCATGCCTTCTTTATTTTCTCACACATGATATTGATGTCACAGGTTCTGGTTCCTTGCTGGATTCAATTCTATCTACCCTCTTGAAAACAGGATCCAGTGATGTCTGGGTAGTAGTTCTTTTTTTCTCACCATAGATGACACAGTAGCACAGGATTGCTTTATTTTCTAAAGAGAAGATTGGCAGAAAGACCAGAGAAAAATATTAAAATCTAACTCAAAAGTATAGGCATGTCTACAGGGGGGGGAAAAATATTACCAGACTTCCATAGATAATTAAATTTATTAACTACTAGATAGCACAACAAATTCCACAATTGTATCTCTCCTTTTCAAGGAACAACAAAAAAAGAAAACAAAATTCTGAAAGATTGATTTAATTACAAATGTCTGACACTTGGTCCTGCAGGCAATGTTTAAGGTTATACACAGACAAAACATTCAAACAAAGTTATTGGAAACTCAAGGAGAATTATGTTATTTTTGTGAAAAGTTTCCCTTAATCAAATGAAGATTCATACAAGGATATTCCATTTAAAAAGCAGAAGTAAATCAAAAGATAGATAAAAAATACATTTGGAGGAAAACTACTCCTAGAAAACAAAAACAAAATTACACATTACTTACAAATTAAAATGGACATACACAAGCTGAAAACAAGAAGTCCAAGAAAAAATATTAATAAAACACCACAAAATGAAGAGGTTTTTCCCTTAATTTTCAGGGGAAAATTACAGGAAAAATATAGAAATTAAAAATGCATAAAATAGGGCTTCTCTGGTGGTGCAGTGGTTGAGAGTCTGCCTGCCGTTGTAGGGGACACGGGTTTGTGCCCCATTTCGAGAAGATCCCACATGCCGCAGAGCAGCTAGGCCCGTGAGCCATGGCCGCTGAGCCTGCGCATCTGGAGCCTGTGCTCCGCAACGGGAGAGGCCACAACAGTGAGAGGCCCGCATACCGCAAAACAAAAAAAACCATAAAATAGAAGATATATAAAAATATATGTTAAACATACTTCTTTATTCTTAAAGAAGAAATGACATTGTGTAAGTCTTAGTAAGGTCAGGAAATATTTATAAATATAATTAGATTTCACCTTTCACCAACATACTTTTTTTGTTATAAAACAAATAAAAAAGTTTGCTAATGATTATTAGTTTTAAACAGTTTCACTGTTATATTTAATATTAACACTGATAATATTTACAGATTGCTATATATAAAGCTATAAGTATGTAAATAACATGTGCATTCAACTCAAGCTAAAAAGAAAAAAAAACTAATTTGGACTTAATACCTGTTTGTTCAATTAATGAATAAAAAAAGGGAAATACAACCTGACAAACAGTATTTTCTTGTGGTCCAACAGATTTTGTGAAATAAATAATCCAGTTGTTTTATAATCTGTGGCTGTACTCCCCATGAGGGCAGTTTAAAATTTATTTATAATTTCATGTGTTTTACTTGGCATCAAGTTTGTTTTGTCTAAGTTTATCATTACACTTTTAAAATTCTTGGCTCCTTCTAAAATGAGACAGCTTTAAAAATTGCCTGTCCAACATCACATCACCCATATCACTGTGATTCATTGACCTGTTTTGTTAATACTATCAAGAAAAAATATGTTTTATTATATATGGTGGTTCCAACGCATTAGGGGGTTTCACCTCTAAAGATATGTTGGATTTTGTGAGTAGTTAGCACTTTTTTTTTATTATTTGACAGTAACTACTCTCTCTGTCTAGATCCTTCATTTTGAACCATTCGGCCTGCTCCTTGTTCCTGCCAGATGCCCCAGATGTATAAAACATACATATCATTCACAAAAGTAACAAAAGAACTGTGCATATCTTATCACTCCCTGAATTCTTAAACCATTTCAAATAAATTCATCCAATTGTAACTTTTATAAAACAAATACCTTTTTTGTACTTCATATTTTCTTTCATCTTTTGAGTAGCAGTATGAATTCATGTATTTACACAGATTCAACTTATTCTAGTTAGCCATTATTACTCTTATTATTATGAATGTTAATAATAGTAATGGTTGTAATAGCTGACCTTTTAATTTGCCTTCTTGCCTCTTCCAGCATAAATGCTAACAACCTTGAAAGGATTCTGTTTCTTACACTGATAAATATAAGGATAGATATATAGCTATCCTTCAAGAGGTGGCAAAAATGCTGCTGGTGTTGGTTCATTCATTATCTTGGAAATCTATCTATTTATCTATCTATTTTCTATTCAAACTGACTTTTCAAAAATAAAACATTATATTGCTGAATTCTAATTTTATCACAGGATGTTTAATAAATCAGTGTTGACTTGGATTGTTTAAAAAAATGTGTAAAGAAAACTATAAAGCAATTCAGGAAGATAGACACAGGAAAGCTTAGCATACTGTCATCAAGTATAAAAGGAAGGAGTAAGTAATTAATTAAATGATGGCCTATTGAAAAGTCGGGTCATTGTCACTTAAACTCTCTGCATATAAGAGTGACTAGGAGGAAATTTGTTAAATTCCTGCCTAAATTCAGAAGAAATGCTTTTAAATAAAGTAAATAAGTATACCAAAACAAAGCTAACGTGTTAAGGCTGGGGAAAGAAGCAGAATAGAGTACAAGGTAATTTTAGGCTTTTACAATGGAACCAAAGGAAATGACAAAATACATACCAGAAATTCAGTGAAAAGCTCCCTCTAATATTACAAATGTAGGAATCCTGATTTGCCTAAGTACACCTTCATACTGTGCCTTCATCATGTAACCTTGCATAGGCCTCTCCTTTCGAGTCACTTTTATGGGTCAGCCCAAATTTTCAGTCACAAATATCAGTAAGTATTAAAAATTCACATATTTACATAAAACCATCATCATAAAATATAAGAGTAAAAATGAACAATAAGAAAAACTACCCCCAAAGGAAATAGAAATAATTAAGGAAATAGAAAAAGTTAAAAAGTTTAGAAAAAAGTCCAATTTACAGTCTCAGAGAGTTTGTAGAGAACATAGCATCCACATAAAGAATAGGATGCTGTAAATAAAGAAAAGTCTTCAATAATATAGCAATCCTGGAGCTCTGAAAAATTTCCTAAATAAAAAATGACATCTCCAGTAGAAGATTTCTATCTGTAAATTATCATTCTGCAAGATAATATTTCAGACAATCTCAGAATACATAGCAAAATTTTATTTGCTATTTGACCAAATAATTCTTCATTTAAGAAAGATTCTATAAAGAAGCTGTTGTAAGGGTGTACACTTATGTGAAAAATGGTGGAATTTGTAGTATTGTCCAAAATAATAAACATTCGAAAACAAATATCCCTCAACAGGGAACTGAATTAACACATTATACAATAAATCTAAAAAAGTGAGACACCAAATTTCTTTAGAAATAATGAAATTTTAGTACATATATATCAATACTAAGAGTCCATGTCCATTTTTACTGGAAAAAGGCAAAACACAAAATATTTTTTAAGCACTGCAAAACATTCCTGTAAAAGTTATTTTTTTAAACTAATATAGGTAGGAAAAGAGAAATATGAGCAAAAAAAAAAATCAAGTTTTTTTTTTTTTTAACCATTGGCAGTATCTCAAACCCTAAGGGAATTTTCATTTTTTCATTCTTGTTAGTTAAGTTTTACTGTATTTGCATAACAAATCACATTTTGATTGTAATTAAACATTTAAACTAAGGTTATTTTCAAAAATATTATGCAGACACATGAAATAAGCTAATTATAACATTAAGTAATCTCTCATTAAATCCTTTATTTAATAGCTTATAGTAAGGTGACATAAAGGTGTGAGAAAACTTAAATAAGAAATTTGTCAGATTTCAAAGTAACTTTTTTTGAGATTTATCATCTTTTTCTTGCTGCCCTTCTCCTACTTTCCAGTCTTTATATTTCAGGCTACAGAGTTTACTCCAACTATGAAGAGAGCCTTGTTCTGGCTTAACCTATATGCTTCACATCTGAATGTGAGGAGCAGAAAGAAGCCAGAGAGCAAGTGTGTCTAGACTTTGGAAAGCTGACAAGGATAAAGGCAGAAGTGGTGAAGGGATACTTGACTTTTCTTTGGATAAATTAAAACATTTCAGTCCTTGAATCATGGCAGGTTCTTTGAGGAAGGTTCTTACATTCTTAATTATTGTGAAACATGATTTCTTTGGGTAAAAACTAATTATGTTCTGGAAGTCTAAGTTTCTAAATTTTAAAAAAATTTTCCTAGAATAAAACAATCCTTATAATCAGCCTACTGAACAGTTTTTACATTCATAATTTGAACAAATGTGTATTACATAGAAAAGTAGAATACCATCTGTATATTCACTGAAGCCTCAATTAAATTGTTAGGGCTAGTCTTCCTATCTTTGATCTACAAATATTAAACTTACCTAATCTACCTTGATTTGAATAATTTTTCCCTCAAAGTTAATATTATTTCCATCGTTTCCAAATAAATGGGAAGTACCTATACTTTTCCATCTTACAGTGTGCAAACCACATGATGTAAGAGATGTCTCAGCAAATGAACAGTTTAGAACAGCTTTATTTATTGTAAGATTTTAAAAAGCATATACTACTTAAGATTGTGTATGTTATTGCCTTTATAGTAGTCTAGGAGAAAATTTAATACTACTTTTTAATTTGCATTAATAAACATTCTGTACACAATGATTCACTTTGTGTTTGTAAGATACTCCATAATGTGGTCTTTGTCCCTTATTTTTTTCTCTCAGTTTTAATCACACCCCCTCTTTTTGCTTGAGACACACATTTTCCAGTTTCTAGTGGAAAACATACTTTTCCACATATCCATGTAAATTACGTTTCATATCTCTCAACAGATTTAGCTCTGTTTCCATAAGCAAGCATGGCACTTTGTACATCATCGAGACTTTCATCAGACTATTATTTGCCTGTTTTATTCTTGCTTTTTCTTTATTATTTAAATTTTGTGGGGGCAATAAATGAGTCTGCTTGCTTACCACTATGTTCCCAACGAGAAAATTACATAAAGACTTACAAATACATGATACTCAAAATACCTTCAAATAACTAATTATTATACTAAAGACTCTAAATTACAAGACGGACAAAGAAATGTTTTAACATCTGTATGATGGCAGAGTTTTAGTTGTTTATATTTTAAAGAGACAATGTTGTTGTTTCCAATAACAATGCATTCAGAGCCAAAATTTATTCTCTCATTTAAAAAGTGGATACTGCATATAATACATCTTACAAAATTAAAATCACCAATGACCTTGAAAGAAAGTTAAGAATAATCAGGCCAGGGATTAAGTGAAGGCTTAAATTTAGGTATGCAATAGGAATACAACATACACGTTTTACATTTAGAATATTTGCTGAACTTGGTGAAACTGAGTATTTGAGACCTCATGGAGCATGGGAAAATATATGAATTCCAGAGGCTACTGAAAATTCCAGAGGCTACTAATAAGCTATCCTCTTCTGTAAAGTTGGGACATTAATAGATTATACCATCAATACAAGGGTGAATAGAAATAGAGCTATTATCATCAGTGGACTGTGAGGTAACTAATGATATATATGTTTTAGCACTGAACAAAGATGGAGAAATTCACTTTAAATGTATAGCCTGATTGATTGTATACTTCTCTGGCTGCTTGGTACATCTCTGGTAGGAATATAATTTAAAATGATCCTAGAATAGCAACTCCACAAAAGATATTAGAAGAAACAAAAACAAACTTTCCTCAAGAAATTGTCTTCACTTCATGTGCTAGACTTTCGATGTAAAAAATTCCAAGGAAAATTAGCAGTGTATGCAAAAAAAACAAAAAGTAAATATAAAATGAAACAAAGCTTCATGATCTAGAACCAGGAGAAACAATAGATGAGGAAAACAGACCTAAAATGATTTAAGGTGATGGAATTAGCAGATACAAATCAATTATCTTTAAAATGTTTTGGAAAATAAGAAACCTTATTGACCATATTCACAGGGAATGAAAAAAAGCAAATAATGACAAGCAAAATTTGAAAAATAAAACTAAAAATATGAAGAAAAACAAAAAATACATTAATTTATATGAATAATTCTACTGATTCATTAGAAAATTATATACAATGATGACAATTTAGGAGGAAACTAGATACAAAGAAATCACATGGAATGCAGCCAGAGGGAAAAAAAAGAGATGAAAATTTAAAAATTGATTAATATATATGCAGTATGGAAGGAGAAGTTATAAGTTTTAACTAAAGTCTCAGAGAGGAGAAAGAGAGAGAGAGGAGGGAACAAACTTAATGAATATATTATATCTGGGAAATTCATGAAATGCACAAACCCACAGATTCTTGAAGCTCAACCAATTCAGAAGAGGAGAAATATAAAGATATCCACAGTAAGTATCTCATGATTGCATATCTAAAAAGACTATACTGATGTTGCTGGTCTGGAGACGACACTTTCAGAACTACTGCCATAGACCAACTATAGCACATAAAAGATAAGCTACAAATAGATGGAGAGATATACCATGTTCTTGGATTGGAAGAATCAACATTGTGAAAATGACTCTACTACCCAAAGCAATCTATAGATTCAATGCAATCCCTATCAAACTACCACTGGCATTTTTCACAGAACTAGAACAAAAAATTTTGCAATTTGTATGGAAACACAAAAGACCCCGAATAGCCAAAGCAGTCTTGAGAACGAAAGAAGGAACTGGAGGAATCAGGCTCCCAGACTTCAGACTATACTACAAAGCTACAGTTATCAAGACGGTATGGTACTGGCACAAAAACAGAAAGATCAATGGAACAGGATAGAAAGCCCAGAGATAAACCCACGCACATATGGTCACCTTATCTTTGACAAAGGAGGCAGAAATGTACAGTGGAGAAAGGACAGCCTATTCAATAAGTGGTGCTGGGAAAACTGGACAGCTACATGTAAAAGTATGAGATTAGATCACTCCCTAACACCATACACAAAAATAAGCTCAAAATGGATTAAAGACCTAAATGTAAGGCCAGAAACTATCAAACTCTTAGAGGAAAACATAGGCAGAACACTCTATGACATAAATCACAGCAAGGTCCTTTTTGACCCACCTCCTAGAGAAATGGAAATAAAAACAAAAGTAAACAAATGGGACCTAATGAAACTTAAAAGCTTTTGCGCAGCAAAGGAAACCATAAAGAAGACCAAAAGACAACCCTCAGAATGGGAGAAAATATTTGCAAATGAAGCAACTGACAAAGGATTAATCTCCAAAATTTATAAGCAGCTCATGCAGCTTAATAACAAAAGAACAAACAACCCAATCCAAAAATGGGCAGAAGACCTAAATAGACATTTCTCCAAAGAAGATATACAGAGTGCCAACAAACACATGAAAGAATGCTCAACATCACTAATCATTAGAGAAATGCAAATCAAAACTACAATGAGATATCATCTCACACCAGTCAGAATGGCCATCATCAAAAAATCTAGAAACAATAAATGCTGGAGAGGGTGTGGAGAAAAGGGAACCCTCTTACACTGTTGGTGGGAATGTAAATTGATACAGCCACTGTGGAGAACAGTATGGAGGTTCCTTAAAAAGCTACAAATAGAACTACCATATGACCCAGCAATCCCACTACTGGGCATATACCCTGAGAAAACCATAATTCAAAAAGAGTCATGTACCAAAATGTTCATTGCAGCTCTATTTACAATAGCCCAGAGATGGAAACAACCTAAGTGTCCATCATCGGATGAATGGATAAAGAAGATGTGGCACATATATACAATGGAATATTACTCAGCCATAAAAAGAGACGAAATTGAGCTATTTGTAATGAGGTGGATGGACCTAGAGTCTGTCATACAGAGTGAAGTAAGTCAGAAAGAGAGAGACAAATACCGTATGCTAACACATATATATGGAATTTAAAAAAAAAAAAATGTCATGAAAAACCTAGGGGTGAAACAGGAATAAAGACACAGACTTACTAGAGAATGGACTTGAGGCTGTGGGGAGGGGGAAGGGTAAACTGTGACAAAGCGATAAAGAGGCATGGACATATATACACTACCAAACGTAGGGCAGTTAGCTAGTGGGAAGCAGCCGCATAGCACAGGGAGATCAGCTCAGTGCTTTGTGACCGCCTGGAGGGGTGGGATAGGGAGGGTGGGAGGGAGGGAGACGCAAGCGGGAAGAGATATGGGAATATATGTGTATATATAACTGATTCATTTTGTTGTGAAGCTGAAACTAACATACCATTGTAAAGCAATTATACTCCAATAAAGATGTTAAAAAAAAAAAAAAAAGATAAGCTTTAGAGAAGATCTAAAAGACTCCTTGAGGAAAGAATTTTTGTTATAATAAAGTAACTAACAACTAGACCAAATGCTGATTTTCCCACTAGTAATAATGGAAGCCTGAACATAGCTAAATTATTTTTTGAACATGCCAAATATAAATGTATCAATCTATAATTTTATGCACAGAGAAAATGATATTTTTGTGAATGAGGGGTAAAGTAATTTAATTTTTAGACATCAAAAAATAAGAGTAAACATTCATTAAAGGAAAATCTAGATATATATTTCATGAAAAGGAAAATGATTTCAGAAAAAAAATTATAAAGAACAAGTGGAAAGGAAAAACAAAAAAGAATGGTAAATATATGGTTAAAACTAAATGAGTGTTGCCTATATACAAAGCTAATAATAATTTATTGAGGAACTTAAAATTCTTCAATAAATAAATGTGACAGTGTATGTTAGAAATTTGATGAACTCAAATCAGTCCTTTCATTTTTCATGAGGAAGATGGAGATAATTATTAACTTTGTAGTGTAATAAATTAATTATACTCACTGTAATTACTGAGCTCTTTACTAATTAAACTGAAATAGAGAACAAAAATTTCAAAAGAGTAGGAATAATTGAATGATTCAAAAATATCTATTGAAGTAAGTGTAAGAAAGAGAAAACTATATAAAAAACAGGAAGAAAAGTAGATAATATAAAATAAAATAAATTAAACAAATGTATGTATTAGTCATTATAGTAGCTGTAATTGGATATATTAAATACTCCAGTAGTGGACAAATTTAATAGACTGTATTAAAACTGAAACTCTTCACAAGTAATGAACAAAACCCCGCAAAATTTGAATTCAACCCACAAAATTTGAATTCAAAGAAATGGACAAATTGCACCAAGAAAGCCATAACCAAAAAAAAGACTGGTTTAACTATATTAATTTAAAACAAACACCTAGAAAAATATAAGATATTGTTAGAGAAAAGAAAATAATAAAATAAAATATTCAATTTGCAAAAATGATAATCCTTTTAGAATATATAAAATAATTTCAAAATATATAAAGCAAGTCTTGACAGAATTACTGGAAGAAAAACAAAAATCTGTCTTCAGAGTGGGAGATATTAACACAGCTCTCTGTCAATAACTGACATAAAAAGGACACAAAATGTGTCAGTAGGAATAAGGATGATTTGAATAATAGGAATAAAGGAATAACACATTTTTAATTGGCTATACAGAGAACATTGCACTCTCCAACAGTTTTCAGTTATGCATAAAACATTTACCAAAATTTACCAATTATCTGAACATAAATTTTGAGCAAACGAATGTCAAAGAATTTAAATAAAAATAACATATTTTGACAAGAATAAAAGTTTGCTAGAAATTAATTGCAGAATATTAACTAGAAATCCCATGTTTGAAAATTAGTGCATCAAAGAAGACATCATAATGTAATTAGAAAATATTTTGAATTTAACAGTAGCAAGACTATCACAAATCAAAACCTGTGAGGTGCAGCAAAGAGCATATTTAGAGGAAAAGTTAGTCTTTTGTGCAGAGATGAGGAGGCTGGCTTTTAAAAGAACATGTTTTGCAGCGGTCTCCAGCCATTTCCTTGCCTGCTTCAGCACTGCTGTTCAACTGTGATCATCAGATAGATAATAGTTTCCTGAAGTGTCCTGAGCTAGGCAGTGACAAAGACTGCCTTAAATTTCCCCTCAGTTTATCTAAGCTTTCTCAAGACTTCTTGACTACAGATCCTGACCTCCCATTCCTTAAAGCATTTACTTCAGAAAACTTGTAATTGTAAACTCTTTCTCTGCCCTTTTGAGATGTTAATCTTCTACACCACTGGAATGTTTTTCTCAAGACCAGTGGGATCATCTCTGTGAAATGGAATCAACATGAATGATAACACTCCATCTCCCATTTGCCATGGGAGGGTAGGAACCTAACTCTGAAAAGGGACAATTAGCAAACACAGATGACCCAATCTGTTTTGCAGAAAGCCTACATTTAGTTTCAAGGTTTGTTGGATTCGCTGGCAAAATAACCACTTGTCTCACACAACTGAACAGATTTAA
Source organism: Orcinus orca (assembly GCF_937001465.1). Taxonomy (NCBI): domain Eukaryota; kingdom Metazoa; phylum Chordata; class Mammalia; order Artiodactyla; family Delphinidae; genus Orcinus; species Orcinus orca. The sequence goes on from NC_064576.1 coordinate 35,270,769, forward strand.
TTAATTTTTAATAGAAGATTATTTAACTTAATTTCAATATACAGTCATTAGAAGGGGATGAATAAAAGTATTAGAGGTACATGACAGAGTATACATCATCAGATTGGGCCAACACCTACATCCAGATTCAAACAGCAGCTGGAAAGTCCCAAGTAACAGCAATCTGGAGTCCCAATTGGGAAGGGTCCTGGGCCATGCGTTCACCTCACAGGTGAGACTTCAAATTGCAGTTCTGGGGGCTTCTGTTTATAATCCCAATCCACAATCTGCTATCATCAGTTTATGAGCAAAAATGCAGCTCTGGTTTAACTGTAACAGTGCTGTTGGTTTCACCGTGTGAGTCAAAAGATTTTCTAGACCACGGGGGACTGGCCAGATCCCCAGGGCTCAAGAAATTTCAAGACTCATTCCTTTTCTTATCTTAAGTGTTGCTTGACTTGTTGGTAACAATTGTTAGGTGTGCAGGCAGGCACACAGTCTAGACAGGGCCACAAGTCGGTCAGGGGCCTACTTCTGCCTCTGAAGCCCGAACAAGACACTTTACTAGTTTTCTCAACACCATCTCATTGGCCAACCACTCTCCTAATGTCCTCTAGCACTTTGCCATTGGCTTATCCCAGCATTTAAAAATCCTCCACCCTTTTGTTTTAGTGGAGTGGATTGAATATCTTGCCCCTATTGCAAAAGTCTTGAATGAGGTCTTCTTTGTCTGTTTAACTTGCATTGGCTGGTCAGTGGCTGCCCACATGCATTTAAAACTTTTGAGAGAATGTAGCATGTTATGGAGACAGTTATAATTATTAACAAGCAAACAATGCCAATGGTTTGGATAGCACTCCTGAGCCAGGTTCTCCATGACCCAAGCCAGCTAGAATCAAATAAGTCAAAGAAATAATCCCCAATAGAGGGGTATTTCTTTAAGCCTGTTGGCCTGTTTATGTATTTCATGTAACTTTCCCTTTACTTCCTCAGAAGTGTTTATCCAGTGAGCTTGTTTCAGAGAAACGGAGACATTGGAAATCAGGGAGTTCTTAGTGGGCAGAACTACAGGATCACCAGCATCACAGCAAATCCAGTTACTTGGAGGCTGGATTACTCTCTTTTGAAATGGCCTGAGATACTGAACAATGCCATCTTTCCAGACCAGGTCAAGGCAAAAAGTGGACAAAATAATTATAAAAGACCTTCATGGTATAAGAATTAGGCAAAGGATGTTAAGAGAGGAAAGGAAGAATGAAAAAATGTTCTTGATCTGATGTTTTGGAATGAAGCAATCTACCTCAATGTAGCTATTTCTCTTTCTACTCCATTTGATTTTGAGGTCTTTGGCATTTATACAGGACCAGAGGGGGTCTGAGAACTTATAATTTGGCAGCAGTGTCAGTGGTCAAGTGTACTTGGTAAGGTTCTTTCCATGAAACTTACTTTTGCAAAAACCTCAGAGTAAAATAATAACTGTCTGAAAAATATAACACTTAAAAATCCCCATGGTTAGAGAATTGGTTAGTGTTCATTATAATGGCATTGGCAAGAAAATTGATTATCTCTGTGACAAGATTTTAAGATGATAATGGTAATTATGACTGATAATATTATATCAGGACATACCAGATTTTTAGGAATTTTATACAGTTTCTGGAACACTTGTATTAATAATAAATACTCATACAAATGTGCATCACTTCTTATTTGACAATACTTCCTATGCAATTTAACATATCAAATAAGCCTAATTAGTTAAACATTTCTCTTTTTATAAATAGAGAGAACAAATCTTTTGAGATGTTCCAGGGGCTCTCTGGAAAATACTGAAATTAATTTGAGGTGAAAAAGACTTCATTTAGAATTTGATATTGGGGGAGTTTTAAAAAAAATACCCATTTAACCAATGTGACAAGGACTTTGAAGGTAAATACAGAAGGTTACATAGCTATAAAAACCTAAGCTCTTTTAATATTGAGAAGAGTGGGTTTTCTTAAGTAATCAAAGACCTGATAAGATGAAATTAAATACAGTAAATTGTTTTGGGAAAACACAAAATCTTTACTTTCTGGGCAGATTATTTAAAAGATTAAAAACAAATTTTGTTTGTACTTTCTTATTAAAAGTAGGTCAATAATGTAAGAAAACTTTGTTCTTTTAACAGACAGGAAACCAAATTCTAATTTTGTACTGGTGTATCATTAATATTAAAACTCATTTTTAAAAAACTAAATAAATTCATTCCAATCTTAGGCAGATTGACACATATACAGTTCTTTTTCCAAGATTCCTTTTCACAAAACTTCTACAACTTTTTTACATCCATTCAGATTTTGTCCTAAGTTCCCTCCCCCACCCCCACCTCCCTTTTCTCATTCTGGAACAACCAGCTATTTTACTTCAGGACAAAATTACTCTCTTTTTTCCTTGACCACAACCACATCTGCCTACCTTTTCTTACCAAAAACACATCCTACTTTCCTTGTATAGAGATGTTTCCTTTATTAGGTCTACTAGGTTTAATTGCATATGTTAATTATAATTCTTAACCCTTAGAATACTTAATTCCTAGTGGCAACTAAGAAGTAAGCAACTGTGGGCTCTCAGTTACACTAGCATTCTGTGATTGACACATTTTTAAACATATCTAATATATTCTAGAAATATATTCCTCCTCATACTAAATTTTTCAATGTGGCACAAGACGTGTTTACTAATAAACACAAATATCTTTAGTTTCTCTGTAAAAGGAAGCCAAAAGTGGATAAACATATATTCAGTAATTAATGTTTCAGTGTTTGTCTTATTTGGAAATGATCTAGATATCTGATGAATATCCACCATTTAACTTATTGCAGTATAACTTTGTTTCAAATTATCAAAATGATTTTGGAAACCATTTTTAAGTAGACCTTTTATAAAGCATAGTTACTGGTGAAAACTACTTATAAACTTTTGTCTTATATCTGTTTATTTGTTCTTAACACATGCTTAAATAACATGAGCTTATTTGACTTTTAGTAAACCTAAGTAAATTAAAAGTTGAATGTCTACATTATATTCAATAATTGTAGATCTCAAAACATGGCTTTTTAAATTAAATCAATAAACAAGCTTTATTCATTGAAAATTATCATAGATCACATGAACTTGAAAAACATTTGGGTTAGTTTCTCTATTTCTCAGAGTATACTTGATTTTTATAATGTTTCTTTATAAACCAATTAAATAGAGCTCTTTACAAAGTAATTTTGGCAATACCATCTGGAGGTACAAAAATATTACACGTTTATAACACATATATATATATATATATAAGCATATAGAGAGAGGCAAACAGAGATCTTGTTTAAAATGAAATGCTTTCATTTTAAAATTTTAGCTATGAGACAATAATACAAAATACACAATAATACAAAACTCACTAGTTTGTAAAGGAATAGCTGTTTACACATGTGTTTTCTTTTCAGATGGCTTAAACTTTTCACTGGTATGGCAAAGACTTTTAAGCTTTTTTCATAGGTTTAGTTTTCAAATATGCCGTCTTCTTTTTTTTTTTTCCTTCCCATCTGGTAATAACTACCTCTGTGCTTGCTAGAGAACTATGTGTTCCTCAACTATGTGTTATTTGCTTCAAATTGCTGCTCCAGGGGCTCTATTCAGAGGACTCCCATTTACAAATAAAGCCATTTTGAATACATGTAGAGAATAGGAGTGCCTGGAAGCTTACAACTGCCTTGGGTATTGTACTCCAATGAGTACAATGAAGGAGGGTGAAAATTCAGCTAATTTGCCTTCAGGACAAAATATAAGGTCTAATTTACACTCTAGAACTTCCCTCTGGGATAAGGGCACACCTAGCTAGGAATTATACCTTGCTTTGTTTCTTTATCTTTCTCAACCTGCTTTTACCACTTCCTACTGGTTTCCTCTGGGAGCTTTTTGGAAAATTGAATTAAGGTACCCAGTTTCTCGTCTCTAAAATTGAAATGTAGTGGCTAAGTCAAAGGCTGTTGTGAGGGTTAAGTAAGTGACTGCATGTAAAACACTGATAACAATAACAAGCACATATCATATGGCAAATATGTATTAGTATATTAAATATAAAATAGTGAAACGAATGTGCCAATCAACAAAACAAATAACTTGTGAATGTTTACTCATAGTAAACACATTCTATGCATTAAAAAACAAGAAATCAATTTTCCCACGGGAATGGAATGTTAGAAAGACAAGTCTGACAACTGTGTTGAAAATGAAATTGAGGGTAGAGATGGTAAATAGTTTTGCAACTCACATTCCAACTCTGGTCAATTGGTAGTGGCTTGAGAAAGATTTTGAGGTCTTGTCCAAGCTTAGTAGGAAAGAACACCATGATTGGTAATCAATGCCTTCCATTTATTTCTCATGTCTTAACCCTTTCTTAACTGAATCTATCCTCTACAGTGCATATCTGCTTTAGATATCAGATGTAGATCAACTGATATCAACATAAAAATGTGGATGGAAAACTTGTCTTCTCTGAATGTTCCTAACCTTGAAAATACAATAATATTTTTACTTGTCTTAGAAAGAAGTATATGGGTTAGCACAGACATTAGCATGTAGATATATTAAAATTATTAATTTAATTATTTCAACCAATTTTTAAACACTATTTGGAAACAAAGCTCTGATATCTATACCTTGTAGTATCAGAATAAAAAAAACCACATAAATAAGAAGGACACTTTGATACTAGTTAAAATTATGAGAAAATATTGTGTTTATAAATAAACCAATTTTGCCAAAACTCTCACCTTCTTCCACTTCAATTACACTAAATACCTCTCCTGTTACTTGTTTTGAATATTGCCCTACTGATTTAGATTTAATTGATTAAGTGTTATAAAAGATTCCAAAGACAACTTTAAATAATAAATAGTCCCTGGTAGTGCAAAGAATAAAACATTTGGAGCCACACAAGCCTACTTTATAATCCTGACTGTGTCGGATTATAGACCAACAGTCAGATCTGAGGCAAGTTTTCCTTGGTGTGTCTCTTCTCTAAACATATGGTATTAATTTAATAAAGTTTTTATGAGGCTCAAACAGAATAATGTGTATGCATATAAAATGCAGTTGATAAAATAGTTTAATGACATCTGACAAGCTTTGAAAGTATAGCTCCTAGGTCACATAACGTTAATTGTTTTAAAAAACTTGAATTAACTTCAGAATAAATCACATACTAAGAAATGTTTAAAAATAACAAAAAATCATACAATACCCATTTATTTTTAGTCCATTGTATACTGAAATGTTAGATATTGGGATTACTTTTAAAAATTCATGGTTCACTAATAAGCTAATAGTACAAAAAGAGTTGTATGTGTGCCTTATTTTCCATTAGGCAAAGAATAAGTTGAGTCAGGTTTCCTAAGGATTTCTCAAGAGAAAATCATATAGTAAATATTAAATATAAGTTTAACTGTATATCGGTTTTTACAAAACCACTCTGAATTGCTTTTATAGTACATGGCTATCAATGTATGAATTCTGAGTTGAAACCTGACTTCAAATACTATTGCCTTCCTGAAAATGTCCACACAGGAGATCAGATGTGAGAGTAAATAGATCTTGTCACTTTTTAATGACTAATAATCACCCTTCCAAATGACACCTTCATTGATGGTACCATTTTAAATGCAATTTTTTGATTCTATAAAATAAGATAATGTTGGAAATAGAACTAATGATTTTACTTAAGATAATGATTTTCATTGTGCTTCATGGACCTTAAGCAGACTCTGAACTAAAGTGTAGTTGATCTGACATATATTTAGTTCCTTTCTACTCCAGCACGTGTTGCATTAACATGACCTTAGGGTCTGGTGTTTTAAAACCTGGAAAATAGAGCAAAACCTGTCAAAAAAAATGACCCCTAGAGCCATCAAAGATTTGCAAAAATATCATTCTAAAAATTAGCGTCCTTAGTCCAGCAATAAATATATAGTAATTTTGATAGAAACAAGAAAAATATGAAACCATTCTTCTAATACTTACACATATATTGTAGAAAATTCAATTTTTCAGAAGTTTCTTTTAATTTTCAAGAATATCACATTTAATGGATCACCATTTAATATGCTTAGTGCATCACTGTTTAATTATGCAAAGACAAAAATACTAGATAAATGAGCCATTTTGTTCATCCTTACTATATTTAGAATTAAAATCTGTCTGTTTTGTGATCTCCAGAAATTTTATGTCACACATTATCATCTTCTTTTTATTTAGTAGAGGCATGGGGAAAGAAAATGTACTATGCAGTCACGGTTGAGTTTCTTTATGTTTCACTTCAGTTTTCTGTGCGTTACTAGTAGCTTTTATTTCACAGTTGTTTCTTGTTTAAGTCTCACACAAGATGAAAACAGCATGGGGCAAATCATTTTTGGCTTAATTTGAAATGCTGTTTTCAGGGTATTTTAACAGCAGCAATTCTCATATGAGCAAGTAAAGATCATAAATGCTATCTGTAGCTTGCCAGATAAACCACAGAAAGAAAAACAAACATGCAACAGAAGTTGTAAAGTGATAAAGGAATTTAGTATTGTCTAGGCCATGCCTTTAGAGTTAGACCATGGGCAATATATATACACATATATATATGTAATTTGGCATACTCTTAAGAGAACAAGGTAAAAAATAAGAAAAATAAAAATGCTTACAATTTAAACTCTACAACTGAAATTCAATCTAAATTTATTCTATCCAAGTGAAATATATGCTAGGTATCAAAAAACTTAACAATCATGAACTCATTGCTTTGTGTTTATGTGTGTGCGTGTGTGTGTGTGTGTATGTGTTGGGAAGGGGTATTAAAAACAAAAACAAAAAAACAATAAAAGACTTCTTACCAAAAAAGTGCATTGAAATTACTTCAACAGAAACGGATTGATGTAAACTTGGGAGCAGGAACTATGTCTTGCAGATCCTTGGATGTTCTACCTCAAGCAAATGACCCTCTACCTGTTGGTTAAAAGAAAAAAATTAACAGATGGGATGGCCAATCCACTCACATTTAAACACAGTCTATCATTAAGATTATTCCCATCTAATATTGTTTTATATCTTAGAAAACATTTATGTTGGGCAGAACTCATTTTTTTTTTCTAGTATCATTTGAAATAATAATAAACCTCTCAGTGGTCATGTTTCAAATGCAAATCTTCATTAATTCATTCATTTCATCAGTGTTTGTAAATTTGGGGGAACTCTTACATTCTGGTCATAATCTTTAGACCTGTCTACATTTATCAATATATGATTTAGAGTATGCATATCACAAAGAGAAGTGTTTTTGTCTCCTAATCATCTCAAATTAACATTGTAATGAACTCTTTGCATGGAGAACCATATCATCCGGTTATATAGTGAAGTTACTTTCTTCTTAGACTTATATTATATTCTTGTATAACTTAAGCTTAAGATTACACCTGCTTTTTTAAAACTGACATTGAATTATACTGATGATCACATTGTTTGTTTTAAATAAAACCCAAACTTTTTTCACATGTAGAAATCAGGTCAGATTTTCTTTCCTGCATATATGTAGTTGATGTTTCTGAAATTGATTGTAAAAATGTGTACTTAAGTCAAACGAAAATTAAAATTTTGGTTAGAAATGTGATGACCCAAGACAAATACATGTACTTAAAATATATTTATTTATAAATATGAGGGATACTATTTCATACTTTATGTATTTTAATTTTAATTATTCTGCTGAGACTGAGGTAAATGAATTTGGGAAACATGCAATACTTTCAGAGATATTGTCTGAGAGTCATAGCCACATAAAAGTGATGGGCAAAAAACGTCTGCAGTACGACAGCTTCTATTAATTATTACTAAATTTTCTTCTTTTGTTTTGTTGTTGCGTTCATAAACAAGTCTCTTACCTATCACCTTCCCTAACTCACACTAGTTACTCCTACATGTACTGTACATATCCCCCAAGCAAAAGTAGGACTGAATTTTACCCATGTCAGTTTGGTAACTAAGTGAGCAAATATAAGTTCACATGAGTTTGATTTGATATCAATGAATTTACAATCATAATGATATAGTGGATATTTGCAGTCAAAACCAGCTATTTCTAATAATTAAATAAAGTATACATACCCCAATAAAAGTAAGTTTCAAAATCATTAACCTTTCAGAGGGAGATGTGGAAGAAGAAATAGACTGTTCAATTAACCATGTGAAAAAAATCTAGTCCAGAAAGTTTGGTTGTGTTTGGGGGGCATAAGGTAAATATGCTTAAAATGGACAGTTTTGTATGCGATGTATTTTATTTTCTCCTTATGAAAATTGTCCATAGCTTATATTTATTTTTTTAATTAATTTTTTATTGAAGTATAGTTGATTTACAATATTGTGCCATAGCTTATATTTCTAAAGATATTGATAGATTTACTTGTTGAAACTTATTGTGAAGAGATGCTTTCTGAAAGAAGAATTTGTATCCTGTACTCTCCTACTTTTTGCAGGACCAGCAATGTGTTTTACCTTAAGTTAGATCTAATCAGCATTGCTATTCTGCCTCCAATGATTTCTCATTTGAACTTATTTTTTTCTCACCAAGATTCACAGACACTATTTTTTGTTTTTCCACATCTCATATAACTTTTCTAGTATTTATCTTTCTATTTTTATTGAGTTCTCAGCTTAGTTTGCCAACCCCCTTAAATCTATTAATATGTTTCTATATTATTTCTTTAATAACTATGTTTCTGAGAACAATGTTTGTTTCTGAAATCTATCTTATCCATTAATAGATGTCTTGTTGTGCTTAAATACATATTAAAAAGCAGATACATATGTCTAGGAGAATAAAAGAAGACTGTTTAGGGTGGTATTCCAAATTCAAATTCTAAGTTTACTTCTTTTATTTATTACAAATAAAAACAATAAACTGTCTAAAAGATAATTAAATGATATAACCAAATACAAATGTAAATTAAAGCTTAGTTTATATACCATATCTTATCTATAAGATTGGCAAGCATTCAAAAGTTTGCAAACATATTTTGTTGTCAAGGTTAAAAGGAAGAAAGAACTCATACATTTTTTTGTTGGGAAAGCAAAACTGTACAACCATATGAGAAGGAATTCGGCAAATTACATATGCATTTCCCTTTTTACACTGATATCTCATTTCTAGAAATCTGTCCTAAAATACACTGGCAAAAATCCAAAATACATATGCACAAGTATATCTGTTGCAGTAGTGTTTGCAATTTTAAAGAGTACATCCTGGATACAACTTATTATTCATCAATAGATTGAATAAATTATATAGCCCCACCCTGCAATGGAGACTTGGTAACTGCTAAGAGTAATAATGTATATGTGTATATACTTTTATGATGTAATATTTGGGATTTATTATTTAAAAAATAAGAAGTAGAGAAAAGTGTGTACAGTATGTGGGCAAGGTATTCATTTACTGTCTCTCAGCTCCTAATCTACACTTCTTTGTCCTGTTTTGTGATACTGAAGCAATATACTCTAAAAACTTCTTTACAGCTAGCGAAAATGTTCAGCTTTGTCAGGAGAAAGGACTAGAGTGACATTATAAGGAGACAGAGGTAACACATCACTTCCTTTCCCAGTTCTGGTCCTGCTTCCATTTTTCCTTTTACCTTTGATGGTCACATTGTAAGAGAAAACACAAATTAACAATAAGAGGCTTAATTCTCCCTGTTGAAAATTAGGGTGGAGATGACCCCCAACCTGCCTTTTCTTAGAGCATTTACTTTAGAAAACTTGTAAGTATTTTCTTTGCTTCTTTGAAATGTATGTGTTTTATCTTTTAAAACAGTAAATAAGTAAGCCAGGAGCCTGGGAACCTAGTCAAGGCCTGGGAGCCATCTCTTTGAACTGTAATCATCAAGCAAAATATCAGCTCTATAACCCAGTCTCCTGGGAGTATGGGAGCGTCAGCTGCCTCCTGGCTCCAAATTGTTAGCCTAACCTTCCTCCCATTATAAAATACAAGAAATTATTTTTTTTCTTTTAAAAGCATTTAGCAAAACAAGGGGCTACTCCAATCACCAAGTGATTTAGGATGAACTATATGTAACAAATGGTGCTATTGAGTCTTCTCACTCAAGGATTAGCTATTGTTTATTTTGAAAAAAATATATACAATGTTCACTTGGCTACATACAAGGGTAAGATTTCTTGCTGTCTTTGCAATCTCTTTAGGGATTGCCTGTAATGCACATCACATTCTGGTTTAATGCTTTTTCAATAATAAAACTTTTTATTTCTCTTCTACTTTCATGGAGAGTTTTTCAGGGGTGGCAGGAGATTTGTTTTCAATTATTTATTTCTCCAACAGTGGTAGCGGATCTCACAGACTCCCAACCCAGAGGATGCTTTTATACAAGCTTATACACTCAAGCTCTCAGACCATTGTCTCCCTGCCTCTAAAAGCCTCTGTAGAGGTCATCTGTGTCTACAACGTCAGTCCACACCCTCCTGGTCAGTGGTCTATTTCTATGAACAAGTTGCTACCACCACTCAGACAAAAACTTCCCTACTTAACAAGGGCTGCCATAGACCCTCTCTGGCTGTGCGCCCTGAGTTACCTGTTTCCCTACCAAGCAGCCACTCCCACAGTGGCTCTGGCTGTACCATTCACCAACCCTTCCCAACTCAGTGGTCACTTCTATAAATCTGGTGTGTCCTGCCCCATACCTCGTGGCAACCCTGGGTGACTTCTACACCATCGCTCCATCCTATGCTTTCAAGCAACTTGCTTTGACACCAGTAGGGTTTTTTGTTTTTGTGTTTGTCAGATCCTCTTCAAAGAGATTTTGAATCTTAGTCCTTGGATAACGGTCTTCTTTCTTTATAACCCTCCCTTATTCTACAGAGAGTAGCTTCATGTTTGCCAGAATAGCTGGATCTGGGAATCAAGGGGTAGAAATGTGTGTGGCTCCTCTACTATTCCAAATATCACACTCACAAAGGTTTTGCTTCCTATACCAACTGTTTTTATCTCTGATAGTTTGGAGGTCTTAGTTCTCACTTGGGTAATGATCTCACTAATGTATACAACAATGGTTCTGTTGAATTGGAAGATGAGATCAACGCCTAGCCATTTTGGAATCCATAAGCCACTAAATCAACATGTCAAAAAAGGGCTTACTCTATTGGGTAGAATAATTGATTCTGCTTACTCAGAGAAATAGGATTGTGCTATACAATGAAGACAAGAAAAAATGTGTCTTCAGGCCAGGAGATTCTTTGAGGACATCTTTAGTACATCTATTCTTAAATCGTTAAGATTAATGGGAACCTACATCATCCAAAAAAGGCAGTAATTTTGAAAACCAGACCATTCAAAAGTGAAGATGTATGTAACTCTACAAGATAAGGAATTCAAACTATTTGAAGATTTTACTAAGATTGAGGAAATGTGGAGTGGGTGGTAGGAGAAAGATGTCATGGCCATCAACTATGGCCTCACAGTGATGACCTTAGTAGCTTTGCATATTTATTCTTTGCTTGTTAGCCGTATCTGTGTACATATATCCAATTTTATTCCTCTCTGTTTTTCTTCCCAATTTTATTTTATTTACAATGTGTTAGAAGTTAACTTCACTGTTTAGTCTTTTTAATTATTCTTAAATTTCTGTCAAAGTACTACTGGATATTTAGTTATCTTTGTTCAGTTATACTTTGATAGAAGTTGAGTAATTAACTGGAGATGGATAAAATTACTACTGAGACTCTTTGCCTCCCTTTTTTGAGGAGAAGGTGAAACTATTCTTGAAAGAAGGTGAAACTATTCTTGAAAGAAGGTGAAACTATTCTTGAATAGCTGCATCTTGCTAGGTTCAAAGAATGGTATATATAAAAGGTGAGTAGCAAAAGGGTGGACCATGACAGTTATTGATTTAATTTCTATTTGCTTCAAATTCATCATATTGCCAAGCTTTGTGATATTGACACTCAACCCATAAACAATTTTTCTTTGCCAGGCTTTGTTAATAGAGTGTTGGAATGAATGCCACTGTAAGTCAAAAGCCTTTTATACCAGTAAGGAACCACTCTTTTCTGCACCTCTGACCTCTTCCTCTCTCTCTACCCTGATCTAACCTACTTTAAGAAGAATGGTGATTAGTGGTAGTTCAAAGACATATTGTCCAAAATGAAGACTCAAGACCATAAACACTTGTCTGTGTATTCTGAGTAACTTTGGGAAGCAAGGGAAATAAAACTTTTATGTCTCTGTTAGATGAGGGCACCAAAGTTACAATTTCTGTCTTATAACAAGGGGGAGAGTTTACCAAATCCAATGCATGGGGTTTGGACAAATTTCATAGTGGGAAAAGAACATGAACATGCCCTTGTTGTGAGATCCTTTAGGTCAAACCAATAAACTATTGTTGCTTCTACATCTGAGTGCATAATAGAAATTGAGTTACATGCTTGATCTTCACTGTACCATGATTACCGGAGTATACTGTCTTGATAATAAAGAGCTTCATGTAGAGAAGTGTTAGGCAGACAAACTCCCTTGGAATTTCTCTCCAAGTGGGTTGATCAGGATTTAGCATAATTGACTCTATATCTGCTATCCTAAGATCTGCATAGATGATGTCCTGTTAGTTGGCAAGTCCAAAGCTTCAGTTGCATCAGCGCTGATTGCATTGTTAATCAAACCTCTACCAGCAGAAGTAAGTGACAATCCCTGACAAAATACAGAGGGCTGCTCACGAAAAAAACTTTTTTGGAACTATGTGAGCATATTCATAATGTCCAATTCTTTGAGCAGTCAAGTCAAAACTGTCATAGTCTAAGCACTATTTTCCTTAACTTTGGAAGCTATCAAAAACAAAAAAGGGATGGTCCCAGATCCTGCACCTTCCACATAAAGTGCCTGTCAACACCTTAGGATGTCTTTTTCACTCCTATCCTCTTGACTCTTTCTCAGAATGCCTTTTGGCTGTTGGTGTGGGAAAGTTGGGCAGGTTGAAATAACTGCCCTCAGGTAATCCCTCCAAAACCAAGAACTAGACTCAATTATTCAATTGAATTGGGAGCCCCAGTACCTATCAGTCATCTAGGAGCCCATTCGACTTGCACCTCTTAGCAGATATCAGTACAACTTGCAGGGCCCCAACAATTGCAACCAATGCTTTGGGCTTCTGGAACTGTGCTTTATATCTGAAATCAACCCTAGTAATTTTTTTTTTTTCTCTTAAACCCATGATGACATGCACTTTACGGCTGGTCACAAGAGATTTGCAAATGTTGAAGGAAACGTTACTAGTAGATCATATAGCCCTCAGATGACTAGGACAGTTTCTCCAAAATGAGCCAAACTTGGTTTTAGTGTATATCTAAAACCTGATATATTCACCCTGAGAATCCACAGACAGTATTGCCTCCATGAAGTTTTCATTTTTCCATTTGCATTTCTGTTTTTATCCAGGAAAAAATTTAAGGTCATTGTCCAGATTGGTAGAACTGGGTACTTAGCTGTAGGAAAAAAATATTTTTTTCTCAATAGACCTTTTCTCAATACAGTCTATTTTACACTGTGACATAAAACTTCATTAGACATTGAAAAATTATTGTAAGAACAAGAAAGAAAATAATTTTTCAATTATGGTTGAATATTTACTATATTTGATAACAATATAAATTCTTTTTGCAAATAATTAAATCAAAATTACATATACATAGGGCTTCCCTGGTGGCGCAGTGGTTGAGAGTCTGCCTGCCGATGCAGGGGACACGGGTTCATGTCCCGGTCCGGGAAAATCCCACATGCTGCGGAGTGGCTGGGCCCGTGAGCCATGGCTGCTGGGCCTGCGTGTCCGGAGCCTGTGCTCCTCAACGGGAGAGGCCACAACAGTGAGAGGCCCGCTTACCACCAAAAAAACAAAAAAACAAAAACAAAAAACACACATACACAAAAAAAACAAACAGAAATTACATATACATAAACATATTTGCTATTCAGAGGGGTGTTCACACTAATTTTTAATTCCTCAGTACTGACAAATGTGTGAACATTAACTAAGTTTGATTAAGGGAAAAAGTTGATTTCTTTGTTGTTTATGATTGACCTGTTTTTGTTATGAATGGAAATCAACATACTCTATGAGTATCCAAGCTTAAAAGCACGTCTCCCATTGGATAGAAACATAGACATCGTGATATGCAACTCTATTCAGTGTCACTTATTTTCCCATCAGCTCTCTCTACTAAAAAGTTTATGAATATGTTTACAAAAAAATATCAAAACTCACCATAAAATGCATTATTTAAGGCAGTAGCATTTTAATTCATTACTTGCTATGAAAAATAAAAATAAATAATAAAAGCCTATTTTTTCATTTTTTAAAAGTTTTTCTGATCAAATTAAAACAGTATTGTACTTTTAATTATTTTTCACTGTTTACATAACTAATTAACTCTCTGAGGTAGAGGGCAACACACCTGCAAATGCTTCACTATGTTAAGGTGAGATAATCAATTTCCTATCCCAAAAGACAAAACTAATAGAGTACAGAGGATTATCACTAAATACTAACAGTTGCTTTTGTAAGACTGGAGCTTTTCTGGAGAATCCTGCAATAATGGAGTAGGTAGGAAACAATTTTATATATTTCTATCTTTGCATTCTGTGAAAGTCACATAGGTATTTTTTAAACTACAGATGAAACAAGGATTAATTTTGCTTTGATCAAGTAATTGTTACTAAACATAAACGCATTTGAAGCAAAACATGGAATGGTTATGAAGAAAATATTTCCCTTTGTTCTGAATGTCATTCGAGATTTAATCCTTAATAAATTTAACTCTAATTCTTACACATGTGAGAATTTTAGGAGTTTACCTGCTATAAACCATTTAATGCAAGTATTAACTTCATACTTACTACCTCTAAATATTATTATCAAAAGCTAATAGACTTTTATACCCTACTTCTTTTAATAGAATTGACAACAGCCCTATGTATTATTTTCTCTTCATAAGCTCAAACAATGTTGCAATGTTCTGCAAAGAATGATTAAATATAAACAATTTCTAAATTTAATTAATGCTATAGATCAATTTCATAAGAAAATACATATGCAATTTTATTCTTCTCTAAGGGTTTTATCTTAAAATCTATTAATGCAATGTAACTCATTAATATTTCAAATCCTCCTTAGTTTTAATTCTAGGCATGATACTTGCAGGCATATTATATGTCTTTGCCTGGAATGTAAACAAAAGAATCAGTAATCTTAATATTAAAATTATTTCTTTGCTTAGTTAGCTAATTAGTTAGATATCTTAGCAAAATTCAACACAATTGAGCAAACATTTCTTTTGTAATATTCTCTTTTCTTAATCTTCATCAGATTACTACTTTCTTTTCTCAGTTTCCTTTCATAGCTGTTTAACCTGATATGTCATTACTGGAATTCCTTGTCTGTCTTAGGCTCTCTTGTTTTCTCCTGTTCACTCTATCTCTAAGTGAATTACTTTATTTACAAGTTTTTAAAAGCATCTGGTATTATCTCTTAAATTATAGTTTTTAATCTATAAAAATCCAGATCCATATGTTCAACTATATTCTTAATAACTCCAGTTGTAGACATATTTCTTAGCCACTTTTAAATTAATATGTTCAGAACTGAATGCCTGATTCCTTTACATCCTACTGCTTTCCCATCCCCACTCTGTACCCAGCTCTCCACCAATTTAGTGAAGCAATTCAGTCTACCTGTGTTTGCCATTTCAATAACTTTTATTTCATCTAAAAGGTTGATTCTTCCTAAAAGCTAGGGGTTATCTTTGACATAATGTTATTGGTCTATTCCCTACCTACTTTGGTCTTTAAAATAGCATCAATTTGTAGATATCTAACATCTAAAATACATATATTCACTGTTCTCCATAACACCTGCCATCATTCTAGTGCAACCACCATCATCGTGCATTACCTCAAGTCTCTAATATGTCTCTCCTCTTCCACTCCTTAGGTCCAAAACCCACTTCCAATTTATTCTCCATACAGTAGAGTGGTTTTTAAATAAGCATAATACTCCAACCTTTCTATGATTCAAATAATTCAATCATTCTCCATAGTAATTAGGCTAATTCACAAGCCTACATGTTTGTTCCCTGCTTGTATGCCACTTTCTATTCATGCTTTACTCACTATTCTTGTCTTTCTTGCTGTCACTTTCCACTTTATGTACCAGTTCTACTTACTGTGGACTTTTTTCTAGTTTCTTGTACACAATGTAGTCATTAAACCAAAGAAAATATTCTTCCCATTCCAAGGAATGATCTTCCCCTGCTCTTTAATTGACTACTTCTTATAGCATTTTGTTTTTCAAATAGACCTAATCTGACTCTCAAATCCCAAATAAGTATTGCCGTTATACTCACTTAAATTTATATTTAGTTTTTCTCTATATTAATTAATCTTTTAAACTACATATCTATCCATAATTCTCTCTCTCTCTTTCTCCATCCATCCACTTAGGTACCTTTGATCTATCTGTAGTCATTTATTTAGATTTTTATTAAATTTATGTATCGTTACAGGGTGTTTATTACATATCATTTGCTTTGTTTATCATTGTGTTCCTAGAGTCTTCCAGTGTTAATAAATAGTATATATCAAGTATTGAATGGGTAAAAAAATTGAGTAAAATATTATGAATGAAGAAATGGGCAAATTTGTTATTTATACATATATGAATTGCTTAATTTCCTAATTTTTACACATGTACATTTACTAATAATTATGTTTATTAAGTTTTCAAAAATTGAGTCAAAAGCAAAAATTAAATACACTCACATCAACTTTATAGTTGATGCCAAGATGACTGCAAAGATTATTAAAGTTCAAAATAAAATAAAAATTACACATAAAAGCATAACATTATCTTAACTAACAAATGTTAGGTTTACTTTAAATTTAACCAAACTTTAGGCTCAATTTAAATTTAAATTACTGTAACATTGTAGTCTCATGTACTGCTAATAAAAACTACAGTATTCCGCCAACTTTGCATTATTTCCTGACAAATTATTATTATCTAATTGAAATAATTGGAAAATTTCAAACTGTCTTTGGGACTGAAACTTTCAGCTTTTGTCTTCACATAACTATTGGGTACACATTTGGCCATATAACAGAATAAGAGGAAACATACACAAATGAATGTTTTTGCACAATAATCTAGAGTTTTAAAATATTTTAACACTTGTCATGCTTTTGTATTTAACAAAATTTGTTGTAGAACTAAATGATTACATATACTTTAGTCACTGAAAATAACAATGATCCTACACTTTTAGGGTAAGATGCTATTATACTATCATAGCATAGGTTTATCCATATTTTAAGAAATGTTTACTGATTTAATCATCATTGACAACAAATAACTTCTAAGTACCCACTAACCTATTCAACAGTGTTTTCAGTGTTAAGTCAGCAGGAGACTTTGAAGATGTTTTGCCTTTCTCCTTGGAGAAGCCACTTCTGCAAAAGTTGATAGCAGAAAAGTATCAAATATGCTTTATAATACATCAAGAATGTAAACAGGACCACTCAAGCACTCTGTTTATGACATAGATCCCTAAAAAAAAAAGAAAAAAGAACTCATATTGTAACATTTATAATAAAGTATGATTTACCTTTGCAATGATTTTATCATACTTTTCTTAATATAAATATTTACATTAATTCAAATTCAACAAAGAACTGATGAAAACCTCCTTAGCTTGGTACCATAGTTCACGAAATTATATAATGTGATCTCTGGCTTCAAGGAGTTTAAAACAAGAAATGAGCCACTGAGTTACATAGAGGTACCAGCATACCTTGGAGCTATTGAGGGTTTGGTTACAGACCACCACAATAAAGTGAATACTACAATAGAGTGAGTCACATAAGGTTTTTTGATTTCCCAAGACATACACAAGTTATATCTACTATCCTGCAGTCTATTACGTTGCAATAGCGTTATGTCTAAAAAACAATGTACATGTCTCAGTTAAATAATACTTTGTTGCTAAAAAATGCTAACCATCATCTGAGCCTTCAGTGAGTCATAATATTTTTGTTGATGTAGGGTCTTACCGCCTAGGTGATGGCTGTTGTTGTTTAGTGTAGCCTGCTTCATTCATTTTCTAAGCTAGATCTTCTGGATAACTTGCTGCAGCTTCTACACCAGCACATGTTCTTTCACCTTGCACTTCTGTTACAAAGATGGCTTCTTTCCTTAAACTTCATGAACCATACTCTGCTAGCTTCAAACTTTTCTTCTTCAGCTTCCTCACCACTCTCAGCCTTCATAGAACTAAAAAGAGTTACAGTCTTGTTCTGGATCAGGCTTTGGCTTAAGGGAATATTGTGGCTGGTTTGATCTCCTATCCAGACCACTAAAACTTTCTTCATGTCAGCAAAAAGGCTGTTTTGTTATCTTACATTCATGTGTTCACCGGAGTAGTACTTTTAGTTCCCCTCAAGACTTTTCCTTTGCATTCACAAATTGGCTGTTTGGCATAAGAGACCTAGATTTAAACCTATCTCAGCTTTCAATATGCCTTCCTTACTAAGTTTAATCTTCTAACTTTTTATTTAAAGTGAGAGACTTGCAAGTCTTTCTTTCACTTGAACCTTAGAGGCCATTGTAGGGTTATTAATTGGCCTAATTTCAATATTGTTGTGCCTCAGGGAATGAGGAAGCCTGATGAGAGAGAGAGAAAGAGGGGGTGGCACTGAGGAATAACTTGTGGGTAGAGCAGTCAAAACACAGAGCATTTATCAATTAAGTTTGCTGTCTTATATAGGCATGGTTTGTGGAACCTCAATATATTAAAATGGTAGCATTAAAGGTCAATGATTATAGATCACCATAACAAATATAACAATAGAGAAAAAGTTTGAAATATTGTGAAAATGTGACACAGACAAGAAGTGAGCAAATACTGCTGGAAACACTGTGCAGGTAGACTTGCTAGAAGCAAGGTTGCCGTAAACCATCAATTAGTGAAAAATGCAATATATGTGAAGTGCAATAAAGTGAAATGCAATAAAATGAGGACTGCCTGTGCAGTATATTTATATTGACTGCTCTCAGAGAGATTTTGACAGACAAAAAAAAAGAGAGGGAAGGGAAACAAAAAGTACAATTGCCCTCAGGTCCTAGCAAATTTAGAAGTTAGTCTTTGAGCTGAATCTTAATAATGAGTGTTGGATAAGTAAAAATGGTAAATTAGCTATCTTCAGAAATATAGACAAAAGTTGGAAAAAGTAAGTGACAAGTGGTCTAATCTAGTTTTAATTTGAAAATCTAGAAATTCTTAGTAAAGAATAAAAATGAAAAATAATTAAATCCTGATCTTAAATGTGTATTTTATATTATAGGTTTTGAGCTTTATTTTGGAGGAAATGAGAAGCTATTGAGTGCTTGTAAAACAGGAATGTTATAATCAGATCTGTGTTTTAAAGAGGTAACTTTATCCAAACATGACTACTACATAAGAAAATAGGTTCATTCCCATACAAATTCACTGGCCTTACGATTATCCATCATTCAGAAGCAACTGGCACTAAAAAAATGGCCAGAAAAAATTAATTTAAGGAAACCAAGCAACCAAGTTGCTGTCCCACATGATAGACTATATTTCTTAAACAAAAGGTCTCTATATGTGGACATCTCTTCCATAGACAGAATGTATAGAAACCAAGGAAAGGAGATGGGAGTAGCTCATTACACTATTAAAACTATCAACTGACTGAAGGAAATTTGCTTTTGTCCCTACAGTCTTGATCAGCTGGGAAGTCCTAGTGACCAAAGGATGAATGCTTCTCTGAAAGAAGTAAGTCACAGTTCTGATAAAATAGAAGCTGAGACTGTCATTTTGGGGTCCTCATCCATTGAGTCTACAGCAGAGGAGAAGGCTGTGTATCAACTGCACTTAGAAAAAACTGGCTCACTGCTTCACAATAGAGACAGTGAAGTTTCTTTTTCTAACCATTATGACTCACTGTGGTACTTTTTAATTCTTCCTGAATGAGAGTCCCAATAAGATCAACTCAATAAAGATAAGGTCCCGAAAAACCCAGATGATATGGAGTGAAGATTTGGGTTTCTCCACTAAGTGAAAGATCCTGTCCAGCTGAAGTTAAAGAGAACACGGAAGGGGAAGAAGGTGGATATTATTATATTAGGCCTCATGACTAAACATAAAGAGAAGACTAAGGCAATATGCTTTATCCAAAAACATTATTTCATTTTACCAACCCCCTCTCACTATCTCATATAAAGAACCCTGGAAAGCTAATATTTTAAGTTTCAGGTGGGTAGTAACAGTATGATTATACAATAGAGGATTAAAAACTGTTTGGGGAACACAATATTTCACTTAAGCAAAGAAAAGAAGGAGATACTGATGGTAAAAAGTGTTGAAGATGAGAGATATCATTCACTTGTCTATCCAGATCCACTCCCCATCCTGCTATATATTGCTCAGTGCCCCAGGATAGGAGCTGGTTCAGTGTACCTAATTTAGCTCTATAGCCTCCTTGCTTCCAATTGGTTTCAGGCAACATATTACACTGGAAGTCTAGCAGGAGACCAGAGGGAGAGATGAATGGGAGGTTGCATTATGATCTTCTCCACTTTCCTTTCACTTTGTACCAGCAGAGCCCCTCAGCTGAAGGCCACAGCTACTGCCAGATGAGCTTTCACAGCTTCCTCTCTTTTTAGGTTTCATCAACCACACCCTCTCCTTGCCATTTTTTACCAAGACTGTTGCCCCAGAATCATACCTCTGCCCCTCCCTTGAAGAGAAACCATTTACTCTTAGCTGTGCTTCAGGAAGCTTGCAAGGAGATAAAAGCAAGAACTGATTGAAACCAAGAAGGCCTAAGATAACAGAATATTTGACTTCCAGTAGACTTTGAGCTCATTGTAATTCATTAGCATGCTAAATGACACCCACCAGCGCCACGACAGTTGATAATTGCCATGGCAACAACTGGAAAAGCCCATAAAAGGACTAAAAGGAGAGTTGCATCAGTTCCAGGTCCAAACCACACCCCTGTTCTCACATAACTCATGAATATTCCTCCTACGCTTTCCAAATCCCTCTCTTTTACCTCAACCCTACTATATATTTAGTGTCTCCAACTCAACTTGGGTTGAGAAGTTGATTTCCTTTGTGAACTAGTTTCCCCTTCTCTATTTTTGGTCATGGCGTAAAGCTTGTGCTGTTCCAGTCTCAGCATACATTTTGTTATCGGCTGTGAGAATCTGATAGGAAAAAGAACCTCCCTGGCTGAGACAAGGGGACTTGTCCCAGGTTAGGACCCTGGAGAGGGTCCAGTACACCAGTTCAGTAACACTTTAAGGCCTTGCAATGGTAACACATTTTTCTCCAATCTACATGTCCCCACACTGCTACAGTTTTTTGTGATTTTCCTATACTTGTTGCAAACTTTGTATGCTGTGTGAGTTTGTCTAAGGCATTACTCTTGCTGGATTTTGGTTTGTTTCTCTAGAAAATGATAAAATTGATCATTGTGATCTCTAAATTGGCATATAGGCTAATGAGATATTGCTTTGTCTATTATTGTGTTGCCAGCAGTTAATTAAGGGGTTGATAATCCGTAGGACCTCAATATATATCAAATGGATTTTTTAAAAAAGTCATACAATTCTATAGCATCCTTCTTTAGTAATTCAATGTGTGATAGATGCATCTGTGAGTTTTATACTATAATACGCTTATCAATACGAAAAAGTGTAGTTCATTTTCATAGACAAATTATTTTTACCACAATGCTGCTGAGTTAAAACTGATAAGTTTTAACACAAATTTTATAGACAAATTTTTCATGATTTGTCAGTATTTAAAAGTGGAAACCATTGTTATTAACTTGTTGAAGGTCTATATTGAGTTATTCATTGTATTTGTGCTTTCATTTTTGCTTTCAAGTTATACTATATTGATATACCAGACCTTATTGACCTTATTTCATCAGACTATTTAAAGAAAATCTTTAAAGCAAAAACAAAATAGAAGTAGATGTAATAACCTGTAGAATAAACATTATTTTTAAATAAAGCCTATCTAATAACAGAATATTTAGCTGTAAATATATGTAATATATATCATATATATTACTTATAATTTATATAAATATATGTATTATTTATATTTGGGTTGTCAAACTCAATCGATTAATTACTTTATTAGCATGTGAGTCAACTAAGTATATTTATAAAGAGAAACAGAGAGACAAAGACATGCCAATACATGCTGAAAGAATATTTTAATATATATATTTGTTTTTCCTTTAGTTTAAGGTGAGATTTTTGTGGAACAGTAAGCCCTACAATCACAATTTCCCTTTTTTAATCTTAGATTTATTTCAACATTATTTCTTACAAGTTTAGAGTTTAATTAAAAAATAATTATTAGTGTATATTATTATAATATTTTATATATTTATAAATATTCTAAATTTAAATACATATATTCAATTTTAATGCAGTGTCTATAATTTCTCATAAATGAGTGTTTATATACACACACTGAGAAGTTTGTTCTTTTTCATTTGTGCCAAATTTCATGACATCCTTTAATATCTATAACTAAATATATTTTGTAGGATAGAAATGAATATATAGTCAAAAAATCCACCTGTTCCCTCTATGAAATACATGGAAGAAACAATCTACTTGAGTTCCTATTATCTAGGACTATCACAAACTTATAAATACGAATTTTTCACTTTTCCCTATTATTTCCCCAATGTGTAGTGTATGAAATGGCCTGATCTCACATGAGAAATAGAAAAATCTGGACTAATATAATAACGACATCTGGTGAAAATACAAATTATTTTATTATTAAGTAGGGATATAAAATATACATAAAAAACATTTTATTATTTGATTTGAAAATAACTTTTCATATTTTGTATTTCTTTATCATCTCAAAGGGATTTACTTAAAAACAAATTCCAAGAATGACATTCTGGCAAATGCAACTTTTAAAACTAATTTCCACAACAGACTAGCAAGATCCTTCTCAGAAATATCTCTGAATAAAAGCAAATTGATGGATGCATACTTTCCATGCATCAAAATCAAATGAATTTGTCACCAAGAATTGGAGGAACACGGTTATAGTCATTTTTTTCTGTTTATATTATTCTATATTGGTAAATTTCCTTCTCTTTCTTGAATGTCAGTTTCTTAGCAAATTATATTTATAATTGGTTCTCTTGTTTCCTCATTATGCACGTTATATGAAAGTAGGGTTAGGCAGCCTTATTTTGCACTTTTAAATTTTCAGCCACTTCATTTCACTTTTAATTTCTGCTATATGGGCCATATTTTAAAGTTTGTACCTGTTTGCTAGTTGACTTAACACTACCCTTGCAGTATCAGCAGGATCTAGCATATAGTAGACCAATAATACATTTAATGCACAAATAAATGGCATAGTTATGTATAAAGCTAATTGTCAAATTATTTATATTACAAACCGACTTTTATCTCCCATGAAAAGTCTTGAAGTCTTAATCTCAACACTCTGATATTCTAGGAACATAAAATCATGCTATCATAAAAAAATTTATTATGCACCCCCAAGACCACTTTTAACATTTAGTTTCCCAGTATAGCTATTCTGAATTTCTTAAAAGTTTACATATTCTACTAGTTTTAATACATTCTCTTCTGAATGAGGGAGATATTTTTTTAAAAAATCAAAATAATTATATGGTGTTTTATGCATCAAATTAGCAATCTGCACCTTTTAACTTTGGAATTTAATTTTATTTTAAAATAACGCTAGCAAGACATTACCTAATCAAGAAAAAAATTTAATTGTGATTATTATATTGATTCCAAATATGGAATGCAATATTAAGTTATTAATTTCAAACCCTTTTCCTATGTCCTATATGACTTATCCAAGTTTGGGTCTAATTTTGAAATCAATAGAAAATACATAAGGATGGAATTGAGTCATGAATAAAAATATTATTGGTGCACAGTAAATGTGGCCTTTCATTCTCTAAGGCTGAAAAATGAAAACAAAGATAACAAAGTGATAATGGCTTTCTACTAGAATTAAACTTCATAGTGATCTAAATTCATAGGTTTAGAAATAGAACGCTCTTCAAAATAAAAGATATTATGAACAAAATATAAAAAACTTTGTAGAATTTTCATCTTCAAAAGCATGTTACACTTTCATAGAAAAACAATGAAGCTCTAAAAAAGACCTTTAACACATGTACAAATGAGCAAAATAGAATTCAGGTTTATGCTGATTGCAAAGCACAGCAGCATTACCGCCGAGTGTGAAGAGCAGCCACAAAGTCTCCATTTCATAAATGCTTTCTTCAGTTGCTAATAAAAAAAGTATTTCTTACCCTATCACATCCACATGTACATCTTACAGTCACAGCTCTGCCTCTGGCACTTTGTGGTGTCAGAGGCTACCATCTGGAAGGTGGTTGTGTATAGTAAATGAGTTTTAACAGTACTAGTTGGGTTGGTTTCCTCCAGAGGAAAGAGCCCCTAACTGCAAAATTCTTAATACAGCATTGCATCTTGCAGGAGAGTCTGCCCTACCTATTTGCTATATACACACTTGCCACCAGCTGTTTTATGCACTCTTGGCTCCCCAGCTGAGGCAATTAAGGGAATAGGATTTGGCATTCTGTATAAATATGAGATAAGACTCTGGAGCTGTTTCCAGGTTGGCAGAGCATGGGGTAAAAACAAGGCTTTGCTCAGAGTAGAGTTTTTAATCTTACAGACAATGATCGAGGAATGAAAAAGGCAGATGCTAAGAGGATAATGTGGGGAAATATGGAATCCTGGCCATCAGCAAACTATTGTAAATTCAATTAAGTACAGAAAAGTAGCTGCATCCTGCAAAACAGGCATGAGATAAAATGCTAAGGTTTGGGTAAGTGTAGCAGATTGGGATATTTTGCTCTATATGATGCTTCTCCTATACACTGCATCTAGGTATACAGTAGCCATTATAGCTACATTCACTTCTGTTTCTATCATCTACTGTGCTGTTGAGTCCAAAGTCCTATAAAGAAAATAGCACGGGGGACAGGGATTTTGTAAAAGATGAATGGGGTAAGAATGTGCTCTTTACTAGAACTATTGTTCTAGTAAATAGAACTATTGTTAAAGAAAAAATAACTTCCTAATTAAACAAAAGTTGTTTGGTGATATTTTAGCTTTAGCCAGTGAATATTCTCACCTTTATAACTTTTTTTTTTACATAGGCAATCTAAAAATAGATACAGGTACACTAAAATCTTAATCGTTATGTTAATTTGTGTTGGCACTATTGCTTTCATTCTTTGCTTTAAAATGTCCTATGGTCAATATGCTATTTTTAAATGAAAATTAAAAAAAAATTTTTTTCTTTCTTATGCATATAAAACCAGTGATTGAGACTATTTTAAGTAGGTATATAATTGTTTCTAGGGAAAAAAATCTGTGAATGCAGAGATGATTTTAAAAGCTATGTTTCCTACCTTAACTTCTAGCCCAGAAACTAGACTCATATCAATAATTATTTACTTGATGCTTCAACAAAACAAACATCTCAAAACTAAAAAAGGCAAAATAAAAATCTTGACTCTGCCATCACTTAAATTGCATGTCCCTCACTCTTTCAATTTTGTGAAAGGAAACACTAGCATCCAGTTGTCAAACCTAAACTAATTGTGTTCCCTTTGATACTTCTCCTTCCCAACTACACTCTCCACACTGATTACATCAGAAAATTCCACTTATGCTGCCTCTAAACATATATGGACTCTGCCTATGTTCTTGCATATACATTACTACCACCTTAACAAACGCCACTGTCAACTCTCACTGAGATTACTGTAATAAGGGAAAGGAAGGAAGGAAGGAAGGAAGGGAGGAAGGAAGGAAGGAAAGCAACTACATTGGGAAGGGGGGAAAGATTGAAACTCCTTCCCCTAACTTATGAAAGCCTTAGGTGGTCTGGCCCTAGCCATATATCTCATTACTCTTCATCTTACCTACTGTGTTAAACTCACACTACAGTTTTAGTTTTTCAAATATGAAAAGCTCTTAACCACTTAAGAATATTTGAGATAGGTGTTCTGATTTCCTGGAATATTCTTCCTTCTCCTCTTTCTATGGTGAATTCCTTGACCTTCAAATTTCCTCTTAAATGTCATCCTTTTGCCCATCCAATCTAAGGAAATAAAAAAGTCACTATCACATTACTTACTTTAATTCCCTACACAACACTTAGCACTATCTCACATATGTCTCACACACACACAGAAAGTTTATCTGTATCACCCTATTAGCATAGAACCTCTTTAAGATCAGAGACTTTAACTGAATTGAGTACCAGAGCACTCTGGTCATTCAGAACAGTGACTGACAAATAATGTTCACTCCATAAATATTTGTTAAACAGGTGAATGGGCGGAAACGTTAGTTATTCTAACACCTTAAAATTTTATATAATTTTGATAACCAGACTAATGTCATTGTATTTCACTCTAAGTTTCAACTCAAGCTAGGCATATCTGGAATATGTTTTATCCAAGGGGAAAATTGAAAAGATGTACTCATTTTAACAAAATATTATACAATGTCTAATATGGATGGATTACTCCTTAAACATATTTTATTGCATTCACCTAAAGTAAGGTAACCAAATTATATGCTCATACTGTAAATAGAGTGTATCAAAATATTTTAATATTTTCTTGAATATCCCTATTATTAGCTTCTTAAAACCTTCGTTGGTTTCAAAATCACTATTGCTTTACTAATTTTCTTTTTTTTTTTGCGGTACGCAGGCCTCTCACTGCTGTGGCCTCTCCCGTTGCGGAGCACAGGCTCCGGACGCGCAGGCTCAGCGGCCATGGCTCACGGGCCCAGCCGCTCTGCGGCTTGTGGGATCTTCCCGGACCGGGGCACGAACACGTGTCCCCTGCATCGGCAGGCGGACTCTCAACCAGTGCGCCACCAGGGAAGCCCCTGCTTTACTAATTTTCTTAGCTAACATTCATCAAGTGTTCTTAAAAAAACATTACACTAGGGCTTCCCTGGTGGCGCAGTGGTTGAGAGTCCGCCTGCCGATGCAGGGGACACGAGCTCGTGCCCCGGTCCGGGCAGACCCCACAAGCCGCGGAGCGGCTAGGGCCGTGAGCCATGGCCACTGAGCCTGCGCGTCCGGAGCCTGTGCTCCGCAACGGGAGAGGCCACAACAGTG
Source organism: Orcinus orca (assembly GCF_937001465.1). Taxonomy (NCBI): domain Eukaryota; kingdom Metazoa; phylum Chordata; class Mammalia; order Artiodactyla; family Delphinidae; genus Orcinus; species Orcinus orca. Next base: position 35,298,087 of record NC_064576.1, read on the forward strand.
AGAGGCCCGCATACTGCAAAAAACAAAACAACAACAAAAAAAACAAAAAACATTACACTAGTGCATATTTTACATTTATCAGAGTTCTGTGCTCTCTCAATAGATTTGCTGGGCTGGAAACTGTGATAAATCATAAAGTAACATGCAGCTATTGTAAATTAATAAGAAGAGTGGCAATCTCAAGCAGAATAGATAAATTTAAAAAGTGATAGAGAAATGCAAACTACTAGGAAATGTCTGAATAACCTAGGATATCCAATCAGAAACTGATCAAAATATTTTCTTTTAGAAAATATTTGGTAAACAATAGGTATTATTTTCCTGTGGTTTATTTATTTTTTTGTGGGTGGCTTCACTTTTATTTTTAGTTATTTTTTAACGCCTTTATTGGAGTATAATTGCTTTACAATGGTGTGTTAGCTTCTGCTTTATAACAAAGTGAATCAGCTATGCATATACATATATCGCCATATCTCCTCCCTCTTGTGTCTCCCTCCCACCTGCTCTATCCCACCCCTCTAGGTGGTCAAAAAGCACGGAGCTGATCTCCCTGTGCTATGTGGCTGCTTCCCACTAGCTATCTATTTTACATTTGGTACTGTATATATGTCCATGCCAATCTCTCACTTCGTCCCAGCTTACCCTTCCCCCTCCTCAAGTCCATTCTCTACATCTGCGTGTTTATTCCTGTGCTGCCCCTAGGTTCTTCAAAACCTTTTTTTTTTTTTTTTTTAGATTCCATATATTTGTGTTAGCATATGGCACTTGTTTTTCTCTTTCTCACTTACTTCATTCTGTATGACAGACTCTAGGTCCATCCACCTCACTACAAATAACTCAATTTCATTTCTTTTTATGGCTGAGTAATGTTCATTGTATATATGTGCCACGTCTTCTTTATCCATTCTTCTGTCAATGGACACATAGGTTGCTTCCATGTCCTGGCTACTGTAAATAGAGCTGCAATGAACATTGTGGTACATGACTCTTTTTGAATTATGGTTTTCTCAGGGTATATGCCCAATAGTGGGATTGCTAGATCATATGGAAGCTCTATTTTTAGTTTTTTAAGGATGCTCCATACTGTTCTCCATAGTCACTGTATCATTTTACATTCCCACCAACAGTGCAAGAGGGTTCGCTTTATTCCACACCTTCTCCAGCATGTATTGTTTGTAGATATTTTGATGATGGCCATTCTGACTGGTGTGAGGTGATACCACATTGTAGTTTTGATCTGCATTTCTCTAATGATTAATAATGTTGAGCATTCTTTCATGTGTTTGCTGGCAATCTGCGTATCTTCTTTGGATAAATGTCTAGGTCTTCTGCCCATTTTTGGATTGGGTTGTTTTTTTCTTTGATATTGAGCTGCATGAGCTGCTTGTAAAATTTGGAAATTAATCCTTTGTCAGTTGCTTCACTGGCAAATATTTTTTCCCATTCTGAAGGTTGTATTTTCGTCTTCTTTATGGTTTCGTTGGCTGTGCAAAAGCTTTTTATTACAATTACATTTCGTAACAAAATAATAGGCTTAGTTGTAATATCCTGGGTTAACTACCATTTGGAAAATTAAATATACATTAAACATTTAGAAAATAGTTTTCTAAAATGTTCAATCTAGGTAAATAAACTTGTCTGTAGAAGTCTTTTATAAGGATCATACATATTTCAAGTTTTTTTAATCATTCAGAGAAACAAGATATTACCTGATTCAAAAATTTAGGTAAGCATCTCTAAGAAAGGAGCAGGAAACAATGGGAAGGTTGGAACTGAGAAGAAATTTTGTTTCTTGTAGCGCAAAAGGTAATTCTGCATTTAAAAAAAATCATTCCTCAAAAGCACCACTACTAAAATTATCATCAAAGTGCACCCCAAATTTCAACTGCAAAGTGTCAGAAGTAATTATCAACCAGGAAATATTTTCAAAATAACGAAGTTTTTATGAGATCCAAACAATACTGTTGGTTAATATTAACATCTCTTTAAATTCATTTATTATATCTATATTCTATAAATTCTCATAAGTCTCAAAATAATCATAGGCTTCCTAATATGCATGTGGTTAATATTGGCTGCTTTAATTTTAGCACACCAGAAAACATAAGGGGTATAAGTTCAGAAAGAGTTACCAACTCTAATCGTAGCTTTTCCTTTTCGATCACTTCCCCAAATTAGAGTTCTCTTTTTCTGTCTAGCAGCTTTGGATGGTTCCTTCACGATGGAGAAGTTATCCACTGGTACTGAGACAGAAATGATAAATATGCCATTTAAGTTTCAGGTAATTTAGGAGGGTTTGATCTTCATTGGAAATTAAGATACTTTAAGTTAATAAAAGGTTTTCAATCTGCATTTCTGGGAACCTAAATTAAAGCATCACACAACATTTTCAAAAACAGAAAAGCCATTTCATTTGACTGAAAACTTAGTTTTAAGATGGCAGAAAGTACCTTGATAATTTTCTTTTAAGAAAGAAAGAAAAACAAGCAATTAAAGAGAAATTCTTCCGAGAGAACTGTAACATGTGATATACCTCTCACTTGGCACTCCTTCCACCTGGAGAACTTTTTGGATAACTGCTTTCATCACACAATGATCTAAAGTAAAACAAATGGAAATTAGAGTAGTTAGTTCCCAATGAGTGGCTATTTAGATTTAAAACCAAAAGCCAACTAATTATTGCTTTTCCCATAAATTTAAATATGAAATCTACATTATGTAATTATACACTTATCTCCCCCTTTGTGTATTCTAATTTCTTCCTCAGAAACCTAAGATGCCATCTTGCAGACTGCCTCCAGTGGCTACTATTTTGGCCGCAGCAATGGTCAGCTTTAAACATTTTGCATCTAAAGTGGCTTTGGATACCTTTGGATAGAAAGTACAGTCTGAGCACTGTCCAGACACTTAGATACATAAAGGGCATCTAAGATAACAAACCAAAGTCCTGATATTCCCACAAAAGCTGCTCCTCCCATCAGCTCCCTTTCTCTAAGTGATACCACCCAGTTGCACACATAATCATCAACGACTTGTCTCCTTGTTACTATTCCCTTCATACCCCACATCTAATCTATGGGCAAGCCTTGTTAGTTACACCCTCAAAACACAACCTGAATTCAGCCACTTTTCACTTGCTCCAAACTTCCAGCCTAAGCTAAGCCATAAACATCTCTATTTTGGACCACTGTGATAGTCTCCTACCTGCTCTCCCTGTTTCTCTTCTTTATCCTCCCAAGTCCATCCTCTATTCCAGGTCACCTCATTCAGATACTATTTGGATCATGCCATTTACAAGTTGAAAACGCTCTACTCATTTAGAATAATCCAAATCTTTACTCTGGCCTTCAAGACTTTACAAGATCAGACCCCTGGCTAGCTCCTTGACCTCACGTCATACCACATCTTCTGCACTCAGTCCTCTGATCATGTTGGTCTCCTTGCTTTTCCTTAAATACTCCACCCACCTACCTGCCTGCATACTCATTGCCTCCTTGCTTTTCCTTAAATACTCCATCCACCTATATGCCTGCATACTCATGGGCTCCTTGTCCTGGAATGTGTTTACTCCAGATCTTCCATGGCTTGCTCCTCTCTTCATTCAGGTCTCCGTTCAAATGCCACTTCTCCAGTGAAGCTGTCCCCTAACAAACCTGTCCAACGGAGTCCTACATGACCCCGCTCACTCTCTTTACATTAAGATATTTTTGCACCTCCTACTATCTAAAATTATATTACTTCTCCATTTACTCATTTCTATCTGAACTCCTTCACTAGAATGTAAGCTCCATGAGGGCAAAACTTTTGTGTGTCTGGTTCACTGCTTTATCTCTAGTGCCTAAACACGTGTCTGGCACACAATAGGTATTAAAATACTTACGTGTGAAACTGACAAATGAATAAAGTACTCCGTGCAAGAATTCAGAGGTCGCACAAGAAGGAAACAATGCTCTTGGTGGAAGCAGGCTTAGTATCTAGGTTCACCTCTTTCTGAGTAGAGATGAGAACAATTTACAAGTATAACTCACTTTAATTAGTAAATTATCTGCTAAAAACATAAGGGACGTACAACATTAGAAAAGAACAGTTTTTGTTGTTGTTTTTGTTTTCGTTTTTTTGCGGAACGTGGGCCTCTCACTGTTGTGGCCTCTCCCGTTGCCGAGCAACAGGCTCCGGACGCGCAGGCTCAGCGGCCATGGCTCACAGGCACAGCCGCTCCGCGGCATGTGTGATCTTCCCGGACCGGAGCACGAACCCCTGTCCCCTGCATCGGCAGGCGGACTCTCAATCACTGCGCCACCAGGGAAGCCCAAAAGTACCGTTTTCTAGGATACAAATAATAGCAAATTCAAACAATGTGTGAATAGAGAATACATACTAAAAACCTATCATGAAAGTATCATGGTCAAGAACTCTCGCGGTAAAACGTCAGACAAAAACCAGAACAAATGATCATGACTTCTAGTAGTTCTGGGGCTGAACAACCTACTCATTCAAACAAAAGGGATCATCACAAAAGCAAAGATATTAAAAACTATTACATGAAAGGAAACTATCATGAGTCATTTATTTAAGTGTTGAGTAGACCATCACATTAAAATAACTGGAGTCTTTCAACATCCCATGACATACAGAAATAGCAAGTCAGACATATGGATCTGACAGGATATGATACAACCCTTACAAACTGTCACTGCAGAAGAATGGACACACGGTGTCATTAACCAACTAGCCAAATGAATACAAACAGCCAGTAAAGCTCACCAGTAAATCAAATGAATACAAAATAAAACAAAATGTGGTTATTCTCCTATCAGATTAAGCCACGATTCTGTAAGAAAAGTCTTCAAAATGTCTATACCCTTTTGATGCAACAACTCTCTAAGAATTTAACCAAAAGAAATAGAGATATAGGTAAGGATATATATCAGAGTACTTTTTGTAACTGAAAAACTGGACATACCTTTTATACAAGATTGGATAAGCTATGTGTACCCTGGCATATTCATATAACGGAACACTGAACAGTCACAAAAAATGATGCAGTAGATGCAAATTTACTGACTTGCTAAGATGGTCATACTAAATTAACTGAAAAAAGGTATAAAATTTGGAGTAATCCCACTTGCATAAAAAAGGGAGAGGTACTCAGTTTTGTAGTCTTTCAGTTTTTTAAAAGTGCTACCAGCCAGTGTTTGTGAGAGGCAGGCTTCACATCCACTCTTGGGGTGGACTACAAATTGGCATAGCCTTTCTGGGTGGTGATTTGGCAATGTGTATCAACAGTGTTAAAAATATGTCACACTTAGTCATTCCACGTGTACTACCTTATTCTACACAAGTAAGCCCGATGGACACAGAGGTGTATATACAACGTATTCACATTGCTTGTGACAGGGAAAAGCAAACTGTCTAAATATAATTGCAAAGAATTGATTAAACTATGGGACATCAATATGATGGAATATTACGTGATACCTCATTAAGTGAAAAAAGCAGGAATATGAAATAACAAGTATACTACAATTCTAGTTTAGTAATCCCTAAGTGTATAAATGTATTTATATATAAAAAAAGGCCTGAAAATATATACACCAAAATGAACAGTGCTTATGTCTGGGTATTAAGCTTATAGGTAATTGTTCTCTTGTTACTGTGTATTTTCTGTAAAGAATACATGCAACTCTTAGAGAAAGTTTAAAAGCAACATAAAAGCTATCAGAAAAATGAGGCTTTGAAAAAAATCCTATCACAACAGTATCACGCCAAAAGCTAAGCGTCTATTATATTAAAAATTCAATATTTTCAATTTTAGAATTTACCTCCAAGCCATAAATCCTCCCTAAGAGATTCTACAAAAGCACGAACCCAGGTCACCAATGAGCTTGTTGCAGTTCAGAGGGATGTGCCTCCAACCAGGCATACAGTCAAGATCAGGTCTCCTGGAACGAAGCCTCTCAGCCCAGGTTTCTTCATGCCTTCTGATAGTCTGATACTTCAAAGATTTAATGGGACAAAATTAAGATGCTTCAATAAGGAAACAGGGTGTGTCTACTGAGTATGGCTTATTATGTCAGAGATTTACACACACACGTATCAAGCATATGTGCCAGGAGAATCAAGCTGAGAAATTAAACAGTCAGTTCTGCTTTACGAGTCCAGTGACCCACATTCTAGTCAGTCAGTGATTAGATTCCAGCCACTGGATGACCTGTTCTTGAACAGTTATATAAAGTTAGACAACTCAATTACAGTCTAAGAATTATTTTCCTTATCTTCTAAGTCAGGGAATTGGTTCTAAATTCTATCATTGCTGAGGCTCTAAATTTCATCATTCTGTCCTTCAAAGGTTTCCAAACACCTGACTGGGCAACCCATAAGAAAACTTTTTAATATGTATCTTACTTTTTAACAAATTATATACACAAAATTCTACACATTTAACTTACGTACATTATAAACTACACAGATAGATTTTCATGATACAAAGCTAAATAGGTTCTAATATTTTGTTGCCCTAACTCCTAAGGCATTATTTTATTTTATTTATTTTGAAAAAATATTTATTTATTTGTTTGTTTGTTTGTTTGGCTGTGCCGGGCCTTTAGCTTTGGCCTGCCGGATCTTCTACTTATTGCATGTGGGACCTAGTTTCTTGAGCAGGGATTGAACCGACGTCCCCTGCATTGGGAGCGCAGAGTGCTAACTGCTGGAGAGTCAGGGAATTCCCAGGCATTATTTTTAAAACTATATTCACAACATGGATCTCACATCCTACCTAGGGTATGCACACAAACTTCAGAGGCCTGGACTATGCACAGCCAGTTTGATGTGCCGTGGGAAAATAATGGTTTGACATTTAACCACAAGGCTTGTCTTAAAGACATTCAATTCTTTTTATTCATAAAATAAATTCTGGTAACAGGGAATATTGACTTTAAATGAGAAAAGTCTTGTTACATTCTTGAAAAAATAAACGACTCAAAGTGCCTTTGATACTCTAAAAGGAAAATCATTAGTGTCATTTTCCTATTAACAATAGCTTATAAAAGCTCCAAGCAGAAATAACAGCAATCACTTACACAGTGCTTAGTATGTGCCAAGCACTATTTATACAAATGAGTTCATTTAAACCTAAATGAGGCATAGAGGTTAAGTGATTTGTCCATGATCACTAGCTATGAAAAGGGAGAAAGGGAATTTGAACCTAGGCCATTTGGCTTCGGCACCCAAGTTCTTGACTGTTTTCTCCCCCAGGGGTCAGTGGACTTGCCCTGTAGAGGCTCAAAGAATTCTTCAATTTTTAAAATCTAAATTTAAACATTTCCAGCTTTGTGGGCTATACAGTTTCTGTTGCAACTACTCAACCCCACTGGTGTAGGCTGAAAGTAGCCAGAGCTACCACGTCAACAATGGGTGCGACTAGGTTCCAAAAAAACTTTCTTTACAAAATCAGGCGGCAGGCTGGATCTGGCCCACCAGCCATAGTTTACCCATCCCTGATCTGCACCAGCAAACTACTAAAAAGGCTTCATGCCAAATTACTAAATAATTTAGGCCTAAGTACAGTAATTAGAACCACTGTAAACTTGTTAAGGCATTAGTTGAAAAATTGTCTTTACAAGTTGCTGATGTAGTAATTTTTATTAGTTTATAAACTACAGCAGCTAATAGACACTTGATTCATTTAAATCTTGAAGACTATAATGGCATAGTTTCTGCACAGCATCACAATCAGTGTTTTCAGTAACTAAAAATACATAAAAGTATTATTATGTATTATATATTAAATCTCTTATTTCTAAAATTAACTGGACTATCTTTACTAAATGGTAGAATCCCAAACTGAAAACTGGTCATATTCTTTCAACAAAATGAAAGATGCACTCAGAGGTATCAAAAGACAAAAATTAACTGCCATCTGTGTCAACGTATTAATGTGCTTCAATCACATATGTTTCCATGAAAGTTTAAACATAAAATCACCTTTAAGATCTTGGCCACGTAATCTGCTCCCTGCCATGTCAGATTACAGCCCGTGAAGTTTACTGTCTTAAGAGTGATAGAGTTCTTTATACCTTGACAAAAAACTACAAGGAAAAAAAAAAACACACACACACACGATAAGATGAAGAGCCTATACATTTGTCAACCTTGACTTATTTGCTTTTCTTGAGTCAATTGGAGGTTTACAGCCACATTTTAAAAATCATTAACAACAATCTTCCCAAAAAGGTAATTGATGAACTGATGCGTTCTAAAACTTGTCAGTAACAAAGTCTTATTCCAGTTTACAGCAACACTTTAATTCTATTTAGGTACTAAAACTGAATACACTGAATACTGCAAACTTTATTGCCAACCACTCAGTAAAGTACGACATACTTTTGAGACAAAGGAAAAAGAAGAAAAACCTAAAAAGCATAAGACTCTTCTGATTTTCAGTTCCAATAATACATGTCAATCTTGATGATCAATCAGCGATGTAAATGTCAACTATAAACCCAGTATTTTGTTAGCTACTATGCAGTATACTAGAGCAATAGAAGAGAGAGAGCCTCAAACGCTCTGTTCCCTCAAACTGAAAGGCAGGCTTCCTGACCCCTCCAGACCACTACTGGACATAGGGCACGCACGCTAACGTTTCAGGACCCCAATGAAGAGTCACCTGTTTTGTGATTACTTCCATGACACACCCTCACCACCAATGAATTTGCTGCTCCTATGGGACGTTACATGTATTTCCTATTTGAACACATACCACAGTGCCTTATAATTATGACTGCAGATAGACGTTCTAACAATTGAAAGAGAATGATGACTTTTTTGCTCTTTACGTCTTGCTATTTCCCTTCCCATACTATTTCTTGAAGAGAAACCATAAAAATATAAACACACACAAAAAACAGAAAATATAGAAAACGCGTGGTTTGTGGCTTAACACAAACTTAAGTAAGATTAATTCTGACAGTATCCAGCATGACAAACTTCCATGGTACAAATGAGAATGGACCAAGGTTTGAGCAGGTACAGGAGACAATCCACGCATGAACACCACGAAGAAAAGGTAGACGGGAAAAGGTAGACAGACATGGTGTGTAGGAAATCACGAGACCAGTATGATGGGACGAGACTTAAACAAGACTGAAACTCACTTTCTAAACCTCCATCTCCAGCTGGACAATTCACAAGACAAGGTGCACCAAAGAAGGCAATTATTCAATCCCTTTAATGGGGAGGAACAGTTTAAACTTTTATTGGTTTAGTTTGTCCCAAAAGCAACTATCAAAGGTTGGCAGGACACAATGAAGGCTTACCTTTGTTAACATAGTTAAGTCTCTCTCTCTCAGAGCTAGCCCACTTAGCTCCAGGTTCCTTAGTGCACCCGACGCACTTACACAGCATTTATGAGCTCTACACAACTGGAAGGTCACATCTTTATTTCTTATCGCAGGAACACGACTTCTGTAAACTTCATTTCTGTCACAACCTAAAGCAAAATTATTATAAAATGAGTGATTTAAACCATACATTTTATCATCATTAAAAAGCACCTAAGTAAAAAGAAAAAAAGCATCTGCTCTGTGCTAAGGAGTAGAAATGACTCCTGCCCTTAAAGCCTTCATTCAGGAGGAAGATGGATAAACTCAAATTTTCAATCACATGAGATAAATAAACATAACCTTTATGCACAGAGGTGCCTATGGAGGCAAAAAGTTATATCTAAGTGACGGCTTCATGATAACCCTGAAGTAGAATCTAGAAAGATGAGGCTATGCAGAGTTGGAGTAGGAGGTGCATTAACGGCAGAGGGAACATCTGTGAAAAGACACTCAAGCTTGACTCCTGCCGGGCATTGTAAATACTGCAGGTGGCGATGACTAAAGGCCAGGGGTCCAAGTGTGAGGAGAGACACAAAGGAAAATAGAGATGCTGGCCGAAGCAAGCCTGGGAGAGACCGTGGCTTGAATCCCACAGGTGATGAGGCCTGGGACTACCACTGGCTGAGTAAGGGTGCCTCCGCTGATTAGAAAAAGGCGACCCGCTGCTGAAGGACCAATTAGATAAAGGGAGTGATCACAAAAAGCTCCCCTTCCTCAGGGTCAAAGAGCCCCAAGACGGGGCTTCCCTGGTGGCACAGCGGTTGAGAGTCCGCCTGCCGATGCAGGGGACACGGGTTCGTGCCCCGGTCCGGGAAGATCCCACATGCCGTGGAGCGGCTGGGCCCGTGAGCCATGGCCGCTGAGCCTGCGCGTCCGGTGAGGCTTGGCCCAGCACAGTTCAGACTACACGCCTCTGGGCAGGGCAAACGCTGGGGGGCTAGTATGCACTAACTCTGTGTGGGCAAGTCATTAGCAGCATTATTTGAAGCATAGCGTTTTATGTTACAAGATTACTCAACCCGAGTAGGCAGATGAACTTAGAGGAGCTGAGCCCAGGAGCCGCAAAACCACCCAGGAGTTTCTGCCATAGTCCGGGCAAAATGTAATATGGATGCAGAAGCAAATTTAAGAGGCGGCCAAAATCTACAAGCTAGCCCCACTGGATGCAAGACATAAAGGAAGTTCAGTGAAGGAACTCTGAAGAGAATGGGCTCAACAATAAATTTTTCTTACATTCAATGTAAACTATGTGGCAAAATTAAGTACAGTGGCCTTTAAGGTCCCTTCCAGCTCTAATTTCTTTTGATTTCTAACTTATTACTCTGCTTAAGTAAAGTCCCTTCAGAGGTACAGAACAGTTCTTACACCTGAATGGGATGCAAAGAATAATCTGACTTCTGTTCACCAGGGGATGAATTGAACTGTCCTTGCAGGAGAGATAACAGATGGTGTGAACCCCAGATCCTAGAAAAGGGCCAGGCACACGATAAGTATTCAGCTTTTCAAAAACAAATGAACAATCATTTCCTTTCCTAGATCTTCACACCCTTCCTCTGCTGGCTACTTTCTCTCAGCTTATAAACATCCTCAAATATGCCCACTTAAAAATCTCTCAGACCTATGATTCTTTGGATATTCTTGTGGATAACCTAAGTCTCTCCCATGCCTTCAAACACCTGTCCTTCCAAAAAGCCCAGATCCGTATCTTGGGCCCAGACGTGGCCCCTCTACCAGGCCCCTCTAAAGCACTGAAGATCAAGTAAGATCCTCTCGCCACCCACAATCCCTCTCTACTGTGCTCTGTTTATCTCACAAAAAGATGCAGCTGTAAACTGCATCACCCACGCTTGCTGCCCTCCTTTTCTAACTGGTCACCAGGCCTCACCCATTCTCTCTCAGATCTGCAAAATCCAGTCCCACCTTTTATAACTTAAGTGGGACCCTTTGATTACAATTCACGCTGCACCCAATCAACTGCCTTCCACATGGAGGTCCCAGTGAGCCTCTAAACCAGAATTCCATCTCACTGTTCTTTGGTGTTTCCCACAGCCTTCAGGATAAACATCCAAACTTATGACATGATAAACAAGGCCCCTTTCTGTGGGGTCCCACTAGCTTTCCAGTATCAACTCTCATTGCTTTCCCAAACCCTGAGTTCCAGTCCTGTACCTGAGTTTTGTCATATTTTTTTTATATTTCTCAAACTTTGACACACACTGCTCCCTCCTGCCACCCCAGGAGCTTCTACATATCCTTAGAAAGGATGGCACCTCCTCCAAGGAGCCTACCCTGAACTTTCCCTTCCAAGATTCTGTGCTCTGCAAAGGGGAAAGATGGCGGGGAGGGATACATTAGGAGTTTGGGATTAACATATACACACGACAATATATAAAAGAGATAATCAACAAGGACCTACTGCATAGCACAGGGAACTCTACTCTGTATCCTGTAACAAACTGTACGGGAAAAGAATCTGAAAAGGAATGGATATATGTATAACTGAATCACTTTGCTGTACATCTGAAACTAACACAATATTGTAAATCAACTATACTCCAATATAAAATAAAAATTAAATTAAAGAAAAAAGACATTCTGTGCTCTGTAGCACCAGAACTCACTTCTTCCAGAGCACTGACTACTGTGCTTGTGTTTCCTTGCCACCCAGTAGAAGGGGAGCTTACCTAGGACAGAAGCATCATCTCCAGCAGCCCTTGGCTCTGACAACTCATTCAAGTGCCAGGATATGTTACACACATAACCTGCTTAATTAATTCTAAGAACCCACAGAAAGAGTGGTTTTTAATGTCATTTTACAAGTGTGGGGGGTTGTAGTGCAAAAGAAACCTGCCCAGGCCACAGAGAGCATAAGCCCTGGAATTCAAACCCTAAGCTGCCTTCACACTGGTGCTCTTTCCACTATAGGATACTATTGAAAAAAAATGTTTTTTCCTGAGCCCTGTTTGAATGGAAAGGAAATGAAGCTGGGATATATCAATTTCCTAACCGCTTTGGTCTGTACCAGGCAAAGTCATTCAACACACCAGGTAATATCTATGCAACCATTAAGGACGCTCCAAACTGTGCTACATGTTCTACATTGTAGAGTCTACAAGCATTAACAGAGTGAGACCTTGTAACCTCCACAGAGAGTGGGTCCTGTTAAGCCCATGCTACAGATGAGAACACTGAGACCTAGAAGGCTTAAAGCACTCGGCCGGGGTCACCGAGCTGGCAGGGGTCCTAAGCCGCACGCCCCGTCTAGTGCACGCACAACTGGGCACTGGGCACCGGTTCTAGTGCCCACCCTCCACCATCTAAAACCCCGCTTCTCAGCGCCCACATGAGGGCCCCTGGAAGAGGGAACTACAAACCTGTCTCGCCAAGCCGCGGCTGGAAGAAACTCTGGATACAGATCACATGCAGAGGGTGCTCAAGAGCGGCGTCCAGTCCACCCCACGGAGGCGGTCGGCCTAGAAGTCCAGCAGGACCTCCCGCAGGGAAGCGCGAACGGCGGGCAGAGGCAGCGAGTCCTGCAGCGCACACAGGTCCTCACAGCGCCAGAAGTCGTCTACGCTGTCGCGGCGCAGCTTCACCGAGTGATCATGGCCGAAGCGTGGCCTCGGGGACGCTGGCTGCGGACACGATGCCCACAGCCGCCTGGCGGTCCCTGCTCGCCTCCTGGTCCCTCGGGCACCCACCGCCCGGCGGCTGCGGCGCCGCAGCGTGAGCAGGACCCGCGTCGCAGGTGGAAGACGCAGGGCCACGGGCCCCAACTACGCCGGTCCCTCCATGCCGCGCTCCCGCGACCCCGCAACGCCGGCTCTTGGCGCCGGCCTCAACGCCCGCGAGACGCGGCACTGGGGTTTCAACTTCTGGGCGGGCTTGTGGGGGTGGGGCTCGAGGACGTCAGTGCACGCCCCGTGCGTCAGCACGCAGCCCAAGGGTCCTCCCACGGGGATTCGGTCTGAGGAGCAGTGACGGGAGCTTCGAGACTAGGGCGGCGCGAAAAGTAGGAGGTGTGGAGAATTTGGGGTTTCGAAAACGCGTTTGCTGACTGATCCAAACAAAAGTGAGACATGATTGTATCAGCGCATTTTATGATTTTTTTTTTTTTTTTTTTTTTTTTTGCAGTACACGAGCCTCTCACTGTTGTGGCCTCTCCCGTTGCGGAGCAACAGGCTCCGGACGCGCAGGCTCAGCGGCCATGGCTCACGGGTCCAGCCGCTCCGCGGCATGTGGGATCTTCCTGGACCGGATCACGAACCCGTGTCCCCTGCATCGGCAGGCGGACTCTCAACCACTGCGCCAGCTGGGAAGCCCCCCTCAGCGCCTTTTAAAAGTAAACTCCCGCTAAGTGTCTGTGCTCGCGCCGCCCAGGAGAGAGCGTGCACTCCGTGAGGGACACAGGAGAGGCTGAGTGAACGTCTGCCTGTGGTCCGTTACCTATTGCACGGGTGTGTGAATTTCTGCGGAGAGCTCTTAATTTCTGTAGTTTCTGCTGACTTGACACTTGACTGACTGACGTGTTCCGTGCATTCGGGACATGATCGTGGCTACTAATAATCACTTTGTTTTGTACTGACAACCCCACAGAGAATTTACTACTGAATGTCTGCTTTACAGAGGAGAAACTGAGGCATAGGAAGTAAAGTGACTGAGTGAGAGGAAGGACTCAGACAACTGGTGTCAGTAAATTAACCCTGCAAGGAGGCCGTTAGACCGCGGTGGCTCTAGTGATGCGGCTGCCTATGTAAACCAACCAAAGTCTAAGCCTGTCAACGCCTCAGGGTGACGAAAACCGCTGAGGACAACCAGTCACAAACCACCAACTAGGCGTTAAAGCCATGGCAAATCAGTCATTTCCTTGCTTTGCTTCTGCCCTTTTAAAAGAAACATCTCTGCAGCTCCTGTGGCTGGAGTGCTCCTCACCTCTTCCGCTTTGTGGTGCCTGAATCGAATCTATTTTTGCTCACATAAAGTGTTAAAATTTTAAATATGCCTCAGTTTGTCTTCTAAGATTGGCCGTAGAAGTTGGATTTGTGTCCAGTTTCTAGAACAGTGGTCGTCCTCTGGTCAGGCCTTAGGCGTTACGTGTACAACGTTCCTCTTCTACCACCACCTTCTGGATGCCTCCACCCACTACCAGCTCCCACGCATCAGGCCCCCTAGATGTGGTCAGCAATGGCTTTTACATGCAGCGTGCTCACCTTATAACATCGCAGACACTCCTCCGTCCTCCAGCCAGCGTGTGAAGTGAAACATTGCCATTCCTGTTGAAGAGTCTCTGGTGTGACCACTTTCCCAAACACAGCCACTCCCCAGCTGACCCTGGACTGTTTTTTTCATTCGTGTCTGTTTTTCTTCTGATGATTTTCTAGTAATTTATACAAATATGTGAATCTGGATAAACTAATATATTTTACTCTGAATTTTAGGTTGCATCCTTTACTCTCCAGCAATCATTGGAGTGCTGTTTTCAATATGTCCACGCAGGGATTCAAAATAACAAAAATGCTTTTGAAAAATAATGTCGTAGGTTGACAGAGTGGTTTGTAAATTATAGCATACTCTTATGCTCTTAATTCTTCTTCACAGCCCTGCTTATCATGGCTGGAATTGCTGCTACACCTGTGGGGTCAGCTGGGGGCTGGCTGTAGCCAGGCCGGGGGCCTGACTGGGCCACATGCCTCTTAGGCCCCATCTAGTAACTGGGGCTTGTGCTCATGGGGGTAGCAGGGCTCTGAGAGGAAGAGTAGAAGCATCGTGGGACCTAGCTCTGAGCTGGCACACCATCGTTTCTGCTGCCTTCTATTGGCCATGGCAAGTCACCTAACTTCAAGGGTGGGGAAATCAACTCTGCCTCTTGATGGGAGAAGTTGGAATGTCACATTGCAAAGAGTGAGGACACGAGGAGTCAACCTGGAGCCATTTTTGCAATTTGGGATGGCGCTTGGTGCCTTCCTTGAGGAGGTCGTCCAAAACCATTTTTCAAACATCCCAGGTTCCTATAAATCTCCGCCTCTGGTTTGGCGGCCCCTAAAAATTCCCAGTCAGTTTTGGTGAGGGGACACTTGGTGACAGTGTTGTCTTTCGAAATGAGTCGTTCCGTTACCGACATTACATTGCTCCCCATACATTATTTATAAGGTTTCCCTGTTTGTATGTGCAAACTATTTCTGTGTATATTTTGAGAAATACATTGTACAGGCCTCTTTTTTTTTCTTTCACACACCCTAGAGATGTCATAGAGGCAGTAAATGTGTCCAAATTTTTGAGAAATTGGAACAATCAAGACTTACCTGTATGGAATGCTGTTAACATGTCAATTCCCGCTACAGTACCTTTCATCTGAGACACTTAGGGTCTGTTTACAGATTAAAAGTAGTAAAAGATGCGGATCGAGAGAATTTTCATTATCTTGTGCTCTGAAAACTTGGATTTTCATTGGTTTGAATGGGCCTGAAAATGCATTTTTCTTAGTAGGGGCATAGAAGCCTCTAGTGGTATTCTTAATAAAGCAAGGTGAGTTATAAGCAATCATCTGAGGGAGGGTAAATGTACCACACTCCATTTTAAGAAAAATACAATATAAAAGTCTTACCATGGAAGAAAATCTTTATATGATCTTTTATTAAAAAAACTTCAAGAAAAATAAAGACATGATGCCATATTCAGTTTAAAGTCAGTGACTTGTAAGCAAGGCAAAGCAAAGACAGTCTGATTAAGGCCGTTGCATTGTTCTGGCTTTTTTTAGGTCTCACCCATTTCTGTGGCCTTTTTAGAACCTAAGCTTCTAGGGCACAGAGAACTTCATCTTGTAGGACTGAGCAAATGCACGGAGCGTTTCTCAATAAGTAGGCATTAAATTCTAAATCCAGAAGGGGCCTTGAGATGCCCTGTCTTTACTCCTTGGTAGAACTGTTTTAACTAGCCCCTGAAAACAGATTTTTTTCTTTAAATCTCAAAATTCAGAGATTCCACAATCAGAACTTACTTCTCATATTGCCTTGTGGTCTGCTGTGGGCATCTGTCGAATGGTGTGAACTCTGCGTGGGGAGCCTGGCCTACCCTCCAGGCCCACGGTTTGGGCTGCTGTGGTGCCATGCTGTGCTCAGGGGCCTTCTTTTTTGGAGGTCTGGGCTCCAGTGAGCCTTGGTCATGTTCTTTTATGGACCCTTGGGTGCTTGACCACTCTGACCCTCAGTCTCATTTGCAGGTTCTGGGGAGGATTAAATGAGCTCATGTGATATCCAGGTGACTGAGGCAGAGTAGGCTCGGGATGAATCTTTGCTTCGTTTTCATTAGCTGCGGAGAAGACGATGACAGCTTGGTGCCTCTCCAACTTTAATATGGGTATGCCTCTCTTGTGGATCTTGTTAAATGCAGGCTGGTATTCAGTAGTTCTGGGTGGGGCCTGGATTCTGTGCTTCTAACAAGCTCCTAGGTGACGGTGACGCTGAGGGCAAGGGTCCAGCACCTGCGTTTTTCCCTTTCCGGAAGAGCAGGACGTCTGCCCCCCCAACCCCCCACCCCCGGGAGGAGAAAACATCCGCAGCGTGACTACTAGGAACCAGCTTCCCTCACAGGCAAGGGACCTGTACCTCTGCTCCCAACCATTTTGTCTGAGGCGCAGCAAGCCAAAACACTGACATGCTGAGGTTTGCAGCAAAGAGGAGGTTTATTCACAGGGCAGCCAAGCGAGGACGTGACGTGAGAATAGGTCTCAAATCCGCCTCCCCAAAGGCAAGGGGCTTGGGGTATCTGTGGGATAAAGGATAAAGAAGCAGGGCAGTATGAGGCATGGGGAGCATGAGGAAAGATAATTGGAAAAATGTGTGCTCATCATTGTTCTGAGCTGGCGTAACTAGGCTACAGGGCTCAGCACATTCTCAGGCTAGAGTTTTCGGCCCTCTGATGGCAGGAGGTCAAAAGGCACTTGCCCAGGTGGAAGATCGGTGGTCCTCTCCACTCTAAACCAGCTCAGCCTAACTAGGCCCAGCTGATTCCAAGTTCCTGGACAATCCCGGGGCAAACATCTTATTCCTTATGCTACATGCTACTTGGAGGACGTGCAAGTGTTCAAGCTACTTTGATGAGTGAAGACAGGATTTGACTAATCTTGACACATGGTTTCACCTCCAGGCGACCAGAAGAGAGCTGTAGGCTGAGTCTGGCTCCTGGCACCTGGAATTGGAGGCAGGTTGTTTAAAAACGGGCTCTCCCACCCTCTGTGTGATCTTAGGTAGGTAGACGATTGAACCTTCCTGTGCCTGTTTCTCCACCAGCAGCATGGGGACACTCAGAGTCCCTCTCTTGGGGGCTGTTATGGGGGTTCAGTGAGATATAGATGCATGCGCAGGCACATGGGAGACACCCAGTGTGTGTTACCTTCCTGCTTATTTTTATTAGGACACCAGTATTGTTAGAAGATTTCTGGTTTGGACGACAAATTAGATAGGTGGTCATTGCTATAGATTATGCAACAGCTATTCACATTACCATTTGTAAAAAAGTAGTTGGTTGTCCAATGGGGATTATAAACATCCATTTAACATGAGCAACTGAACAGATAGTTTACACAGTAACTACTTCAAGTACTATTTAGAATCAATTCTCTTTGTTTTCTTAAGCAATGGTTAACCCCCAATTTCGTGAATCCTACCAAGTAAGTCACTTGAAAATCATCTAGAGCAATCTATTTCACTTAGCAAGCCTAAAGCTATAGTTCAACAATTTTATTTACTGCTCTATGACAAAAATTACTCTGAACAGCTATCCCCTGGATAAGTAATCAGCTAAAGCTAGTTTGACTGACTAAATCGATTTACTGAGTTAATAAGCCTGTTGTTTTAGAATAGGTCTAATGCATATTTCTCATCCATCCTGCATTAAACTATTTCCCATGCCTAAAATGTCTTTTTTTCCCATTTGTACATATCCAAATTCCTACTTCTGTGCTGTAGGGCTTGGCTGAACTACACCTGCCTTTAGTGAAACTTTTCTCCCCTGCACAATTGGAGATAATTTTAGTCTCCTCATGACTCCCATGGGGTTACCTCTGTTGTGACACTTGACTATTTGGTGGCATATTTTATTTTATTTTATTTTATTTTATTTTATTTTATTTTAAAAAGCCTTCCGTTATGCCGTGCATGTCAAATGGTCAATGCTTTCTCTTCGTAAACCTGCATAACAATTTTCTGAACTCTTCTGCTCTGGGCAAGATTCATCAATACACCAGGCAAACATAGTGAAAGAGGAGACAGTACTTGTGTTGTATTCAATTGGGTCTTGATACCTAAGTGTGACTCTTAACCAAGGATTGTGCAGTAGTTAAGGACGTAGATTAAAGTTGTTTAGGGTGTGTCCTAAAGTCTCTGGCAGAATTTAAATCTCTACTCTGGAAATTGTAGACCTGAGACAAACTACTTCCCTAAACGTCATTTCCTACATCTGAGAAAGATAATAGTGTCTACCTTGTAGTAGACTGAATAATACCATTGCCCCAAATGTCCACCTTCTACTCTCCAGAACCTGTGAATGTCACCTTAACTGGCAGAAGGGACTTTGCCAATGGGATGAAAGTAAGGGTTCTGAGATGGAGAGATTCTCCTGGACTACCTGGATGGGCCCAAATATAACCACTGGTGTTCTCGTAAGAGAGAGACAGAGGGAATTTTTACTCCAAAGAGAATGTGATGATGAAGTTGGGGTTGGATTGATATGGCCAGAAGTCAAGGAATGCTGGCAAGGAAACAGATTCTCGCTTAGAGCCTCTAGAAGGAGGATGGATGGCCCTGTCAACTCCTAGTTTCAGCCCAGGGAAACTGGTTTTGGACGTCTGTCTTCCAGAACCATAGGAAAATAAGTGTGTTTTGTTTGAAGCAAGCACATTTGTAGTAATTTGTTACAGCAGCCATAGGGAACTAATGCGTACCTCATAGGAACTATTTATCCAATTAAAATGTGTGACTGGAAACACACTTAGTGGCATGTGTGACACACAGTAGTTATGCTACCATAGGTCGTTCTTGGAAACTGAAGCCTTGGTTTTGAGAGATCATCAATGGCAATAATGGTTGCCATGTTTCTCCTTGTTCATCCTGGTGACAAACCTGGTAGAGAGAGCTCCATCCTTTCCCACAGGACCCCACCCCTAGTACTTAGAGGGAAACAGTTATGTCTCACTTAAGGCACCTTTTTCTTTTCCTTTCTACTTTTTTCTTCATTAATCTTCATCCAACTGGCCTTACTAAGTTTTACAGAAAACAAAACCATTTCTAAATGGATTCAGATACTACCCCCAAGTTAATATTCCAACAAAGTTCTTGTTCTTCTGGGTCTCATCACCAGAAATTTCTGAGCCTAACTCTTCTCTAGTTTCTAGGATCACTCATTTTCTCATTTCTCCCTTCTCCTTTTAGTTCAGAGTCTTGTCAATTTAGTCCCTTCCCTAACCACAACTTATAATAAGGTGACACAGCAAAGTGATGAAAGTCTAGATGGTCTGGTTTTAATCCTGGGTTTTTGCCACCTACTTACTGTGTGGCATTAGGCAAGGTATTCAATGTCTCTGGGCCTCAGTTTCCCCCAAAAAAGTGAATATTGTGAATATTCCCTACCTATATGGTTGCCATTATGAGGAATAAGTGAGTTAATATTTGGTAAGCCCTTAGAATAGTACTTGTTATAGTCTAAGCACTACAGTTGTACTTGTTAATAATAATAAATGAAATTCCAAGCGTATAACTTACTCAAGTTTCTGTCATAACTTTGAAGTGTTGGTCTATCTGTTGGCCGACGTTGCAGGTAAATGAGTCGAGGCATGGCCTGAGGCATTGCTACCACTGGGTGGTGTGTTCCCAGAACTTGGAACAGCGGTGTGAAATGGGTAGTGGTTCTACTTGGAGACAGGGCAGACTGGAAAATGACAGCCTGGGAAGAAGGTGTGGTGTCCATAGCTTTGGTGTCAGAGGTGCTGCCTGCTGAAGCACCGGTGCCGGCCTAAGCCGTAAATGGGGTGCTGGGGAAAACAGGAGCAGGATGGAAGACGACAGCCTGGGAAGGAGGTGTGGTGTCCATAGGTTTGGGGTCTGAGGTGCTGACTGCTGAGGCACCGATGCCCGCCAAGGCCGTAAATGGGGTGCTGGAGAAAACAGGAGCAGAATGGAAGATGACAGCATGGGAAGGAGGTGTGGTGTCCATAGGTTCCGGGTCTGAGGTGCTGCCTGTTGAAGCACCGATGCCCGCCAAAGCCGTAAATGGGGTGCTGGGGAAAACAGGAGCAGAATGGAAGATGACAGCCTGGGAAGGACGTGTGGTGTCCATAGCTTCCATATCAGAGGTACTGCCTGCCTGATCTGAGAGCAGAGAGTGAAAGTGGGAGAGTTTCTTCCTAGCCTCTAACTCCTCTCAAGGTCAGGCACGCACTGGTCACTGGATGGCTCAGCCTGGCTCTTATACATGTCCATTGTACGTGTCACAGAGAAAGTGTGGGCGGGGCAGGGGGTGAGGCAGGGGGCACATGCAAGCCCAGCTGGTGGCGAAACCCCGGCCCAAAGGCAAAGGGTGGGGCCCCTTCTGGACTTTCTAGCGGTTGGGTCTTCTCGCTGTGCGTGGCAGGTGTTTGGCACCAGACGGGCCACCATGTGGAGACTGTTGGGGACTGTGGAAGCCTTCTCCTCCAGAGCTCACCCTGCCTGGGCACCAGCTCCACAGACCCCTCAGCCCTGCGTATGTATCGGCCAGGCCTTCCCCACCACGGGGACCAGAGGCCAGAGCCTGCTCAGAGCTGAGGGCAGGAGGCAGCCAGAGCTTGCCAGGGTGTGGGCCACCTCCTCCGGGAAGCTTCCCAGCTTCTCTGCGAGGCCTGGAGACAGGATCGCCTTCTCCAGGGCTGCTCAGCTGCCAGCATCACCATGAGCCAGGTGGCGAAGGTTTCTGAGCAGGAGATGCAGAGCCCTGATCCGACTGGATGCTGCACCCCATGATGTCCCTTCCTGGCCAATAGGTTCTTTCTTCACTTCTTTTTTGAAATTTGGTAAAACAACATTTAAACCTTGGCCTGTCCTTCAGGGTTTACGGATGGTAGTGGCTTAGCTGGGATTCGAACCAAGCCTGTGTGATTCCAGAGCTCGTGCTTCATGTGTTACTTGTTTTTCTTTTTTTCTTGTAGTCCTAATGGTACTTAGCCCTAAGTGCCATACCTGTAACGAACAGCTACACTGCACTGTAGGAGGTCTTCTTTTGTTCAACGCATTAATTGGTCATCCACCACACTGTGTTCTAATCTCAGAAGATACAGGTCAGGGACCACCAGTTGTCAGCATGACACCATTCCATATTTCTAATTGAGGCTTGAAGCCTGGATTTTCCCTTTGTCTAGTTTGAAGGATCCAGATATGTAAAGATGATATTCTAGATAAATCATGGGCTATCCTGAAAGAAATTCACCAGTGAATTGTTTGGTATGGATTAGAAGCCAGCTTCTCTGGCCTTCCTGGAGTATATCCAGTAAGGCATCTCATTCATGTCTAGAAAGAAAATATATCATTTATTGCAACTTCAGCGTGGAGCCATGTATTGGTGTAAAGTATGATCAACACAATTTGGTCATTGTGAGTATGCCAGCTGGGTCCACTCTTTACTACACATATGTAACTCTAGAGATTCATATGCTCAAGAGAGGAGACGTACTCTTGGGTGTCTAGGACGAGGGAAGCATGTGTTGTTATTCAGGAGCTGGAAGCTTCAGCATGACAGGAAAGAATTGAACAATCCTGGTCTACACATCACTTGACCTTGTTTAAAACTTGTTTCTTTGGCTTGCTTCATTGGAGTGTTTTCTCTCTCCTGAGGCTGACATTGTGTGTTATGTATCACGCATGTGACATGTAGAAGTTTCAGAAGCCAGAATCATATAGATGAGTAAAAATGTATATATATATATATAAACACCTATTGAAAATAACACCCGGCATAATTCATATATTCCAAAATTAGTTTGACCCTCTATTCATGAGATTCTTTTTGTGGTATGTCACAGCAAATTTGGACTTCCATCCCCAAGAAACTTTGGGGTTGGAGGACACAAAAGCTTTTGCTCAGACCTAAATTCTGTCTGAAAAAAAAGGGTAAATATTATAAGCCTTTTCTAACCTCTCCAAGAGCAGAAGTGATTTACAGCTGTGGCATTGAACCATAATTCCTCGATCTCATTTGAGAAGAGGTCAGTAAGAAACAATGTCTTGATTTTTGTTTCTTTTCTTTCTTCCCTGTTTTCTTGTCTTGCTTACCAACAATCCATTGTAATTCATAAGTTAGTATGGCAGCAGGCTGAGTGTTCCCTGGGGCTCATGAAATGAACTGTTTTTCCTAAAATGACTTTTGTCTCCTTGTTTTCAGCCCCTCTTCTTTCCTCTGCCCTTTACTATAACCAGAGCTCAGCAAAAGCTGAATGGCTTTGTGAAGACCTTACTTAGGGTCAGTCTTTTTTTCTCCATTATTCTATTCATGGCTCCTCCATTTCATTATTTGCCTTCTCGAAATGTGTTGAAATCTTTCTGTGGTTGATGACTTCCAAAATGTCTTGGCTTTTATTGGTTGATTAATTTTGGTATTTCTACAGTTTTATTTAGATATGGTTTCAGGAGGAACAAAAAGAAAATATATTTCCTAGTCTGCCATCTTGAGCTGAAAATCCCTGTGGATTTTAGCATCCAATGTTCCCATGGGAAAACACCAAACCTTGGCATTAATAGATGTAACACTCAAGATTTCAGCTTTTCTTAAGCAATCACTAAGGATTCAATATGTGGTCATTTCTAATGGGAAAATAATAGCTATCTCATGGCGTTGATTTGAGGATTAAATTAGATAATGAACATGAAAATGTTTTGTAAGTTTTAAAAAATCTATAAAAATGTTTTTTGTTATTATTTGATTTGTTGCTATTTCAACTTCACTTGAAAGTTGTTTATGACCTTGCCTATGTGAGAAAGTGCCCTCTGGTTTATTGTTTTGAAAGCCAGAATATATTTTTCAATAGCTCAATGGAAATGGCATCATTTGTGAAGGTTAAGGGTGAAGGGGTAAATGTTTCTTGACGCCTATCACTTTACAGTGTTTTCAGGAACTAAATGACTCATGTATTCCTCTTCCAAATTTTGTTGAGGACCTCCTACGAGCCACATGCTTTACATCAGGTGTTGGAAAGCATTTTCTGGATTTTAAATATCTTAGGCTTTGTGGGCCATATACAGTTTCTGTAGCTTCTCCTCCTCTTTCTTCTTCAACAAGCTTTCTAAACGTGAGAACCATTATTAGCTCACAGTCCCACAGATCCAGGCTGAGAGCCTGATTTGATTTGTGGCCAGTATTTGCCGATCCCTGCTCTGCGTCCTCACTGACGAGGGGGACCATGTTTGGGTAATCACTTCTTTGAATCAACTATTGGTCTTCTGGGGCTTGTGCTTACTCTTCTACAGTCTCTAATCAACATGGCATCCAGAGAGGTCTTGTTAAAACATAAGTCAGATCATGTCACTCAAATCTGTTCAATGGCTTCTTCACAGAAAATGCAAAGTCCTCAAAGTGCCTCCACAGCCCTAGAAATCTGGGCCTCCGTTTACTCTCTGTTTCCTTCTCCTCTCCACTTTGCTCACTCTGTTTTCCACACACTGACATCCTTTCTGCTCCTTGGATACTCCAAGCCTACTCTTGCCTCACTGGCTTTCTGCCACAGACCAGCCGGAGAAAGAGGATTTCACCATCCAGGGTCAGAAGGGAAGGGGTAAGGAACTGAAGTAGCAGCGACAAATGGGGTCAGAAGGACCAAGACAACTGATGGTTGCAAGGCAAATTTTATTGCGCTACAGTTGCAGATTATATAGACTAGAAAAGGGAAGGTTGCCAGACGGTGGTTTACATTATGTAAAGACTGTCTCAGCTCAGGGTTAACTTCCCTGGGAGAAAACCCATAAAGCCAGCATCATCAAAAATAACCTGCACGTGCAGGGAGGAGACAGCTTTGCTTATCTCAGTTTACATTCTTTCTGATCTCTGGGCCCTGGTGATTTATCTCCCATGGAATGGAACAAGGAGGGGAACAAGTAGGGACAGTCCCTTCGAGCAGCGAGTGGCAGCATGCTTGGCACATCCGCAGCCTGCTCTCATGGCTGACTGCTTCCCACAGGTCCCCCTTTTTTATTTTTTAATTTTTGCTGCAAAATTATTCCATGAAGCTTAGTGCCGAGAGTAGTATATTGTTGCATGAGGATACGGAACAGACATGAGAAGATTATTATCAATAATAGGCAAATTATGGCCACGGTAATAAATCCTAACAACCTTCCAGTAATCCAAGACTGAGGGTGTAACTACTTTAAATGATCCAGTAAAGTTTGAATTACATCTTCTGGCGAAATATCATCAAGATGTGCATTTTGCATATCCTGAATTTCAGCATTTAATTTCTTAAGATCAAGACTAATATTATTATCTGACCAAACACTCAGGAGGTGCATTTTTACTTTTTCTCATTCCCAAATAGAGTCATCATACTTATAAGGAGTAACACAAATCCATGTATACTTTGCATGACAAGCTAAACCCATCCTCAATTTTAATGCTGCCATCTGATCTCCTTCTTCTTCTTTTTCTGAATCAACAGTGTCAAATTTTCGGGAGAGATGCAGAGCTTCTTCAACTTCTGAACTTGTTGTGAGCTGTGGCGAGCCATCTATTTGCTTGACTAAGTGCTCAGGAAGCCAGCGAGGTCCAGGCGCTGATCTGGGAAAGATACACACGTGACCACGGCCCCAAATCAACACAGGATCAGGACCATGCCAAGTGCTGGTTAACGGATCTTTCCAGAGGACCTCCGGAGATTGAGAGGCCAATCTTGGCTCAGCCATCAACCTCTCCCCTGCAGACCAGCCAAATTTACCAACAGTGTGAAAATTTAAAATAAACAAAGCATGATTTATAAGTTTATGTGGTGTTTTTCTGTATAATTCCCCCTTTTTTATTTTTCCAATAGTTAGCTTTCAAGATCTATTTGCACGTTCTATAATACCTTGTCCTTGAGGGTTATATGGAATGCCTGTAATATGGGTAATTTGTAATGAATTACAAAATGTTGCAAAAGCAGCACTAGTGTAAGTGGGCCCGTTATCTGTTTTAATAATTTTGGGAAGATTCGTGAAAGCAAAACAGTGTAACAAATGAGTGATAACATGTTTAGTAGCTTCTCCTGTTTGTGCGGTAGCGCAAAGGAAGCCAGAATAAGTGTTAATAGTGACATGAACAAACTGCAACTTCCCAAAAGAGAGGATGTGAGTAACATCCATTTGCCATAAATGACTAGGTAATAATCCATGAGGATTGAGACCATAATGTGGAGCGGGAAAATGAAGTAAACTTTGTGGGCATTGCTTAACAATTTGTCGAGCAGCCTCACGAGTAAGGGAAAATTGTTTGCATAAGGTGGTAGCTGATTGATGATGTACAGCATGGGAGTGTTGTGCTGCTTGTAAAGGAGTTTGATCATA
Organism: Orcinus orca; assembly: GCF_937001465.1. Classification (NCBI taxonomy): domain Eukaryota; kingdom Metazoa; phylum Chordata; class Mammalia; order Artiodactyla; family Delphinidae; genus Orcinus; species Orcinus orca. The sequence goes on from NC_064576.1 coordinate 35,324,023, forward strand.
ACTCACCATAACGCAAGGGCGTCCTGGATATAAACCATGTTTATTTACAGTACGCAAGTAGCAAATGCAATACATTAGCCATTCTTGATAGCGTGACGAATGGAAAGGAGGAGTACGGTAAATTGGGATATGTCCTGCTTTAGGGAAAAGAGATTGAGGAGGAGGAGTAACTTCAACTCTATTCTTGAGAGGAAAATGTACAGGATAAAGATCACGTTTAGATCGAGTTAAAACATCTGCAGTCGCATTGTTTAGTCAATGGACCAGGCAAGTTAGAATGAGCACGGATATGTAGAGCTGCAACAGGACCATTGTGAGAATGAATAAGCTGGGTTTCTTTGTTGTTGTTTTTTTTTTTTTTTTTGCGGTACGCGGGCCTCTCACTGTTCTGGCCTCTCCCGTTGCGGAGCACAGGCTCCGGACGCGCAGGCTCAGCGGCCATGGCTCACGGCCCCAGCCGCTCCGCGGCATGTGGGATCTTCCCAGACCGGGGCACGAACCCATGTCCCCTGCATCGGCAGGCGGACTCTCAAACACTGCGCCACCAGGGAAGCCCCGAATAAGCTGTTGAAGCAAACGAAAAGAGGATGATAATTCAGGGTCATTAGTATGTCCTATGGTAGCAGTTTCCAAAAGAAGTAATAGATCAATGCGGTATTTACTATCAGAAAACAGATTAAGAGACACAGAAGGAAAATGCTCAAAAACCATAATAACAGCATGTAGTTCAACATGCTGACCTGAAGTCAGTGAAGTTTGTTCAATAAATTTTGTCCCGTCGTCCATGAGTACAATAGCCATTCCTGAGTAGGACCCGTCTGTAAAAACCAAAGGTACATGTGGAATAATAGGGTGTCGTTGGATTATAGAAGGAAAAATGTAAAGATTATTTTTACTAAATTGAATTATCTTATCAGCAGGATAATGACATTCTAGGTTTCCTGGAAATCCTGCAAGAGCAAGTCCCCATTCGTTACTATGTTGAAAAAGCCAATTTTGTTGACTAACTGAATAAGGGATAATAATTTGAGAAGGTTCTATTCCTATAAGTTGTAAGCATCTAGTTCTACCTTGCATTATTAACTTACTAATAAGTTCATAATAAGGGTTAATAACTTTAGAAGGTGTAGTTTTCATATGAATCCATTCAATAATCCCAGCAGTTTGTCATAAAACAGCTGTAGGTACATGAGGTGTTGGACAAACAATTAAAGAAATTGGCAGGTGAGTATGTATTCGAGTTAACCGCGCAGAGCTGATAGCTCTATTAACCATTTGTAATGCTTGGAAACCCTCTGGAGTCATGGAGCGTAATGACAAAGGGTCTGAATTGCCTTTAAGAATATCCAACAGAGGCTGTAATTGAGCAGTAGTAAGTTTTAAGGAAGGCCTTAGCCAATTAATATCTCCACGTAATTTTTGAAAATCATTTCATGTTTTTAAATTATCAACTCGAATTTGCAGTTTTTGAGGCCTATTAAGTAGTGTTATCAATATATTTTCCCAAATATAAAAATGGAGATTGTCTTTGAGCTTTTTCTGAGGCAGTGACCAAGCCAAATGATCGTAAGGATTGTTGTAAAAATTGAAAAGCAGTCTCTAATAAAGAAATATTATCAGTGGCTAAAAGTATATCATCCATATAATGTATGAAGTATAACGTTGGAAACCTTTTTCTCACAGGAGTCAAGTCCTGAGCCACATATTTTTGGCATAATGTAGGACTATTTGCCGTGCCCTGAGGCAATACTTTCCATAGAAATCTCCTCATGGGTTCCTTAAAATTTAAGGAAGGCAAGCTAGAAGCAAAATGTTTTCTATCTTCAGGAAACAAAGGCATAGTGAAAAAACAATATTTTAAATCTATAACTAAAAGATGATAATTGTGTGGTACGGCTGCTGAAGAGGGTAGGCCTGGTTGAAGAGCTCCCATTATTAGCATAGTTTTATCGACAGCTCTTAGATCCTGTAATAACTTATATTTTCCAGACTTTTGCTTGATAATAAAAATAGGAGTATTCCAAGGGCTATTGGATATTTCTAAATGCCCTAATTGTTCCAGTACTAATTGTTCTGCAGCTTCTAATTTCTCCTTTGTGAGGGGCCATTGGTCCACCCGTACAGGGTCATCAGTCAGCCAAGTAATTGGATCAGCAGTGAGTGGAGGAGAATCCAAGGCCCCTAAGAAAAACCCAAACCTTGTCTATCATTTTTTATTTTCACATCAATAGGATAGACAGTTCCTTGTTGATTTGTTCCCAGCCCTTTTGTGGGAAGAAATCCTTGATCCAACATCCTATTAGAGACTTGAGAATTTGGACTATAAAGCAGTACTCCCATTTCTTTTAATATATCTCGGCCCCAGGGGTTTAAAGGCAGCCCAGGCAAAACATAAGGCTGGAAGTATCCTGAATGGCCCTCACTATCTTGCCATAATAATAACTGACTACTTTGCACAGGAGAAGAACTTTGTCCTATTCCTTGAAGTTGTGTAATAGTAGGACTAATGGGCCAATGTTTAGGCCAGTGCATCTGCGTCATAACAGAGACATCAGCTCCAGTGTCTAACAAACCTGAAGAAACCTTTCCATTAATGGTTAATTTCATTTCTGGACATTCTTTCCCTATCTTCTGATTCCAGTAGGCAGCATTAGATGATCCAAAAGCCTTTGTTCCTCTCTTTTGGTGTTTAAAATTTGTCCATGAGGTACAAAGGGAAAAAGTAGCAGTTGTGCAATTTTATTGCCAGGAGAAATAGTTATTATATTTTCAGTAGTTTGTGCCATGAGTTTTATTTCTCCTTCGTAGTCAGAATCTGTGACTCCTGGCCTAATAGTTAAACCTTTCATAGTGACACTACTTCTTCCCAATAATAGTTCCATCCAACCCTTGGGTAAAGGAACATAGATGCCCGTAGAGAGGGCCTGAGGACCCATTTCAGGAGTTAATACATATCGGGCGGAGGTACTGAGGTCCAGTCCTGTGCTTCCTGGTGTTGCTCTGGAGAGCGAGGATATTGTATGTTTTTGTTCTTGGTTAATGTCTGATTGATCATTTGAGGAGGATACCCAGACATCGGCCCTATTGTTTGTTGGGGCCGGGGAAGGCCCCTGGAGGAGTTTCCCGACAGTGGTGTCCCATCCTTGTTGGCCACTGAGCGACAATCTTGTGCCCAATGTTTTCCCCTATTGCATCTAGGGCATAAACCAGGGATCTTCCGACCATCTGGAGGTTTTTGAACAGGGAAGGAAGGACTAGGGTTAGAATTAAAAGATCTACATTCTCTAGCAAAATGACCTGCCTTTCTGCATTTAAAACAAGTCTTTTTGTTTTCTTTTGATTTTTTTTAAACCCCACTTTAGTTAATGCTGCAGCCATAGCAGCACCCTGTATATAAGCAGGCCCAATGTCCGCACAAAGGCGAATAGAGCCCTCCAATGTTCCGCGTTTTCTCCAAGGTCGAATCGCAGCCTGACATGCATTAGTAGCATTTTCAAAAGCAAGTTGCTTAACTACAATTGTACCGGTGGGTCCACCCACAATGAGTCTCCCCACCGCCTGTGACAATCTATCTACAAAATCAGCATATGGTTCATCAGGTCTCTGTCTAATTTTTGGAAGTTCCTCAGTTGTGTGTGTATAAGGTAATTTCCTCCAGGCTTGTAATGCCAAATGATGTATTTGAGGATAAGCAACAAAGGGATAAGTTAATTGATCTTGTAAAGAAATATATTGTCCTTCCCCAAGCAGCATATGATAATCAACTGGAATATTATGGGTAGCATTCTTTTCTGCTTGTTCAGCAGCCCGTTCATAAAAATTAGACTTCCATATTAAATAATCTCCACCATCTAAACCAGCTCGTGCAATAGACTTCCAATCAGCGGGGGGAAGAGCTTCTCCTGCAATAGCTTCTCCTGTCAACCATAGCAGTAGTAAAAGGAGCAGTGGGCCCATATCGAGCACAGGCAGATTTTAAATCTTTCAAAACTTTAAAAGGAAGAGCCCGATGCTCCCTAATAGCTTGTTGAGGATTATTAGGATCAGGTCTTTCTATGACAGGACAACAGAAAATAGGATCTTTTCCTCGTGTTATTGCTCCTTGTACAGCACGCTGCAAGGGACTGAGCATTTTTACAGGTGTAGATTTCTGAGGAAGACAGTCCTTATTAACCTGCAGCTTTTTCACTGACTTATCTATCATAGCCATTAGAAAATCACCCTCGAGATATTTTTTCTCTTCCGTGTTTAAAAGCCTCATCTGTTAAATCGAAACGTTCCTCTTCATCTGATATGTTAAAATTAATCAGTTCCCTAGATTTAGGAAGTGGCAGTGTAGAAGCCATTAAGGCAGTTTTTTCTTCTGAAGAAGGCTTTTGTTTTTCTGACTTTACATTCAAATCAACACTATCATGAGAAGAATCTAAACATTCTTTGATCAGATTCCACAAACTAAATAACAACAGGAGTATGAGTAGGCCCTTGAGACTCAGAATAATTTTTTAAATCTTCTCCAACTTTCTGCCAGATTTCTATGTCAACAGAGCCGCCATCGGGAAACCAGGGAGATACACCATGGATATGCTGTAAAAACTCAGTTAACTGTGAGGTAGAAACTTTATTACCCCGAGTTTTAAGCATTGAAAGTAAAACCTGAGCAAATAATTCATACATCTTTGAGCCCTTTTGTCCCATCCTATTTTACTTCTGACTATTGCCTTATGCCTCTATTCGTTTCACTTTTACTCGTGGCCACACATATTTTGCATAAGGGTTCTCTTACCTGCACTTTCTTTTTCTTTTAATTGCCTTCACGCTTCAGGTCCCTGTTCGGGCGCCACTTGCCGCGGACCAGACGGAAAAAGAGGATCTCACCACCCAGGGTCAGAAGGGAAGGGGTAAGGAACTGAAATAGCACCGACGAATGGGGTCAGAAGGACCAAGACAACTGACGGTTGCAAGGCAAATTTTATTGCGCTACAGTGGCAGATTTATATAGACTAGAAAAGGGAAGGTTGCCAGATGGTGGTTTACATCATCTAAAGACTGTCTCGGCTCAGGGTTAACTTCCCTGGGAGAAAACCCATAAACCCAGAATCATCAAAAATAACCTGCACATGCAGGCGGGGAGACAGCTTTGCTTGTCTCATTTTACATTCTTTCTGATCTCTGGGCCCTGGTGATTTACCTCCCATGGAATAGAACAAAGAGGGGAACAAGTAGGGACAGTCCCTTCGAGCAGCGGCGGCATGCCTGGCACCCTGCTCTCAAGGCTGACTGCTTCCCATACATGGAGCTACTTCTGCAGGTGGGGTCAGAATCTTCCTCAGTTTCAGGTGGTCCCCGTGCATATTCTAGGGATGCTTTTCCTCTGTTCTACTGCTTCAGTTTCACACTCTTCCACTTGTCTTCCGTCTTTCAAAACTATGTTGAAATCTCTTGATTGTTGTGGGCTTATATACTTAAACACTTTGATACCATCATTGTAGTGTCTTGTGAAAACGGAGAAGAGCTGAAAGCAAGCGTTCTCAGTGCATTCTGAATCTGCTATTCTGTGGTCCCAGTGTTTAAACTTCTTGGTCTTCCCCAGTGTCTATCATTGCTTTTAGAAATACAGTCTCCTGGTCTACTCGTGAAGGAAATGAATACATCACATCTAAAATGACAAGGAAGGCGGGTTAGATGCTCTAGGGTCTTGTCGTACTCTGCCATTTACTAATAAACCACTTACGTGCTACAAATTGTACGTGCTCATTTATAAAATGAAAGGGGGTAACTCTACATGAACTATAGATTTCTGCTACTCTAACATAATTTTCTAAGTTTCTTTCTTAAAATTTCTCTACATTATCATTAATTTTAATTAAGAAAATAAAAATCTAACTTTCTCTTTTGAAAATCAAAGAGTAATTCCCATAGTCCTACAATAATGGAATAATTAGTTCTGAAACCTGTCAAGTTTCATACAAAAGGAAAATCATATTAAATAATTTTTAAAAGTTAAACATGGACTTTGTAGCACAAAGACAAGGTACCCCCAAATGGTGTTCCTTTATTTACTGGAAATGTTCAGCTCTGCATTACAGTTGAAATAAAATAAATATATTATTTTTGGGGTGCAAAAATTTCTTATGAAAATCAATTTTTCTTTTCTGTCCATACAAACAAAAGTATGGAATGACATTAGAGGTCAGGTTTATTTGGTAATAGAATGTAGCTTCTTGATATTTTTTATTTTAGGAAAGGAGAATATCAACATGAAAACTTTTTTCAACTTTACTTTCATTTAAGATGAGGCCATATTTTCCTCTTATAAAAAGAGAGTTCAACTAGAACTGTCAATTTTCTCATCTGTAAAACAAGAACACTGAATCAGCTGACTACATTCATTCAGAACTCAATTTCTTTATCGTACGATCACTGAGGTTCTCCCTAAATCTAATATACTAAAGTTCTAAGCAAAGGAAAATATAGTACTAATGACATGTTTTGATTTTTATTTCTTAGAGTTCAAGTGTCCACTATTCACCCTGGTCTAAGCTTAAGGAACCATTCACGGGGATACAATGCAGATGGGAGGGGAAAACAGAACCCTCACCCAAGCTGTGGCGTGTTGCAATCAGGCTTCCGTTTGAAAAAATAATCTTCTCTATAGCTTTCAAGTGATAACTTTGTCTCGGCAATGCTTCTTGTTTCAAACGGATTTTCTCTGGCTCTTCCTGAACACTTTCTGAGGAATCATCAACCTCTTTGATTTCTGAGGAGGAAGGACTCTCTACTCTCACAGTCACAGGAAATTCTGATGGACCTGAGTGTCACAAGAAGAAGGCAGGAAACCACAGAGTTGTTAAACTAAAGTGCAAAGAAAGAAAACAAGATTGTATAAAACATAACACAAGCCAGATACCGAATATCCAAATATTAGAGGACATTTAACAAAAGGGATCTGAGGTATCATTATTTATAAACGTCTCTCACTGCTCCTTAGTCTAAAACAGGCAATGACTAAGTAAAATTACAGGAACTTATTTTTGCTATGTTACTGCACAGACCTCTGTTGTACATGGTTAGGATTAGTAATGGGAATTGCCCATATTATTTTATTAAGTTTCTTTCACAGAAGCCAAGTGAAGAGCCAAGGTAACCATTTTTTCTCAGATCAACTTTATACTGCAAATGAAAAATTTATTTTCCACCATCAGACACAAACAGTCTGGAAGAAAATGTAGTTTTTCGGAGGAAAATACATCAGTAAAGGGACTGACAAAGAATCAGAAGAATAACCAGAAAGTCAACATATGTAAGCTGTGTATAATAGATGTTACCATTTAAAAATGAGAAATCACATACACATACATAGCTAAAAGTGACCCATCAAAAATTTCATCTTCTCATCACCCTGAAGCCGTAACTAGGGTAACAGTAATACAATTCTCCTGTCAAGCTTCACTGCCACTGCAATGTTGTTCAATTGGACATTTCCGAACATTTAAAACCTGACTTGGCCACAACCGCATAAAAGTCTACAGATAATAAAGCAGTGTGCTGGGATTATGTAACTATGCAGAAGACAAGTCACTAGGACATCATTTTGACAACAAGCAGCAAACCTGCAGCATAGGAAAATCCGAACAGGAGAACGAGGTGCACACCCCTCTCTCTGGGCATGCAAGGGCAGGACTGACACCCAAGATGCTCTTCTCTCAACCTCAGCAGTGGTGCCTTTCACAGAGCAACTATGCAGTCTCCCAGAACCACTGGGAAGGAGAATCTGATACTGACAGTATTAGCTTGCCATGAGGCCATAAGTGAGGGAATGTGTGTGGCCTTGGTGAGAGAGAAGTGTGGGAGATGTTGCTTTATATTGGCTTTCAGATCAGGAAATTTGTACACATAGCCTGCAAACAACGTTTCTTGCAAACCTATGAACGTTCTTGAGTATGAGACTCCATGTGAGGGGTCAGAAATGGCAGTCAAGTTCGTCTCACTGGGTAACAGCTGATTTGCGGACCGGAGAACAGACTTCCTTGTTTACAGACATAACCACAAGGCTGCCAGTTGTGTGCCAAATCCACACAACTACACAGTTGCATTGGGAGAGTGACCAAACATATTTTCCATGGATTTATTTCAGAGAGGGAAATGCTTCTTGTAAGGCTCTGTCAGTTTAAAAAGCAAGGAGAATGCCCATCCACCTTTCCCAATTCAAGCCCTATGTATCATCAATATGATAGCTACACACGAGCAACTGATTACATACATCACGAGCTTTGATGAATGCAAAGCCCCTAAAAAGATATCAACAAAACGAAGTTAGATCTTGATGTAAATACATCACCAGTTAAACCCAGTTAATACAACTATTTAGTATTACGTACAGTATCCATACAGAATTGTGTATACAAATAAATAAGCTCAAAACAAGGACCTGGAGGGCTCTGCTGCAGAGAAAACTGAACAGAATTCAGCCGACTGGCTTGGTAATTAATAACTGTGAACTGCTGAGAGGCCCCTTCAGTTCCTATGTTCAGGATGGTTGAGATTTCAGTCTCACTTCTTTAAATGGTGATATTAATCGTTCTCTAATTTACCACTCTGTGTGACGAGGATGGACCTGAGATTAAGTGTCTCAAGAAGAAGACAGGAAACCACAGAGATGTTAAACTGAAGTGCAAAGACTGGGGATTCAACACTATAGTTTATGCAACAGCAATTCACGTTACCATGTGCAAAAAAGTAGTCGGTTGTCCAATGGGGATTATAAACATCCATTTAACATGAGCAACTGAACAGATATATTTTACACAGTAACTACTTCAAGTACTATTTAAAATCAATTCTCTTTGTTTTCTTAAGCAATTGTTAATCCCCAGTTTCGTGAATACTACCAAGTAAGTCACTTGAAACTCATCTAGAGCAATCTATTTCACTTAGCAAGCCTAAAGCTATAGTTCAACAATTTTATTTACTGTTATGTGACAAAAATTACTCTGAACAGCTATCCCCTGGATAAGTAATCAGCTAAAGCTAGTCTGACTCACTAAATCTGATTTACTGAGTTAATAAGCCAGTTGGTTTAGAATAGGTCTAATGCATATTTCTCATCCGTTCTGCATTAAACTATTTCCCATGCCTAAAATGTCTTTTTTCCCATTCGTACATATCCGAATTCCTACTTCTGTGCTGTAGGGCTTCGCACAACTACACCTGCCTTTAGTGAAACTTTCCTCACCTGCACAGTCGGAGATAATTTTAGTCTCCTCAAGACTCCAAAGGGGTTACCTGTGTTGTGACACTTGAGAAACAACTTGAAGCTCCCAATTGCATTTGGTTTTTCTTCCTTAGAGTGTTCATTAGGCAGAAGCCATGTGTGAGTTGTCTTTTTTCCTCTATAGAAAGCACCAGAGACCACCCACATAATAGCAGTTCCAAAATAAAGAATTCTGAACGACTGAAAAAGACAGGGAATCCAAGCACGTTACCTGCTGCTTTTTGCACGTTCTGCAGTACGCCACGGCCAGAAACCAGGCACAACAGGTGGTAGACGTTCAGGACCATAACATTCCTTACCAGCAGAGTGTTTCCTTCCATTACTTACAGGTTGCTTTGCGGCCAAGCCTATGTTTGACAAAGCACGAAAAGAAGGAATCAAGATGCACCAAAGGTCTACAGAGCAACTGTCACACGTGTACACTTTGAAAGGAATCAAACAGGCATTTGACAATGATGCCAAGATCATTAAAAAAAGAGGATCGTTTTGTACAAAGGTTTTGCATAAGCCAGCATTTGTAAAAAATATAAGTTCTCTACAGTAACAAGTTATTTTAACTAAAACAAAAGTATTGTGATGTGCAGAAATGCAAAAATAAATTTTTAAAATAATCCCAAAGTATGATACATTTTATGTATTATGCAGAAACACTCAAGTTTACTGAATCTTAGAACACCTTTGGCATTTCTGAATCTCAAGGACACAGAAACACAGATACACCCATGACTTCTGCCAGACAGAATCTTCAGAATTAGACCAAAATTTCAATTTAAGATGAATTTTTCTATGTAAAAACAATAAAAGTTATAAGGCTGCAAGTTGCTGGGTGGTAGGTGAGTCAATGTTACTCTCCTATAAGCCTGTCAACCTTCACTGCTCCTTTGATTTCATATAGAATATACACAAAAAAACAAATGAAACTCACGGGACAAAAGAGTGAAATGTGGAGACTTATCCTATATTTCAGTAGTAAAGAGGCAAGTATCTTTATATGAAATATTTGGTTGCAAAAACAAGACCTTTGTGTTAATATTTTATTTAGAACAAGCCACATATTAAAATTTACATTTAAATATTTAATGTGAATTTACTGAAAACAAACATCATAGGTTAAAAGGGTTATATTTATCCTTCAAAGCTACTATGTTTTGTGTTATTTTATTTATTTATTTTAATAGATCTTTATTGGAGTATAATCGCTCCACAATTCTCTGTTAGTTTCTGTTACACAACAAACCAAATCAGCCATAGGCATACACATGTCCCCATATCCCCTCCCTCTTGAGCCTCCCTCCCACCCTCCCTATCCCACCCCTCTAGGTCATTGCAAAGCACCGAGCTGATCTCCCTGTGCTATGCTGTTGCTGTCTACTATATTTTAGCAGCATTAGGATGCAGGGTAAAATGGAGTGTATGTGGTAATATAGGACAAATATTTCATGGAGTGTAGCTTATTGATAATCACCACACGATCCTGTGTGATTTACATGCCTCTTAAAAATATATAGGAGCTCATTTCATTTTGTGCTATTTTATTGTGTTTTTTAACTTAACTACCGTCAAAAAAAATGTTGGTATGCATGTGGTTTGTATGTGTATACCCTTCCTTTACTTTCAGAAATGAATGCAAATACATTTGTATTAAAATTTTTTTAAATTACACTTTTCTTGTTAGGAGATAAAAAAAATTTCTAATAAAAGTTCCCATCTTTTTTTTAGGCATACATAATTACAATATAGATGTGACACAATTCACACCATTATTTCACCCCTATACTCACCTGGACCTAGGTATATAGCCAGATACTGATTTGGCTTACCTCTATGTCTCCAAATAACTGAGGCAAATACAATAAAAAAGCCCAAGAAATAAAATTACTCTTAAAATAGCTCAATGAGTTTGTATATTTCAGTTACATTTCCACTTTGTTTAATCATGCTAAATAAAAAAAAACAGTTTAACTGTTTTCTTCTCATTCCATGATGCCCTATTATATACCACCAGATACTAATTTTACAGAATTCCTAATATACATGCTTTATTATATATATATATTTCCATTTCTAATATCATAGCAAAAGTCAACTTAGCTATTTTAAGAATACTTTACATATGATATAAATTTTAAATAATAATATCTAATTAGTGCAATGCCACCAATCTTAACTTCTTTGTATGTACTATTTCATTATTAAAATATCACTCTCTTGAAATAACAATTGGCAGATGATCATAAGCTTTTTTTTGACTTCATAAACACTCTTAACAACTTCTATTTAATACGCTATTGTCCAAGCAAGTTGATTAATAGAGAATCAAAAACATTGGGCCTCCCTGGTGGCGCAGCGGCTGAGAGTCCGCCTGCCGATGCAGGGGTCACGGGTTCGTGCCCCAGTCCGGGAAGATCCTACATGCTGCGGAGAGGCTGGGCCCGTGAGCCATGGCCGCTGAGCCTGCGCGTCCGGAGCCTGTGCTCCACAACGGGAGGAGGCCACAACAGTGAGAGGCCCGCGTACCGCATGAAACAAAAACAAAAACAAAAATACATCTTTAAGTAGAAAAAAAAAAAAGCTGTATTTATCAAGATGTTTACAATAGTTTATTTTAGGTTATTTCCAGTTTTTCACCAATTTAAAAATTTGACCAACTCAATTAAAACCTTGTGAATACAATGTTAAAAATTATAACTATCAATCATAGAATTTAAATTTAGTATGAAAAGAGAAGAATGGCAAATTATATTGAAGCTACGTGCAATTATGTTTATAGACAGCAGGAAGAGAAAATAAAAATGTAAATATTGCTTGATAGGATAATGGGATTAGATGTGGTCTTTTAAATTTTTCATTCTTATGCTAATACAATACCTTTATGAAACCCCCAAATCTTAAAACAACACAATTAAAAAAAATTGTGGTAAACTACACAAAACAGAAAATTTATCATTTTAACCATTTTAAAGAGGACCATTCAGTGATATTAAGTCAACAAATTTTTAAAACTTTCAGAGGGCACCTGAATAAAAGATGTGTTGTCCATTGGTGATTTTAATGTATCTGGTATATAACTAAAGTCACCACAAAACTCTTTCTGGGAAATTGGCAGATCATAAACATAAAACATTTATTTTGCTTTATATTAAACCTTATTGTTCTGCTGTTTCAAAATTCAAAGTTACTCACAAGAAAGAGTTAGTTTCATATTTGGTTTCACAAATGCTGCTCCTGTTATTCATTCTTATCACCAACAACAAAAGACAATTTGTGACTAACCATAATATGTTCCAGAAAATAAAAAGTTAAGGTCTCTTAGAAACAATACAAACGTTATCAGTAGAAGTGAATTATAGGAAATTTATATATTCAGGAGAATGTGAAACTTACACCACTGATTGTTAAAGGCTTTTAAAAGCTTTTTATTACAATTACATTTTGTAACAAAATAATAGGCTTAGTTGTAAAATCCTGGGTTAACTACCATTTGGAAAATTAAACATACATTACAGTAAACATTTAGAAAATGGTTTTCTAAAATGTTCAATCTAGGTAAATAAACTTGTCTGTAGAAGTCTTTTATGAGGATCATACATATTTCAAGTGTTTTGAATCATTCAGAGAAACAAGATATTACCTGATTCAAAAATTTAGGTAAGCATTTCTAAGAAAGAAACACGAAACAATGGGAAGGGTGGAACTAAGAAGAAATTTTGTTTCTTATAGTGCAAATGTAACTCTTCATTTTAAAAAAATCATTCCTCAAAAGGACCACTACTAAAATTATCATCAAAGTGCACCCCAAATTTCAACTGCAAAGTGTCAGAAGTAATTATCAACCAGGAAATATTTTCAAAATAATGAAGTATTTATGAGATCCAAACAATAATGTTGGTTAATATTAACATCTCTTTAAATTCATTTATTATATCTATATTCTATAAATTCTCATAAGTCTCAAAATAATCATAGGCTTCCTAATATGCATGTGGTTAATATTGGCTGCTTTAATTTTAGCACACCAGAAAACATAAGGGGTATAAGTTCAGAAAGAGTTACCAACTCTAATCGTAGCTTTTCCTTTTCGATCACTTCCCCAAATTAGAGTTCTCTTTTTCTGTCTAGCAGCTTTGGATGGTTCCTTCACGATGGAGAAGTTATCCACTGGTACTGAGACAGAAATGATAAATATGCCATTTAAGTTTCAGGTAATTTAGGAGGGTTTGATCTTCATTGGAAATTAAGATACTTTAAGTTAATAAAAGGTTTTCAATCTGCATTTCTGGGAACCTAAATTAAAGCATCACATAACATTTTCAAAAACAGAAAAGCCATTTCGTTTGACTAAAAACTTAGTTTTAAGATGGCAGAAAGTACCTTGATAATTTTCTTTTAAGAAAGAAAGAAAAACAAGCCATTAAAGAGAAATTCTTCCAAGAGAACTGAGATGTGTGATATACCTCTGACTTGGCACTCCTTCCACCTGGAGAACTTTTTGGATAACTGCTTTCATCACACAATGATCTAAAGTAAAATAAATTGAAATTAGAGTCATTAGTTCCCAATGAGTGGCTATTTCCATTTAAAACCAAAAGCCAACTAATTATTGCTTTTCCCATAAATTTAAATATGAAATCTACATTATGTAATTATACACTTATCTCCCCCTTTGTGTATTCTAATTTCTTCCTCAGAAACCTAAGATGCCATCTTGCAGACTGCCTCCAGTGGCTACTATTTTGGCAGCAGCAAAGGTCAACTTTAAACATTTTGCATCTAAAGTGGCTTTGGATACCTTTGGATAGAAAGTACAGTCTGAGCACTGTCCAGACACTTAGATACCTAAAGGCATCTAAGATAACAAACCAAAGTCCTGATATTCCCTCAAAAGCTGCTCCTCCCATCAGCTCCCTTTCTCTAAGTGATACCACCCAGTTGCACACATAATCATCAACAACTTGTCTCCTTGTTACTGTTCCCTTCATAGCCCACATCTAATCTATGGGCAAACCTTGTTAGTTACACCCTCAAAACACAACCTGAATTCAGCCACTTTTCACTTGCTCCAAACTTCCAGCCTAAGCTAAGCCATAAACATCTCTTTTTTGGACCACTGTGATAGTCTCCTAACTGCTCTCCCTGTTTCTCTTCTTTATCCTCCCAAGTCCATCCTCTATTCCAGGTCACCTTATTCAGATAGTATTTGGATCATGCCGTTTTCCAGTTGAAAACGCTCTACTCACTTAGAATAATCCAAATCTTTACTCTGGCCTTCCAGACTTTACAAGATCAGACCTCTGGCTAGCTCCTTGACCTCATGTCATACCACATCTTCTGTACTCAGTCCTCTGACCATGTTGGCCTCCTGCTTTTCCTTAAATACTCCACCCACCTACCTGCCTGCATACTCATTGCCTCCTTGCTTTTCCTTAAATACTCCACCCACCTATATGCCAGCATACTCATGGGCTCCTTGTTCTGGAATGTGCTAACCCCAGGTCATCCATGGCTTGCTCCTCTCTTCATTCAGGTCTCCGTTCAAATGCCACTTCTCCAGTGAAGCTGTCCCCTAACAAACCTTTCCAATGGAGTCCTACCTGCCCCCGCTCACTCTCTTTACATTAAGATATTTTTGCACCTCCTACTATCTAAAATTACATTACTTCTCCGTTTACTCATTTCTATCTGAACTCCTTCACTAGAATGTAAGCTCCATGAGGGCAAGACTTTTGTGTGTCTTGTTCACTGCTTTATCCCTAGTTCCTAAACACGTATCTGGCACACAATAGGTATTAAAATAATTACTTGTGAAACTGACAAATGATTAAAGTACTCCTTGCAAGAATTCAGAGGTTTCACAAGAAGGAAACAATGCTCTTGGTGGAAGCAGTCTTAGTATCTAGGTTCACCTCTTTCTGAGTAGAGATGAGAAAAATTTACAAGTATAACTCTCTTTAATTAGTAAATTATCTGCTAAAATCATAAGGGACGTACAACATTAGAAAAGTACCTTTTTTGTTGTTGTTGTTTTTTTGTTTTGTTTTTTTTGTTTTTTTTTGCGGTACGCGGGCCTCTCACTGTTGTGGCCTCTCCTGTTGCGGAGCAACAGGCTCCGGACGCGCAGGCTCAGCGGCCATGGCTCAGGGGCACAGCAGCTCCGCGGCATGTGGGATCGTCCCGGACCGGGGCACGAACCCGTGTCCCCTGCATCGGCAGGCGGACTCTCAACCACTGCGCCACCAGGGTAGCCCAAAAGTACCGTTTTCTAGGATACAAATAATAACAAATTCAAACAATGTGTGGATAGAGAATACATACTAAAAACCTATCATGAAAGTATGATGGTCAAGAACTCTCGTGGTAAAACGTTGGACAAAACCCAGAAAAAATGATCATGACTTCTAGTATTTCTGGGGCTGAACAACCTACTCATTCAAACAAAAGGGATCATCACAAAGGCACAGGTATTAAAAACTATTACATGAAAGGAAACTATCATGAGTCATTTATTTAAGTGTTGAGTGGACCATCACATTAAAGTAACTGGAGTCTTTCAACACCCCGTGACATACAGAAATAACAAGTCAGACATATGGATCTGACAGGATATGATACAACCCTTACAAACTGTCACTGCAGAAGAATGGACACACGGTGTCATTAACCAACTAGCCAAATGAATACAAACAGCCAGTAAAGCTCACCAGTAAATCAAATGAATACAAAATAAAACAAAATGTGGTTATTCTCCTATCAGATTAAGCCACGATTCTGTAAGAAAAGTCTTCCAAATGTCTATACCCTTTTGATGCAACAACTCTCTTTCTAAGAATTTAACCAAAAGAAATAGTCAGAGATATAGGTAAGGATATATATCAGAGTACTTTTTGTAACTGAAAAACTGGACATACCTTTCATACAAGATTGGATAAGCTATGTGTACTGTGGCATATTCATATAATGGAACACTGAACAGTCACAAAACATGATGCAGTAGATGCAAATTTACTGACTTGCTAAGATGGTCATACTAAATTAACTGAAAAAAGGTATAAAATTTGGAGTAATCCCACTTGCCTAAAAAAGGGAGAGGTACTCAGTTTTGTAGTCTTTCAGTTTTTTAAAAGTGCTACCAGCCAGTGTTTGTGAGAGGCAGGCTTCACATCCACTCTTGGGGTGGACTACAAATTGGCATAGCCTTTCTGGGTGGTGATTTGGCAATGTGTATCAACAGTGTTAAAAATATGTCACACTTAGTCATTCCACGTGTACTACCTTATTCTACACAAGTAAGCCCGATGGACACAGAGGTGTATATACAACGTATTCACATTGCTTGTGACAGGGAAAAGCAAACTGTCTAAATATAATTGCAAAGAATTGATTAAACTATGGGACATCAATATGATGGAATATTACGTGATACCTCATTAAGTGAAAAAAGCAGGAATATGAAATAGCAAGTATACTACAATTCTAGTTTAGTAATCCCTAAGTGTATAAATGTATTTATATATAAAAAAAGGCCTGAAAATATATACACCAAAATGAACAGTGCTTATGTCTGGGTATTAAGCTTATAGGTAATTGTTCTCTTGTTACTGTGTATTTTCTGTAAAGAATACATGCAACTCTTAGAGAAAGTTTAAAAGCAACATAAAAGCTATCAGAAAAATGAGGCTCTGAAAAAAATCCTATCACAACAGTATCACGCCAAAAGCTAAGCATATATTATATCAAAAACTCAATATCTTCAATTTTAGAATTTACCTCCAAGCCATAAATCCTCACTAAGAGATTCTGCAAAAGCACGAACCCAGGTCACCAATGAGCTTGTTGCAGTTCAGAGGGATGTGCCTCCAACCAGGCATACAGTCAAGATCAGGTCTCCTGGAACGAAGCCTCTCAGCCCAGGTTTCTTCATGCCTTCTGATAGTCTGATACTTCAAAGATTTAATGGGACAAAATTAAGATGCTTCAATAAGGAAACAGGGTGTGTCTACTGAGTATGGCTTATTATGTCAGAGATTTACACACACACGTATCAAGCATATGTGCCAGGAGAATCAAGCTGAGAAATTAAACAGTCAGTTCTGCTTTACGAGTCCAGTGACCCACATTCTAGTCAGTCAGTGATTAGATTCCAGCCACTGGATGACCTGTTTTTGAACAGTTATATAAAGTTAGACAACTCAATTACAGTCTAAGAATTATTTTCCTTATCTTCTAAGTCAGGGAATTGGTTCTAAATTCTATCATTGCTGAGGCTCTAAATTTCATCATTCTGTCCTTCAAAGGTTTCCAAACACCTGACTGGGCAACCCATAAGAAAACTTTTTAATATGTATCTTACTTTTTAACAAATTATATACACAAAATTCTACACATTTAACTTACGTACATTATAAACTACACAGATAGTTTTTCATGATACAAAGCTAAATAGGTTCTAATATTTTGTTGCCCTAACTCCTAAGGCATTATTTTATTTTATTTATTTTGAAAAAATATTTATTTATTTGTTTGTTTGTTTGTTTGGCTGTGCCGGGCCTTTAGCTTTGGCCTGCCGGATCTTCTACTTATTGAATGTGGGACCTAGTTTCTTGAGCAGGGATTGAACCGACGTCCCCTGCATTGGGAGCGCAGAGTGCTAACTGCTGGAGAGTCAGGGAATTCCCAGGCATTATTTTTAAAACTATATTCACAACATGGATCTCACATCCTACCTAGGGTATGCACACAAACTTCAGAGGCCTGGACTATGCACAGCCAGTTTGATGTGCCGTGGGAAAATAATGGTTTGACATTTAACCACAAGGCTTGTCTTAAAGACATTCAATTCTTTTTATTCATAAAATAAATTCTGGTACCAGGGAATACTGACTTTAAATGAGAAAAGTCTTGTTACATTCTTGAAAAAATAAACGACTCAAAGTGCCTTTGATACTCTAAAAGGAAAATCATTAGTGTCATTTTCCTATTAACAATAGCTTATAAAAGCTCCAAGCAGAAATAACAGCAATCACTTACACAGTGCTTAGTATGTGCCAAGCACTATTTATACAAATGAGTTCATTTAAACCTAAATGAGGCATAGAGGTTAAGTGATTTGTCCATGATCACTAGCTATGAAAAGGGAGAAAGGGAATTTGAACCTAGGCCATTTGGCTTCGGCACCCAAGTTCTTGACTGTTTTCTCCCCCAGGGGTCAGTGGACTTGCCCTGTAGAGGCTCAAAGAATTCTTCAATTTTTAAAATCTAAATTTAAACATTTCCAGCTTTGTGGGCTATACAGTTTCTGTTGCAACTACTCAACCCCACTGGTGTAGGCTGAAAGTAGCCAGAGCTTCCATGTAAACAATGGGTGAGACTAGGTTCCAAAAAAACTTTCTTTACAAAATCAGGCAACAGGCTGGATCTGGCCCACCAGCCATAGTTTACCTATCCCTGATCTGCACCAGCAAACTACTAAAAAGGCTTCATGCCAAATTACTAAATAATTTAGGCCTAAGTACAGTAATTATAACCACTGTAAACTTGTTAAGGCATTAGTTGAAAAATTGTCTTTACAAGTTGCTGATGTAGTAATTTTTATTAGTTTATAAACTACAGCAGCTAATAGACACTTGATTCATTTAAATCTTGAAGACTATAATGGCATAGTTTCTGCACAGCATCACAATCAGTGTTTTCAGTAACTAAAAATACATAAAAGTATTATTATGTATTATATATTAAATCTCTTATTTCTAAAATTAACTGGACTATCTTTACTAAATGGTAGAATCCCAAACTGAAAACTGGTCATATTCTTTCAACAAAATGAAAGATGCACTCACAGGTATCAAAAGACAAAAATTAACTGCCATCTGTGTCAATGTATTAATGTGCTTCAATCACATATGTTTCCATGAAAGTTTAAACATAAAATCACCTTTAAGATCTTGGCCACGTAATCTGCTCCCTGCCATGTCAGATTACAGCCCGTGAAGTTTACTGTCTTAAGAGTGATAGAGTTCTTTATACCTTGACAAAAAACTACAAGGAAAAAAAAAACACACACACACACAATAAGATGAAGAGCCTATACATTTGTCAATCTTGACTTATTTGCTTTTCTTGAGTCAATTGGAGGTTTACAGCCACATTTTAAAAATCATTAACAACAATCTTCCCAAAAAGGTAATTGATGAACTGATGTGTTCCAAAACTTGTCAGTAACAAAGTCTCATTCCAGTTTACAGCAACACTTTAATTCTATTTAGGTACTAAAACTGAATACACTGAATACTGCAAACTTTATTGCCAACCACTCAGTAAAGTATGACATACTTTTGAGACAAAGGAAAAAGAAGAAAAACCTAAAAAGCATAAGACTCTTCCGATTTTCAGTTCCAATAATACATGTCAATCTTGATGATCAATCAGCGATGTAAATGTCAACTATAAACCCAGTATTTTGTTAGCTACTATGCAGTATACTAGAGCAATAGAAGAGAGAGAACCTCAAACCCTCTGTTCCCTCAAACTGAAAGGCAGGCTTCCTGACCCCTCCAGACCACTACTGGACATAGGGCACGCACGCTAACGTTTCAGGACCCCAATGAAGAGTCATCTGCTTTGTGATTACTTCCATGACACACCCTCACCACAACTGAATTTGCTGCTCCTACGGGACGTTACATATATTTCCTATTTGAACACATACCACAGTGCATTATAATTATGACTGCAGGTAGACGTTCTAACAATTTAAAGAGAATGATGACTTTTTTGCTCTTTATGTCTTGTTATTTCCCTTCCCATACTATTTCTTGAAGAGAAACCATAAAAATATAAACACAGAAACCACAAAAATATAAACAAAACAGAAAATATAGAAAACACGTGGTTTGTGGCTTAACACAAACTTAAGTAAGATTAATTCTGACAGTATCCAGCATGACAAACTTCCATGGTACAAATGAGAATGGACCAAGGTTTGAGCAGGTACAGGAGACAATCTACGCATGAACAACACCAAGGAAAGCTAGACAGGAAAAGGTAGACAGACATGGTGTGTAGGAAATCACGAGACCAGTCCGATGGGACGAGACTTAAACAAGACTGAAACTCACTTTCTAAACCTCCATCTCCAGCTGGACAATTCGCAAGACACAGGTGCACCAAAGTGACCAAATATTCAGTCTCTTTACTGGGGAGGAACAGTTTAAAATTTTATTGGTTTAGTTTGCCCCAAAAGCAACTATCAAATGTTGGCAGGAAACAATGAAGGCTTACCTTTGTGAACATAGTTAAGTCTCTCTCTCTCAGAGCTAGCCCACTTAGCTCCAGGTTCCTTAGCGCACCTGACGCACTTACACAGCATTTATGAGCTCTACACAACTGGAAGGTCACATCTTTATTTGTTATCGCAGGAACACGACTTCTGTAAACTTCATTTCTGTCACAACCTAAAGCAAAATTATTATAAAATGAGTGATTTAAACCATACATTTTATCATCATTAAAAAGCACCTAAATAAAAAGAAAAAGAGCATCTGCTCTGTGCTAAGGAGTAGAAACGACTCCTGCCCTTAAAGCCTTCATTCAGGAGTAAGATGTATAAACTCAAAATTTCAATCACATGAGATAAATAAACATAACTTTTATGCACAGAGGTGCCTATGGAGGCAAAAAGTTATATCTAAGTGACGGCTTCATGATAACCCTGAAGTAGAATCTAGAAAGATGAGGCTATGCAGAGTTGGAGTAGGAGGTTCATTAATGGCAGACGGAACATCTGTGAAAAGACACTGAAGCCTGACTCCTGCCGGGCACTGTAAATACTGCAGGTGGGGATGACTAAAGGCCAGGGGTCCAAGTGTGAGAAGAGACACAAAGGAAAATAGAGATGCTGGCTGAAGCAAGCCTGGGAGAGACCGTGGCTTGAATTCCACAGGTGACGAGGCCTGGGACTTCAAGTGTGATGTTCTATAGTACTGTAGTCAAGGGCTTTTTTGCTTTGTTCCTGATCAAAGTAGAAAACATCTTTTTTCACCATTAAGCATAATATTACCTGTAGCTGTCTTGTGGATACCTTTTATAAGGTGGAGCATTGTCCCTTCTATACCTAGGTTTCTGAGAGTTTTATCAATATTAAGTGATAAATTTTACCAAAGGCTGAGATTATCTCCTGCTTTTCAAAGTAAATGTAAAGTCAAGGGATAACTCTCACTAGTCATGGCTATCTCTGGAAAACTTACTTTGCGAGGAGTAATTTCCCACATCCAAATTAGAAGGTGCATCTCACAATATTTAATTATGTATTGACTGGAGAGGGTGATTCCAAATAAGATAAATGCCAATACTTAAATATATACATCTTCAAATCAGATACCTTTCCTGAGTTTGAAAACTATAATTCCAAGAGGCTTATATATTTTTTGATTATGTAAAAGATATATTAAATTTTAAAATAAAATCAATAACTGAATTTATTTTTCCCTTCAACCTATCACCTTCTGTTCTGCACTGAATATCTCAGTCAAGGTCATCCCAGTCAATGCAGCCTTTTGGGTTTAGAGACCTTTCCATCAGTTTTATCCCTTCACAGGAACACCACTGCACTAAAGAGAATATTCTCATAAAGCAAATCACACAAACTCTTCTGGCTCCCCAGTGCATATAAAAGTTATGTTTACACTATACTGTAGTTTATTAAGTATACAATAGCATTATGTATGAAAAAATGTATATGCCTTAATTGAAAAATTACTTAGTGATTAAAAAATATGTTAACCATCATATGACAATGCAAGGTTGCCAAAAACCTTCAATTTGTAAAAAAATACAATGTCTGTGAGGTACAATAAAGTGAAGTGAAATAAAATGAGGTATGTCTATACACAATTTGTAACCAACTTTTATCTGTCACTTACTTAGGAACCAGAAAAAAATTTAGCAATGAGTTTAATAGATGCTATTTCTAGATCAAGCTCTGTTTCTTTCTTTTTCAACCTCATATAATCCTTACTGATACACCTTCCTCCACCTTTCTTTGCTTCCCAGGCCATCAACCAAATATTTCCCTGTAACAACTCTCTTAAGTTTACTGCAGTATTTAAAATAATTAATATTTTCTCCATGGCTAATATATGATATCCAAGATCTTCCCTATTACGTGCTACTTTAGTAAAGATATTTCTTCAGCTTTCTGTTTGAACCTCCTCTCATTGTTCATCACTACCCTGGCTACATACCAGTTAAACAAAACCCTTCCTTGTTTTTAGAGGTTCCACATGATATCACTACTCAATTCTTTTGAAAAATTCTTTTTCTTTTCCTTTTTTTTTTTTTTTGGCCACGCTGCACAGCATGTGAGATCCCCAATCAGTGATCAAACTCGTGCCCTCTGCAGTGAGGGTGTGAAGCCTTAACCACGGGACCACAGGGAAGGCCCCTGAAAAATTCTTTTCTTATACTTAGAAGGCATTTTCCTACTTCTCTGACTCCTATTTTCCTAATCAATTTTCAAGATTTAGCCTAAATATCCTTGTTTCCTGGACTTTTTTGGGGAAAATTTATTGATATTCCATTTTGCCAGGAGGAATTTTGTACCCACATTTATTGAAAATTTTCACATGTTGCAACATATATGCTCATCCTTCACCATATTCGGGACTCCTTTGATTTTATTTTTATTGTATTTGTGTTCTCAGCTCCTTGCCACTACTCCATGTATAGCATTTTATCAGTTATCTAAACCTATTAGTGCCAGTATGATAATTCAAAACATTACTTGATTACACTATCTTGTACAGGATTTGGACTTCTCAGGGTAAGCCTAGTTAAGCATGTTACTATTTTCTTCCTCTGATATCATCTGATTCTAACAGCTAATCTAGAGCCATTTTATTTTTCCCTAGAACTCTGAAGTATATTTATGTAGCTTAATAAAATGGAATATTATACATTTACTAATGTTCTTATTTAAAAATAATTTTGTCATCTCATAACTTGGATATGTAGTTATATGATTATTTTCTTTTATAACTGTGTTATGACATATTTTAAAGATTTATTTATTATCAGTTATGAATAAATCAGGTATTTTCCATTAATACATAAGCTTTCTAACATAGCATATGCAGATTTATGTAATTTTAAATATGTGGTATTTCAAAAACTAATTTGGAAGAATATTTTACAGCAAATAGTAAATCTTTCCAACAAAGCTAAGTTTGATAGCATTCACTTCAATATTTTTAAATGCTTTCTATGTCTCATGAACTGTGATAGACACAGACACTTGCTTTCATAACAAAAGGGAAGATACTATTAACTCATTTAATACAATAACCAGTGAATGACCTGTTTTGAGCTAAAGTAGGAATTCATTGTTAAAGGGGCATATAACATGGTAGAAACAGTATCTTAGTCATCCTGTTATTCCTAGTGCCTAGAAAAATTATTGACTAATACCTAAGCCTCAATAAACAAATATTTTGGAAGTTTAATTGTAATAAATAAGCAGTTTACTTGAGCTTTTGTATTGGTAATCAAATGGTTTGTTTCCTATTATAAATCAGTATGATTCATGTATAAAATAATAAAAATCAGTATGAACTTTTATAACTAATTGCTAATATAAATATTTTATTAAACATAATTTTGAAGTAAAAATACAGACTTGAGAGAAAATTCTATAGCATTTTTATGTATCTAGGAGATATTTGTGGCTCTTAGAATCATTAAAGTTATCTAACTGTAAGCTTAGTTAACATGTAGCTAAATGATAAATGTAAAGATTTTAAGATTAAATATCTGTCTTTAAAAGTGCTGTAATTACACCTGTATCCATGGGTGTTCTATAAATATATGTATAAGCATGAAAGTGTTACTTTCTTTGCTTTAAGTTTGAAGATACTTTCTGGATTCAGTTACGCATTTGGATAATTGTGTTTAGATGCTTTAACACCTAATTGATTATGCTACGTTTGTTTGATCATGGTTGAAATATAATTTTAATGCTTGATTGGTGGTTCCATTTTGGAAGGTATTAAATAGATTTGCCGCTTAGGAATAAATTACTTTTTCACACAGGTTGTCAGGAATCTTCCAGGCAAGGAAGCACATGTTTTGTTTATTATTATTATATTTTTAACCAAGAGGAAAGATAGTAGAAACCCAGGGGGTGATTAGAAAGAAGAGTTAAGCTGGATTCAGAAAATGAAAGCTTATTTACTATTGTAATTTTTGCAAAGATATTTTAGCTACTGCATCAATAAAATCAATACTCAGATTTCTTTTATATAACACAAAGTTTTCCTATTAGCATAGTTTTATCTAAAACTTTAGTTTGCCAAATTGTTTCCAAAGCATGTGTTAGATATTAATAACAATGTGAAAATGGCCATCATGGGGGCAGTCTTTGAGAAATTTTGGTTGAACAAAATCAAATAGTATTTTTACTGTTCTTAATGTGTTATTAGTCTAACTCCCTCAATGTAAATATTGTCCTCAAAAGGAAATTAAAATATGCAAGACTTCTCACTTTCTTTTTGAGGATTATTTTGAGAACATGTTTTGAGAAACACTAGGTTAATTAATTCAATTTAGGACCATATTTGAGGTTAGAAAATCATATTACACATATTTACAGCAACTTCACTAAGCATGCTTTTAAGGGCAACATTTTAATTTCACTTGAAATAAAATGTTTGTGCTTTAATCAAAATTCTCTGCTTCTTCTCCATTTTTTTTTTTCTATTTCCTCCAGCCACTGCTCTGACTATAATTAAAAAAAATATATGCTCCTTTTCACTGATACCTAATGTGAGTTTTCTTTCTATAATTTATTTGTGCTTTTTTTTCTTTTCTTAACTTTACACAGGAAAATTTAGTATAAAGGAAAAGGTTTTTGTTTTGGTTCCTATATTTATTAAGTTGTGAGTGAAGACAATATTAATTAGAATTAAAAACAATGATTTATTTCTCATGCAAAAATATGGGTAGGTGGCAGGGCTGTTTTGATATTAATGGTGTCAGGTAATCCTTCTTACTCCTCTTTCCTTCTCATTCTTTCTCTGTGAATAACCTTAGAATCATGGTCCAGGATGGCTGCTCTTACCATCACAACATATTTCAACCACCAGGAAAGCGACAATAGGTATAGAAGGATAAGGATAAGCATTACACAAAACACTTCCACTTATTTCCAAATAATAAATCCCTTTGGCTACAAGGTCTCATATAGCTGAGAGAGAGGCTTAGAAGTATGTATTCTTGGTGGCCATGTGCCCAGTTGATATTCAACAGCATAGAAATTCCATAAAAAATTATCATATTCTTGAGGTTTAGTGAGAAAACCATTACTAATTATGTGTTAGACACAGAGGGAAAATGGAAATAAACCCACATGCTTGAAATTAATTCTACTTAAAGAGAAATCAGTTCATAAAAATTGCTCTACTTGTCAAAGTTATCAATAACAACCTACATTTCAAAGTTAGTGGTCAATTCAGTTTTCATCTATCTTAGCCTCTATCTCTCAGTTTCATTTCTTTTCTCTCCCACCCCCAATGTTTTAATTTGGAAATGTTTCAGTGCTTAGTCTTTAGACCTCTTCTACTTACATTCACTTTCTTGGTGATTTCTTCTGGTCTCATGCCAATAAACATCACCAATCCGCAAAGACAGTGAAAAACTCTTTCTGATCTCCTGAATCATATGTTCAACTACTCATTCCACATGCATGCTCAAAGGTCTGATACATAGCTCTACCTTAACATGCCTATAATGGAACTCCCAACATCCTCTGAGAAATTAATTCATCTAATATTTTCCCATGTCAGTTGATGACAACTCCATTCTTCCAGTTGCACAGGACAAAAATATTGGAGTAATCTTCAACTACTCTCTTTATCTCTTGCTCCATATCCAATCTGTCATTAATTACTACGGGGTCTGCCTTAAAATATATACAGACTCTAACATCTCTCACCACCTCTACAACTTTCTTTTCAGATCAAGTCATTGTCTCTTCTCTGCATTGTAACAAAGACTTCCTCAAAGATCTGCTTTTGCACCTGCCCCATATGTTATGATCAACACAGTAGCCAGTGTGATACTAAAGAAATGTAAGCCAGATCAAGTAATTTCTTTTCTACAAATTCTGCAGTGGCTCCCCATTTCATTCAGAATAAAAGTTCAGGTCTTAAAATGCTCTACAAGGTTTTCCCATCTTTGCCATTATTTCCTTCCTGCCATCCTCTCTTTCACTCTCTCCATCCTAACTGTATTAGCCACATCACTCTTTCTTGAATATATAAATGAGGTATGCTCTTGCCACAGGGATTTTGCTCCTCCTATTTCCTCTGCCTAAAATGCTATCCACCCAGATTTCCACATATCTTAACTTTTTACCTCCACCAAATCATATCCTCAATTAGGCTTATTCTCGCCACTCTGTTTAAAATAACAACAATCACCAAATACTCCCAATCCTCCTTACTCTATCATTTTTACTTTCAATTTTATTCCATTTTTAGGTTCTAAATGGACTATATAAATTTCCTTTTAAAATTATTATTTATTACTTTATAATATTTGTCTTCCTCTAGTAGAATACAGGTTCTGTTTGGTACATGAATATTTATTTAATAAAGAAATGACTATGCAAAGAATAAAGTTAAAATAGATTCAGTTGAACTACCCAAAATAGTAATCTATAAGTAGGTGTTTTAAGGCATTTCAGTAAAAGTCAGACTCAAATCTTAGTGACTTGAGGACCAAGTCAAAGATTCGGGCCCATTAAATTATGGTAAATTATAAAAATTAATTGAAAAGAATTGTGTTTTTTAATATAAAATTTAAAGTGTTAACATGAAAGCCAGCATGGAGGTAAGAAATGGTCATGTACCACAATGTTCATTGAAGCACTATTTACAGTAGCCAGGACATGGAAGCAACCTAAGTGTCCACTGACAGATGAATGGATAAAGGAGATGTGGCACATATATACAATGGAATATTACTCAGCCATAAAAAGAAATGAAATTGAGTTATTTGCAGTGAGGTGGATGGACCTAGATTCTGTCATACAGAGTGAAGTAAGTCAGAAAGAGAAAAACAAAAACCATATGCTAACACATATATATGGAATCTAAAAAAAACCAAAATTGTTCTGACGAACTTAGGGGCAGAACAGGAATAAAGATGTAGACATAGAGAATGGACTTGAGGATACAGGGAGGGGGAAGGGTAAGCTGTGATGAAGTGAGAGAGTGGCATGGACTTATATATACTACCAAATGTAAAACAGATAACTAGTGGGAAGCAGCTGCATAGCCCAGGGAGATCAGCTCGGTGCTTTGTGACCACCTAGAGGTGTGGGATAGGGAGGGTGGGAGGGAGATGCAAGAGGGAGGGGATAAGGGGATATATGTATACGCATAGCTGATTCACTTTATTATACAACAACAACAAACACAACAATGTAAAGCAATTATACTCCAATAAAGGTGTATAAAAAAAAGTGAAAATTCTTCAAAGGTGTCTTGCTTTCTACAGGGAAGGAAAATGAACCAATCCATTGGCAAGTACATATGTGCTCAACAAGCTAATATGTTATACTGAAATTACCCTGGATACCATGCAGCAAATTTCTCATTCACTGATTCTATATTTACAAAAGGGTGTTCTCATTACAATTTTGCTTCCTTTACGTATTTGACTACTGGTAGAAAATACAGATATTGGCAAAAGTACATTATTTGGCAGGTATGACTTTATTTTAAAATTATTAAAAGGTTTTTCTTAAATTTAATCTACTTTTTTGGTTGTTGTTTTCAGGTGAATTAGTATCCATCCCTCATTACCTCTGGGAATGTTAAAAATTTAAGCAACTGGACTTGCAAAGCTGGTATACAGACATAAGGAAAGGACTGAACATGTGCCTGTCTAAATAGGTCCTTATACATTTGGGTACCCCAGAGCTCAGACTTTGGACTTTTCTTCTCTGTTTATACACACCCATCTAATCTATGACTTGATATCATCTATATGCCGCGACTCCCAATTTTAAATCCCTAGCTTGGACCTCTCCTGTGAACTCCACACTTATATATTGAAGTGCTCATTTGAAACCTCCACTTGGATGTCTATCAGACATCTCAAATTTAACATGTCTGTTACTGAACTCCTTATTTCCCCACCCTCAGACATATTCTATGCAGCTACTTAATGGAAATTACATTTTTTTAGTCACTGGGCCCAAAACTTCAAAGGCATTATTGACTCCTCTTTTCTCTCATACCTCACATCCAGTACTTTAGGGAATCTTGATGGCTCTAAACTTCAATATAATTTTTATTTAATCAATTATTATCATCTCCACTGTTTCCACTTTGGCTCAAGGCATTATCATCTCTCACTTAGATAACTGAAAAAATCTCCTAAATGTCTTCCATACTTCCAATGTTGACCTCTATTTTTAAATAATATTCAAAGTCAATGTCCTTACTATGGTTTATAAAGCCCTA
Source organism: Orcinus orca (assembly GCF_937001465.1). NCBI lineage: Eukaryota > Metazoa > Chordata > Mammalia > Artiodactyla > Delphinidae > Orcinus > Orcinus orca. The sequence continues at coordinate 35,352,811 of NC_064576.1, forward strand.
CACAATCTGACTACCTATTATATCCACTGCATTCTCTGGCCTCTCCTACTACTTTCCCCAAACTCTCCTTTCTATAGTCACACTGCCCTCTTTGCTGTTCCTTGGAGATGTCAGCCATGCTTCCCCAGGAAGGGTGGAAAAACTCTTCTGAAGAGCCACATGGCTCACTTTCTCACCTCTTTTAAATCTCTGCTCAAATACCATCTTTTCAATAAAGCCAATCATGATAGTTCATTTATTTTGCAACCACTCCTAAGATCACTGTGGAAATACTAAATCCAGCACCCTGCCCTATATTTTTCTGATATAATTTATTATCTTATAAAATATAATAAAATTTACCTATTTTAAAAAAAGACTAAGGATAATATGATAGCATGAGTGAGTTTAATGCAGGAGGATAAACATGATTTTTGTTTCTGTTTTGAGAAATATCTATGGTTGCCATGTGGAAAATGGGTATGGGAGCAAGAGCAGGGGAGAGACACAATTGATAAGACACAATTGATCAGACTGTATTAACTGAATAAAGAAATATATGAATGTGGGCTTGAATTAAGATTGTGGTAATGGTGATGGAGATAAGTAGATGAAGTAAATAAAAATTTAGGTGGTAGTATTGACACAATATAGGAAGGCTGAATAATTTGATGAAGTCAGATATCCTGCATTTTCTATTTTTTAAAATTCTATCTTCTTGGGCAAATTAATTATTTGAGAAGCTTTAGTGTCTTCATGATAATAATGGTAATTACCTCATAATGTTGTTGAGGTAATTAAGTGAGATTATGAATATAAAGCTATTAACCCCATTCTTGACACACAGAACTCAATAAGTAATTAATATCATTACTATTTATTAGTAGTATTAACATTAGATAATGATTATATATGCAGTGTGAACATCAGGGAGGAAAACAAAAGAAAAGATTATGACTTTAGGCAAACTGAATGGGTGGGAAAAACCAAGGAGTAGCAGATTTAGAAGGATAAGTTGAAATATAAGATATGAAGTTTAAGTTGAAAACTCCACATCTTCCTGAGAATACATTTTCATAGTACATTATACGAAAGTTTTTATTTGACCTTTCAGAGATGCTTAACAGAGGCACTCTTCTATTAGTTAGCAGCCATCGCAGTCAGTTCTGTCATCCCGTACTCTTCTCTTACCTGAGAATATTCCTCACCTTCTGATTCTGAGGTCTGCATGAGCACTGCACCCGGCAGAATTCAGACATGTTGGAGGTAAAATTCAGTCCCTTGCAAATCACACCTGCTTGCCCCAACTGATTGCTTTGCTGCTGTGGATTATATAGACTGGTGCTTCCAGGTCAAAAAGGACAAAAGAACCTAGTCTTCTTTTGGTTTCAATTTTTTTTTTTTTTAGTGTAAGAAGGAGCAATTTGGAATTATAGTGCAAATTCAAATTATATTTAGCCAAAGCTTATACTTTTTTCCAAAGCAACACTTATTTTATGTTTAAAGAAATCTTAAGCTTACTTAAGCAGATAGTATATTAATAATAGAATTCAAGGATAAGGGTGGGAGAAAGATCGACCAGAAACTCACTGAGAATATAAGAACAAGAATTTCTGATTTTTTCCTCCTCAGACAGACAGATAGTAACATTTTCTCTCTCATGTTCTTTCCAGCTTGTCAGGGAAAATTTCTTGGCATTATCCTTGATTCCTTATTTTCTTATTGCATATCTAATCTATCAGCAAATATCATTGCTATTGCAAGAATATTATTATTTTTGTCAAATTCACTGCTACCACCCTGGTGCTTGGCACCTCCATTTCCAGCCTGGATTAGCACAATAGCTTTCTGTCTTGAATCTTTGTTTCTAAATTTGGCTCCTAAAAACTATTTTTCACATGTTCTTCATATGTCTAAATTACCATTTTAAAATGTAAATCTTATTGTACTACACATGCACTCAAAATCCTATAATGGCTTCGCTCTTTCAGAACAAAAGCCACAGATCTTACAATGCCTTGTAAACCCTACAGGTTTTACCTTCCCTACCCCATTCTGCTCCTGCCTGCTTACTTTCCTGATTACAACTTCTACTACAACTCATCCTAATCCAGCCACACTGGCCTCCACTTTTCTCTTTTGTACACTCCAGGCAAACATCCATCTCAGGACCTTCGCAGTCACTATTTCCTCTTCCTGAAACACTTTCCCATCATATCTGCTGACTCTCTCACTCCTTCCAGAAGTTGCTGAAGCATCACCTTCTATGTGAGACCTAGCCTGAATACTCTAGGTTAAGTGTTAGCTCCTTTCCCACGTACAACCTATTCCCCTCACCAGAGGTACTTTCTTATCTATAGAACATAGGCCATCTTAACATGCATATTATGTAATTCGCTTTTAAATTGTATTTTATTATTATTGTTCAGTATCTGTATCCTCCTTTGGATAAGTTGTATGATAGCATTACATTTTATTTGTATTGTTTATTGTTAACTCCAAGTACCTACCAAAGTGTCTAGCACATACTCAATAGCTACTCAAAAGTATTACCAAGTGAATGAATGAATAAGGGGCAGCTACATGAAAATCATGCAGACATTCCCATGGCATTAGCTTATAACAAGACTATAAACCAATCAAAGCAACTGTTTATTATATTGATCAGAGCACCAATTGGAGCTTCTGAGTATAATGTTATTTAAAATTTGCAGTACAACCTAGGTGATAAGTTGGAGTAATGGGTTTTTACATATTAGGTAAGTCTTACCACGCTTTGATTTGGTTAATTATATAAGCTACTTATGTTTTGAACAAGTATGTTTAAAATTATCAGATTATGCATATGTGATAATGCTGTCTAACAATATATTCAATGTGTATATTGTCATATGTCATGTAATGAACAATGACATCAACGCTTTTAATGTTATCTCTTATGCAAAGCAAAAATGAAGACAAACCAAATGAGAAGAGAAAAGGCAATTTATTTACAACTTGCTATAGCAAAGGGGTCAGCTACCTTCACTTGAATTTTGGCAAAAACTCAAAGGCAAGCAAGGGAGTGGGAAGGCTTTCTAGTGGAACAAGAGGAAGGCTTCTGGTATGTCCTGACTGGAGGCTGCTGACATGGGGAAGCTGGTGGCAGGCTGACTAGAAGCAAGGCATTTATGTGGTTGGTTAGGGGCGCATATTTGGCTTTCTCTGGTAGGTCCTAAGTTGGAAGAGCAGACAAAAATTAAGAAAACTATCAGTTACTAATCAACTCCTAGCATTTAGGGCCAGTTGTTACAGAAGTTATTGCTTAGCTTCCTACATTATTACTAGAGATAGCAATCGGGCTTCCTACAAGTCTGATTTATAGCAAGCTGGCTTCCTAGGCTGGTAATTGTAGATAAGGCAGTTGGTCACCTGGGCAGGTTGCTGTAGGTTGTGAGTCAGAATTCTATTTTTATATATGTTATGGCCATGAGAGACTGTTTGCATATAGTCTCTCAGCATGTTCATAACATTTATTGATTACTTACTATGAATTAATTATGTTGTCATCACAAAAATCATGGATATTTTATACTTTTCTAATCTCCAAGTTATTGGAGAGATGCTTGAGATTCAGCAGTTCCTAGATTTGCTTTTGGTCACTTAGTTGAGAAGTGGTAATAATCAAACTAAAATCTAGGTACATTTAACTCAGGAGCTTTAAGAATTTTTTAACTCAAAAATCATATAAATATTTCTTACAGAATATAGAATTCAGCATGTATTTTGAAGCTTGATGTGAGAAAAATCTCACAAATATTAGGTAATACAGAAAAATATTGGGATGCAAGGAAAATAAGGAACAAAGTATCATTAATTAAGAGAAATCTAAAATAAAATCATACTTAGTAAATAGCTTACACATACATTTACATATCGATCTATAGGTCAATAGATCCATAGATTGATGGACATGTAGCAATGCCATTTTATATATGTATATGTACAAAACAAGAGATCATAAATAGATTTAAAGAGGTGTGTATTTTTTGTTTTTTGTTTTGTTTTAAAATTAATTTTTATTGGAGTAGAGTTGACTTATAATGTTGTGTTACTTTCTGCTGTACAGCAAAATGAATCAGTTATACATATACATATATCCACTCTTTTATAGACTCTTTTTCCATAAAGGTCATTATAGAGAACTGAGTAGAGTTCCCTGTGCTATACAGTAGGTCCTTAATAGTTATCTATTTTATGTATAGTAGTGCATATATGTCAATCCCAATATCCCAATATATCCTCCCCCCACTTTCCCCCTTAGTAGCCATAAGGTTGTTTTCTACATCTGTGACTCTATTTCTGTTTTGTAAATAAGTTCATTTGTACCTTTTTTTAGATTCCACATATAAGCAATATCATATGATACTTGTTTTTCTCTGTCTGACTTACTTCACTCAGAATGACAAACTCTAGGTCCATCCATGTCACTGAAAATGGCATTATTTCATTTTTTTATGGCTGAATAGTGTCCCATTGTATATACATATCACATCTTCTTTATCCATTCAATCATCAATGGAGTTTTAGGTTGCTTTCATGTCAGGGCTATTATAAATAGTGCTGCAGTAAACATTGTGGTGCATGCATATTTTCACATTACGGTTTTCTCCAGATATAAGCCAAAGAGTGGGATTGCTGGATCAAATGGTAGCTCTATTTTTAGTTTTTTAAGGAATCTCCATACTGTTCTCCATAGTGGCTGTACAAATTTATATTCCCACCAACAATGTAGTAGAGTTCTTTATTCACCACACCCTCTCCAGCATTTGTTGTTTGTAGATTTTTTGATGATGACCATTCTGACTGATGAGAGGTGATCACTCATTGTAGTTTTGATTTGCATTTCTCTAATAATTAGTGATGTTGAACATTTTTTCATGTACTTTCTGGCCATTTGTATCTCCTCTTTGGAGAAATGTCTATTTAGATATTCCACCCATTTTTTAATTGGATTGTTTGTTTTTTTGCTATTAAGCTGCATGAGCTGTTTGTGTATTTTGGAGATTAATACCTTCTCAGTCAGTTCTTTAACAAATATTTTCTCCCATTCTGTGGGTTGTCTCTTCATTATATTTATGGTTTTCTTTGTTGTGCAAAAGCTTTTAAGTTTAATTAGGTCCCATTTGCTTATTTTTGTTTCTATTTTCTTTACTCTAAGATGTGGGTCAAAAAAGAACTTACTGTGATTTATGTCGAAGAGTGCTCTGCCTATGTTTTCCTCTAAGAGTTTTGTAGTATCCAGCCTTAATGGTCTTTAATCCATTTTGTGTTTATTTTTGTGTGTGGTGTTAGGGAGTGTTTTAATTTCATTCTTTTATGTGTAGCTGTCCAGTTTTCCCAGAACCACTTATTGAAGAGACTGTCTTTTCTCGATTGTATAGTCTTTCTTCCTTTGTCTTAGATTATGTGATCATAGGTGCATGGGTTTATCTCTGAGGTTTCTATCCTGTATCATTGTTCTAGATTTCTGTTTTTGTGCCAGTACCATGCTGTTTTGATGACTGTTGCTTTGTAGTATACTCTGAGGTCAGGGAGCCTGATTTCTCTAGTTCCGTTTTTCTTTATCAAAATTGCTTTGGCTATTCTGAGTCTTCTGTGTTTCCATACAGATTGTAATAATTTTTTTCTAGCTACGTGAAAAATGTCATTGGTTATTTGATAGGGATTACATTGAATCTGTAGATTGCTTTGGGTAGTATAGTCATTTTCACAATATTGATTCTTCCAATCCAAGAACATGGTATATCTCTCCATCTAAATTTGTGTCATCTTTGATTTCTTTCATCAGTATCTTATAGTTTTCTGCATACAGGTCTTTTGCCTCCTTAGGTAAGTTTATTCCTAGGTATTTTATTCTTTTTATTGCTATGGTAAGTGGAATTATTTCCTTAATTTCTTTTTCTGATCTTTCATTGTTAGTGTATAGGAATGCAAGAGATTTCTGTGTATTAATTTTGTATCCTGTGACTTTACTAAATTCATTAATTAGATCTAGTAGTTTTCTAGTAACATCTTTAGGATTTTCTATGTATAGTATCATGTCATCTGCAAACAGTGATGGTTTTACTTCTTCTCTTCCAATTTGGATTCCTTTTATTTCTTTTTCTTCTCTGATTGCCGTGGCTAGGACTTCCAAAACTATGTTGAATAAAAGTGGAAAGAGTGGACATCCTTGTCTTGTTCCTGATCTTTGAAGAAATGCTTTCAGATTTTCACCATTGAGAATGATGTTTGCTGTGGTTTGTCATATACAGCCTTTATTATGTTGAAGTAGGTTCCCTCTAAGCCCACTTCCTGGAGAGTTTTTTTCATAAATTGGTGTTGAATTCTTTCTAAAGCTTTTTCTGCATCTATTGAGATGATCATCTGGATTTTATACTTCAGTTTGTTAATGTGGTTTATCACATTAATTCCTTTAGGTATATTGAAGAATCCTTGCATCCCTGGGATAAATCCCACTTGATAATGGTGTATGCTCTTTTTAATCAGTTGTTGGATTCTGTTTGTTAGTATTTTGTTGAGGATTTTTTCATCTATGTTCATTAGTGCTACTGGCCTGTATTTTTCTTTTTTTGTGATATCTTTGTCTGCTTTTGGTATCAGGGTGATGGTGGCCTCATAGGATGAACTTGGTTGTGTTCCTTCCTCGGCAATTTTTTGGAATATTTTGAGAAGCAATTGTGTTATATCTTCTCTAAATGTTTAATAAAATTCGCCTGTGAAGCCATCTGGTCCTAGACCTTTGTTTGTTGGAAGATTTTTAATCATAGTTTCAGTTTCAGCATTTGTGATTGGTCTGTTCATATTTTCTATTTCTTCCTGCTTCCATTATAGAAGGTTGTACCTTTCTAAGAATTTGCCCATTTCTTCTAGGTTGTCTATTTTATTGACATATAGTTGCTTATAGTAGTCTTTTATGATACTTTGTATTTCTGTTGTGTCAGTTGTTGTAACTTTTCCTTTTTCATTTCTAATTTTATTGATTTGAGTCCTCTCCCTTTTTTTCTTTATTTGTCTGGCTAACAGTTTATCAATTTTGTTTATCTTTTAAAAGAACCAGCTTTTAGCTTCATTGATCTTTTCTATTGTTTTCTTCATCTCTATTTTATATATTTCTTCTCTGATCTTTATGATTTCTTTACTTCTACTAACTTTAGCTTTTGTTTGTTCTTCTTTCTCTAGTTGCTTTAAGTGTAAGGTTAGGTTGTTTATTTGAGATTTTTCTTGTTTCCTGATGTAAGATTTTATTGCCATAAACTTCCCTCTTAGAACTGATTTTGCTGTATCCCATTGCTTTTGGATCTTTCTGTTTTGTTTTCATTTGTATCTGGTATTTTTCTGATTTTCTCTTTGATTTCTTCAGTGATCCATTGGTTGTTTGGTAACATATGTTTAGCCTCCATGTGTTTGTGTATTTTACAGTTTTTTTCCCCCCTGTAATCGATTTCTAATCTCATAGCCTTGTGGTCAGAAAAGATGCTTGATATGATTTTAATTTTCTTAAATATACTGAGGTTTGATTTTTGGCCGAGATGTGATCTATCCTGGAGAATGTTCCATGTGCACTTGAGGAGAAAATGTATTCTGCTGTTTTCGGATGGAATGTCCTGTAGATACCAATTAAGTCTATCTGGTCTAATGTGTCTTTTAAGGCTTGTGTTTCCTTATTAATTTTTGTTCTGGAAGATTTGTCCATTTGTGTAAGTGGAGTCTTAATGTCCTCCAGTTCTGTTGACCTGTGTTTCTGATCTGTTGTGTGCAGTAGGTGGGATTGGAACACTCCCACCTGGAGGGAAGCCACTGAGTATTCCTCCTCTGGAGATGTTCATCTGTGGGATTGCTCTGTTTTGTCACATTTCACCTTTTGTGCAAGCTCTCAGATTACACTGTTGTTGGCACTGTTCTTGGCCCCACCTTAACTGTGGGTATGCTGGCAATTGACCCTGGTGTCTCTCAGACATTATTTTAACCAGGCCACCAGCGTAGATCCACTGAAGTCAGGTCCCAAGATTGCAGTAATCATGGATCTAGACCCACTGTGGGTGTTGTGGGGGCAGCTAATCCTCTGGCCTGTTCCATCCCCTGTGTGCAAATGCCCACAAAGTGTACAGTTGGTAAAGCTAGAACCTTCTTGGCTGCAGGAGCACTTGTTGTCCATTCAGATATTCTGTAGGTGCTGAGTTTACAAAGCCACTTGTAGGGGTGTCAATTCACAGTTTGTGCAGCTGTGAGGAGAGATTTCAGCTTTTCTTCCTTAGTTGCATGGCCCCTGGGGCTCATCTATGCTTTCAGCCCCACCTTGACCTGTGGGTAACTCACAGGGTTCTGCTCCCAAGGCGGCCCTGTAGCACAGGTGTCCTCCCTGGTGAGGATGGGACATGGAGGTGGCAATGGCCAAGGTCGCAGCAGCACCCACTGTGGTTGGGATGGGGCATGGAGGAGAAGGCAGCAGCCACTGGGGTTGTGGAAGCCCTGGTGGGAATGGGTCATATGGGGTGCTGGTGGCTGCATGTCCAAGGGAGCTTGCCCCAGTGGGAGCCCTTCCTAGTGTCTGGGAAGCAGGGACCAGCACGTGTGGAGAGAGGCTGCAATGGTGGTCCCGCCCCTTCTGTGTCACTCAACAATGGTTCTTCATTTCTGTGATGGTCTGTGTTTCCTCCACAAGCATTCCTCGTTGCGGATTTCCTCACTCCTGTCCCCTCAGGCTGTGTCATTGCAGCCAACAGCAGTCTTTTCCCCAGGTTTTCTCTCCAAACCCCATATTCCAGCACCCAGCCCCTGTCTGTACCAGTGGACACACGTTCTCCCATAGCCCCCAAAACTCCACTTCTGTCCCAAATGATCTCCCCACTGGTTAGGGTCTTCCCCGGTTGTGGGAACTACTCCTTCAACTCCCCAACCAGGGGTGCAGGTCCTGTCTCACTTCCTCTCTTCTTCCTTTTCCCTTCTTCTTTCTTTCATCCTATCTACTTACACAGGGATCTTTTTTTGTCTTTTTAGGTGTCTGAGGTCCTCTGCTAGTGTTCAGTTGGTTGTCTGTGAGAACTGTTCCATTTGTAGATGTATTCTTGATGCACTTGTGGAGAGAGATGAACTCCACATCCTCCTCCTCCTCAGCCATTTTGACTACTCCCAAGAGGTGTGTTTATTGTACACTTTCAATGAAATTTTGCATAAAATAAATACTATTTATTACATTCCAAAAGAAAATATAAGATATTTTGGTCATTTGTGCATAATCTCTACTCTCTGCACATAATATTTTGAAGTAAAATCTTTCTACAAAGATAATATATCCCAACCAAAATATGATAAATGAACATAATGGCAACATTCCACTAACTGGTTTCATGTAAGAAGATTTTATTTAACTTTTCATCAAGTCTGCTTTCATGCAGGAATTATATACCCACAAGATCAAGCATACTAATAACTAGCTAGGTCAGAAACCAATGAAACTGCGGCATATAACATCATGAAGTAAAGAGACAATTCAAAGATAACTTTTCCATATTGAGAACCTTAGTATAAGTTAAATTCTGGATGAACCACTGGATTCTTTCTAGTTTTGCTACTATTTTCACAAAAGTAACTTTCACAGTTTAAAATGAGGAGGCTTTCAGTAAGTTAATGTATAATTAATTGAACTAATCAATAATCTATTTGCATACAAATATAATTTTAAAATCACAAATTATTTTTAGAACTGTAAAATCTAGTATAACCCTCAGCATTACAAAAGAGGAAACTGAGACCCAATAAAGTAAAGTGGTATATCCCCACAAATACACAACTAGCAAAAGAACAGGTAGGCCACAGATCTCTTAAATTTCAGTTCAGTTATTTTTGCTTTACTATCATACTGTCATTACCTTACCATAAATTCTTCCATCCTTTGTCCAGATTATATTTATAGATTCCAGTATAATTTTAAGGGGTGTTGTCCAGTGGAGCATAGAACATGATTTACTCATAGCCATGACAGGGCAGTTCCTCCATAATCACTTTTATTCAGTGGCCCTGGAAATTAATAGAGTTAATATTATTTGTAGAAAATCTAGTATAAAAAAATCATGTGAACTATATTAATGGCTTTATTATGACCATAAAGATCTTTATGTCTCTCAAAAATTAGCATTTGAGAGGATGAAACTCTGCTCAGATCCAGATGGGAAAATCAACATTCATTTAAATATGCTGATTGTGCTTGTAACTATTGTTATAAAGGGCAAAGCATCAACAAATCATGATAATTAATGTTTTATTCAAATGCTTTTTAATATCCAAGTTTAATACTACTAACTCACTTAATATTTTCATGTATTTTTGCATCAAGTTGTATTATTTAGAGATAACACTCTGCAATTTAAGCAATGGGAAAACTGATGGGTGAAAACCTGACCCAAATATCTTATTATTTGTTTTCATTTTATCAAATATAGCATAATCTACTCAGGATAATATGTGAATCAGTTAAATTTATAAGATGAATATTTCAGTAATATAAATATGATTGTACCAGGTAAGCATATTTGGAAACAATTTCTTTATAAATATTTTTGAAGTATTATAAATACATTGATTTTAGAAATGTTTTAAAAACATGCTTTAATGAAAAAGTCTATACTCAAAATATCTCAAACATAAACTATTTCATATGTTTTTATATTAAAAAAATTAATAATCATAACAGTGGGGAAAGCCACTTTAAGATGATTAAAATTTCCTATATTTTAAATGAAAAAGTATAGTACATTTTATATGTAAGGCTGTCAATTTAACAATGTAAATCATATAATATGCATTATTTATATATAATTTTATATTACTTATCATTTATATTATACATACATTCTATTTTATTTATCTTATTTATAAGTAAGATACATGTGGGAAATTAGTTAAAAGCATGATAATTTTGACATATTTTCAAATTTGTTAATTAGAAATGTTTTAAAATAAATGTCTTTATCTTCATGTTCTCATACATAAATTTTTTGCAAAAAGAAAAAAATTTTTTAGAGAAAGCCACCCATGAAGTACACTAAGGCCTTTCAGATAGATACCCTTCAAAAATAAAAATAAAAAGTGCTACAGAATAAGCCTGTAAAATTGCATATTCAGAATTCAGACAAAGTTCAAAAAGCAAATTGACTTGGAATGATACTTATTTAACCTTATAAAAAACGGTCACCAATTGGCAATGCCACAATCCTATTTGGCCACTTAGTTTAGATACTCTGTATTTTACCACTCTAATTCAAATAGTTCAAACTAAACATTTAATTTCTGTCATACACATACTTATTTTACCTTTGCAATCCTTTTACCACATTCAAAAATTGTAATTTTCCCAATACATGATTTATCATTTTGTTACTGTTTTCAAGATATTTGTGTGCTCCACATATTGTTTCATTTAACTTAAATTGTTTCATAAACTCTAGCTTCTACTCCATTAGCGGCCTTCCCAAATTATGTGGATGGTATAATCTCACAGCATGACTTTTCCAATACAGTCTAGTCAAAGCTTTCGTTATACCATTTTAGGCGTACTTGTTCAATCTACTTACTCTACTTAAAATGTCTTCCAACTTGCCTTCTTCATCCATGACATGTTATATAAATTATTTCTATGGTCTATTCCCAACATCTTCTCCCCATTTTTACCACACTCTGATTACTTCCTTGATTATTATCCTTTTAGAAAAACAGAGCCCACAATATAATGTTTTTTTAATTATATTATATACCCAAACTAATTATACCCAAACTGAAAATATTATCCCTTTGAAGTGAGGAACTAACTAATTCACTCTCTTCTCTTCTCCTTTCCTCCCCTCCATTTTCTCTCCATTTTTGAAAAAAACCTGCACATAATATACTTTCTCAGGAACTGAACCGAAGGTATATATGTCTTTGTCAAATATTTAAACAATCTAAACACTTAGCCAATTATCAATTATTGATGGTTTTCTTTTTATTTAATTCTTATAGTTTGTGGTGACCTTATTCTCAGGAATGAAGAAATCTGAAGAGTATGTTTCTGTGTCAACTAATGCATTTATATGTTACTACATACTATGCCATAACCTTAATGAACATCTAAGTCTTGCACAATTGTGATATTTTATTATGATTTTTAAAGGTAAAGTAGGACTTTATCAATGTGAAAAGTGTTCCTGAAAAGTATTAATTAAAAACTGTAACAAAGGGACTTCCCTGGTGGTCCAGTGGTTAAGACTTCGCCTTCCAACAGAGGGGGTGTGGGTTCGATCCCTGGTCAGGGAGCTGGGATCCCACATGCCTCACGGCCAAAAAACCAAAACAGAAGCAATATTGTAACAAATTCAATAAAGACTTTAAAAATGGTCCACATCAAAAAAAAATCTTAAAAAAAAAGTAACAAAGATGTAATTTGAAAAGGAAAAAACAAATTGAACTAGGAGGAAATGAAGCACCATAATCTCCTTGTCATATCTGACAATAAGTATTGGCTGTGATGGGTGAAAGAGAAGGAGAAAGGGTTGTGGGTATATATGGGTTCTCCTTCGCTTCTAATTCATTAGTTATACATGATTAAAGCTGATTAATCTGATAAATAAATATATAAATAACATAGATTGCTATTCCCACCCCCCATTACCCCAATTCAAGCAATATATTACCTTAGTATACTTGCTACATTCTAAATGTCTGTATTGTTTTTCTACAAGATATTTTGAGGTTTAACATATATAAGGTTAAATGTGAGACACAGGATAATATGAAGTATTATAATAAATCTTAAGTAGTGTAGCACAGAAGAATACTTACAGCAAATCTTCTACTTATTATGCATTCATTTCCAAAAATAGTAATGCAAATGTATTAAGGACAAATATACTTGTAGGGCACTGAACAACTACCCATTTCAAGACACTTAGTATGGCAATATTCTTATGTATTTGAGGTTCTAAACTTTGCAAAGTTACTATTTTTGGTTTTCTTGACACTTTAAGTTCACTTTCATAAAAGGTACTATTTTCTCTAGTCTTGACTTTGTTTAAGGTTCATTTTACCACTTCACAGACTCTTTAAGGAGATGTTAAATTATTTGAAAAACTCAATTTATAACATACAGCTGACCTAATCATGCTTTCAAGACATGCTCATTAGTGAAAACAGCAGCATTTCTAGTTCCTTATCAAACTCATGGGGCTAGGAAAATGAGTCACAGAGAATTGGAAGGACCAAAATTTTTATATAAAACTGATCAGTTAATCATTGTATAATGCAAACTTACTGTAACTTAGGAAATTAAACATTGTAACACCATGATGACTGTAAATGATAGCCTGGGAAATCTCAGCTATTCATGAGTCTTTTTAGCCAGGATCCCATTCCATTTGTATATCACTACTTAAAAACTGGTATTAAACTAGACAATGTAAGCAGAAAGATAATGTAGAAGAAAACAACTAGGTTTATGTCAGAAGAATAAAATTATTGTCCAGGTGTGCCACTTAATCATTTAATTTTGAGCCAGCATTAATTTTTCTAAACTTCAATTTTCTTACTTGCTTAAAATTTGAATGAGAACATCTGTCCTTACTTTACACTAGCATTGTTGAAATTCAACAGAATAATGTAAATGAGTGTTTATAAAATTTCCAATCCCAATCCCAATTTTGTCTTTAAATTACCAAAATTATATAATAGCTTAACATTAATAATTAAGACTATTTTAAATTAATTAAATATTTAACACTATTAATACTGAAGCCAATAATAATACTAAGAAAATTTTTGCCTCTATACTTTTGCCCCTAATTTGCCCCACTGCCTGTAGTCTTTATATCTCATTTGTCTGTATTTGCTCACAGTTTATTTCTCTTCATTTTCTCTTTGCCAATCTTTTGCTAAAGCAGTTCAAGTGGATTTGTTTGCTTGCTAATTAAATTCCATAGTTTTTGCTCATTTATAACTTTATAAAATAAAACCTTTCCTCCAAGAAAAATTCTCTATACTGTATACGTGTCTAGCACTACTTATTCATATATATTGCTTCTTCCAGACCACTCAGTACATACAAACACATATTGGAAATTGTGTTTCTTTTACCACTTCAGATGTTAAAACTCCACCCAACCTCCAGAAGCATTATTCAAATCCTACCTCTTCAGTGCAACCTTACCTTAATTAATATCAGAAATTATCTCTAAAACTTTTATTTGCTTATTTAATTTTTTAAAAATTGTTGATTTACAATATTATATTAGTTTAAGGCACACAACATAGTTTTTATAGATTATATTCCACTTAAAGCTTTTATAAAATGTTATATACCCTAGGTCATATATTATTTAAATCTACATAGTACTTCTTACATGCACTGTGTATTTTGCATTTATCTTTTATTTACTTATATGTGTTCATTCATGCATTTATTCAATAAAAGTTTTCTGGATATGTGTTGGATGCCAGACAATATTCTAGGTGGTGGGGAAAGAACAGTAAAATTGACATCAATAACAACAGCAACATCATCAACCACTTACCCTCAGGAACTTAGGTTCCAAAGGGAATAGGGGATGGAAGAGAAAAGATAAATAACGTACATTTATAACATGTCACATATTGATACGTTCTCATGGGAAAACAAAAAAGAAAGCAAGGAAATCTTATAGGGAGGGTGTGCATGTGTGTTGTGGGTAGGGTTTGCTTTACTGCCCATAGAACTGTATGGAAATGAAAGTCTGAGAAATAAAGGATGACTTTGATATTCCTGGACATATGTTGAATATCCAGGAATTGGACCAACGTGAATAAGTATAATGAGTAATTCCATCGAGCATAAAATACTCTACCACAAATTTTGCTCAGTTTAGGCATTGAGGCATTAGTTATTTCCACTCTCATATTCCTCATACCTATTGCGTGTATGTGTGAGTGCCTACCCAAGAGCACACACGCATCCATTGCTTCCATCCTCCAGCCAGCACTCACCCTGTGTATGTATTTATACATATACATGTATATTATATATATAAAATTCCTTTTCCTTTCATTTATTTTCTCCTACCTTGAGGAATTTTTCTCATTTCATAGGCAGTTACATTTACTCACCCTTATTTTTCTCCTTGGCTTGAATCACTTCAGGAGCTAGGCTTTTGAGACATAAAAACTAATACTGTTTCTTTGGTTTCCTGTTTTCTGCTATGACAAAACTTCTGTATCTCAAATGTCTATTAGACATTCAAACTCAAGATTCCTTAGCTAGCTATATAAAGGAATGGTATGTTGTTTAAATAAATGAGGAAAATACCCCAGAAATATCTAAAAAGAGAAAATCAATTTATATTTCAAAGTGCTATGGTTAATTCATGTTGATATAGATTGCAGTGCTGAAAGATCCACACTGGTAACTAAATTTAGAGATAGGTTAGTTCAGTAATCAGTATAATAACCAGTATATTAATCAATAATTATTGATAGTGTTAAACATTAAAACCAATTTTGGCTTTTGGTTATTGATGCTATGAAGACAGCATAAATAAGAATGTGACATTAATAGGTAATATAAAAGTATTCCCTTAATTCTGGCTACCTAGAGCTGTCAGATTTACTTTAAAAATAAGAAAATTAATTTAAAAAATTAATATTCTTTTTAATCTTGATTTCTTACCTGAGAGATGATGTGTATGAATTGGTTTATTAAGAATCTATCATGAGCTGCTGCCTTGTGATATTTAATCATGTTACATGTGAAAATATTTTAATTTTAATTCCCCAAATCCAAACAACAGAAAAATCAATTAACAGCTGGGCGTCCAGTCAAGAAGTAACTCTCTCTGGCACAAGGGATGAACTAAAACAACTTTACCACTCTAATAGCAAAAGGCACACCAAGTTATGAAGAAGGTGGAAATATACTCATGTGAACCTTTCTAAAATGTCTGATAATCCCCTTTATAATAAAAATACATTAAAAATTTTGTCTTTTAATTTCCAGACAGTTGCTTAGAGAATTTCTCATTGTTTGGGGCCCTAACTACTTTACGTCTTAGACTGCCCTTTGTGGTACTCAAGAAATAGCTCCACTCTTGATGGCTGCAGACAGAATAATCAGTTTTTGTATATTTAATCTTGATGAAATATTAAGATTTGGATATCATATGATACCGGAAAAGCTTTATCAAAAGTCCAGGCTCTTGTTCAACTCATCCCAAAAGAACTTGGGCAAGGAACACAAAGGGAAAAAAAAGAAAAAGAGAACCCAAAAACTGAGGCTGAGAAGCAGAGAACAAAGGAGCAGTTTATTGAGGCAAAAGCAAAAGTACACACTGGAAGAAGAGTGAGGGGCACCCCGCAGGTTATTTGGATCCCCCTTTTATCTTATTGTTAGCCTTTTGAATGGGTGGGGTCTTTTGATTAGGGGTGGAATATTCATTGAGGGGAGGGTTGAGGTGTGGCCTGGATTGCACCAGGTTGCATCAGCTCCCAGTCTTACACAATTATCTCCTGAATCCACTGTACATGCATTCTAAGAGCTGTTTTTCCTTAAATTATCTCTTACTATTTGAGCATCACACATGTAGGGTCATACAGGGTCATCAGGAACCTGTGTATTTTTATTGAGCATGCTCCACAGTTTTCAGGGTCAAAGTTTCTTGCTCAGATGCTACAAAGTTTCTGTTTTAGATGCTATTCCTCCGTGTGTCATGGCCTCATTAATTGCAAAACAAGGAGATGGCTTTGACTTCTGCCTAATGCCTATATATGAGGAGGCTGTCCTTGTGCCTGGCCTGGTCTTTCCTACCTCATATAGATTATGCAATCAAGATTAACTAATTTTAAAAAATAAAAAGTATACCTATTTTGTATTAGAAAATATTGATTAAGTAGACAAAGGTACAAGCGAGTTTTCTAAGTCAAATATTTCACTTAAATATATGTATAATTCAGAATTTTGTATTTATTTTTTATATCTCAATGCTTTGTGTTTAATTCTATTGCTGAGAGCATACAAATATTTGCAGAAAGATATTATCTTTAAATCAATAATTCATTATGTATTTATTTCTCAAAGTATACAGTAATCTAGTCTAGAGATAAAGAGCCCCTTATGAGTAACACAGGGGCACAGTTGTTATTTTCCAGAAGATATGAGTGATTATTGGGTGTCTGAAAACGATCTATGGTAAATAGAGAAATACTTTCAACAGTGTTTCCTGTAGGCTTTCACAGCTTAAAAAAAATAAAATTGTACACTTAGTTGATCACTAATTATTTTGTTATTGCTTGGAAGTTTTGTGGGTGCTTTCACCATAGGTATTGGCATAATCTAAACAGAAAATAGTGGTGCATATTTCTCCATGCTATTACCATTTAAAAAGAAATACTAAATTCATTATCCACATGACAAGCTTTGTTTTTTTTTTTTCAGTTTTGTTCACTGATTTATCATATTCTGAGTACCTCTATTAATGCCTGGAAAATGGTAAATAGTTAGTTGAATTAATGGTCATTGAACTCTGACAATCTAAACAGATAGATTAAAAGGCTGATTCATTAAGTACACTCTTAGTCTACTGATTCATAGAATATATATTTTAGTTACTAGTACCAAAAAAAGGAATTCTTCACTTTTCCTACAGCAAGAAGAAAG
The DNA here is from genome assembly GCF_937001465.1 of Orcinus orca. Lineage (NCBI taxonomy): Eukaryota > Metazoa > Chordata > Mammalia > Artiodactyla > Delphinidae > Orcinus > Orcinus orca. Next base: position 35,370,482 of record NC_064576.1, read on the forward strand.
CAAGTAACAATATAAATTCTTTTTACAACTAATATTTTTGGTTTAAAATATTAACAATTATTTTTGTGGGATTTTTAGTTTAAACCAAAAAGAATTGTATGATAAAAAATGAGTTTTCTCTTGAATAAAAATTAGTGAGAAATATTAGCAGGAGAATGATAATTATGTGGGCATAAAAGGCATAAAATACAATGTTTTAAGTACAAGTTTTGATACTCATTACTAAAAGTATTTTCTAGCACAAGAGGAGGAGGTGAGCATTTGTTCATTCATTCATTACTTTGTAAACATCTAATGGCAATGATAAGGAAAGAATTTCATTTATTCTTTTCCTGAAGAGCATCATTATATAAGAATCATGTTTCTTTTAAGACTCCATTTTAAACGGTTCAACTGAAATTTTTATAGCATTATGGAATCTGTCTAATGCATTCAAAGATGAAAATATATTTTGGATAGAGGCACACTTGTCTAATTTATATTCTTTTTAAAAATGTAACCATTGTAAAATATTTATCAGAAAGATAATCTAAGGTAATCTAATAAATCTAATTTCTAACGTGAAATCTAAGAATTGATTTTAAATAATTCAAAGAACCTCAATATTTTGATCTGCATGACATCTAGCAATGCATTTTCCTTTTAACTCTAGCCAAACTGAAAAATTAAATACACATAAAATTACCTTTATCTAGATTTTTCAAAAGAAAATTGAAAATGTTAACAAAAGCATTACATGGGTTTACATTAACTGTCATCAATGCTAATAAATATTTCTTTCTAAAAGTAAAATCAGAAAATGCAATTGCTAAATAGGAAAAAATACATAATTAAATGATTTAAGTAGTGATGAATGTGAACAACTTTGAGTATATTTTCAGCTTGCCTGTCAATATTGCAGATTTAAATTTACAGTGTAGATAACAAAATTAGATGAAAATTTGACTTTTTCTCCCTTCACATAGATCTTTATTTTTACATAAGGATTATAAATTAGTGTCCTGAATAGTAAATAATCACTTCACTCAGGTCCCTTCAACCCTGTCCCCCAGCCTCCACCAACATGCACACATAATGAGTAAACTCTGTATCTGTCAGGTCTTAATGTATTGAATTTTATATCTCATCTTACCGTCTCCAATTGATCAGCAAAATAGGAGAATAATTTTGGCTCTGGCTTGTACTTTTTTCTTTTTTTTTTGCGGTACACGGGCCTCTCACTGTTGTGGCCTCTCCTGTTGCAGAGCACAGGCTCCAGACACACAGGCTTAGCGGCCATGGCTCATGGGCCTAGCCACTCTGAGGCATGTGGGATCTTCCTGGACTGGGACACGAACCCGTGTCCCCTGCATCAGCAGGCGGACTCTCGACCACTGCACCACCAGGGAAGCCCTGGCTTTTGAACTAGTCCACTTTCTAGATACTAATGGGGAATCTTACAAACTTTTCTTTCACTTATGACCTATGTTTTTCATAAATTAAATTTAAGATATTATTAGGAATTACAATGATCAAAGTCTAACAGTATAAATTAATATGATCCATGTGTAATTTGGTAGACACAAAGAAAAATAATTTTAAAATTCTTGCAAACACGATGAAAGTCTCAAGAACCATAATTAAATCCATAGATTTAAAGAGGAAAATATAAACAAATGATAAAAGACAATGTCTTCTGAACAATGCTTTAAAAAATTAGTTAACTAACTGGAAATGTGAATCATCACCCTACCCCACCCCATCCCCAATCAGTAAAGTCTACTGAAAAGTAAGAGAGAATACCACAGTTCCAAGTAAGTACCTGCTTAAGAACAAAAGTCAACTCTTGATTATCAAAAATGATGGATTACAAAAATGTGGTTACAGGGCAATGTGCTCACGGTTTGGGAGCAATAAATATTGCCAATTATTAAACCAAACATAAATGAGTTTTGTAATTTAGGGGGCAATACCACTGAATATCTAGGTTCTCTAAATGTCACTTCTGTCATAATAATTGTTTTAATACAAGTAGTAAAACCAAATCCCTACTATTAAAATCCATACTGATTTTGCTTCTCTAAACAACACAATTTTCATTATGAACAAGTTCTTTACAAAGCATTCTGACCATAAAGGATTCCAACATTCTTTTCTAATCAATTATAAAATATTAAATGCTAAGCATCTCATTCTGTTTAAGAGATTGCTTTCCACTGAATCTTCCCTAAACAGTTAGAGTGGTTTTGTATTGACCAACTTAGAGGTTAGGGGTATTTAAAAATATTGTTTTGAAGTCATAGATATTATGATTTGTCTTTGAGTAAGGAAAAAAATGAAATGACTTTCTGGAAATTAGCCATAAAAATTATATCTAATGGGGTTCAACAAATTTGACCTTCAAGTTTTAAGGGTGTAATTAATATAATAATCCATTATGCACAATGATAATTTTATTTTTAAATATTTTATTCAGATATTTTATCATGTTTTAATTTATGTTATCATATTTAATGTTAAAATACCTTCATTATATAAAGGTCTACAGCTCATAGGAAAAGTAATATGTGTGAATTTCTATGAAAAATAAAATTGCTAATTGGTCTCCTTTGATTTAGACTTAGAATTAAAGGCACAGGCTGATTACCTTAATATTTTTTAATGAAAGATGTTTGTTAAGCAATTTAGTAAATTGCTCATTTATTTAGTAAATAAAATATCTAAGTAACTTAAAAATTATTGTTATTAATTAGAAACATCCAATTGTCTGCAATTTTACTATGATTACTAACAACTTATACTGTTTTATGAAAGACATGGCTTTAAAAATCTTTATTATTCATTGTTTATAAATTTTTTCCTCCATAAAATATTAAATAATAAACAATATTTCTCTTTGAAAATTGCAAAACCGTTTCTGATTGGTATTCTTTGATAAAATTTATCTCATTTCAAGTTATATAATTTTCACTTTGTAGTCAGAAGCAATTTAAGTCATAGCCTTATCCCTGAGGAATAAATAAAATATTATTTCTTTGTACAATCATAGAAATAAGATTCTAAATGAACACTAAATTATCTATTAGTTCTTTTTTCAAAAGCCTTTTTTGTTACTATTCCACATTACCCAAATAGTGTCCAAATTTGGAAATCATATCACTCTAACACTCTCATTTTATTTACATGGTAAATCCAAGTATTGCATTCTAAATTGTCCTTCTTTCCTGAATTCCCATTGAAGATAGAGTTCTAATTTTATCTTTCTCTTCAGTGCCCTGCTTCCTGAAAGAATAGTGCCCACTGCTGTCTCAATTTTCACTTGAAATTTGCTCCCAAACCCATACTATTCTGGCTTCATATTTTATCACATTGTTGACAATGAAATTCCCAACTGCTGATTAACTTATGAACTCCCAATCATAATTTCCAATGAAGAAATTTAAGACTTAGCTAGAATTTCCTTCCACATTTAACACTGCTCACCACACATTCCTTCAAATTATGCCTTATTTATTTTTATTTCACTGAATATCATTCATCATAAATACTTTTAAAAAGTGTTGGTACTGAAATTTTTGGACAAGTTAAACATGTAGCTCATTAATAGAATTGTCTTAATAAGATCGCCAACCTCCTGGTCTCTAGTACCTTGGAATTAGCATGAAAAATTAAGCACTTAAAATAAGGTTAGAGTGACCCTTTTGTGGTCAAAACATAACCTAATAAATCTAATTTTAAAATATCTTTTCAGAAATATATGTTGGTACTTAAGTCACATGTTCTTTTATAATAACAATATTGTTTATTCTTTTATGAAGAGCTTTAGGAAAAAAATAATTCACTTATTTTTTTTTAGTTTTGAAAATGTATTCAAAAAAATCACAATAATGGATATAATAAATAAGGTTCCAGAATTCATTTTAGTGGTATTATTAGTGTTTCCAGTAAAACTTTATCTGCAGTTTGCCAAGATATTTAAGGAAGAATAAACTTGTCAAACATGAATGTGTACTTTATCCATCACTTAATGTGAACTAATAAATGCATTTAATATCTGATTAAAATGCATGAGTTCCCTTATGATTAAATAATTCTTGGTAATAGCTAGGTTCAAATTTTAATTATTTTAACTACTTGCTTAAAACAGTGAGTTTCTATTTTATACTCTGATTCTACTCCAGATTTCATAGGGGAGGGCAGGAGGAATAAATTCAAGCTGTGAGATGGTCAGGAGGGGCTTTGGCACCATCTAACGGTTAATTAAATTATGTTCCTTGTTTGTTTTTCTTTCCCAGTTGATCACTATGCCTCACCATGAAGGCAGAAATTGACACAACATTGTAAGTCAACTATACTTCAATTTTAAAACAGTGAAAGTTCAAAAAAAAAGAAAGCAACAATACATATTTTGAGTTCTTGAATTCCATGGCAACCTTGCAAATGTGTAAATAATTTTCAAATTTTCCATTATCATGCAAGCTACTAGTCTTCTATGTAATCATGCTAATTTTATTCTTGCCTTTATGCATTTATTCAGGTAGTTTCTACCTCTACACTTTCACTCCTTTATCTCACACATGAATCTTATCCACTCATAAAGACCAAGGTAAAAATAACACCTCCTCCATAAAGCCTTTTTGGATTCCTTTTGTCTCAATGGTTCATTTTTTGAAAATAGCTAGAATACCTAAAGTCAGTGAGAAAAATACAATTTAGGACCTCACTGTTCCAGTGGCAATGTGATATTGTCTGTACAACTGAATTAGAATTATTACTTTAAAGAGTTTTATTATGAAAACTTTAAAATAAATAAAAGTAGGAAGTATAATTCTTTGAACGCTGTGTACCCATTATCCAGGCACACAATTACTAATTCATGGCCACTCATTTCATCTATAACCTTACTACTCAAAGTGTGCTCTGGGGACCAGTAACATTGGCATCATCTAGGAGCTTGTTAGACATGTAGAGTCTCAGGCCTCACTGCAGAAATGCTGAATCCGAATTTGCATTTTAAAAAGATTCCCAAATGATTCTTATGTACCTTGAAGCTTGAGAATCATTGGTCGCTAACACAACCTACCTGTGTACCACTATCACACTGAATTATTTTGAGCAAATTCCAAACATACAGTTTCCGCTTAAAATATTTCAGTATGCAGCTCACAAAGATTAGAATTCTTTTTTAAAAACATAATCACAACACCATTATTATACAAAACTATTATTGATAGTTTTGAATATTCAGATGCATCTATTTAAGTCACTAATGCTTTCATTTATAGTTCATTTGTTAAAATTAGGATCCAAACATGACCATATATTAGTGAAATGTATCTTAAATCTGTAAAGTTGTAGGGTTTTCCTCACAATTATTTTTTTAAATTATTTGTTGAATCAACAGTGATTTTGAGGAGTTTTTCATATTCAGTATCATGCTGATTGCAAGTCTAAGGCAAGAATGTATACAATAAGCTTAAAGAGTCTTTAGAGGTGCAATATGGTTGTAACAAATCTACGATTCTGATTTAGTTACATATACCCACAATAATATGGTGTAACCTAATCATTCCAAAACTCATTGGCTTCACACAGCTGGGCTCAACTACATGTCTGTGGTCAGCTGTAGGATGGCTAGATGACTTACTGTCTTAATCCATTTGGGCTGCTGTAACAAAAATGCCATAAACTTGGGGGCTTATAAACAACAGAAATGTATTGCTCACAGTTATGGAGTGTGTGAAGTACAAGATCAAGGTACTGGCAGATACAGTGTCTGGTGAAGGCCTACTTGCTTACTCATAGATGAATGGGGAGTGAAGAATAAGGCTTATTTTTTCAATCACATTTTTTTAGAATATTTTACTGCAAATTAGAAAAAATAATGCCTAATGCCATGTCATTTTCTTGAGCAATTTTACTTAAGAATTAATTATTATATATTATTCCACCTTGCCAATGTTAATATTATGATTTTTTAAAATTGTGTATTTTATAGATAAAATGGTATCATTATTTTATATTCTAGATTTTGAGTTAATTCTTATATAGACTCATTTTAAAGAAACATTTTTTTCCAGGGAAGTCAATTATTATTATTTTTTAATGGCATTACTGGTCATTCTCTTAGTCATTGATCAAAACTCCTATACTAAAGAAAAAATAGCCGTATATACATGTTGTTTGGAAAACTTGGGTCATACATACATAAATACATCAATGCAAAGAAAAGTGAAAGTTTGATCTCTTTATACCGTGGTGTCCATCATCATTGCCACTACTCCTCTGCTACTCAGTGAAAATGTGAATGTCAGGATATTTAGCTCTGGGTGAGCTTCTTACCACTGTCTGTCAGTTCAGACAAATACATAACTACTACTTCTCTTGAAGCCCCAGAAATTAGTGTTCAGATTCTATAGGTATCCCAGACAGGTTTCCATTTAGGCCAATGTTTGCAGATTTTAAGACTGATAAGGCGGACCTCCATGCCAGAACACTCAAGCTAACATATCTTTGAGCTAATAATACAGGAAAACAATAGAACAAATGTTGTTTTGCAGGATTTATGAATAAGCTACTAATTAATAGCACCCTATGTACAGTAAAAATTCCTAAATATAGTCATTATTTATTTGAATCATTAATAATTATACTATGTAATACTGAATAATGTTATCACATAATTTTCACACTGTGCTAATTAATTTAAATGTACCTAATACCACTAAATGAAAATAACATTTTATTTTAAAATGTAGAGCTCTCCTTCTTTGGCTTTCCAAAAGAGATTTTTGGATTTGATTTCTCTCTACACTACTTACACGTGTCTTAATTAAAATGCCTTAATTAAAATTTTGGTTGCTATCCCTTATTTAAAAGAAGTATTCTTTTCACAAGTATTCCTGAGACTAACAAATAGATTTAAAGCAGAACTGATTGTGTTTTTCTCACTTACAGGGTATAGTACCAATCTGAAACTAGAGACCTAAATTCCATTTTCAGATAGTATCCTTAGTATGTCTGTACTACCTAACATAATGCTCCATTCGGTATCAGTTAAATCCAGAAATGTCAATGAAGTTTCTTTCTTCTTTATGTGAATTCTAAAAAGGGCTATTAATGGAGTCCATGAAGTCTACAAAGTCCATGGCCTCTGCTTCACAAAGGTGTTAGATTCTCAGGCCAACAGGTGCTGCACCATGTGCATTGGCCTCCAGGTTCCCCTATTATTAATCATTATCCTATAGACAAGGGAAGAAACAGTTTGAATCTCACATGGGAGTTTGTCATGGGTCAGGACTGGAAGTGTTGTCATCATCTCTACTCATGTTCCTGTGGCCAGAATTAAGAGTCTCAGCCACACATAACTGGGAAGAGCTGATACAAGTACTGTAGTTGGGTGCTTGGGATTAAGGGAAAATGGATTTCATGAAAAACTAGCTTGTCCCTACCACAATGTTCTTGATACACATTTAACTTAATATGAGATGCATCAATTTACACATACAAATTTGTTCTGTTGGAAAAAAATAGACTGTTAATTTGAAGGTTAGGTCTCTGGCTTTTCTTGTCTGTGAATTAGCTTAATCTCTCTAGATCTTTATCTTCTCATCTGCAAAATATATTTCTTAGGCCAATAAATTGATTCCCCATTGCCTGAGTCCCAGCTTTATTTGAGAATCTGTGACAATTTCTTAAAAATTTAAGTGTATGTGTACACATATATCATGTTACACATGATCTCATGTGGGTTGTAGAAACCCTATAACACAAACCTAGTATTTGTAAATATAATAAATTCAAGTTATTTTAGGAAATGACTTCCCAGATCTTGCATAAGAATTATCTTTGTTTGCTTTTTATTAATACATTTGGTGAGAAAGTACCTGCAAACTTTGATGTATATATTAATGCTATTATTAGTGGGTGGAAGAAAGTTTGAGGAAGAAGGAAAGCATTACTGGCTGGCCAACCTTTTGTTACTTTAATAATAACTATTACAATGGCAGTATTAGTTCATGCTCATGTGAGCTTGATATTTCTAATTCTGTCCCTTAAGAGTTATTTTACAAAATAGGGTAGGCAGGGAGAAAAGATAGATTGATCAGGTTCTTTAAAAATCTCATAGATTTTGGAAATTGGGAACATTGCCTTGATTGAAAAGAAACTTTTTATTTTATGCATTGAGTGGGGAACAGAGAAAATATTTCTTTACCCTTACTCTGCTTTCTCTGTGTTGCTCATATATCACAGACCATAACATGGCACGAGAAAATTGATTCCACTGGGTATAAGTATTAAGGATGAAAACAATTCCATTAATTTTATCCATTAGTCTTTTTCTGTCCAACTAACTGGAACAAAGTCAGCTATCTTTGTGGTGGTAAATAAAGGGGTATTATAGAACTAAGGTGTTTTGGGATCAGTCACACTCGAATTACAAGATGAAAAAGGTAAGTAAAACTTAAAAGCTTTTAAAATATCAGTTATCACTAAAATTTATGGTTAACCCATAATTTCTACTTGCGGTTATGCCAATGTCATGGACATTCTTAATTTTCTCAGTCAACAACATGTTTATATAACTGTGTATTGCACAATACATACATTGTTGACACACAAACACAACTTGTGATTCCCCATCCCCCTGCCCAGCGGGGTTGATTGTTTGTGAGTTATAGAAAAGTGAGACTATAATGGACATAGTGAGTTGCCACAGAGGAATTCCATTACTCCTCCCCAATTCATTGTTTCCCAGAAAATCTTATTTCCTTTTATTTCTAGAATGCATATCTTTTGTGTTAAACCAAAGAAAAATAAAGGATACACTTCTAATTTAAAAATACCTTTGAAGCTAAAGGTACAGACAATAGCTTTGAAGGATATGTCATTTCAAGTTGCAAATACAATCTAACATCCTGATCCAAATATAAATATATGTGATCAGTTAGAATGAGTATTCCAACTTGTCCAGATTACATAAAGATTACCCAGCTGGTAGGAGGTTTTGAGAAGGAAGAAATGGATGAGGGACTGAGGAATTATATATGGAATAATTTTGGAGGTGATTCTTTAAAAGTTGTAGTTCCACAAAGCTTGGAGGCCTAAGAAAGCAGAATGGACAAATACTAATTAACATGGACACATCTATAATGTAAGCATGCCTCACTTTAGTCATAACTGTGGAAAGAAAAAAAGAAAAGGGGACATTATGAAGTGACTTGTTCAGTAGTGAAATTGGCTAAGTATATCCTGATTTTCCAAGGATTGCATTTTTCTACCACAGATGGAATATATTCTGAATAGAGATTAATATAGATTTTGGAAAAATAAAATTACAGTTTTACACATATGCATGGCTTAAAAATGTATTCACTTGATTTGTTTTGTGCTATATACTTTAAAAATAGTTTCATTTTCTGTCTCAATGTTTCTCATTAAGCAGGTAAATTGTATCCATAATAAATAAGAGGAAACTAAAGGTTATTGAGGCTGTGGGAATAGCACAATATATCTAGTAAGTGGAAGAGACTAAACTCAGTTTCAAGTTTCCTGATGACTGCTCCAGACTCTGTCAAGCATATACTAGTACTCTATTCACTTACTAGTACAAGCTGTGGTGAATAAAACCAAAGCACTTCTTCTTTGCAATTAACACTACTGATGGCAGAGCACTAGGTAGTTTTCAAAGCACTGCTCTGGGTAGTTCTTTAATAATCATCTTGGGCCATGAGGTAACATTGGTGATGAAAACCATTATCAAAGAGAATAAATCAGAAATATAATGTTTCCTGATGTCCCCACTGTACTTTCTTAGACTACTTCTCCAGAAAATTCTATGATATTTATACCACTGTTATTTTGAGTTTTCCTGTTATATAAAAATGAAATAAATCCTACCTTATACACCCTGTAAAAGTTAAACTGTACAATGAATAAAAATAAACATAAATGAATAATAATAAATAGATATTAATAAATAATGAAAATGTTTTAAAATAAGATTTTTCTATGAATAACAGAAATAAAGATCAGATCCCAAGACAGTATGAGACTTGACAATAATTAGATGACTTTAGCATAGCTAAAGAAAAAAAAATAGATCAAATAGAAGTAGAGGAAGGACACAGAAGGGAAGAAGGAGTCTGAAATGGAATAAGAAAATTGAACAACAGGGACGCAAATTTGGCAGTCTGTCTTCAGGGAAATAAAAAGTTCTGACATAAAACTCAACTGTACTGTCGCTTATGAAATATATCTTTCAACGATGAAAATTTGTAAATGAAGCAATCAGAGCCTGATGCTGTCTAATATATGGACCATGGAAAATCACTTTCCTTATTGTAATTTGCATGCTTACGATAAAAACTTCTGACTGTGATTTGGTTTGCCAAATTGATTTTTTAGTCACACAAGTGAGTATGTTGGCTTGTGTGACATTGTTCACTGTAAATTGGTACATTATCTCCTGACATATAGTTTAATTTTTTAAGTTTAGTTAGTGTGAGTCAGCCTGATTAAATACAGTGAAATATGGAATACAGATAACAATGTGTTTTTTCTGACCTGACAGTTTCTTTTTCCTTTCTGCATCTTTCTCACAAGATAGGAATGATTAAAGTGGTAATGCTTATAAAAGAACATGATACAAGTACTGTCCTATAAAAGACACCCACAGAAGTTCTCTCAGTTCGTGCCAGTACTTAATGCCTGCAAGATCGTGGATGAAGCACTCCAGCTTGCTGATTTCCCATTTCCTCATAAGTATCAAAGAAATTATAACATTGCTCAGTCTTGTGCAGAGAAAAGCTGTGTGATGGTTGTATTTTGTAAAATGTTACACAGATGTTAGTTTTTTTCCACATAAGTATAGAATATGTTCATATATTCGCTTTACTTTTATATAACAACAATAAAACAATAAGACAATGGAGGAATTTCTGAACTGAATGCTTATCAAATTGTTTCATCTATTAGAATATTATGGAGTGTTCGTTAATATTCTCTAATAATACTATACATTACACTGTATGTCAGGCTCTAACAAGTCCTACAAAAGTCAACTCAGAGTCAGTCTGGTCAAAATTAGACCATTTCCTATGAACCATCAGTAAATACAAACTCTAGTTACAACAACCTTGCTTATGATTTGGGGGACAATTTTAGATTTTTTGGTTTCCCTATATCTAGTTTTCATACTCTGGCATCAGGCAGTTAAATTTTAATGATATCTGCCCTCCTTAAACATCGCTCTTCTCTTTCACTGGCTTTGATGAGAAACATTGTTCTTGGAAGCTGAAGTTCATTTATCATGTTACAGCCTTGAAAGATCATGTATATTTTCACAACATTAGGTTTGATATCTAGGATGCACATAATCAAGAAGAATGCTGTTCTCATAATTAGAGCTTCTAACCTCTGATTCAATGAGCTGACATAATCATCTTTATAAAAGATCATTCACACATATATAGGGGATGTAACATAATTTGCTTAATCATTATGTTGAAAGGTAAATCTCAGAAGTAAAATTCAGAAAGTCTGTCAATATAGTATAACCACTATAAGGTTATACTATATAATTTCTAGTGGTTATACTATATACTTATAGCAATAAGTATTGCCCTATACTTATAGCAATAAGGCCCACCATACCTACTTCCACTTATATATTTATGGGTAATATGTTAAATATAACTGAGTGTGACATTTGATATTACATTGATAGAATTCTATTTCCAAAGCCAACTTAAAGTTATGAAACTTTCTATATTTCACAGTAGACTTCACTTCTCTTTCTGCTATCATCTCTTTAAAAATCCAGATATATCATGTAGACTGAACTGTTACAGGGTCAATTCATTAGTCTTTGACCCAGTAAATTTTTTTTTATTTTTTTTTATTTTTTTATTTTTATTTTTTTTGCGGTGTGCGGGCCTCTCACTGTTGTGGCCTCTCCCGTTGCAGAGCACAGGCTCCGGACGCGCAGGCTCAGTGGCCATGGCTCACGGGCCTAGCCGCTCCGCGGCATGTGGGATCTTCCCAGACCGGGGCACGAACCCGTGTCCCCTGCATCGGCAGGCGGACTCTCAACCACTGCGCCACCAGGGAAGCCCCGACCCAGTAAATTTTTTAAAAACATTTTGTCTTTATGTCTCTGCAATGTCAGTATGATAGTAAAAGAGAGTTGTAATCTCTGAAAAAATACATTTCCTTAACTACTTTGATAATTATGTTCATCTAGACATTTCATAAATATTTAAATACATCTCTGCTCTTTAGAAAAAAATTATAATAAGTAACATGAAAGTAAGTCAAAACTTTTACTAATTATAAATGTAGATATGCTCCAGTATAAACTCTGTGAGAGCATCTGACCAATATTGTATTCTCGGCATTCTCACAATGAATGAGATGATGGATGAATGGATAAATTTATCACCAAAAAGCTCTGTGCATCTGACTAGATGAACTTTGGAAAACGAAATGAGAAAATTTTAGTTTATAGTTCTTCAAATCATCATAAAACACATTTCTAAATATTTTTTTTAATAATTAGTTTTTAGTGATAGTAGTAGCAGTAGTAGTTGTTGTAATACCCATTGCTTGTAGAGCAATTATTGTGAACCATGCATTCTTCTAAGTACCTTCATATATGAATTCATTTAGTATCCACACTATTAACATTCCAGTTTTTCAATTGAAGAGAATCAGGTATAGGCAAGTAAATTATTGTAGCTAAATTCACAGAAGTAAATGATTATGAAGCCATTATACACAATCTATGCTCTTAATCCTAACATTATATTACTTCTTAAAAATCAAGTGGGGCAGTAGGTATAAATCTGATTTCTGGATACCTACCCAACAATAAGTCAGAATATGCATATTTAGTACTTTTACTTGTTATTATCCAAGAATTTTGGTAAACACTGATTTACAATAACTCTTCAGTGTAAGGAATGGATAATACCCTTTTCCATATTTATGAAGCAGATTTTTAAAATTATTTCTACTAATACTATAGATCCACAATATACTTATTGTAGCAAACTAGAAAGCTTGTTAGATATTGTGGCTTTTAATTCATACTATATCATCACTTTAAAGTTTAAACTTGGTAGTGAGACTGAAATGCATATGTTGGAAGGGTCTATATTTCATTATTTCAGTAAAAATGTTGTTTAAATGTAATATTAAACACAAAAACATCAAATATAAATATGTGTGGTTTTTGCAAGTATATTTTAGTTTCTCCAGAAAAGTATTTAAAATGCATAGCACACCCAGATTCCAATGTGCTACTAATATTGCTACTTCATTCCTTTAAGTTAAGGCAATGTTTTGAAAAAGTGTGATCCTCAACACATAACCAGTTGTTCTATAGGCCCTTTGTTGGTCCCAGAGAAAGAAGTAATGAAAGGATTATTCTCACAAACATTTCACAAATTTGAAATGTAAGATTGCCAAAGTAATTGCCAAAAAGCTTCTTAGTCACCTACAAAGTTAATAACATGTAATACGTTTGAGAAAAAAGTGAGGTTCTGGAAAAATAACTTTACCAAATCACATGCTTGAGTCTTCAAAGCAATGACATATTATACAAAAGCAATTACTACCAGAAGTCTGGGCTCTCTGATATTTTGGCTTACAGTGAAACAAACACACCAGTATGGAGATAATATGCCACCACTGGCAAATGTGCTTTGACATAAGAAGGAAAAGTGTTGAATGACTTTTTGTTCCATTCATCATTAAGAATGCTTGCTACAGGGACAGGGATATTTTCTTTAATTCCTGTTAATTCTTGATCAGTGTTGATAGAACCACTATGTGTACAGCAAAACCTTAATATAGACATACTATATCTTGCATCTGAATACTAATCCCAAAACTGTATTATTGGGAAAATAATTATCAGTCAAAATATCCTTTTGATTTGGAGTCAATGTTAAAGAAAATAGTGAAAGTCACTAATCAAAATATCATGACCACTTATACTTTTTTAGATACCTGTTTGAATAAATGGATGCCTCAAAAATTGTTTTTTTCAAATCTGGAATGCTCTCATGATTAATGGGACATGTGTTTTCAAGAATGTTTAAATTAGAGGATAAAATTATAAAAATTTCTTCATGATATTGATAATATGGTAAAGAAAAAATAGTACTTAATGTGTGCTTCCTACAGCCAGTGTTTACTGTCACATGTCCTGTATCTTGAATAGACTAGGAATCATGGCCAAAATGTAATAACTTTTAACACAGAAGTAAGACATTTAAGATATTAGAGTTAGTTAATATGACCAAAAAGCCAATGTTTCAGTCTCTGAATGTAACTTCTCCCCTTCAACTGATGATTTTCTTCACATATATGAAAAGACATGACAATGAGGATTTATTGAAGTCTACATCCAAACATTGAATAAAAACTTTCAAAATGTGAAGTTAGTGAAAATATGCATATAATTCAATTTTCCAGCATCTTCAAAGTCTCCTTATAGTTAATGATAGAAACATGCTTAAATTAGTACCTGATGCAGTGCTAATTTTAGCAGTGCTAAAAGTAGTTTTTAGTGAGAATTTTCTCCATAATTTCTGGACATAGATTGACCCCCCAAAAGTAGAGAAGTCTAATAGAGCCATAAATGACATGCCACTTATTATTCTTGACAACATATAATTTTGAGGTAAGATTTTCTAACATGGTAACATAATGAATAAAGATGTGATTATGATTACTAAGCTTCAAGAAATCATCTTTTTCTGAGTATACATAACCTGGAGAATATCTGACACCATATCATTTTTGTACTGTCCAAAAACCATTACTTATAAATGTAACATATACTCTTTTATATTTATATTAATATTGCAAATCATTTAAACATACCTAAAATTGATTGTCTGAATGCACAGTAATGTTTGACTGTTACTGAAATGTTAAAACTGTAAGAAAAATGGGTGTATCTAACCAAGAAAATTATTTGAAATGCAAATATTATAAGGTAACTTAGTGACTCACTAAGAAATTAAGTTGGTTTGCAATAAATTAAATTATTTTATATTTTCTCTTTAAGATACTGGTTCAACTCTAAAGCAAGTATTATGTTATATTGAATATGAGTCATAAAGATAAATCCACATGCTGAAACTACATGTAGGGAATACAATATAATGTGGTAAATTTCACTTATAGCATTTGGTCTAGTGTTAGTCTTAATATTCTATTATACAGAAAAATTTCATTCATAATCACTAAATAATAGTTTCTACTGTGGTGTAATATGAGGCACAATTCATAAAATAAGAGAGTGGTGCTCAGTACCTACCTTGAGAGTCTTGCCCTGTCTCCACAATGTGTGGAGCCATATTCTTGCTTCTTTCCAATAATATACTTCTCCATATGATGAGGTACTTAGAGGCCAAAGGAAACCACAAACTCAGACCCTGCACCCTGTTCCTGCAGTTCCCAAGCAGATAACTGGAACATAGAATTTTCCACCAAATAATCCTGAGCCTAGTTCAAGGCCTGCACATGTCTCTTCCTTGCTTCTGTCCTAAAGACCTACTATGTTGACAGTCATTGGCTAAACTCCAACTCTTTTCTAGGGAGAAGGATAGATCTTGGATATGTGTGTGACAGCTTTTGCAGCTAAGAATAGATGGGGAATGAGAAGAGAAGAAGGAAGACAAAGAACTTGGAGCCAGGAAAATGGAGACTAGCAGCCAAGACCTGCTAACCCACATCACCCAATTCTAGTGGAGAAAGCCAAGAAGTCTAAGAACTTGAACATTTAAAATTGGTCTGTTAGGGCCTTAATAAGCTATATTTATAAATTTTGGAGGACAGACATTTTACAAATTATTCTTTAGCTTGATTAATAATTTTAAAATATTTTGAAATGTTGTATGTGAGCCTTTATTTATTCTCATTTATACTTTTTGCCCATAAAAATGAAGACCTCAGAGTTTTCAGACTTCATACATAGTATAGCTGGTTTCCCTCAGAGGGCAAAACTGGAAGATGTCAAACCTTCATAAGGCTTAGCTTGGGAACTGATACAGTATAACTTCTGCCATATCCTATTGATTAAATCAAGTCACAGGCCAGCATTGTTTAGGAGGAAGGATACACTAATCTATGAGTCATGGTTCAGTGGGGTCACCAAAACCTCTCAAAATATACTTAAGACAGATTAATTACTATATTACTAATAGATCAGAAAATTAAAGTAGTCAAATCTTAAGGCATAATAATAGTTAGGAACCTGTTACAACTTATTAATCGTGATGTAAAAAGTATCATGAATAACAAGGGAGATTTTCACCACCCTTGAGTTAAAGGCCACTGAGTAGTTGAACAAAATTGGGTTTATTGACTTTTTTGCAATAGGAAGAATGCATTTAATGAGAAATCATGCTGCATCTCAGTAGGAGAATGTTAGGAAGGACTAATGGTAGGATTTGGCCTTATGTAATGTGATTTTTGGAGAGGGTTTAAGTAAGATGTACTGAATGTTTTCAGGAGCCAGGGTAATTCTATGACTTGCATCTGTATTAGTTTCTTAGGACTGCTGTAAAAAAGTACAACAAACATGGAGGTGCAAAACAACATAACTGTATTCTCTTACAGTTCTAAAGGCTACAAGTTGAAAATCAAGTTGTCAGCAAGGCCATTCACCTCTGAGACTCGAAGTAGAATCTTCCCTTGCTACTTCTCAGCTCCTGGTGGTGACTGTCAGTCCTTGAAGCTGTGTCACTCCAATCTCTGCCATCACATGGGGTTCTCCTGTGTGTCTCTGTATTTATAAGGCATTTTCCTCTTCTAATAAGGGCATTAGTCATATTGGATTAAGGGTCCAACTTACTCCAGTATGACCTCATCTTTATTTAACTAATTATACCTGTGATGACACCATTTCCAAATAAGGTCATTTTCTGAGGTACAAGAGGATAGGACTTCAACATATTTTGGCGGGTGAGGTATGTAATTCAATATTTAACACTATCCTAATAATTCTCATCTAAAAGGTGGAAGGAATGAAGCAAAGTTAAAGCTACTATGGAGAAAGAAGCAGTTTACTTATATTAGCAAGGATTTTGGGGGGAGGTGGGACAAGGGTGTTTGATCATTTTTGTGGTTTGAAAAATGTTGGTTGTGTTTTTCTGTGTATAGACATAATTATAGAGTCGTCTTATTTTTTTCTTTGATCCATCACAAGTCAGAGTGACCTTGTCCTATACAATTATTATGCTCTGCAGGGGATCACCATGGCCTAGCTGGGAGGGATAGGTTTGCTCCTAGCAACACAAAGACCTAGTTGATAGTTTCAAGCCAGCTCTTAGCTGTCAGGGGTTACTTTGGTCTTTCTTGCTGTTACATGACTGAAAAATATAGTAGATTAGAGAATTATCCATACTTACAAGCTGATTGAAAATGGAAAGCAAGAGAAAAGGAAAATAAAATCCTACTATTTATATGAAAAATAGAAATGTAAAGGGTTAGGACTGGAGTTTGAGGCAATGAGGGTTAACAGTGAGTTCTATTTTTCAATGTTATGAGTTGGAGGGTCTTGTGGAATATTCAGATGGGAATGTGAATAAGAAGCTAGAAATGTGATATGAAGCTCTGGAGAAGTATTAGAATATCTTAAGAATGGATGAATTCACTATAGGGGAATATGCAAGAAGAAAAGAAAGATGAACACAAAACTTTGAAGAATATCTATAGTTAGGGTTTAGAAGAAAGAATGTGAAACAACTAAGAAAACTATCGGAGTTATTCTACACTGCTACAGGACTTCAACAAATGGGAATATATTTGATAAGACATAAGTATACAGATCCCTATAGCAAATGTGGGCCAGTACTATGAGACATATGAAAAGGAAATGAGGTGCATTATTAGAAAGTTCTTTAACAAAAATTTTAAAAGAACACAAAAATTGTTACTTTTTGGTAAAGTTTCCAGGCATCAACAAGCCAGACCTTCTCTGATCCTGAGAGTCTGTGACTCTATTAAAAATGGTGAAAACTGGTGTTGAAGAAGAATAGTAAGATGGTCACTGTTGGAGAGGTTTACTGAGGCAAACTACTGAATCTTTGAATAGATGTTCTTAGTTATTACATACATGAATTTTTTTAAAAGCAAAAAAAAAGGACAATCAATAAAGAGTGACAATACAAGTAATTAGGAAGACAATCGAGCAACATCTCTGGGTTAGTGTAAAATAATAGAATCAAAAGTACAGGTATACAAGTTACATGTGGTGCGATGAAGAGCATCATTTTTAAGAAAAGAATTTAGAAATAGAATGTAGAACTTTTTTTATAGATGACTTTTGTTTTGTTCTTAACAAAGCTAAAGTGAATAGGAACTATGTAAGTGAAGGTGCTTTCACGTGGTAGTCAAACTGTCCTCAGAATAGGATTAAATGAAGACATCTGTTGAAAGTAAATGATTGGGAAGTGTCAAGATGTTTGAGACTTGGGGAATAAAGCTGCTGAAACCCTGAAAATGTGGTGGGATGTAAAAGAAAACCAAATGGAGTTTAAAGTACATGGATTTCTAGGTTTTTAATCAGAATAATGCCTTTCTCTAACTTTTAACGTGCAGAAACTGACAAGGTGAATTTAGAAGTGATATAGACTTCTAATTGGCATGGATTAAGCACAAAAATCAATAGCACAAGGAGAAAATTACTGGAAAATGTTGCTTTTATGGTGCTTAGAAAGAAAACACCAAGAGGAACTTCAACAAAAGTGTGGATGTTCAAAGCACAGTTAGAGAAGAAGTTCAGTATGTATGAGGTTCTTGGTAATATTTCATGAAATTTTAATCTGCTTGGTAGCAGTAGTCTATGCAAAGTAACCATTTTTTTTAAGTAAGAGGGTTAAGTTGATATTTATTGAAAATAGGGTTTTGTATTGATATGTAATAATATACTGAAAAAAATCTCAGATAATTAATTGCCTTACATAGAAAAGAATAATTTATATTTGAGAAAATAGTTCAAGTACTTAGTATAACATTAAGTTGTTTTTCATCAGGAAGAATGTCTATTCAATTAGGAAAATAAAATATTCTTTGTTGTAACAAGCCAAAAATCAAGGTTAGCAGCAATACCTCTATTTGCTAAGACAAAACTGAACCAATTCATTAATCATTTTTATTCTACTTTAATAAAATAGTAACTATGTATGTTGTAAATAACTGATGAGTAAAAATGTTTAGCTTTAGCCTCTGGAACATTATGCATGAAAGTGAAGAAAATACATAGAAATTGTACAAAATCTCAAAACATATGTCAGAAGAAAATTACCTTAATTTTTTGAAGAAAAGATGATATCATAGCTTCATGATCAATTAAGTTTGACATAAATGTATTGTTCTGCTTCATGTAGTAGGTCCATAGGGTGTTTGGGATTAATCATACAAAGATTCTATTTCTTTTATCAGCTTGCTGTGTAACCTTGGGTATTACTTAACCTTTCTGAGATTCAGTGTCTCTTTCTTTTGTATAATGGTAACAATATTTATCTCTTAAAGCTATTGAGAAGATTAAATTGTTTCATGCAATAAATATGTGAAAATATCAAGTAATGGTATCTTTCACATGGCAGATAGTAAAATAATATTAGCCAACTCCCTTCCTTCTCTCATTTGTCCAACACACTTAATTTTCCCCTCTTCCTGCAGAGCAAGTGTTGAACAGGAGACAGAGCCTGTGGAGCTACACAGTTTCCTGGTGTCATGATTGACATTGCTTTCCTTATAAATGCAACCCTCTTGGGCACAGTGAAATGAAAATGCTGACACTCTTAGTCAATGAGGAAGGAGGCAGGAGATTAAATGAGAATAATATTAATTTTTGCAGGTAATATCCATGTCCAAAAATTATTTTAAAATGGAAACTAATGAAATTAATTGTGATGTCAAGTAATCCTCTGCGTTTTTTGGTTGACTTAAAAAGAACACTCAGGGGCTTCCCTGGTGGCGCAGTGGTTGAGAGTCCGCCTGCTGATGCAGGGGACACGGGTTCGTGCCCCGGTCCTGTCCAGGAAGATCCCACGTGCTGCGGAGCGGCTGGGCCCATGAGCCATGGCCGCTGAGTCTGCACGTCCGGAGCCTGTGCTCCACAACGGGAGAGGCCACAACAGTGAGAGGCCCACGTACCGCAAAAAGAACTCAGCATACCTCATGATCATCATCAGGATGTGTTTGCCTGATGGCTCTAACATTAAGGCTACTACCAGAAAAAAAGAAATGGACTGGTTCTGTATCTTTAAATGTATGATCTCTCTTGTACGTGCTTTTCTCACAGCTGAGAGATAACTCCCTGAGTGTTTATTCTACAGCCAACATTCCTAACACCTCCTCAAAGGCAAAGAATAATCAAACTCTTAGAAACTCAAAGGAGGCTCACAAGATTCAAGGTGCATGCACTCATGTAAAAAACCTCTAAACTAGCACTAACGTGTTTCAGAAATAGGATCATTTGGTGATCCTGATGGCAGACTGGGAAATGACAAGGGCAAGGAAAATACTCCATCAGCATTGACATATTTCATTTCCCAGGCCAGATTACTTTTAGATCATCTACTTCTGTGAACTGGGAACCACAAACCAATCTGTGACTTGGCACTCACCCCACCCCATATGGTGATGAGAAATAATTTTCTCATCACCATTTTTCTCGTAACCAAAAAAAAATGCCTATTTTATACAAAACTTCTAATTGCCAAAAAAGAAAGTGTGGTCTCTCAGACTTACCCTCCTGCTAGCAAACAAGGCTTTCTATTTTTCCTCCCTATTTTTAGAGATGGGGGTCTGATCCCCAACAAAATAAGAAAATAAAGCTTCAAAAGAATCAGTAAAGTTTAGAAGAATTGGATGAGGAATCATTAAAGGGTATTTCACAAAGATTAGATGTTACAGTTGTGTAGCCTGCATCCAGCTAAATTAGAATTGTGGATTTGATTTATAAGGTACAAACGGTGTATTTAGAATGTTACAGAAATTCAAAGGCTTTTTAATTGTAAATATTACATTGATTATGCATTGTGCATATTTCATCAAAGCTAGATATTCTAGTGTACAGCTAAATTATAATTTTTATTTTCACATATTGTCATGTCAATATTATCTCTATTCTTATATATGGAGTAAAGGTAATATTGATGTTCCCATCTATATTTTTAGAAAAGTTTACTATAAATTCAGTTATCTCTACAAATCTTTAACTGAAATTCACTTTTTCCCTTCTCCCAAATATCAGGTGTAAGAGCAACTTATATTCACTTCTGTAATTACACCAATCATGCTGAACTTTGTCTATCTTCCTTACTAGAGGTAAGATTCTTGAGTAAGGGCTATGTCTTTTTTATCTTTGTGTCTTCAGTGACTAGCACAGTCACACAATTTTGATTGGTACTTCATTTTGGTACATATGATTCTTGAGGAGATAAGTTAGTGAAAGAAATATCATTTAGGAAACTCTTCTATTAAATAAAATCTTAAAAAAAATAAACTGCTGACCCTTTCATTTACTTAATAGTATTTCAAGGCACCCAAAACACTTTATTTCATGGTTGCTTTTGATTTGAAAATGTTCTGCTTGTAAAGAGATGCTTTATTTTCCATTATATTTGCATTTTATATATTACCTTTTACGACTTTCTATAATTCAAACTACTTGATACTCAAAAAAAAAAAAAAAAAAAAAAAACCAAAACAGAAGTTAGTCATCTGCTGTTCAAGCTCATTTAATGTTCTAGAGTGTAAGATTTCAATCAGTGATCTGCAAATTAAGTAGTGGTAACCAATTACTTGAATTAAGTGAGAATGCATCATTTACTCTTAGACATTCATTAGGTCTTGGCCTTCTGTTTCTAATAGAGTAGGAAGGTTGTATAGAAATACTGAAGACTGGGGAGAAAGAAGTCAAATCCTGCAGTTATTCATAGAAACAGCTTCCTAATTGAGAATGAAAAACACTGATCTCTCTTCTCTCTCTCTGCTCCTTCTCTCTCTCTCTCTCTCTCTCTCTCTCTCTCTCTCTCTCTCTCTCTCTCTCGATATCTTTTACATTCCTCCAGAAGTGGATTTTAAGGTCATTTAGATACAGTAGCTTTTGCCATGTTTGTGGTGGAAAGAGAAGTAGCAGCAAAAAGAGTTCAATCATCTTCAATTCATAATGCACATCACTACATTTCACAGTTCAAATATTATTTCATAGTTATAACACCTCCACATTCTATATACTCCAGGTCTATAAATAGTTTAAATCACACACATCACTCTAAGATATTGGCAAAGGAAGTTGTCTCCCCCCTGGATTTGTGAATTTGTTTCTTACTGCTAATGCAAAACTTACCACAAATTTAGTAGCTTAAAACATACAAATGGGGCTTCCCTGGTGGCGCAGTCGTTGAGAGTCTGCCTGCCGATGCAGGGGACACGGGTTTATGCCCCGGTCCGGGAAAATCCCACATGCCGCGGAGCGGCTAGACCCGTGAGCCATGGTCGCTGAGCCTGCACGTCCGGAGCCTGTTCTCTGCAACGAGAGAGGCCACAACAGTGAGAGGCCCGCGTACAGCAAAAAAAACAAAAAACAAAACCCAAAACAAACAAACAAACAAAAACCACAAATGTTTTGTTTTTCAGTTTTAGAGGTCAGAAGTATAAAAACAAGAAGTCAGCAGAGCTCTGTTCTTTCTGGAAGTTACAGGGGATAATATGTTTTCTTGCCCTGCATAGTTTGTCGATACTATCTGTACTGGCTTGTGGCTCCTTCTTCACATTATGCCAAACCCCTGGCTGATACTACTGCCTCTCTCTAATAAGAACGCTTGTAATTACTTTGGACCCAGCTAGACAATTCAAGATAATCTCTCAATCTCAAGATCTTTAACTGGTGCACACCTGCGAGGTCCTATTTACAATGTAAGGTAACATATTTATAGGTTCTGGCACTTAGAGCATGGGCACCTTTAGTGGGCCATTATACAGACTGTCACATTATGGTTTTGGATATTATACAAAAGGTATAGTAGAAAATGAACTGTTAAGATATACATACATATTTTCATATCATAGGATCACTCAAGAATAGATGTGATCATATATATTATGTGGTTAAGTAATATGCTTGACAATATGTTCTCTACTTTAATATCCCTACCATTTGATTATATATCTTATGCTTGAATAATTCCACTAATAGGTTTGTAATGAGCTAAAAACTGTTGCCTGGGAGATGATATGCATCGTAAGACATGTAAAGAATTAAAATTCATGTGAAAATTTAACGTTCCAATAACCTAAGATTTCACCTAAGGAGACTAGAGAAATAAGAGCAATAGAAGCCTGAATCTGGTAGAAGAAAACTAATAGAAATAGAAGAAAATCAAATATTCAAAACAGAAAAAAAAATCAAACATACAAAAGAAAACAAAGCCAGTATATGGCTTTTTGAAAATATTGATAAATTTTATTAGCCTCTACCTAGGCTAACCAAGAAAAAGAGAAAAGCCACGAATTACCAATATCAAAAATGCAAGAGATGATCATCAGTATTGATAACAAGGACATTAAAAGTGTAATAAAAAATGTTACAAACAATGCTATGCCCACAAATATGATAACTTACATAAAATAGACTAATTCCTTGAAGGAGACAAACTAGCAAAACTCACAAAAGGAGAAATAAATAATATTAATGTGCCTATATCTATTAAGGAAATTAAAGCAATAGTTAATAACTAGCCAAAAAAGAAGTTATTTGGCCTAGATGGTTTTATTCATGAATTCTACCAAGCATTTAAGGAAGAAATGATACCAATTCTAACAATCATTTCCAAAAAAAAGAAAGAAAGAAGCAGAGGTAAATTTTCTAACTCATTAAACTCATTAAATGAGGCCAGGATTACCCTAATATCAAAGTCAGATAAATATATTACAAGAAAGTAAAACTACAAATAAATATATTTCATGAACATAGTTACAAAAATCCTTAATAAAATATTGGTAAATAGAATCCAACAATACATAAAACATGTATACACCATGACCAATGGGATTTATTCCAGGTATACAAGATTGATTCAACATTTGAGAAGAAATCAGTGCAGTCTACCATATCTACAGACGAAAGAAAAATTATATGATAACATCAATTGATGAAGATAAAGAATTTTGTAATATCCAACACCCATCCATGATAAAAACTCTCAGCAAGTTTAGAATAGAAAGGAAGTTACTCATTTTGATTCAAAAAAATTATAAAACCTACAGCTAACATATTTAATTGTGAGAAACTGTATGCCTTACCACTGACAAGGGGAAAGCAGTAAGGATTTCCTCTCTCACCACTCCTATTCAACATCATACTGGAAGAACTGGCTAATGCAGTAAGAAAAAAAAATAATAAAAGTTATTTAGATTATGGGGGAAGAAATAAAGCTGTCTCTATGTAGGAAACCACAAAGAATTGACAAAAATTTCCTCAGACTAATAAGTTACTGCAATGAAATTACAAGATTCAAGGCAAAATACGGGCAAATAACCATCATATATACTAGCAATAAGCTATGGGAATTTGAAATTAAACACATACCATTAACAATTGAATCAGAATAATTAAATACTTAGCTATAAATTTAATAAAATATATACAAGATTTATACCCAGAAAACTACTGATGAAAATGCTGATGAAAAAAATCAAAGCAGATCTATATTAATGGAAAGCTATTCCATCTTCATGGATTGGAAAACTCTATAACCTAGTCAAGGTGTCGATTCTTCCCAACTTGATTCCAACCTGAAGGTCAAGCTCCTTATTAGTCTCTTCACAGAGAAACATTTCCAATCACAGCACATATCTAGGAGGTCTTTACTTCCCTCAGATTAAGAATTCTCTTGCCAAAGTCAGTCTTTGTTTCCCTGTATAAACTCCTACTTATTTATCAAAGTTACCATTTCTATACACAGCTCTGAGTCTGGATGTTACCTCCTACTCACAAATATTTCCCAAATTCTAAGTAATTTTAGCAGATCAGGAAATCCTTCAGAACAGCATATGATAGTGGTGGGGAAGGGAAACCAACTAAAGCTCTATAGTCCAAGATGGACATAGATTCTCTCATTCCAGTGTTCAGTGAGATGATCTCACCATCGTGTACTGTCAGCCTGTCTTTCTCATTAGTTATTTTATTTCTTAGATTAAAAAAATATATAGGCACATATCAGAAAGAAAATGATTCCTGGGGTAGTTAAGAAATAAATCTTGAAGATAAAAATAATACTTCAATAGCTTTATAATTAGCAATTTGAATTTTTTCCTTACTCTTGAATCAATAGGAACTATTATTGTGCGTTATACTTATTTGATCTGTTTCTGATCCTCTTCAGAAGCTACATGATTAAGAAGAGGAAGGCCACAGTACTGCCCAGTAGCTGCTTCTTGATTAATAAGAAAAATCTCTGAAAGTCCTATTTTAGTAAGAACAATAAATTATTTCTGTTAGCGTTCCTTCTTCTCCATCTTCTGTAGTAAAACAAAGACTACACCCTGTATGGCTAGCTTTATTATTATTTTTATTATAATCATAATTATCAGGCAAAATTTACTCAATTATTTATAGAAAAAATGCCTCAATTACTTAAAGACAGCCACAATGACCTCTGAGTTTGAAATTCTTTTAAGGTTTAAATGTTGCATTTGCTTAGATTTTATTCTTTTTTAATTTAAATGTTCAGATAAATTCTGACAAAGTTCAAAGCTGAATGGAAAATCCCATATTTCTTTCATATGCAATAATTCTATTAATAAAGTCTTATTTTGCATTAAATTTACTGGAACCATATTGCATTATTCATCTGTATTGACTGATTGTGAGCTACGACTTGTAATTCATCTTTATATCTGTACTTGTTTAGATAATTTCCTCTAAGCTTAAAATAAACAGTTAATATTTTGGACCAAAGGGGAAGAATAGATATTTATCTCTATTAAATATATTTCAAATCAGCTCATTATTCCAGCTTATAGTCTTTTGTTTTTTGTCATGTCTGGTGATCATTATTCTTCTCTGTCTATAACATTTCAAAAATTTGATGCAACTGTCTTCATTCATGTCTTAGATTAAAATATTAAACAAAACAAGACTGAAGACAAGATGCTGTGCCACATTCTCAAATTATGTTTCTAAGTTAACTAATTACATATATATATCTACTTGTATCATATTATACCAGTAGGTTCAGCTCCTTTGTATCCACAAATATTATCATAAACTCCTTGATGAAATATTGCTGCAATCTGGATAATTATACTATCAAACTTCCATCAATTAGTAGACTAGTATTTATAAGTAAGATATGTTAATCTTCTGGGCCTTTCCATATATAGAAAGTATTTGTCATGTTTTATTTTGGTAAAGTCAATTCAAAAATTTTCCTAAGACTAACGTTGCAAATTGTAATATTAATGTCAAGGAAAAAAATTCACTCAAAAATGTAACATATGTATGTATCAATAGTCCTTATATTATTTAATTTTAAAGGCTCTCATATATAGCAGGCAGAATTTTGCTTTATTGCTTTCACTACCTGGTATCATGCCTATGTTATGATATGCTATGTTATAAGCAAAAGGGACTTTGCAGATATCGTTAAGTTCACTGATCATTTGACTTTAAGATAATGGTGTTATCCTGGAT
This sequence comes from Orcinus orca, assembly GCF_937001465.1. Lineage (NCBI taxonomy): Eukaryota > Metazoa > Chordata > Mammalia > Artiodactyla > Delphinidae > Orcinus > Orcinus orca. The sequence goes on from NC_064576.1 coordinate 35,397,186, forward strand.
TATAAAGGTGGACCTAATAGAAGCACATGAGCTCTTGAAGTATAGAACTTGCTCTGGCTGAATGCAGGAAAAATGTGACAGAAGGTGAAGTCAGAAATTCAAAGCTAGAGAAGGGTTTGATACACTCTTGGTGGTTTGGAGATGGAGAAGGCCAGGAACCTCAGCCCATAACTACAAGTAACTGAATCCTGCATATCATCTGTACAGATTTTTCTCATGTGGCTCTAGATAAGAGGTCTGTACAGCTAACACCTTTACTTCAGCTTTGTGAGTCTCTAAACTGAAGATCCACCTACTCTTTGTGGGACTTCTGACCTACAGAAACTGTAAGAAAATAAATTTGCTAATTTAATAATTATGTAAATTTGCTAATTTGTTATGGAATAGAAAACTAATGCATTCTCCTGATTATTGAGTAGGGTTTTTTTCGCCCTGAACCGTATATTTTATTTTTACTGTTTTCTAAATTATCCAAAATGACAGATGACCAAATAAATATTTATAAAAGTAGAATATTTCACCATAAAATAGTTTAAACAACAGAAATTTTACTTTGAATATATATTTTTTATTTTTTATTTATTTTTTAATTTTTATTGGAGTACAGTTGTTTTACAATGTTGTGTTAGTTTCTACTGTACAACAAAGTGAATCAGCTATACACATACATATATTCCCTATTTTTTGGATTTCCTTCCCATTTAGGTCACCACAGAGCATTGAGTAGAGTTCCCAGTAGGTTCTCATTACTTATCTATTTTATACACAGTAGCGTATATATGTCAATCCCAATCTCCCAATTCATCCCACGCCCACTCTTTCCCACTTGGTATCCATATATTTGTTCTCTACATCTGTGTCTCCATTTCTACTTTGTAAATAAGATCAGGTATACCAATTTTTTCAGATTCCACATATATGCATTAATATATGATATTTGTTTTTCTCTTTCTGACTTACTTCACTCTGTATGACAGTCTATAGGTCCATCCATATCTCAACAAATGACCTGCCAACAAACACATGAAAGAATGCTCAACATCATTAATCATTAGAGAAATGCAAATCAAAACTACAATGAGATATCATCTCACACCAGTCAGAATGGCCATCATCAAAAAATCTAGAAACCATAAATGCTGGAGAGAATGTGAAGAAAAGGGAACACTCTTGCACTGCTGGTGGGAATGTGAATTGGTACACCAATATGGAGAACAGTATGGAGGCTCCTTAAAAAATTACAAATAGAACTACCATATGACCCAGCCATCCCACTACTGGGCATATACCCTGAGAAAACCGAAATTCAAAAAGAGTCATGTACCAAAATGTTCACTGAAGCTCTATTTACAATAGCCCAGAGATGGAAACAACTTAAGTGTCCATCATTGGATGAATGGATAAAGAAGATGTGGCACATATATGCAATGGAATATTACTCAGCCATAAAAAGAAACGAAATTGAGCTATTTGTAATGAGGTGGATAGACCTAGAGTCTGTCATACAGAGTGAAGTAAGTCAGAAAGAGAAAGACAAATACTGCATGCTAACACATATATATGGAATTTAAGGGAAAAAAATGTCATGAAGAGCCTAGGGGTAAGACAAGAATAAAGACACAGACCTACTAGAGAACAGACTTGAGGATATGGGGAGGGGGAAGGGTGAACTGTGACAAAGTGAGAGAGAGGCATGGGCATATATACACTACCAAATGTAAGGTAGATAGCTAGTGAGAAGCAGCTGCATAGCACAGGAAGATAAGCTCGGTGCTTTGTGACCTCCTGGAGTGGTGGGATAGGGAGGGTGTGAGGGAGGGAGACGCAAGAGGGAAGAGATATGGGAACATATGTATATGTATAACTGATTCACTTTGTTATAAAGCAGAAACTAACACACCATTGCAAAGCAATTATACCCCAATAAAGATGTCAAAAAAATAATAATAAAAAAGATTCAAAACTAAAAAGAAAAAACAAAAAAACACAAATGACCCAATTTTGTTCCTTTTTATAGCTGAGTAATATTTCATTGTATATATGTATCATATCTTCTTTATCCATTCATCTGTTGATGGACATTTTGGTTGTTTTCATGTCCTGGCTATTGTAAATAGTGCTGCAAAGAACAGTGGGGTGCATGTGTCTTTTGAATTATGGTTCTCTCTGGGTATATGCCCAGTTGTGGAATTGCTGGGTCATATGGTAATTCTATTTTTAGTTTTTTTAAGGAAACTCCATACTCTTCTCTAGAGTGACTGCATCAATTTACATTCCCACTAACAGTGCAAGAGGGTTTCCTTTTCTCCACGCTTGCTCCAGCATTTATTGTTTGCAGATTTTGTGATAATGGCCATTTTGCCTGGTGTGAGGTGCTATCTCATTGTAGTTTTGATTTGTATTTCTCTAATAATTAGTGATGTTGAGGAGCTTTTGCTGTGTTTGTTGGCCATCTGTATGTCTTCTTTGGAGAAATGTCTATTTAGGTCGTCTGTCCATTTTTTGATTGGGTTGTTTGTTTTTTAAATTTTGAGCCACATGAGCTGTTTGTATATCTTGGAGATTAATCCTTTGTCAATTGCTTCATTTGGAAATATTTTCTCCCATTCTTAGGGTTGCATTTTCATCTTCTTTATGGTTTCCTTAGTTGTGCAAACGCTTTTACGTTTCAGTTGTTTATTTTAGTTTTTATTTCCATTTCTCTAGGAGGTGGGTCAAAAAGGATCTTGTTGTGATTTATGTCATACAGTGTTCTGCCTATGTTTTCCTCTAAGAGTTTTATAGTGTCTGGCCTTACATTTAGGTGTTTAATCCACTTTGAGTTTATTTTTGTGTATGGTGTTAGGGAGTGTTCTAATTTCATTCTCTTTAACATGTAGCTGTCCAGTTTTCCCAGCAACATTTATTGAAGATGTTGTCTTTTCTTCATTGTATATTCTTGCCTCCTTTATCAAAGATAAGGTGACCATATATGCATGGATTTATCTCTGGGCTTTCTACCCTGTTTCAATGATCTATATATCTGCTTTTGTGTCAGTAGCATACTGTCGTGATTACTGTAGCTTTGTAGTATCGTCTGAAGTCAGGGAACCTGATTCTTCCAGGTCCATTTTTTTGTCTTAAGATTGCTTTGACTATTCGGAGTCTTTTGTGTTTCCATATAAATTGTGAATTTTTTTGTTCTACTTCTGTGAAAAAATACTATTGGTAGTTTGATAAGGATTGCATTGAATCTGTAGATTGCTTTGGGCAGTAGAGTCATTTTCACAATGTTGATTCTTCCAATCAAAGAACATGGTATATCTCTCCATCTGTTTGTATCATCTTTAATTTCTTTCATCAGTGTCTTATAATTTTCAGCATACAGGTCTTCTGTCTCCTTAGGTAGGTTTATTCCTAGGTATTTTATTCTTTTTGTTGCAATGGTAAATGGGAAGGATTCCTTAATTTCTCTTTCAGATATTTCATCATTAGTGTATAGGAATGCAAAAGATTTCTGTGCATTAATTTTGTATCCTTCTACTTTACCAAATTCATTGATTAGCACTAGAAGTTTATTGGTAGAGTCTTTGGGATTCTCTATGTATAGTATCTTGTCATCTGCAAACAGTGACAGCTTTACTTCTTCTTTTCCGATTTGTATTCCTTTTATTTCTTTTTCCTTTCTGATTGCTGTGGGTAAAACTTCCAATACTATGTTGAATTATAGTGGTGAGGGTGGGCAACCTTGTCTTGTTCCTGATCTTAGTGGAAATTGTTTCACTTTTTCACCATTGAGGATGATGTTGGCTGTGGGTTTGTCATATATGGCCTTTATTATGTTGAGGAAAGTTCCCTGTATCCCTACTTCTTGCAGGGTTTTTATCATAAATGGGTGTTGAATTTTGTTGAAAGCATTCTCTGCATTGATTGAGATGATCATATGGCGTTTCTCCCTCAATTTGTTAATATGGTGTATCACATTGATTGATTTGTGTATACTGAAGAATCCTTGCATTCCTGGGATAAACCCTGATTGATCATGGTGTATGATCCTTTTAATGTGCTGTTGGATTCTGTTTGCTAGTATTTTGTTGAGGATTTTTGCCTCTACGTTCATCAGCGTTATTGGCCTGTAGTTTTCTTTCTTTGTGACATCTTTGTCTGGTTTTGGTATCAGGGTGATGGTGGCCTCGTAGATGAGTTTGGGAATGTTCCTCCCTCTGATATATTTTAGAAGAGTTTGAGAAGGATAGGTATTAGCTCTTCTCTAAATGTTTGATGGAATTCTCCCGGGAATCCATCTGGTCCTGGGCTTTTGTTTGTTGGAAAATTTTTAATCACAGTTTCAATTTCAGTGCTTGTAAATGGTTTGTTTATATTTTCTATTTCTTCCGGGTTCAGTCTCAGAAGGTTGAGAATTTCTAAGAATTTGTCCATTTTATCCAGGTTGTCCACTTTATTGGCATATACTTGCTTGTAACAATCTCTCATAATCCTTTGTATTTCTGCTGTGTCAGTTGTTATTTCTCCATTTTCCTTTCTAATTCTCTTCATTTGAGTCTTCTCTATTTTTTTCTTGATGAGTCTGGCTAATGGTTTATCAATTGTATTTATCTTCTTGAAGAACCAGTTTTTAGTTTTATTGAGCTTTGCTATTGTTTCCTTCATTTAGTTTTCATTTATTTCTGACCTGATCTTTATGATTTCTTTCCTTCTGCTAACTTTGTTTTTTTTTTCATTCTTCTTTCTCTAATTGCTGTAGGTGTAAGGTTAGGTTGTTTATTTTAGACGTTTCTTGTTTCTTGATGTAGGATTGTATTGCTATAAACTTCCCTCTTAGAACTGCTTTTGCTGTCTCCCATAGGTTTTGGAACGTTGTGTTTTTATTGTCATTTGTTTCTAGGTATTTTTTGATTTCCTCTTTGATTTCTTCAGTGATCTCTTGGTTATTAAGTAGTGTATTGTTTAACCTCCATGTGCTTGTACTTTTTACAGATTATTTCCTGTAATTGATGTCTAGTCTCATAGTGTTGTCGGAAAAGGTACTTGATACAATTTCAATTTTCTTACATTTACCAAGGCTTGATTTGTGACCCACGATATCATCTATTCTGGAGAATATTCCATGAGCACTTGAGAAGAAAGTGCCTTCTATTGTTTTTGGATGGAATGTCTTATAAAGAAAACACTAAAGAATCCACAAATAATTTATTTAAAATAACAAGAAAGTTTTAAAATCAATGTAACAATAATGCACCACATACAAGAAAAAAAAGTAAAACATACTTTAAAATTTTCTCTACTTATACATGCAATATATTTATAAAAATCTTACCAAAAATGTGAATTCTAATTACTAGGAATTTATACAATTTTTTGTAAAGAAGACCAAAATCATCAGAAATATATATATACTCATGAATAAGAAGAGTTAATTTAGTAAGAATATTAGTTTTCCACAATTATTCTGTTGATAAAATCCAATACCAATTAAATTGTCCAAAGAATGTTCATGGACTTTAAAAGGCTGATTGTACACATTTTTACCTATGAGCTGTGGTTCAAAAAAATAAAACTTTCCTTCTGTTCTTCAGGTTTATCACACTGTTATAAATGTAAAGGTAGATTTTTTTAAATTGTAAAACAAAATAGCATTTGAAATATTAATATTCTTCATTTCTAAGTAGTTTTAGAGAAAGAAAGTGTATATTGGTAAGAACTATGAGGTTTTGAAACTTTAAATTTCATACTTAAAATCAGTTTAATCTTGTTTTTAATATAACATCTTCTTAATATGATTGCATTCCTAATGGAGGATCAAATTGGGATATTTATTAATTTTGTGGTTGTACTTCACTTGATAAAATTCTGCAAAATCATTGGTTATGTGTTTATGTGTACTTTTAGAGCTATTTTATGAATTCAACTGTGATTTTTCCAATAACAATATGTTAGTTTTAACACTACAGTTTTAGTTTGAGAAAATAATGCAGTTCACATAGATTCCAAATATATCAGTGTTTTATGTTTTGGGTGCTTATATTTAGAGCCAGATCACTTTAATACTTAACCAATTATAATTCATTTCTCAAATATTGTCTGCAGTTAGTGGTAAAGACAGAAAATATCTGAGGTCAAACTGAAAACTTGGGAAATCTAATTCAGATCTTTTCCTTGAGCCAATATCAAATTAACGTTCTCTCAACCTTTTATAATTAAAATGTAATATTGTATGGAGCAGTGCAATCAAACAGCAAAGCAGATGGTAACAGAGGAGATAAAAATTAATCCTTAACCACTTGTTGAATCATGGGCTATAATTTCAATTTTAAATAAGCATTATTATAAAGTACCAAATTCACTAGTGGAAATATTCATGTTTCCCCAAAGTCAATCAAGAATTGAAAGTATATGTTATCTTACCTATAAAATTTAGTGCACTCTAGGAAATATCATAGTGAATGTTCATAAATTATCTCTCATGTAATCATATAACTATGATCATAGGCTATCCAAAGAACACCTCTGATTAGGTCACTTTGCATTTTAAAACTCTTAAATAAGTACTCATTCAATTATACACAAAGCTTCTCCACCTTGGCACTATTAAAATTTTGGGTCAGATATTACATTGTTGGGAGGGTTGTCCTATGCATTGTATGGCTGTTTAGTGGCATCCCTGGTTTCTATCTGCTAGATACTACTAGCAACCCCTACTTCATTTTGCAACAATCAAAAATGTCTCCACACACTGCCAAATGTCACCTGGAAGGCAATATTACCCTCAGTTGGGAACCACTCACTTATAGCATAAAGTTGAAGTTATTTAGCATAATGTCTATGCCCATGGTGAACTTTAACACATTTATTATCACTCCCTTCCCAGATTTTTGCTTCATAAACAAAAATGGATTTTGCTTAATCCTCTGTTTTTCTGCATACACTCTTTGATTTCCATTAATGTGTGTTCACTTCTGCTCTCCCTTCCATCTAATCCAGCTTTGTGACCACGTCACCTTGCAATACAATAGCATCTTTTAGAACTTGACTCAAAAAAACAAAAACAAAAACAAAACAAAACAAACAAAACAGAAACTCTCAAAGAAGTTTTTCTAATGCACCAAAGATAGGTTAAGTGCTTTGCTTTGGGGCTTAGTGACTGGCATGGGTCTATCTCTGACTTTGCACTCAACCACTTTGCAGTCAAGTCTGAGCAGAGAGAGGAATAACCCAGGTCATTTAACCCAAACATCTAGCTCCACAGACAAATTCTGGATATTATTCAAATAAATAATTATGGAAATAAACCAGAAAGATGCTTTGCCAGCAATACTAACTTTAGTGTAAAGTGTTCTCTATATATTATTTACCTATTTATATCTATCTATCTATTTATCTGTCTAGCATCTATTCATCTATCCATCCATCATCTATCTACATTTTTTTCTAAATGTAATTGCCTCCAGTTACAGACAGTAATGGTGATGCTATACACTCATATACTGACGCACTAATGCACACCATACACATATCCTCCACTCATGCACACTCATTTCATACATCAAGTCATGGTGTTGTGGGGTGGTTCTTCTGGTACCTGTGAAGATTTGCATTCACCCACAAGTATTCCCATACCCTAAGGAATGCAGCATTAAATAGCATCATAACAAGTACGGAAAAATGCTTCAGAAAAATGAAAACACTTTTTTTTTTGGTACGCGGGCCTCTCACTGCTGTGGCCTCTCCCGTTGCCGAACACAGGCTCCGGACGCGCAGGCTCAGCAGCCATGGCTTACCGGCCCAGATGCTCCGCGGCATGCGGGATCCTCCCAGACCGGGGCACGAACCCGCGTCCCCTGCATCGGCAGGCGGACCCCCAACCACTGCGCCACCAGGGAAGCCCTGAAAACACTTTTTTTCCTTTCTTTTTAACATGATGCTTTACAATTTAATTTTTCACTGGGCCCCACAAATTAGGTGGACCTCCTTCCAGATGTATGAAAGTTTAATTAGGAAAATCAAAACATCACTACCTAAATTGGTATAGCCACTATGGATAACAGTATGAAGGTTCCTTAAAAAACTAAAAATAGAACTACCATATTACCCAGCAATCCCACTCCTGGGCATATACCCGGAGAAAACTATAATTCAAAAAGACACATGTGCCCCAATGTTCATTGCAGCACTATTTACAATAGCCAAGACGTGGAAGCAACATAAATGTCCATAAACAGAGGAATGGATAAAGAAGATGTGGTGCATATATACAATGGAATATTACTCAGTCGTGAAAAGAAACAAAATAGTGCCTTTTGCAGAGACGTGGATAGACCTTGGTCATACAGAGTGAAGTAAGTCAGAAAGAGAAAAACAAATATATATCACTTATATGTGGAATCTAGAAAAATGGTACAGATGAACTTATTTGCAATGCAGAAATAGAGACACAGATGTAAAGAACAAACTTATGGATACCAAGGGGGAGCGGGGGCTGGGATGAATTGGAAGATTGAGATTGACATATATACATTATTGATACTATGTATAAAATAGATAACTAATGAGAACCTACTGTATAGCGCAGGGAACTTTACTCAATGCTCTGTGGTGACCTAAATGGGAAGGAAATCTAAAAAAGAGGGGATATATGTATATGTATAATTGATTCACTTTGCTGTACATCAGAACACAACACAATACAACATTGTAAAGCAACTATACTCTAATAAAAATTAATTTAAAAAATCACTATCACTTAAGCTCTGAGCATTTTTATTTTCTTGTTTTGGTAATAGCATTAAAGGGCTTATTTAAGTGTTTGAATTTTGAACCAAGATTTTAAAGGTTATATACAAACAGATGGTAGCATTATAGTTCATTGATCTTTTATGTTCAATATTGTTTTCAAATTTTTAATAGCATATAAAATGAATGAACTACAGTTGCATGCATCAATGTAAATATTTCAATAAGAAAATTCTTAGTTTGAGATGTTATGAGTCATGTACCAAAATGTTCATTGCAGCTCTATTTACAATAGCCAGGACATGGAAGCAACTGAAGTGTCCATCAACAGAAGAATGGATAAAGAAGTTGTGGCACATATATACAATGGAATATTACTCAGCCATAAAAAGGAAAGAAACTGATTTATTTGTAGTGAGGTGGATGGACATAGAGACTGTCATACAGAGTGGAGTAAGTCAGAAAGAGAAAAACAAATACCATATGCTAACACATATATATGGAATCTTCTTAATTTTTATAGCTCAATCTAATTTATATGACCCTATAAAGCTTCCTATTTTACTTGCCTGAATTGCTAAGGTTCAATTAATGTAAACACGAATTTTCATTAGCAAATTACAAAATGTGTCATAAAAAGAGGAAACAATCTCATAATTGCTAGACTACATGAAAAATTAACATCATTATATGAAAAACTAGGCATAGAAATAAATGCTAATATCAATAAGTGCCTTTTTCTTATTTTAATAACATGATTATTTCACACTATTATTTCTCACTAAGACCTTTTCCTTTTTAAGACCTCATATTAGGGGAGAGCAGGAAGATAGCGGAAGAGTAAGACGTGGAGATCACCTTCCTCCCCACAGATACACCAGAAATACATCTACACGTGGAACAACTCCTACAGAACACCTACTGAAGGCTGGCAGAAGACCTCAGACCTCCCAAAAGGCAAGAAACTCCCCACGTACCTGGGTAGGGCAAAAGAAAAAAAAGAATAAACAGAGACAAAAGGATAGGGACGGCACCTGCACCAGTGGGAGGGAGCTGTGAAGGAGGAAAAGTTTCCACACACTAGGAAGCCCCTTCGCGGGCGGAGACTGCGGGAGGCGGAGGGGGGAGCTTCGAAGCCGCGGAGGAGTGCACAGCAACGGGTGCGGAGGGCAAAGCGGGGAGATTCCCGCACAGAGAATCGGTGCCGACCGGCACTCACCAGCCGGAGAGGCTTGTCTGCTCACCCGCCGGGGCGGGCGGGGCTGCGAGCTGAGGCCGGAGCGCAGGGAGAGGACTGGGGTTGGCGGCTTGAACATAGCCTGAAGGGGTCAGTGCACCACGGCTAGCCGGGAGGGAGTCCGGGGAAAAGTCTGCACCTGCCGAAGAGGCAAGAGACTTTTTCTTCCCTCTTTGTTTCCTGGTGCGTGAGGAGAGGGGTTTAAGAACGCTGCTTAAAGGAACTCCAGAGATGGGCGCGAGCCGCGACTAAAAGCGCGAACCCCAGAGACGGGCGTGAGCCGCGGCTGAAAGCGCGAACCCCAGAGACGGGCGCGAGCCGCGGTTGAAAGCGCGGACCCCAGAGACGGGCGTGAGCCGCGGCTGAAAGCGCAAACCCCAGAGACGGGCGCGAGCCGCGGCTGAAAGCGCGGACCCCAGAGACGGGCGCGAGCCGCGGCTGAGGGCGCGGACTCCAGAGACGGGCGCAAGCCGCGGCTGGAGGCGCGGACCCCAGAGGCGGGCGGGAGACGTTGGGGCTGCTGCTGCCGCCACCAAGGGGCCTGTGTGCGAGCGCAGGTCGCTCTCCACGCCCCTCTTCCGCGGAGCCTGTGCAGCCCGCCACTGCCGGGTTCCCGGGATCCGGGGACGACTTCCCTGGGAGAGCGCACGGCGGGCCTCGGGCTGGTGCAGGGTCACGCTGGACTTTGCCGCCGCAGGCCCGCCCCGCATTCCATGCCCCTCCCTCCCCGCCGGCCTTAGTACGCCAGAACCCCCGAATCAGCGGCTCCTTTAACCCCGTCCTGTCTGAGCAAAAAACAGACGCCCTGCAGCGACCTACACGCAGAGGCAGGGCCAAATCCAAAGTTGAGCCCCTGTGAGCTGTGAGAACAAAGAAGAGAAAGGGAAATCTCTCCCAGCAGCCTCAGAAGCAGCGGATTAAAGCTCCACAATCAACTTGATGTACCCTGCATCTGTGGAATACATGAATAGACAGCCAATCATCCCAAATTAAGGAGGTGGACTTTGGGAGCAAGATCTATGATTTTTTTCCCTATTCCTCTTTTTGTGAATGTGTATGTGTATGCTTCTGTGTGAGATCTTGTCTGTATAGTCTTGCTTCCACCATTTGTCCTAGGGTTCTATCCGTCCATGGTTTTTTCTTAAAATTTTTTTCTTAATAATCAATTTTAATTTTAAGAACGTTATTATACTTTACCTTCATCCTTTCTTTCTTTCTTTCCTTCCTTCCCTCCTTTAGACAACGAATCATCCCAAATTGAGGAGGTGGTCTCTGACAGCAAGATTTATGATTTTTCCCCTTTTATCTCTTTTAGTGAGGGTGTATGTGTACGCTTCTGTGTAAGATTTTGTCTGTATAGCTGTGCTTCCAACATTTGTCCTAAGGTTCTATCCATCCCTTTTTTTTTTTTTCTAAATAAGAATTTTTTAATTCAATAACTTTATTATACTTTATTTTATTTTTACTGTATCTTCTTTCTTTCTGTTTTTCCTTCTTTCCCTCCTTCCTTCCTTCCTCCCTCCCTCCCTCCCTCCTTTCGTTCCTTCTTGCCTTCCTTCCTTCTTTGCTTCTTTCTTTCTTTCTTCCTTCCTTCCTTCCTTCCCTCCTTTCCTTCTTTCTTTCCTCATACTTCTACTAATTCCCTCTACTTTTTCTCCCTTTTATTCTGAGCCGTGTGGATGAAAGGCTCTTGGTGCTCCAGCTAGGAGTCAGGGCTCTGCCTCTGAGGTAGGAGAGCCAACTTCAGGACACTGGTCCACAAGAGACCTCCCAGCTCCACATAATATCAAACGGTGAAAATCTCCCAGAGACCTCCTTCTTAACACCAGCACCCAGCTTCACTCAACGACCAGCAAGCCACAGTGCTGGACAACCTGTGCCAAACAACTAGCAAAACAGGAACACAACTCCACCCATTAGCAGAGAGGCTGCCTAAAATCATAATAAGGCCACAGACACCCCAAAACACACCACCAGACGTGAACCTGCCCACTAGAGAGACAAGATCCAGCCTCATCCACCACAACACAGGCACTAGTCCCCTCCACCAGGAAGCCTACACAACCCACTGAACCAACCTTAGCCACTGGAGACAGACATCAAAAACAGGAGGACCTACGAACCGGCAGCCTGCAAAAAGGAGACCCCAAACACAGTAAGATAAGCAAAATGAGAAAACAGAAAAACACACAGCAGATAAAGGAGCAAGATAAAAATGCACCAGACCTAACAAATGAAGAGGAAATAGGCAGTCTACCTGAAAAAGAATTCAGAATAATGATAGTAAGGTTGAGCCGAAATCTTGGAGATAGAATGGACAATAGAATGGACAAAATGCAAGAATCAGTTAACAAGGACCTAGAAGAACTAAAGATGAAACAAGCAACGATGAACAACACAATAAATGAAATTAAAAATACTCTAGATGTGATCAATAGCAGAATAACTGAGGCAGAAGAATGGATAAGTGACCTGGAAGATAAAATAGTGGAAATAACTACTGCAGAGCAGAATAAAGAAAAAAGAATGAAAAGAACTGAGGACAGTCTCAGAGACCTATGGAACAACATTAAACGCACTAACATTCGAATTATAGGGGTTCCAGAAGAAGAAGAGAAAAAAAAGGGACTGAGAAAATATTTGAAGAGATTATAGTTGAAAACTTCCCTAATATGGGAAAGGAAATAGTTAATCAAGTCCAGGAAGCACAGAGAGTCCCATACAGGATAAATACAAGGAGAAATATGCCAAGACACATATTAATCAAACTGTCAAAAATTAAATACAAAGAAAGCATATTAAAAGCAGCAAGGGAAAAACAACAAATAACACATAAGGGAATCCCCATAAGGTTAACAGCTGATCTCTCAGCAGAAACCCTACAAGCCAGAAGGGAGTGGCAGGACATACTGAAAGTGATGAAGGAGAAAAACCTGCAGCCAAGACTACTCTACCCAGCAAGGATCTCATTCAGATTTGATGGAGAAACTAAAACCTTTACAGACAAGCAAAAGCTGAGAGAGTTCAGCACCACCAAACCAGCTTTACAACAAATGCTAAAGGATCTTCTCTAGGCAAGAAACACAAGAGAAGGAAAAGACCTATAATAACGAACCGAAAACAATTTAGAAAATGGGAATAGGAACATACATATCGATAATTACCTTAAATGTAAATGGACTAAATGCTCCCACCAAAAGACACAGATTAGCTGAATGGATACAAAAACAAGACCCTTATATATGCTGTCTACAAGAGACCCACTTCAGACCTAGAGACACATACAGACTGAAAGTAAGGGGATGGAAAAAGATATTCCATGCAAATGGAAACCAAAAGAAAGCTGGAGTAGCAATTCTCATATCAGACAAAATAGACTTTAAAATAAGGACTATTAAAAGAGACAAAGAAGGACACTACATAATGATCAAGGGATTGATCCAAGAAGAAGATATAACAATTGTAAATATTTATGCACCCAACATAGGAGCACCTCAATATATAAGGCAAATACTAACAGCCATAAAAGGGGAAATCGACAGTAACACATACATAGTAGGGGACTTTAACACCCCACTTTCACCCATAGACAGATCATCCAAAATGAAAATAAATAAGGAAACACAAGCTTTAAATGATACATTAAACAAGATGGACTTAATTGATATTTATAGGACACTCCATCCAAAAACAACAGAATACACATTTTTCTCAAGTGCTCATGGAACATTCTCCAGGATAGATCATATCTTGGGTCACAAATCAAGCCTTGGTAAATTTAAGAAAATTGAAATTGTATCAAGTATCTTTTCTGACCACAACGCCATGAGACTAGATATCAATTACAGGAAAAGATCTGTAAAAAATACAAACACATGGAGGCTAAACAATACACTACTTAATAATGAAGTGATCACTGAAGAAATCAAAGAGGAAATCAAAAAATACCTAGAAACAAATGACAATGGAGACACAACGACCCAAAACCTGTGGGATGCAGCAAAAGCAGTTCTAAGGGGGAAGTTTATAGCAATACAAGCCCACCTTAAGAAGCAGGAAACATCTCGAATAAACAACCTAACCTTGCACCTCAAGCAATTAGAGAAAGAAGAACAAAAAAACCCCAAAGCTAGCAGAAGGAAAGAAATCATAAAAATCAGATCAGAAATAAATGAAAAAGAAATGAAGGAAACAATAGCAAAGATCAATGCAACTAAAAGCTGGTTCTTTGAGAAGATAAACAAAATAGATAAACCACTAGCCAGACTCATCAAGAAAAAAAGGGAGAAGACTCAAATCAATAGAATTAGAAATGAAAAAGGAGAGGTAACAACTGACACTGCAGAAATAAAAGAGATCATGAGAGATTACTACAAGCAACTCTATGCCAATAAAATGGACAATCTGGAAGAAATGGAGAAATTCTTAGAAATGCACAACCTGCCAAGACTGAATCAGGAAGAAAGAGAAAATATGAACAGACCAATCACAAGCACTGAAATTGAAACTGTGATTAAAAATCTTCCAACAAACAAAAGCCCAGGACCAGATGGATTCCCGGGAGAATTCTATCAAACATTTAGAGAAGAGCTAACACCTATCCTTCTCAAACTCTTCCAAAATATAGCAGAGGGAGCAACACTCCCAAACTCCTTCTACGAGGCCACCATCACCTTGATACCAAAACCAGGCAAGGATGTCACAAAGAAAGAAAACTACAGACCAATATCACTGATGAACATAGATGCAAAAATCCTCAACAAAATACTAGCAAACAGAATCCAACAGCACATTAAAAGGATCATACACCATGATCAAGTGGGGTATATTCCAGGAATGCAAGGATTCTTCAATATACGCAAATCTATCAATGTGATAAACCATATTAACAAATTGAAGGAGAAAAACCATATGATCATCTCAATAGATGCAGAGAAAGCTTTTGACAAAATTCAACACCCATTTATGCTAAAAACCCTGCAGAAAGCAGGCATAGAGGGAACTTTCCTCAACATAATAAAGGCCATATATGACAAGCCCACAGCAAACATCATCCTCAATGGTGAAAAACTGAAAGCATTTCCACTAAGATCAGGAACAAGACAAGGGTGCCCACTCTCACCACTCTTATTCAACATAGTTTAGGAAGTTTTAGCCACAGCAATCAGAGAAGAGAAGGAAATAAAAGGACTCCAAATCGGAAAAGAAGAAGTAAAGCTGTCACTGTTTGCAGGTGACATGATCCTATACATAGAGAATCCTAAAGATGCTACCAGAAAACTACTAGAGCTAATCAATGAATTTGGTAAAGTGGCAGGATACAAAATTAATGCACAGAAATCTCTGGCATTCCTATATACTAATGATGAAAAATCTGAAAGTGAAATCAAGAAAACACTCCCATTTACCATTGCAACAAAAAGAATAAAATATCTAGGAATAAACCTACCTAAGGAGACAAAAGACCTGTATGCAGAAAATTATAAGACACTGATGAAAGAAATTAAAGATGATACAAATAGATGGAGAGATATACCATGTTCTTGGATTGGAAGAATCAACATTGTGAAAATGACTCTACTACCCAAAGCAATCTATAGATTCAATGCAATCCCTATCAAACTACCACTGGCATTTTTCACAGAACTAGAACAAAAAATTTTGCAATTTGTATGGAAACACAAAAGACCCCGAATAGCCAAAGCAATCTTGAGAAGAAAAAAAGGAACTGGAGGAATCAGGCTCCCTGACTTCAGACTATACTACAAAGCTACAGTTATCAAGACGGTATGGTACTGGCACAAAAACAGAAAGATAGATCAATGGAACAGGATAGAAAGCCCAGAGATAAACCCATGCACATAGGGACACCTTATCTTTGATAAAGGTGGCAGGAATGTACAGTGGAGAAAGGACAGCCTCTTCAATAAGTGGTGCTGGGAAAACTGGACAGGTACATGTAAAAGTATGAGATTAGATCACTCCCTAACACCATACACAAAAATAAGCTCAAAATGGATTAAAGACCTAAATGTAAGGCCAGAAACTATCAAACTCTTAGAGGAAAACATAGGCAGAACACTCTATGACATAAATCACAGCAAGATTCTTTCTGACCCACCTCCTAGAGTAATGGAAATAAAAACAAAAATAAACAAATGGGACCTAATGAAACTTCAAAGCTTTTGCACAGCAAAGGAAACCATAAACAAGACCAAAAGACAACCCTCAGAATGGGAGAAAATATTTGCAAATGAAGCAACCGACAAAGGATTAATCTCCAAAATTTACAAGCAGCTCATGCAGCTCAATAACAAAAAAACAAACAACCCAATCCAAAAATGGGCAGAAGACCTAAATAGACATTTCTCCAAAGAAGATATACAGACTGCCAACAAACACATGAAAGAATGCTCAACATCATTAATCATTAGAGAAATGCAAATCAAAACTACAATGAGATATCATCTCACACCAGTCAGAATGGCCATCATCAAAAAATCTAGAAACAATAAATGCTGGAGAGGGTGTGGAGAAAAGGGAACCTTCTTGCACTGCTGGTGGGAATGTGAATTGGTTCAGCCACTATGGAGAACAGTATGGAGGTTCCTTAAAAAACTACAAATAGAACTACCATATGACCCAGCAATCCCACTACTGGGCATATACCCTGAGAAAACCGAAATTCAAAAAGAGTCATGTACCAAAATGTTCATTGCAGCTCTATTTACAATAGCCCGGAGATGGAAACAACCTAAGTGCCCATCATCGGATGAATGGATAAAGAAGATGTGGCACATATATACAATGGAATATTACTCAGCCATAAAAAGAAACGAAATTGAGCTATTTGTAATGAGGTGGATAGACCTAGAGTCTGTCATACACAGTGAAGTAAGTCAGAAAGAAAAAGACAAATACCATATGCTAACACATATATATGGAATTTAAGAAAAAAAAATTTCATGAAGAACCTAGGGGTAAGGCAGGAATAAAGATGCAGACCTCCTAGAGAACGGACTTGAGGTTATGGGGAGGGGGAAGGGTGAGCTGTGACGGGGCGAGAGAGAGTCATGGACATATACACACTAACAAACGTAGTAAGGTAGATAGCTAGTGGGAAGCAGCCGCATGGCACAGGGATATTGGCTCGGTGCTTTGTGACAGCCTGGAGGGGTGGGATAGGGAGGGTGGGAGGGAGGGAGACACAAGAAGGAAGAGATATGGGAACATATGTATATGTATAACTGATTCACTTTGTTATAAAGCAGAAACTAACACACCATTGTAAAGCAATTATACCCCAATAAAGATGTTAAAAAAAATAAAATAAAATAAAAACAGCATGGATAAAAAAAAAAAAAAAAAAAAAGACCTCATATTAGTTTTGTATTTGCAGAGCTAATTATGCACACAAAATCGAGTAGCTGGTAGGGACTCAAAATATACTCTCACTTCAGGTATAAGAAAGTTAAAGTATGTAATATTTGTTATATATATACATATATCAAATTTCTTTATCCATTTGTCTGTCAGTGGACATTTAGGTTGTTTTCATATCTTGGCTACTGCAGGTTCAATGGGTATGATATTCAGTTATGCAAGATAAACACACTCTAGAGATCTGCCTATAGTTAACAATATTGTATTGTGCACATAAAAATTTAAAAAGGTAGATCACATGTTAAGTGTTCTTATCCCAATAAACAAAGAAATAAAAAGCAAATTATTTAATTAGTTAACAATAGTTTGGATGTTATTTCTCTCAAAAATCTTGCTTATTTTGGATAATATGTTTTGTTTTTCAATCTTCTTTGTCTGATACTAATATAACTACTCCAATAATTCCTCTCCCCCTCAATACCCTCACCCATGTTAGCCTAGTATAACTTTGTCCATATTTTACTTTTAACCCAGTTGTATTTTAATTCATAAAATTCATTCCTGTGGTCAGCATATAGTTTGCGTGTCTATTATATTTTTGATAGGGATATTATGTTCATGTTTTAAGTATTTCAATTTATAGAGAGAAGTTTGTGTTATTTTTGAGTGTCTATGAGTTCTTTTATTTCTTCCCAGTAAATGTCTTCATTTCACCCTTCTCTTAATCCTAGCTCAATAGGAAACACTGATTAGATTGTTGAATGCAGTTTCCTCTCTCAAGGGTAACCTTTAAATAGTTGAATTCTTCTTTGTTCAATCATGAGTATGTGCTTATTTGGCAAACCTTGAAATTCTGGAATTTTTCTGGAAATGATAGACCGACAGTTGGGAAAATCATGAGTTTTGTTCTTGTTTATAAATAAAAAGCTAGATGACACATACCTATTTGCTGAGGTTGGAGAAGGAACTCTATTTCTTACCAGCATCTTCAAGCAAAAGCAGGAGAGAAGATATATTTTCTCCCTAGTCAGAGATTCCGCCTGGAAATTCAGACCTCCTCAAAACTACTAGGGGCAATAGTAGAGTAATCTACCTTAGTATATAAGAGCAAATTATCAAAGAAATTAACAAATTTAACCGAGACATATTAAATGAATTGTAACATGGCAATAAGTTTATTCCAAGAATGTGAAAAAGATAAGATTAGTTTAACCATCAACACACATCATTACATTACTAAGAGTGAAGATGCTTTTATCAATAGGTGACAGAAAGTATTTGTGTTAATGACACAAATGAATTAATTCTAATGAATTATAATTATAAAAACTCTACATAAGATAGGACACACTGACAAATATGTGTTGGATGTACAAAGTAGGGTAAACCTAAAAAAAATTTTATATATGAAAGTCAATTGTAGGAGAATTTTCCTGGGAGGTACATGGCATTCTGATATGAAATAGACCAGATGTCCTGGGGAGGGGACCCCACAGATCTCTTGAAAATTGTAATTTAGGACCAGAGAAGGGAAATTTTCTGATCCTTGACAGCCTGTTGTTGGGCAACCAGATCTTCCTGGGTCGCTTAGTAAAAATCTTGCTTGTTCTTCAAGAAATATTCTGGTACTAAATATCTGCATTTACTTAAAACCTTCTAAAATTGTATTTTAACCCCAAAACTCATAAAAACTGAGATAACTCTTGTGCCTCTGAAAATATAATCTAAATAAGACTCCAGACAAAATTACAATGGCTTTCAAAATTATTCATCTGTATTTTTTCTTTTAAATTTATTGTCTAGTATGGCATAAAATTCTTTTTATCATTATAATTCCATGTTTTACATCCTATAATATTCCCTGAGAGGATATAAACTATTTATTCTCTGTTTTAAGGTAAATAATACTCTATATGTTAGCAGAGAATATCACTTTTATCTATTAGGGAAAAAATAATTCTAAGATATTTTTACTAAAAGTAAAGGAAATTACCAATGACTTTTTAAAATGTAATTTTAGAGAGAAGACTTCTCTCTGTTTTCTTCTTCTCTGACAACATTCAAATTTTTGTTAAAAAATATTACCAAATTTCTCTTCTTTTGGAATGTGGTATAATTAATTACGTCAAATTCTAGAATCAGAAAATATTATGGGGAAAGGTAGTCTTATTTTAAGTCTAGATAATCTGTCATGGAAAACATTTCACGTTAGTATTTCTCATCTTGCCAGCATGAAAGGGGATGAAAAGCCAGGTTAAGAAACAATTCATTTGTCCAAATGTTACGCGAAACATTCAGGTCAATTGTTTCATGTCTCCCCCATCCATCAAACTGCAATATAAGAGAGTGCTATTAAAAATATTCTTTGCAAAAGAAGACCACCAATTCTCTTGGATGCTTTATTCAATACGCTGATAGCTTTTACTTTATTTCTCAGATTAATTGAACTTTGTCTAGTAGATTTATTTTTAGAATGTAAAAACAGTATCTTTAGAGAGGAGCTTATTCAATTATAGTTGCATGTAAACTTTGGATTTATTTATATCAGCTGTAGATATTGTTTGTGTCTGTTTTCAGTAATGTAGAACCATCTTAGATTTATGTGGCAAAACAGGTAAGGAAATGTCATTGTATAACAACTTTAGCCCTTTTAACCTCCCATTCAGGAGAACTCTTTTAAAAGTGGGAGTGACAATAAACGAGCTGAATACTTGTGAAAGCACATATTTAAATGGTTCTGATACTTTATATTTTGAATTTATAAAAGTGGGATCATACAATATGTGAACTTTGGTGTCTGGATCCTTTCATTGCCATCAATGTGATCAAGGTTCATTTATATCATTACTTCATTCTTTTTGTATGGTTGAATAATATTCCATACTATATTATATATTTTTATCCATTTATCAGTTGGACATTTTGGTTATTTTCAGATTTGGGATATTATGAAAAATACTGCTATGAACAATTGTATACAATTTTTGGATAGACATGTTTTCTTTTCTCTATATATATCATATACATATGCGTATATATTATATGTATATAATAGTGGAATTGCTTCATTGCATGGTAACTATGAGAAACTTCCAAATTGTTTTCCAATGTGGGTGGATAATTTTACAGTGCAACCAGCACTGTATGAGGGTTTCAATTTCTCTTCAACCTTGCAAAATTTATCATTCATTCTTTTGATACTAACCATCATACTGAATGTGAAGTAATAGCCCATTGTGGTTTGGATTTGCATTTTGCTAATGGCTAATGATGTTGAACATGTTTTTCTTTTATGTGATTATAGGCTATTTTTATATCATCTTTGGAGAAATATCTATTGAATTTCTTTGCTCATCTATTCATTGGATTAAAATATTTGTGAGTTTTAGTTGTTGTTGCATTGTAATTGTTTTTCTATATTCTGGATACTAGAATACATGATATATATATTTTCTCCCATTCTGTGGATTGTCATTTACTGTAACTTCTTCCGAGATTCCTTTTTTGTCTTTGATTTACTGCAGTTTGAAAATGATATGCCTAGGTGTAGATTTTTGGGCATTTATCTTGTTTGGTATTCTGAAATTCTTGGGTCTGTGGTTTGATGCCAGTAATTAATTTTGGAAAATTCTCAGACACCATTGCTTCAAATATTTCTTCTATTTCTTTTTCTCTTTCTCTCTTTATGGTATTCCTATTACATATATATTAACCCCTTATAATTGTCCCACAGTTCTTGAATAGTGTGTTCCATTCTTTTTTAAACCTTTTTTTTCTGTTTGCTTTTCAGTTTGGGAAGTTCCTATTGACATATATTTAAGCTCACTAATGCTTTTCTTGGCTGTGTCCAGTCTACTGATGAGCCCATTAAAGGCATTTTACTATAGTTTTTCTGAATTCTAGCATTTCCTTTTGATTCTTTCTTAGAGTTCTCAACTCTCTGATTACATAAAATGTGTTTTGTTCCATGCTGTTCAATTTTTTCCATTAGATCCCTTAGCATATTAATCAAATTTAATTTAAATTCATCTTCCAATAATTCCAAACTACTTGACATATCTGAGTCTTGTTCTGTCACTTGCTTTGTCTCTTAAGGCTGTGTTTAGCCCTTTAGCTTGCCTTCCAATTTTTTGTTGAAAGCCTGATATATATACAATAAAAGGAACTGAGGTTTTATATTTATCTGGTTAGGAGTTATGCTGGATGTACTGTTTGCTATAGCTGTAGGTGTCAGGGACTAAAATTTTCTCCAATGCCTTGGTTTTTATCTTCCCTCTTTGCTTTTGTTTCCCTAGAGATTTCTTCTTAAATAGGATCTGAGTCTATTCTTTCAGTTGTTATAACATGTTATTTTACAGAAAACCTATTGAATTGGTGGTGAATGTTAGGGAAGACATTCCATGTTCCTATGATTAGGTCTCAGTCTTTTCCTAATGACCCTGGGCTGTGACCTTCACAGCATCTATGCCTCTGAGTGGTGACCTTTACGAGACCTTCTCTGTTATGGCCCCCATCCCCTCCACCCCTACTTCTCCCACTTATGGAATATAGGAAGGCTAGAGGGGGCTGGAGTTGGGTTTACCCTTCTCCAAGGATGGTTAGGCTCTGGTAAAATAGGTTCACTTGAGGCTGATCTAGTTAAGGAGAATAGAATGCTCTGAGCATATTTCAAAATGGCAACTTTATGCCTCTTTTTACCCCTTCCCTTGCCTGATTGGAGGTTGGTTTTTGTTGTTGTTGTTGTTTTCTTTTCTTTTCTTTTTCCCTAATGTTCACTGTGAAAGCCTGACAGGGCTCCTGGAGGTAAAACTCAGAAAATATGGGGACCTCCATACCCCAAGACTGGGCCTCCTGTAGAATTTTTAACGCACAAATATGCTCTCAATCAGCCTCCAAAAATCCATCAGAGTTTAAATCGTCCTACTTTGGTGCTGGGTTCAGCAGTCATTTCTGCTCCTGGGCAGCTTCTCTGTATTTAATTATCTTTTCAGGTTTTGGGGGTGTGACTTTTCGTGTGACCTCATTTTTTGAATAGAATTAAATAGAGATGTTGATTTTCAGTTTGTTCAGCTTTTTGCTGGTTGTGAAATGGGGGTATGATTCCACACTCTTTACATGTTGGAACAGACACTTTAAGTCTATGGCTTGTCTTTGCACTTTCTCATAGAGTTCTTTGAAGTACTTTTTTAAAAAAGAAACAATTGATGAAACCACATTTATTTATTTTTCTTTTGTTGCTTGTACTTTTGGTATCATATCCTAGAAACCATTGCCTACTTGAAGATTGTGAACATTTATACCTGTATTTTCTTCTAGGAATTTTATTGTTTTAGTTTTTACATTTAGGTCCTTCATATTTTTTTGTATACGGTGTGAAATATCGTTTCAAATTCATTCTTTTTAAAGTAAATATTCAGTTGTCCAAGAAAAATTATTGAAAAGATTTTAATTTCTCTCATTGAATTGTCTTGCCACCCTTGTTTAAAATCAACTGGCCATGAATTTTTGGATTTACTTCTGGGCTCTCTATTATTTTCCATTGATTTATATGTCTCTCCAATGTCATTATAAAACTGTCTTGATTGCTGTAGTTTTGTATTAAGTTTTGAAATTAAGAAATGTTAGTAGTTTTCTTTTTTATGATTTTTTGGCTATCAACATCCCTTGATTTTCCATCTGAATTTTATAGACTCATGAAATTCTTTCTGCAAAAGACCCAGTGTAGATCTTGATAGATATTGTGTTGAACCTCTAGAGAAATGTGGGAAGTATTGCCATCTTAATAATGCTAAGTCTTCCAATTAATGAACATAGGATATCTTTCCAATTATTTAGATCTTTTACAATTTCTTTCAAGGATGACTTGAAGTACTAAGTGTTCAAATCTTTCATTTCTTTTGTTAAAACTATTCCTAAGTACTTCATTCCTTTTGATGCTGTTGTAAATGAAATTATTTTGTTCATTTTATTTTTGGATTTATCATTGCTGGTATATAGAAATGTAACTGTATTTTATTTATTTATTTTTCTTTTTTGTGGTACGTGGGCCTCTCACTGTTGTGGCCTCTCCCATTGTGCAGCACAGGCTCCGGACGTGCAGGCTCAGCAGCCATGGCTCACGGGCCTAGCCTGAAATTCAGGGAAAGATCAACAAGGATGACTCATCTCAGTTCCATGGGTGTTCACTGGGCAACTTGTAGAAACCAGAGGATTCACTCAAATACCTGGGAGGGTTCCTGAGATGGCTAAGCCTCTTTCTTTTCATTGTCATTTTCTATGTCTGGATCCTTGGTTGTTCTCCTCATGGTCTCCCACTTTACATAAAATTTTACCCTTTTCTCTTTAGACAGATAGCCTGTACTTCTTTAGGTGATGAGTGGCTCCCAGAGAGCAAACAATGGAAATTGCAAAGCTTCCTAAGGTCCAGGTCTGGAAATCACACACAGCATCACTTCCACCATAATACAATGGTTAAAACAAACACAGGGCCAGTGCATACACAGTGGCAGGGGAAATAGATTCCACCTCTTGATGAAAAGAGTGGTAAATACTATTGTGAAAGGGCATAAACAATGGAATACATTGTGGCCTCTACCTTTGGAAACAATCTACTGCAACAACTGAACAGCAATGAAAACTTTTAGCATCAAATGTGGGCTCATTCCCCATTAAAAGGAAGCAGGATTTGGGGATAAATGGCCAATCCTAGGTGTAGGCAGAAAGTGCAAAAAATAAATTTGGAATATATTAACATATCAGAAAGCAAATAACAATCAAATATTATAAATAGAAAGATTATAATATAGTATATGATTCCTGATGTGATGCTTCATAAAGTACATAGACAACATATAAAATACCATTTCAAAAATTAATTTTGAATCTGTTCAAACCTCTAACTGTAACCATTAACTTACATGCAATTCAGGAGTCAGAAGAATTTGTTTAATAATAGCATGCTACTATTAGAGGAATTTGTGTTAGAAACTAACAACCTATTATTAGCTCTATAGCTGTGAGAAAATTATTTTACAAGGAACTTGAATCCCTTCTAAGTAAAATGGAAGTAAGAAGAGATTATTTTATGAACATATATCATATGTATGTGAAACAATAAAAATAATATAAAACGGTTATTGGCATAGCAATGCTGCCCAGTAAAAACGTTTTAATTTTTCCTCTTTTCCTCCTCCTGACGTACCTGTTACTTCCAATAAACAATGGCTGTGATTCCTAGCACAAATCAACCCCTGTGATTGTTCCTCATTAATAGAATAATCAACTATCCAGTAAGAAGATACCTCTTAGAAATAAACTCTGTTATGGTATGAAATGAATGACTTAATAATGGTCTCAATGAAATTCAAAGATTTCTTAGTAAATAAACAAAAACTGCCACAAGCTTCTATAAGCCCACTGAACCACCTCTCTCCTTCTCTGCCTTTATACATTACCTTCTTTCCTGGTACTTTGGATGGATTCTCCATGCTGTTTAGCAAAGACCAACACACCCATTTGTATACCAGATTCCATCTGCTCTCATCTACTTAATGTCATTTCTCCCACAATTCTCCCTAATCTCTCCTCTGAATCATTTTGTGTTTTCCTTTTTCCTAATGAATTTGTACCCATCAATAGACAAATATCCTGATATTCAATGATCCTACTTTCATCTGCTTATATTGCTCATTTCAATTTTCCCCTTTATATCAAAACCCCTCAACACTTGTTTACAGTCATATTGTCCATCCTAGTCTCCTTTACTGTTTCATCTCTGCTTCCTAACTTTGTAATAATTTAAACCTACAGGGCATAGACCTTGGCCATCCTTTCTACTCACATTCCTTTGGTTATCTCAAATAATCTGATAGCTTTAAACACCATCTATATGAAGACAGTTCTAAATGTACACCTCCACAAAGTCTTTTGACCTGAACTCAAGACCTGTATATTCAGTGGTATATTAACTACCACTTGGTTAGTTAATAAGTATATTAAAATTATAATGTAAAATCCTATACTCCTAATTCCCTCTGCCTCAAAATATGCTGTTTCTACAATTTTCACATTTCAGTAAATGAAAACCATTCTTATAATTGTCAAGATAATTTTTAAAATAATTATTGATTCCTTTATTATTCTTGTGCTAAAATTTAATCTATCACAAATCCTGTTTATCAACCTTCAACATATAACTTAAAATCAACCTTGCTTTGCTAGATGGTATTTTGATACCCCTCCTAGATTTCCTTTACAAAGTCAACACTCAACTCCTAGCTGTTGTGTATTGTCCTCAGCTGGCAGAGGGAAGCCATATTATTGATTAAGTTAGATCTCTTCTACTTCCCAGGTGGCCATATTCCATATTTACAGATAGAGGCATACAACAACTCTAAAATGTGGTTTATATTTTACACTGCAAAAATTTCTTCCTCTATCAAGCCAAAGCTAGAGTTTACTGGCTACCACTTTTGCTTAGATTTTCTTTCTTCTCTATAATACTTCATACTTCACAGAGCTTTGTCTTATGTTTTTTGTTTTTCTAAAAACATTCCTTTAGTAAGTTAAGCACACCAAATTTCTATCTCTTACTTAATTAATTGGAATATATTTCTTGCTTGTGTCCTTCTACTTGTCCTCTAGTCTATTATTAATACAGTTATCAGAATATTCTGTTAAAACAAAATGTGGATAATTTCACTCCTTTATTCCAAATATTCCAATGGCTTCTCACATTACTAGGATAAATGCCTAAGTAAATAACTTAGCCAAAAAACATGGGGTTGGGCTTCCCTGGTGGCGCAGTTGTTGAGAGTCTGCCTGCCGATGCAGGGGACACGGGTTCGTGCCCCGGTCTGGGAAGATCCCACATGCAGAGCGGCTGGGCCCGTGAGCCATGGCCACTGAGCCTGCATAGCCGGACCCTGTGCTCCGCAATGGGAGAGGCCACAACAGTGAGAAGCCCGCGTAACACACACACAAAAAAAGAAAAACATGGGGTTATCTGGAGCCTACTTCTTTTTTACCATTCTCACTTTATCTCATATTATGCTGTCCCTGGTCCACTACACCCTAATGACTCTGGTCTTTTTGCAGTTCTTTGAAACAATTGTCATACTCTCAAACTCATGGCCTTTACACTTGCTCTTTTTTCTGAAAGGAATTCACTTCTTTAAGATATTTACATAGTTTGCTCCTATACTTCTTCCTAATATTTAGTCACACATCAATATTCCATTGCAATGTTCATGACCACCTTGATTAAAATTGCAAACCTAACTTTACTATGGCATTGCATATACCTTTCTCTTATTTGCTGTTTTTTTCCCCCAAAGCTCATATCACTTTCTAACTTTATATGTGTATTTAATATTTATTTTATTGTTTCTCTTCATTCACTAGAATGAAAGATTCATGAAGACTGTATGTTTGTCTGTTTTATTCATTGATCAATCATCATTGACTAATAATCTCTCAATAAATACATGTTAATTCAAGAGGTTAGCTTACTGAAATTAGCAACAAACTCTTATAATTGTGATTACAACTCTGTATGATCCAATGATCCTTGATACATGTTGCATTTAGTATCCATTTTCATTACTTACATGTCACACTTTAGATTTTGGTATTTAAAAATAAATTTCAAACTACTTTTTATGTTTTCCCTAAAGTCATAAAATAGGTTCAAATGCACTTTTATTGTATCTTACAATTACTCAAAATATAAATGAAAACTAAACTTTGATAATGTCATCAAAGACCTGTAGCTAACACAACACCTGCATGTATTATACAACAATAAAGGGAAAGAAAACTAAATCTTCCCATGTTCAGCTTCTGTTTTTAACTTCTTCAACAATGTGATATTTAGAAACCTTGTTTCTTTGAACATAATTATCTAAAATAAGTCAAAGTTAACATTTTAAAGTTATAAAGCATATGGGAGATGTTGTTAAAACCTTGAAACATAATTTCATGAAATGCTAGTTGATCCCAGAGGTTGATTATTGCTTTGGTATTTCAAGAATGTGTGTGTGTGTGTGTGTGTGTGTGTGTGTGTGTGTGTGTGTGTATTTGAACTTACAAGCATCTAAAGACTTTTAAGTATTTTAGTGTGTACATAATCATATGTATTATCCTAAAGAGGCATTGTAAATTGTTGTTGAACTACTGTCAAACATTTAATTGGATATAAATAAGAAATTTGTTATAATCACAAAGGGGCAGCTATTTACACATAATAATCTAGTTATTTGCTGTTGATTAGTTATTTCCAAATGAACTGCATTCAATAATTAGTCATCAAATTCTTGATAGAGCCATCTGTATACTCTGAGGACTAGCAAATATTGATGCAAATGGAAACTTGTTTCGTGAAAGGTTAAAATGACAGAATTACATAAATTACACAATGTATCAATGGGATTGCCTGAAATATATTTTCCTAACTGTTCATATTAAATTATCTTTATTATCATTGAATAATGCCATTTTACTCTAAGTAATAAATACCAAAATATATTGAACAGATGGTTAAAAAAAAAAGAAAAATGGAAATAACAAAAAAATAGTTTAATGATTTAGGCAATTTCACCAAAAATTACCTTACCATGAAATTCACTGGACATTTTGAGGTACCCATACCATTATGTTCATTCTAATACTTCAGGTAACCACATGTAATATTTTACAACTTTGAGAATTTTCAGACATTTTGGGGAAGGAAACCACAGTATGTTTCAGTAATAAACTTTTAAATTTATCTTAAACCTCTTTCTTTTAATGCAGTGAGATTTGAGGACACTTCTGTGAGCATGAGTTTTTGTTTCTTCCAGGAAATTCTTACCCAGGAAATAAATCTATAAATAGTAAGAATACTTTATTGTTATTTAGTAAATTCTTTAAGTCTTATTTATTGCATCAAATAAGTTGTGCATCTGCATAAATACCTCCTTTTTCAGAAAAATAAATTCCTTACCTAAGCATCCAGCTCACTATCAACTTTTTAATTATCAAAACAATTTGTTAAGACTCTCATTTTTCTGTGTACAGTATGGTACAGCTAATCAATGTCATTTTAGCTCAGGTTCATCTCACAATGCACAAAGTGGGTCCAAAATGTGTTTATTATTCCCATTTCTGGAATGCATAATTGGAATAGATATATTAGAAGCTGGGAGAATCCCTACATGAGTTCCCAGCCCTATAGAGTGAGGGCTATAATGGTGGGAAAGGCTGAGTGGAAACCACAAGTGGACATTTGGAAGTGTGTAATTTATCCTAATTTTTTTGTCCTTCTAACTACTAGAGAACTTTTGAACCATATAAAACCACTGTATACTCATTATTATCAATTTTTAATCTCATTATTTGTTTCCCTCTTCTTTGTTCTCTTTACTTTATTTTTCTCTTACTCTTCTTCTTTCTTCTTTCCCTTCTTCACTTTCTCTTTTTTCCCTACCTATTTTATTTTAAATGTTTATATTGTTTATGTTTATGTTTAATGCATCTTTTTTTTTTAACATCTTTATTGGGGTATAATTGCTTTACAATGGTGTGTTAGTTTCTGCTTTATAACAAAGTGAATCAGTTATACATATACATATGTTCCCATATCTCTTCCCTCTTGCGTCTTCCTCCCTCCCACCCTCCCTATCCCACCCCTCCAGGCTGTCACAAAGCACCGAGCCAATATCCCTGTGCCATGTGGCTGCTTCCCACTAGCTATCTAACTTACGTTTGTTAGTGTGTATATGTCCATGACTCTCTCTCGCCCTGTCACAGCTCACCCTTCCCCCTCCCCATATCCTCAAGTCCGTTCTCCAGTAGGTCTGCATCTTTATTCCTGTCTTACCCCTAGGTACTTCATGACATTTTCCCCCTTAAATTCCATATATATGTTTTAGCATACGGTATTTGTCTTTTTCTTTCTGACTTACATCACTCTATATGACAGACTCTAGGTCTATCCACCTCATTACAAATAGCTCAATTTCGTTTCTTTTTATGGCTGAGTAATATTCCATTGTATATATGTGCCACATCTTCTTTATCCATTCATCCAATGATGGGCACGTAGGTTGTTTCCATCTCTGGGCTATTGTAAATAGAGCTGCAATGAGCATTTTGGTACATGACTATTTTTGAATTTTGATTTTCTCAGGGTATATGCCCAGTAGTGGGATTGCTGGGTCATATGGTAGTTCTATTTGTAGTTTTTTAAGGAACCTCCATACTGTTCTCCATAGTGGCTGTACCAATTCACATTCCCACCAGCAGTGCAAGAGTGTTCCCTTTTCTTCACATTCTCTCCAGCATTTATGGTTTCTAGATTTTTTGATGATGGCCATTCTGACTGGTGTGAGATGATATCTCATTGTAGTTTTGATTTGCATTTCTCTAATGATTAATGATGTTGAACATTCTTTCATGTGTTTGTTGGCAGTCTGTATATCTTCTTTGGAGAAATGTCTATTTAGGTCTTCTGCCCATTTTTGGATTGGGTTGTTTGTTTTTGTTATTGAGCTGCATGAACTTCTTGTAAATTTTGGAGATTAATCCTTTGTCAGTTGCTTCATTTGCAAATATTTTCTCCCATTCTGAGGTTGTCTCTTGGTCTTGTTTATGGTTTCCTTTGCTGTGCAAAAGCTTTGAAGTTTCATTAGGTCCCATTTGTTTATTTTTGTTTTTATTTCCATTACTCTAGGAGGTGGGTCAGAAAGAATCTTGCTGTGATTTATGTCATAGAGTGTTCTGCCTATGTTTTCCTCTAAGAATTTGATAGTTTCTGGCCTTACATTTAGGTCTTTAATCCATTTTGAGCTTATTCTTGTGTATGGTGTTAGGGAGTGATCTAATCTCATACTTTTACATGTACCTGTCCAGTTTTCCCAGCACCACTTATTGAAGAGGCTGTCCTTTCTCCACTGTACATTCCTGCCTCCTTTATCAAAGATAAGGTGTCCCTATGTGTGTGGGTTTATCTCTGGGCTTTCTATCCTGTTCCATTGATCTATCTTTCTGTTTTTGTGCCAGTACCATACTGTCTTGATTACTGTAGCTTTGTAGTATAGTCTGAAGTCAGGGAGCCTGATTCTTCCAGCTCCTTTTTTCATTCTCAAGGTTGCTTTGGCTATTCGGGGTCTTTTGTGTTTCCATACAAATTGCAAAATTTTTGTTCTAGTTCTGTGAAAAATGCCAGTGGTAGTTTGATAGGGATTGCATTGAATCTATAGATTGCTTTGGGTAGTAGAGTCATTTTCACAATGTTGATTCTTCCAATCCAAGAACATGGTATATCTCTCCATCTATTTGTATCATCTTTAATTTCTTTCATCAGTGTCTTATAATTTTCTGCATACGGGTCTTTTGTCTCCTTAGGTAGGTTTATTCCTAGATATTTTATTCTTTTTGTTGCAATGGTAAATGGGAGTGTTTTCTTGATTTCACTTTCAGATTTTTCATCATTAGTATATAGGAATGCCAGAGATTTCTGTGCATTAATTTTGTATCCTGCCACTTTACCAAATTCATTGATTAGCTCTAGTAGTTTTCTGGTAGCATCTTTAGGATTCTCTATGTATAGGATCATGTCACCTGCAAACAGTGACAGCTTTACTTCTTCTTTTCCGATTTGGAGTCCTTTTATTTCCTTCTCTTCTCTGATTGCTGTGGCTAAAACTTCCTAAACTATGTTGAATAAGAGTGGTGAGAGTGGGCACCCTTGTCTTGTTCCTGATCTTAGTGGAAATGCTTTCAGTTTTTCACCATTGAGGATGATGTTTGCTGTGGGCTTGTCATATATGGCCTTTATTATGTTGAGGAAAGTTCCCTCTATGCCTACTTTCTGCAGGGTTTTTATCATAAATGGGTGTTGAATTTTGTCATAAGCTTTCTCAGCATCTATTGAGTTGATCATATGGTTTTTGTCTTTCAATTTGTTAATATGGTGTATCACATTGATAGATTTGTGTATATTGAAGAATCCTTGCATTCCTGGAATAAACCCCACTTGATCATGGTGTATGATCCTATTAATGTGCTGTTGGATTCTGTTTGCTAGTATTTTGTTGAGGATTTTTACATCTATGTTCATCAGTGATATTGGCCTGTAGTTTTCTTTCTTTGTGACATCCTTGTCTGGTTTTGGTATCAAGGTGATGGTGGCCTCATAGAAGGAATTTGGGAGTGTTCCTCCCTCTGCTATATTTTGGAAGAATTTGAGAAGGATAGGTGTTAGCTCTTCTCTAAATGTTTGATAGAATTCTCCCGGGAATCCATCTGGTCCTGGGCTTTTGTTTGTTGGAAGATTTTTAATCACAGTTTCAATTTCAGTGCTTGTGATTGGTCTGTTCATATTTTCTCTTTCTTCCTGATTCAGTCTTGGCAGGTTGTGCATTTCTAAGAATTTGTCCATTTCTTCCAGATTGTCCATTTTATTGGCATAGATTTGCTTGTAGTAATCTCTCATGATCTTTTGTATTTCTGCAGTGTCAGTTGTAACTTTTCCTTTTTCATTTCTAATTCTATTGATTTGAGTCTTCTCCCTTTTTTTTCTTGATGAGTCTGGCTAGTGGTTTATCTATTTTGTTTATCTTCTCAAAGAACCAGCTTTTAGTTGCATTGATCTTTGCTATTGTTTCCTTCATTTCTTTTTCATTTATTTCTGATCTGATTTTTATGATTTCCTTCTGGTGCTGTGGGGTTTTATTGTTCTTCTTTCTCTAATTGTTTGAGTTGTAAGGTTAGGTTGTTTATTCGAGATGTTTCCTGCTTCTTACGGTGGACTTCTATTGCTATAAACTTCCCTCTTAGAACTGCTTTTGCTGCATCCCATAGGCTTTTGGTCATTGTGTCTCCATTGTCATTTGTTTTTTATGTATTTTTTTATTTCCTCTTTGATTTCTTCAGTGATCACTTCATTATTAAGTAGTGTATTGTTTAGCCTCCATGTGTTTGTATTTTTTACAGGTCTTTTCCTGTAATTGATATCTAGTCTCATGGCGTTGGTGTCAGAAAAGATACTTGATACAATTTCAATTTTCTTAAATTTACCAAGGCTTGATTTGTGACCCAAGATATGATCTATCCTGGAGAATGTTCCATGAGCACTTGAGAAAAATGTGTATTCTGTTGTTTTTGGATGGCATGTCCTATAAATATCAATTAAGTCCATATTGTTTAATGTATCATTTAAAGCTTGTGTTTCCTTATTTATTTTCATTTTGGATGATCTGTCTATGGGTGAAAGTGTGGTGATAAAGTTCCCTACTATGAATGTGTTACTGTCAATTTCCCCTTTTATGGCTGTTAGTATTTGCCTTATATATTGAGGTGCTCCTATGTTGGGTGCATAAATATTTACAGTTGTTATATCTTCTTGGATCGATCCCTTGATCATTATGTAGTGTCCTTCTTTGTCTCTTCTAATAGTCCTTATTTTAAAGTCTATTTTGTCTGATATGAGAATTGCTACTCCCGCTTTCTTTTGTTTTCCATTTGCATGGAATATCTTTTTCCATCCCCTTACTTTCAGTTGTATGTGTCTCTAGGTCTGAAGTGGGTCTCTTGTAGACAGCATATATAAGGGTCTTGTTTTTGTATCCATTCAGCCAATCTGTGTCTTTTGGTGGGAGCATTTAGTCCATTTACATTTAAGGTAATTATCGATATGTATGTTCCTATTCCCATTTTCTAAATAGTTTTGGGTTCGTTATTATAGGTCTTTTCCTTCTCTTGTGTCTCTTGTCTAGAAAAGTTCCTTTAGCATTTGTTGTAAAGCTGGTTTGGTGGTGCTGAACTCTCTCAGGTTTTGCTTGTCTGTAAAGGTTTTAGTTTCTCCATCAAATCTGAATGAGATCCTTGCTGGGTAGAGTAGTCTTGGTTGCAGGCCTTTCTCCTTCATCACTTTCAGTATGTTCTGCCACTCCCTTCTGGCTTGTAGGGTTTCTGCTGAGAGATCAGCTGTTAACCTTATGGGGAATCCCTTGTGTGTTATTTGTTGTTTTTCCCTTGCTGCTTTTAATGTGCTTTCTTTGTATTTAATTTTTGACAGTTTGATTAATATGTATCTTGGCGTATTTCTCCTTGGATTTATCCTGTATAGGACTCTCTGTGTTTCCTGGACTTGATTAACTATTTCCTTTCCCATATTAGGGAAGTTTTCAACTATAATCTCTTCAAATATTTTCTCAGTCCATTTCTTTTTCTCTTCTTCTTCTGGAACCCCTATAATTCAAACGTTGGTGCATTTAATTTTGTCCCAGAGGTCTCTGAGACTGTCCTCAGTTCTTTTCATTCTTTTTTCTTTATTCTGCTCTGCAGTAGTTATTTCCACTATTTTATCTTCCAGGTCACTTATTCGTTCTTCTGCCTCACTTATTCTGCTATTGATCCCATCTAGAGTACTTTTAATTTCATTTATTGTGTTGTTCATCATTTCTTGTTTCATCTTTAGTTCTTCTAGGTCCTTGTTAACTGTTTCTTGCATTTTGAGCATTCTATTTCCAAGATTTTGGATCATCCTTACTATCATTATTCTGAATTCTTTTTCAGGTAGACTGCCTATTTCCTCTTCATTTGTTAGGTCTGGTGCATTTTTATCTTGCTCCTTTATCTGCCGTGTGTTTTTCTGTCTTCTCATTTTGCTTATCTTACTGTGTTTGGGGTCTCCTTTTTTGAGGCTGCAGGTTCGTAGTTCCCGCTGTTTTTGAAGTCTGTCTCCAGTGGCTAAGGTTGGTTCAGTGGGTTGTGTAGGCTTCCTGGTGGAGGGGACTAGTGCCTGTGTTGTGGTGGATGAGGCTGGATCTTGTCTCTCTAGTGGGCAGGTTCATGTCTGGTGGTGTGTTTGGGGGTGTCTGTGGTCTTATTATGATTTTAGCAGCCTCTCTGCTAATGGCTGGGGTTGTGTTCCTGTTTTGCTAGTTGTTTGGCATAGGTTGTCCAGCACTGTAGCTTGCTGGTCGTTGAGTGAAGCTGGGTGCTGGTGTTAAGATGGAGGTCTCTGGGAGATTTTCACCATTTGATATTATGTGGAGCTGGGAGGTCTCTTGTTGACCAGTGTCCTGAAGTTGACTCTCCTACCTCAGAGGCAGAGCCCTGACTCCTGGCTGGAGCACCAAGAGCCTTTCATCCACACAGCTTAGAATAAAAGGGAGAAAAAGTAGAGAGAATTAGTAGAAGTATGAGGAAAAAAAGAAGGAAAGGAGGGAAGGAAGGAAGGAAGGAAGGAAGAAAGAAAGAAAGAAAGAAAGAAGCAAAGAAGGAAAGAAGGCAAGAAAGAAAGAAAGGAGGGAGGAAGGAAGGAGGGAAAGAAGGAAAAATGACAGAAAGAAAGAAGATACAGTAAAAATAAAATAAAGTATAATAAAGTTATTGAATTAAAAAATACTTATTTAGAAAAAAAATGGACAGATAGAACCTTAGGACAAATGTTGGAAGCAAAGCTATACAGACAAAATCTTACACAGAAGCATACACATACACCCTCACAAAAAGAGGTAAAGGGGGAAAAATCATAAATCTTGCTGTCAGAGACCACCTCCTCAATTTGGGATGATTTGTTGTCTAAAGGAGGGAAGGAAGGAAAGAAAGAAAGAAAGAAAGAAAGAAAGAAAGAAAGAAAGAAAGAAAGAAAGAAAGAAAGAAAGAAAGAAAGAAAGAAAAGTATAATAAAGTTATTAAAATTAAAATTAATTATTAAGAAAAACAATTAAAAAATAAACAATTAAAAAATTAAAAAAAAACCCATGGACGAATAGAACCCTAGGACAAATGGTGGAACCAAGACTATACAGACAAGATCTCACACAGAAGCACACACATACACATTCACAAAAAGAGGAAAAGGGAAAAAAATCACAGATCTTGCTCTCGAAGCCCACCTCCTCAATTTGGGATGATTCGCTGTCTATTCATGTATTCCACAGATGCAGTGTACATCAAGTTGATTGTGGAGCTTTAATCCGCTGTTTCTGAGGCTGCTGGGAGAGATTTCCCTTTCTCTTCTTTGTTTTCACAGCTCACAGGGGCTCAGCTTTGGATTTGGTCCTGCCTCTGCATGTAGGTCGCTGGAGGGCGTCTGTTTTTTGCCCAGACAGGACGGGGTTAAAGGAGCCGCTGATTCAGGGGCTCTGGCGCACTCAGGCCGGGGGGGGGGGGGAGGGAGGGGCACTGTGTGCGGGGCGGGCCTGTGGCGGCAGAGGACAGCGTGACCTTGCACCAGCCTGAGGCCCGCCGTGCGTTCTCCCGGGGAAGTTGTCCCTGGATCCCGGGACCCTGGCAGTGGCGGGCTGCACAGGCTCCACGGAAGAGTGGTGTGGAGAGTGACCTGTGCTCGCACACAGGCCCCTTGGTGGCGGCAGCAGCAGCCTTAACGTCTCCCGCCCATCTCTGCGGTCCGTGCTTTTAGCCGCGGCTTGCGCCCGTCTCTGGGGTCTGCGCTTTTAGCCATGGCTCGCGCCCGTCTCTGGGGTTCGTGCTTTTAGCAGTGGCTCACGCCCGTCTCTGGAGTTCGTTTAAGCAGCACTCTTAAACCCCTCTCCTCGCGCACCAGGAAACAAAGAGGGAAGAAAAAGTCTCTTGCCTCTTCTGCAGGTGCAGACTTTTCCCCAGACTCCCTCCTGGCTAGCCGTGGTGCACTAACCTCTTTAGGCTATGTTCAAGCCAACAACCCCAGTCCTCTCCCTGCACTCCGTCCGAAACCGAAACCCGAGCCTCAGAGCCTCAGCTCGCAACCCCGCCTGCCCCGGCGGGTGAGCAGACAAGCCTCTCGGGCTGGTGAGTGCCGGTCGGCACCGATCCTCTGTGCGGGAATCTCTCCGCTTTGCCCTCCACAGCCGTTGCTGTGCATTCCTCCGCGGCTCCAAAGCTCCCCCCTCTGCCTCCCGCAGTCTCCGCCTGCGAAGGGGCTTCCTAGTGTGTGGAAACCTTTCCTTCTTCACAGCTCCCTCCCACTGGTGCAGGTGCCATCCTTATTCTTTTGTCTCTGTTTTTTCTTTTTTTCTTTTGCCCTACCCAGGTACGTGGGGAGTTTCTTGCCTTTTGGGAGGTCTGAGGTCTTCTGCCAGCCTTCAGTAGGTGTTCTGTAGGAGTTGTTCCACGTGTAGATGTATTTCTGGTGTATCTTTGGGGAGGAAGGTGATCTCCACGTCTTACTCTTCTGCCATCTTCAAGGTCCCCCCAATGCATCTTTTTAAGCCACATTAAATCATCTTTGGAAGATCAAATTTAATTAAACAGATGAATAAATAACAGTATATAGTATGACTTACATTAAAATCTATTTGATTTTCTTGTTTATTATAGTAAAATTTTTCTTTAAAGGTACATAGTATTGAAAGAAAAATATTAAAAAAGAAATATTTTAAAATGTTAAATATATTAGGGGACCACAAATGAAATCCTAGTGCATAGCTGTTGGTTGTTAAAGCCATTGAATTCGGGGCTTCCCTGGTGGTGCAGTGGTTGAGAATCTGCCTGCCAATGCAGGGGACATGGGTTCGAGCCCTGGTATGGGAAGATCCCACATGCGGTGGAGCAACTAGGTCCGTGAGCCACAACTACTGAGCCTGCGCGTCTGGAGCTTGTGCTGCACAACAGGAGAGGCCAAGACAGTAAGAGCCCTGTGCACCATGATGAAGAGTGACCCCCACTCACTGCAACTAGAGAAAGACCCAACAAATAAATAAATAAATTTTTTTTAAAAAAGCTATTGAATTCTATGTCTGAATGCAAGTAGAGAGAACCACACTATATTTTGATTACTACAGAAAATGGAAACTTTCCCCAATAAAGAAAAAGACTGATTGCTTAAATGGAAAGAAATAGAAATAGTGTACTCCTCTTGCTTTTGATAAGGCTAAAACTTTCTATTGATTTCCCACTGGGGATACAAGTTAAATTTAAATTACTTTATCTGAGAGGAGATATGAGTATAACTATACATCTATATGCATATATATAGATATAGATACATAAAAAATTACCCCTTATATATATGCTTATAATCCCTAAACTAAGAATCAACCCAGATTCTACTGACTTGGTGACAAGATCCAAGATATTTTCATTATCACTCTGGATCAAGACATCTGAACTCATCATATAATCTTTGATTCTAGACAGAGGACCTCAGAGAGCTGAGTGGAGACAACCATAAAACCAAGAATAAACCATTCCACTTAAAATACTACTGTAAATCAAAGTTATAAATTGAATGTGTAAGATAAAATATCTAACACTACAAAGGAATCATCAAAATAAACAATCATATAATTAGTTTATGCTTTTAAGAATGAATATCATAAAATATTTTCAGTGAAATTTTATTGAATTAGCCTCAAAAGAAAATGATGAAATGATATCCATAAGTATCAAAAAATAATGGAACAAAATTGTATAGAAATGAAAGAAAACCTGAGGGTAGAAAAATAGTAATCTTAGAATGAAAAGTATAGTCATTGAATTGATAATGTAGTTAATCAAGAATGCTGGACATAACATCAATCTTTAATAAAAACAATTCTCATCTACATAGACAATAATCAACCTGGAAATGTAAATAATAACAAAAATCATAAGCTACACGGAAATAAGTTGTATAAATACTGTGCAAACCTTCTAGGAATAAAATAATGAGCCATATTATGGCAGATAAAATGGCATTAATAAATTAGGACATCAAATTGCAATGAAATGAACAATTCATCTTTATAAAGATTCCAATTCTTCATGGACTAACTGGTAAATTCAATGGCGCTCCATTCAAAAATCAAATAGTTTTTTTCTGTTTGTTTGATGGCTGGTAAGTTGTCTAGCTGATACTAAAATCTATAATAAAGATTAAGAGGAAATTCTGTTTCCACTCAAAATGGACTCACATGGACATAATCTATCCTTCTGTCTGAAACAAAATAAAACCAGCCAAAACATGTTAAACAAATTTCAAGAAACTTGGAGGTAGGCAACAAAGGACAGTAACTGTGAGAGACAAGATACAAACAAGGTTAGCCCTATGATTGCCCAAACTCCATTCCTTGAGAGTTTCCAGGCCATGGCACATGGAGAGGGAATAGGGACAGAAGCCATCCTGATTTGAGAAGAGTGAGCTGAGAGCTCACAGAGACAGGCTGGCAAAAGTGATTTTACAGAACAGAGTAGTGAAGTGGAGATAGACATCCAGAAATCTGCAAAGGGTACCTATCCATACATGTGAGAAAAATACATGAGGAAAGGACTAGAACAAAAGATTAGTCTTAATAGTGCTAATGCCCTGGACTCACAAGGCCTCTTCACATCACCCAGTAATGAAAATCTCATGATTTATAAGGAATTGGGGTGAGAACGCAGAAGAACACATATTTTCTGAGTAGTGAGAAATAATTATTCATAGAATGAACACTACTCTGTCTTACCTGACAAATCTTATCAAATCAGGTCAATTATCTCTCCAAGGACATTTCCCAAGAAACCAAGCATAGCTTCATTTTGAAGAGGTATCCATAGCTGAGGACTACATAATCCATTGTTAGTGTTTCCTCAAGATTAAAAGTCTCTTAAATCCTAGAACACACATGACCATGCTTTTCCAGGAGGAAGGTACTTTAATGACTGACTTCAACATAAGAAACAAAGTCTGATGCCCCAGAAAGAATATTATTTTCTTAAGTTGCTGAGATACGCCCCCCCTACACACACACATATACAGCATATACATCAGTTGCTAAGTACAGGTTGACAGTGTGTCCAAATTTCAAAGTGATTTCCCAGGGAGAGGAGATAAGATGGCAGAGGAGTAAGAATGTGGAGTTCACCTCTCTCCATGGATGCATCAGGGATACATCTATAGATGCAATGATTCTCACAGAACACCAGCTGAACAATAGCAGAAGACCTTGGACACTGGAAAGGACTATAAAGATCCCTGCATAACTGGGTAGGATGAAAAAAGGAAGGGAGAAGGAGGAGGAGAGGAAGCCAGATGGGACCTGCACCCCAGGGTGGGGGAGCCGAAGCAGAGGAGAGATTCCCAAATTCAGAGAAACCCCCTCTCTGATGGGGAGATCAATTAGGACAGAAGGAAAGCATTTGAAACTGTCAAGAGAGGGTGAAGCAGCCAATCTGTGTCAGATGGGACAGATTGAGAAGTACACAGACAGTATGTACTGCAACCCTACATGCACCGGATTGGGACATGTGTTCACAGGTGTGCAAGGGGGCTGGGAGCTGGAGCGTGGGGATTAGAGAACAGACACGGGGCGAGAAATGCTGTTGGCTGTGGGAGATGGACAGAAGGGATGGGAGGGTGGGAATCCACAGCAGGGCATGCCTACGGAGGAAGGCTGGGCTGCCATGGAAGTGGGGTGCTACTGTTGAGTCACATGCAGGGGGAGGAGCCACTATTGTAGCCTCTCTTTCCCCACATGCCGGTGCCTGCAGACAACAATAAAAGAAGCCCTCCCAGGACTGGCTCTTGATTGACAGCCACCAAGCAATAAAAAAAAACCCCTCAGAGCTAGCCCTCACCCACCTGCTGGTGGGCACCAGAAAATGTTCTCACTAGGGCCATATCTCTTGCACCTGTGGCTGCTGGCTTCCCTGCACATTTGGTGCCACTGGGGCTCCCACAATCCAAGCAGTCATACTACCTCTGCACCCTATCCTCACTGGGGCAGACCCAAGAGCTCCAAGGCAGCCTCAGGACCAGACTCCTCTGGGTGGACCACATGCAGAGGTTGGGAGAAAACCAAAGCTGAACCCCAGATATGAGGCGACTAAGGAAGAGGATCAAAAATCTTTCCATCAGTGTCAAAAGCTGCAGATTACATACCCAAGATCAGCTAGGTAGACCATGCTTCTATGGAATATCTGAGTAGACGATGAGTGTTCCCACAAATGAAAACAGTTTAGCTCTGGCAGCTGTGAACTTTGTGGGGAAGCACATGCAAGAACAGAGCCAGATCAGAGTCTCAGTGGTCCCCACAGGGCTCACAGCAAGTCCAGAGACCAGCCCATAGGCAGAGGAGGGCCTCTTGGGGAGGTGGAGGTGGGCTGTGGCTCATGGTGTGTGCAAGGACACTTACAGCTGAGACCCCAGAGAAACATAATTATTACTATTATCTTTATTATGTTTTGATTCATTCTGTTGTTGGTTCTGTCTTTTTGTTTTTGTTTGCTTGTTGTTTTAGTTTTTTTTTTTAGTCTTTTGGGCTCTTTGTGTTTTATAACATACTTCTTATTTTTATTTCTTTTTATATATTTTTATTTTTAGTTTGCTTTTCCTTTTTGCTGTGTTCTATTCCTTAATTTCTTCTTCTTCTTTAGTATATATATATTTCCATTTCTATTTTGTTTTTCTGTTGTTCTGTGTTTTCCCCCTTTTTAAGTCATTTTTATCAGTTTGTTCTGTTTCTTTGCTTCACTCTTCAGTTGGCACACTGGTTTGGTTTTGTTTATAGGTTTTGTGTTTTTGCTACTTTTCTTTTTAATTGTTTGATTTTGTTCTTGGGTTCTGTTTTTGTCTGGTTGTTCTTTTGAATTTTATTTTATTTGCTTCTGTTTTTGTGTCTTTTGTGTGTGTGAATTTCCTTGTTTCTGTATTTGTTTGTTTGATTTTACTTTTCAACATTTGCCTGGGGTTTTGTTAGTCTTTATTTTTTTTTTTTATCCCCTTTATTGCTGGGATTAGCAACTTGCGGGGTCTTGATTCCCCAACTGGAAGTCGGGCCTGAGGCTCTGGGGTTGGAGCACTGAGTCCACGATGCTGGCCCACTAGAGAATTCCTGGCCCCAAGGAAGATTAAAGTCTGAGAGCTCTCACAGAGGCCTCTACCTGAATGCAAGACCCAGCTCTATCCAACAGCCTACAGCTCCCAGCACTGGACACCTCACACCAAACAACAAAAAAGGCAGGAACATGAGCCCACTCATCAGCGCGTAGACTATCTAAAGTCATACTAAGCTCACAGACACCCCCAAACAGACTACCTGACATAGCCCTGCTCATCAGAGGGAAAAGGCTCAGCTCCATGCCAGAATGCAGGAACCAGTCCCTCCCATCAGGAAGTCTATGCAAACTACTGGACCAACCTCACTCCTGGGGGCAGATAACAGAAGGAAGAGGGACTATGACCCTGCAGCCTAGGGAAAGGAGACATCAAATACTATAAATTAGACAAAATGAGAAGACAGAGAAATTGCTGGCAGACAAAGGAGCAACATAAAAACCCACAGGACCAAACAACTGAAGAGGAAATAATCAAACTACCTGAAAAGAAATTCAGTGTAATGATAGTAAAGATGATCCAAAATTTCTGAAATATAATGCAGAAATATAAGAAACATTTCACAAGGACCTTGACGAACTAAAGAGCAAACAAACAGTAAAGAACAACACAATAACTGAAATTAAAAATACCCTAGGAGGGCAGACAGCAGAAGCAAGAAGAAGTACAATCCTGCAGACTCTGGAACAAAAACCACATTCACAGAAAGATAGACAAAATGAAAAGGCATAGGACTATGTACCAGATGAAGGAACAAGATAAAACCCAAGAAAAACAATTAAATGAAGTGGAGATAAGAACCTTCCAGAAAAAGAAGTCAGAATAATGATAGTAAAGATGATCCAGGACCTCAGGAAAAAATAGAGGCAAAGAACAAGATATGCAAGAACTGTTCAACAAAGACCTAGAAGAATTAAAGAACAAACAAACAGAGATGAACAATACAGTAACTGAAATGAAAACTACACTGGAAGGAATCAATAGCAGAATAACTGAGGCAGAAGAATGGATAAGTGACCTGGTAGACAGAATGGTGGAATTCACTGCCATGGAACAGAATAAAGAAAAAAAGAATGAAAAGGAATAAAGACAGCCTAAGAGACTTCTGGGAAAACTTTAAATGTACCAATATTTGCATCACAGGGGTCCCAGAAGGAGAAGAGAGACAGAAAGGACCCAAGTAAATATTTGAAGAGATTATAGTCAAAAAACATGAGAAAGGATATAGCCACCCAAGACAAGGAAGCACACAGAGAGTTCCAGACAGTATAAACCCATGGAGAAACAAGCCAAGACACATAATAATAAAATTGACAAAAACTAAAGACAAAGAAAAATTATTAAAAGAAACAGAGAAAAACAACAATTAAATAAAAGGGAACTCCCATAAGGTTAACAGATGATTTCTCAGCAGAAACTCTACAAGCCAGAAGGGAGTAGCACGATATATTTAAAGTAATGAAAGGGAAGAAACTACAACCAAGATTACTCTCCCTGGCAAGGATCACATTCAGATTCGATAGAGAAATCAAAAGCTTTACAGACAAGAAAAGCTAAGAGAATTTAGCACCACAAAACCAGCTTTACAATAAATGCTAAAGAAACTTCTCTAGGCAGGAAACACAAGAGAAGGAAAAGACCAACAAAAACAAACACAAAATAATGAAGAAAATGGTAATAGGAACATACATATCAATAATTAACTTAAATGTAAATGTATTAAATGCTCCAACCAAAAGACACAGACTGGCAGATTAGATACAAAAGAAGACCCATATATATGCTGTCTACAAGAGACCCACTTCAGACCTAGGGACACATAAGACTGACAGTGAGGAGATGGAAAAAGATACTCCAGGCAAAT
The DNA here is from genome assembly GCF_937001465.1 of Orcinus orca. Lineage (NCBI taxonomy): Eukaryota > Metazoa > Chordata > Mammalia > Artiodactyla > Delphinidae > Orcinus > Orcinus orca. The sequence continues at coordinate 35,440,185 of NC_064576.1, forward strand.
AGAAATCAAAAGAAAGCTGCAGTAGCAACACTCATATCAGACAAAATACACTTTAAAATAAAGACTATTACAAGAGACAAAGGAGGACACTACATAATGATCAAAGGATCAATCTAAGAAGATATAACAATTGTAAATATTTATGTACACAATATAGGAGCACCTCAGTACATTAGGCAAACTCTAACATCCATAAAGGGGAAATCGTCAGTAACACAATATTAGTAAGGGACTTTAACACCCCACTTACACCAATGGACAGATCATCCAAAATGAAAATAAATAAGGAAACACAAGCTTTAAATGATATATTAGACTAGATGGTCTTGATTGATATTTATAGGACATTCCATCCAAAAACAACAGAATACACTTTCTTCTCAAGTGCACATGGAACATTCTCCAGGACAGATCACATCTTCAATCACAAATCAAGACTCTGTAAATTTAAGAAATTTGATACCATATCAAGTGTCTTTTCTGACCATAATGCTATGAGACTAGATATCAATTTTAGAAAAAAAAGTTGTAAAAAAAACCCAAACACATGGAGGCTAAACAATACATTACTAAATAACCAAGAGATCACTGAAGAAACCAAAGAAGAAATCAAAAAATACCTAGAAACAAATGACAATGAAAACACGGTGACCTAAAACCTATGGGATGCAGAAAAAGCAATTCAAGGAGAGAAGTTTATAGTAATGCAATCCTACCTCAGGAAACAAGAAAAATCTCAAATAAACAACCTAAACTTATATCTAAAGCAATTAGAGAAAAAAGAAAAAGAAAAACCCAAAGTTAACAGAAGGAAAGAAATCATAAAGATCAGAATAGAAATAAATGAAAAAGAAATGAAGGAAATGATAGCAAAGATCAAAAAAACTAAAAGCTCGTTTTTGAGAAGATAAAAAAATCGATAAACCATTAACCAGACTCATCAAGAAAAAACAGAAGACTCAAGTCAACAGAATTAGAAATGAAAAAGGAGAAGTAACAACTGACACTGCAGAAATACAAAAGATCATGAGAGATTACTACAAGCAAATTTATGCCAATAAAATGGACAACCTGGAAGAAATGGACAAATTCTTAGAAAAGTACAACCTTCCAAGCTTGAACCAGGAAGAAATAGAAAATATGAACAGACCAATAACAAGCACTGAAATTGAAACTGTGATTAAAAATCTTCCAACAAACAAAAGCCCAGGGCCAGTTGGCTTCACAGGTGAATTTAATCAAACATTTAGAGAAGAGCTAACATCTATTCTCAAACTCTTCCAAAATACCTCAGAGGGAAGAACACTCCCAAACTCATTCTATGAGGCCACCTTCACCCTGATACCACAATTAGACAAGGGTGTCGCAAAAACAGAAAATTACAGGCCAGTATCACTGATGAAGATAGATGCAAAATCCTCAACAAAATACTAGTAAACAGAATCTAACAGAACATTAAAAGAATCATACACCTTGATCAATTGGGGTTTATCTCAGGAATGCAAGGATCCTTCAATAGGTACAAATCAATAAATATGATACACCATATTAAAAAAATGAAAGGTTAAAAACCATATGAGGGTCTCAATAGATGCAGAAAAAAAACTTTCAACAAAATTCAGCACCCATTTACGTTAAAAACTCTCCAGAAAACGGGCATAGAGGGAAACAACATCAACATTATAAAAACCATATATGACAAATGCAAAACCAACAATATTCTCAATGGTGAAAAACTGAAAGTGTTTCCCTTAGTATCAGGAACAAGAAAAGGGTGCCCAATCCCAGCACTATTATTCATCATAGTTTTGGAAGTCCTAGCCATGGTAATCAGAGAAGAAAAAGAAATAAAATAATACAAATGGAAAAGAAGAAGTAAAATTGTCACTGTTTGCAGGTGACATGATACTATACATAGAGAATCCTAAAGATACCACCAGAAAACTACTAGAGCTAATCAATGAATTTGGTAAAGTAGCATAATAAAAAATTAATGCACATAAATTTCTTGCATTCCTATACACTAATAGTGAAAGATCAGAAAGAGAAATTAAGGAAACACTCCCATTTACCATTGCAACAAAAAGAATAAAATACTTAGGAATAAACCTACATAAGGAGGCAAAAGACCTGTATGCAGAAAAGTATAAGCCACTGATGAAAGAAATCAAAGATGATACAAACAGATGGAGAAATAAACCATGCTCTTTGATTGGAAGAATCAAAATTGTGAAATGACTATACTACCCAAAACAATCTACAGATTTGATGCAACCACTATAAAATTATCAATGGTATTTTTCATAGAACTAGAACAAAAAAACCCTTACAATCTGTATGGAAACACAAAAACCTCAAATAGCAAAAGCAATCTTGAGAAAGAAAAATGGAGCTTGAGGAATCAGGCTCCCTGACTTCAGACTATACTACAAAGCTACAGTAATCAAGACAGTATGATACTGACACAAAAACAGAAATATAGATCAATAGAACAGGATAGAAAGTCCAGAGATAAACCCACAAACCCATAGTCACCTTATCCTTGACAAAGGAGGCAAGAATATACAGTGGAGCAAAGACAGCCTCTTCAATATGTGGTGCTGGAAAAACTGGACAGCTCCCTGTAAAAGAATGAAATTAGAACACTTCCTAACACTACACACAAAAATAAACTCAAAATGGATTAAAGACCTAAATGTAAAGCCAGACACTATAAAACTCTTAGAGGAAAACAGGCAGAACACTCTATGACATAAGTCACAGCAAGATCCTTTTTGACCCATCTCCTATATTAATGGAAATAAAAATAAACAAATGGGACCTAATGAAACTTAAAAGTTTGGCATAACATAGGAAACCATAAACAGGACAAAAGGACAATCCTCAGAATAGGAGAAAATATTTGCAAAAGAAGCAAATGACAAAAGATTAATCTCTAAAATATACAAGCTGCTCATGCAGCTCAATATCAACAAAACAAACAATCCAATCAAAAAAATGGGTAGAAAACCTAAACAGACATTTCACCAAAGAAGAGATACAGGTTGCCAATGAGCACATGAAAAGATGCTCAACATCACTAATCATTAGAGGAGTGCAAATCTAAACGATGATGCAGTATTACCTCACACTAGTCAGAATGGCCATCATCAAAAAATCTACAAACAATAAACGCTGGAGAGGTTGTGGAGAAAAGACCCTCTTGCACTGTTGGTGGGAAAGTAAATTGATAGAGCCACTATGGAGAACAGCATTGAGGTTCCTTAAAATCTTAAAATAGAACCACCATATGACCTAGCAATCCCACTACTGGACATATACCCTGAGAAAACCATAATTCAAAAAGATACATGTACCAAAATATTCATTGTAGCACTCTTTACAATACCCAGGATATGGAAGCAACCTAAGTGTCCATCAACAGATGAATCGATAAAGAAGATGTGGGACATATATACAATGGAATATTACTCAGCTATAAAAAGGAAAAAACTGAGTTATTTGTAGTGAGACTGTTGGACCTAGAGTCTGTCATACAGAGTGAAGTAAGTCAGAAAGAAGAAAACAAATACCATATACTAACACATATATATGGAATCTAAAAAAAATGGTGTAGATGAACCTAGTGGCAAGGCAGGAATAAAGATGCAGACGTAGAGAATGGACTTGAGGACCCAGGGGGAAGGGGAAGCTGGGACAAAGTGAGAGAGTAACATTGACATATATACACTACCAAATTTAAAATAGATAGCTAGTGGGAAGCTGTTGCATAGCACAGGGAGGTCAGCTCGATGCTTTGTGACAACCTAGAGGAATGAGATAGGGAGCGTGGGAGGGAGGCTCAAGAGGGCATATGGAGATATATGTGTACATATAGCTGAAACTAACACAACATTGTAAAGTAATTATACTCTAATATATACTCTAATAAAGATGTAAAAACAAACAAAACAAACAAACAGCAACAAAAAAAGTGATCTTCCAGCCAAGTAGTAAGCCATAAGATTCACAGTTGAGTTTGAATAATTAAGTCAAATTTTTGTTTTTCAAGAACTGTCTGAGGGCAGTCATTCCACCTGTTCTATTGTCTGTGCCATCCTCCAGGTGACAGTTATCCACCCCATGGAGCCACAAATATAAGTAGAGAAGATATACAAAGTAGTTGACAAGGTGTTTTGTGTGGGAGGTGCCAGAGCTGAAAACATCTCTTGTTCCTGATAGGTCATTGCAATGTAACTGGAAATGGCAGCCAAGAATGAGTTAGATTTAAGATTCATGCCATGGTTTGTAAGACCTGCACTGGGGTGTTTTTCTTCATGAGGATGAGTCCAGAGGTGGTTCCAAAAGACAGATGTCACTAATATCCTCTCTTTCCCAATATGTCCTATATTCTAAGGTGGCCCCTCCCCAGATGCAAAGTTTCTGTTCTCTCTCCACTACCACAAAGTCGGTGTGTACCATTCCAATATCTATAGACTTACCTTTTGCCCAGTCATCCTCTTCTTTCACATAGATCTTTCTTCTTCAAGGTCAGTTGTGAGAGGGACAAGGTAATTCTTGTAAAACGTATAGATAATATAAGACATAATACCCATTATGTCTTCCACTTTGATCTACTAGTCCAAGGGAAATTCAGCAAGGAATATATTCAACAAAGTAGTAATTATACTTATGGTGTAAGATTGTGAAATTCAAAGAGAAAAATGTAGGTGGCTGGAACAGAATTAACACTGAATCCCCAAGGCCTTATTTTAACTATTCTGACACCTTGGAATTTCTATGAACAAGTTCAGCCTGGGTTGTCATAGGGGAAATAATAAACTGTCATACACAGAAATAGACAGTATGAAATTACAAATTTTTGAAAAAGTCTGTATATCCCCTGTACCTATTGTCTTCATCATTATCTAGATTGAGAAGAGATGATTCCTTTTGGAGGTAACACATTCAGTGAGAAAGCTGTCTTACTAAGGTCAAAGAAGTGAGGGAGATAGAGTCAGAAATCCTTTAGTGGATTTTTTGAGAAGTCCATTCTAGCACTCAACAATACCTTTCTATCAGTGGATGGTGGGGAATGTAGAAGATTCATTAAATAACTCAACATGAGCCCAGTGTTTATTGGCTTCTGTGATAAAAGGTCAGATGGGAAATGGTATAGAAAGGTGAAAAGATGACAAATAGTAGTTTTAAGGGCCAGTGTGATGTAGCCAAAGTCAGATGATCAGACTGAAACAGCATCACCATAACCTGAAAACATATAATCAATTTTCTCATGTCTCTGATAGTCCTAATAGGGGGATCAAAATCATACGTAGTCAATCTGCAGGTAGGGACAGCACTCCTCTCAACAGGAGATGACTGGGTCAACTTTTGTCAAGTGTCAGAAATCTGGCAAACCTCTGCATCAGAAACATGGAATTGTTTACTGAGAGCCCAGTTTATGTTGGTGACTTGTTTCCATGCTTGATGTAATGATCAATTGAGACAGAAATGATGGAAATCTGGTTACCTTTTGATTAGTAGCTTGATTTCAGTCAGTTTAATCAGAGAATCTTTCCTTACTAATCAGTGGTTCCAAAGAGAGGTGTTTTAAATCTGCCAGTCATAGTTTTCCAAATGTCAGACAAACATCCAGCTCAATAGCAATGGACCAATGGTCAGTAACAAATTTCATTAGACAAAGTTTTAGACAGAGCAATAAAAACAGCTTTGATTTCTGCCCAGTGAGGGAAGCAAACATATCCATTTTTGGTCCTCCTTAGTTGGTGCTGAGGTTCAACAGCTGTAGCAGCCTAATGGACAACTTTAGTTTTCAGCCTATCTAAACCATCATTGAACCAGGCCTGGAATTTAAGAGAATCTCTTCAAATTAAGAGCCCAGGTGATTCAACAGCTTTGCTTCAACCACCACAGTTGAGGATAAATTTCCCCCTAAATTGATAGCTGCTGATTTTTCATGTACAGGTGAAATAACACTGGCACCCTGCTTTCTGTGTTCTTGAATATTACATACTCATTTCACAAGTAAAGTTTATTGAATTCTTCTCAACTTGCTAAGCATTGAATTTGAATGGCAATGTCATGACAGAGAGTCCATGGGTCAGGAGCCAAGTTTCAGTAAGAGCTAAGTAGCAAGCTAATAGCTTCTTTGTAAAAACTGGTAAAATTGGTAGTCATATCTGGAAGGTGAGTCCAAAACTCAAAGGGTGCCTCCAAGAAGAAGTGGCTTCTCTTTGCCAAAAGCTCCAATCAGCATAATCATCATTCACTGAGACATGTGGCTGTAAGGGATCACCAGGGTTGCAACGCCCCAAATATAATAGAACATGCTAACAGCTTGCTGGATGGATTCTAAAGGTTTGAAACTATTGGTTTGGGTGACACTCAAGATAAGCTTACGTGTTTATATAGGTTTATATAAACCTATATAGCTTATAGGTTTAACCTATATAAAGGAAGAAGTAGAATACCCAAGTGAGACATACGCTTTCTCCAATATATAAAGAGTGCAGTAAGGTGCTAGGTTTCTATTTAGGTGAAGGGGAGCTGAAGAGAGACATTGTCCCTTGACTGCCAGAGGGATCAGTCATTGCTAAGAAGTCCCCTTACTTTTGTCAGAGTTTATCTTTGGCACCTTCTGAAGGAGGTGTGATAGCACCAGGGCCAGCATCATTGAGACCTAGGCTTCTTATGTGTCATCCAACCATACATCATCTACAAAGTGAAAGTTCTGAACATTAGAAGTTAGAGCCATTCATGCTAAATCCTAATCCACTCAGGGTTGGAAAAACCATGGTAGTTTAGATTCTCCTGTTGGCGTACTACAAACACATATTGGAGACTTTGTGACATGAATGTGAACTTTTCTTGATCCTGGTATGTCCAAGTGATATTAGTCTGTGTAATGAATTTGGTTATAGTTGCAAAGTCTGGAACTGTGAGAGCTATGGGAGCAACAATTGATTTCACTTAACAATAATCCATTGTAAGTTTTCTTTTCCATTGGACATATAAGGCTATTGTATTGAGATATTGCATCTCATACTACTTCTGCTACCTTTAAGTCTTTAAAGTATTTGTTTTTATTTCTCCTCCTGGCATTCTACACTGGTTATGTTGAACCACCCAAGACATTGTAGGGAGATAAGTTGGATAACCATTTATGTATCCCACTAGCACTTCTATACATGTGAAACTTCCTGAATAGAACAATATCTTTGGCCCTATGGAACAGGAGGCTCATGGGTATAATACATTAATTCCTACTAAACACTCATATGTAGGAACAACAATAATACAAATAACTGACCCAAAGGGAGCCATCAGCATGGTCAAGTTAGTGTTCTTCCCCACAGTGAACTCTGCCCAAACACTGGTAGCTGAATAAGGGCACATTTTCCTTCCACAGTCGTGGGTAAGATAACAACTTTGGATCCTGTATTCAACAGAGCCATAATTGATTGAGTTCTTTGCCTCAGAATACCCCAGCATACCCAGATGGGTGCATATAGACTTTGCTTCTTCCCCTTGATGGCAAGATATCCTTACTCACCTCTAATAATCTTTCACTATAAAGTTCCTGAGCTCTAAATAGAGGAGGATAGATTGATCAGGAGGCACACAGTGAGATAGTTGTTCTGTGTCTAAATAAAACTTAGCACTTAATTTTGTTTAAGCTCCATGGCAACAGTTATGGCTCAACCAAATAAACTTTCCAATATATTTTTTAAAAAAATTATTAGAGTATAGTTGATTTACAATGTTGTGTTAGTTTCAGGTGTACATTCAAATGAATCAGTTATACATATAACCACTCTTTTTTAGATTCTTTTCCCATATATGTCATTACAGAGTATTGAGTAGAGTTACCTGTGCTATACAGTAGGTCCTTATTAGTTATCTATTTTATATATAGTGGTGTGTATATATCAATCTCAACCTCCCAATTTATCCCTCCCCCCTTACCTCTGGTAACCATAATTTTGTTTTCTACATCTGGGACTCTATTTCTCTTTTGTAAATAAGTTCATGCACACCTTTATTTAGATTCAACATATAAGCAACATCATATGATATTTGTCTTTGTCTGACTTACTTCACTCAGTATGACAATCTCTAAGTCCATCCATGTTGCTGCAAATGGCATTATTTTGTTCCTTTTTATGGCTGAGTAATATTCCATTGTATATATGTGGTTTTGATCTAATGCTATATATTAGGTATTGAGGACCTCATTACTAACATCATCTGTTAGCCTTGGGAATCCCTGATTTAGCTCCAGAAGAAGCCACTAGGTCTATTTTCTAAGACTGGTCACTATACAAACATCCTTGAAAAGATGATCCAGAACAAAGACAGTCAGTGATTCTGTTTTCCAGACTTGAAGTAATGCAAAAGACCCATAGTGGGTTGTCTTTTAACAGTTATAATAGACATAATTTTGTTGGTGCTGTTTTTTTTATTGTTGTTTACAGAAATAGAGAAATAAAACCACAATATTTCACTCTTTCTTATATTAAGCGATTCTTAGCCAAACATACTTTCCTGTCTCTCTCTGAGTAATTCTTAACATACTTTTCTGTCTCTATCTGAACAATTCTTTGATAAAGATTACTTATCTTTGTTTGTGCTAAACAATACTGGGGTTAAGGAAAAATTATTTAGCTCTTTTTTGGGAAACACTTGTTTCTGAAAGATAAGACAGGAAACCAACTAAAATAACTTACTTATCAAGAGTCATAGCTTAATCATCAATACACACATCAGGACTATTACCTCCCTGTGCCATCAATCCAAAGCTATATGTTATAAACTAATGCCAACTGAACTGGGTTCCCATCTTGCAAGACTATCAAAATTGCACAGACCAGACTCTAAAATCCATCTATTTTTGTCTATTCAGGATGCTACAGGAAAATGCCACAGTCTTGGTGGGGGGGCTGTTTATAAACAACAAACATTTCACAGTTCTGGAGGCTGGAAGTCCAGGATCATGGTACCAGCAGATTTGGGGTGTTGTAAGGGTTTCCTAGTTCATAGACAGCGGTCCTTTTCCTGTGTTCTCACATGGCAGAAGAGGCAAGGTATCTCTGAAGCTGCCTTTATGAGGGGACTAATTCCGTTCATGAGGGTTCCATACTCATGTCCTAGTCACCTACCAGTCGCTCCACCTCCAAAAGCCTCACCTTTGGGGTTAAGATTTCAACAAATGAATTTTGAGGAACTCAGACATTCAGATCATAGCAGCACATGAGACATTCTCCTTCTGAGACACTATTTAGGTTCTGTCAAGGCAGTGTTCCATTTCTTTTCTGTAAGTCTAATACTGTTAGCTTTGCTTGACCAACAATAAGAATGATCAGGTTAGCAATGGGTATACAATAATTTTAAAAGGTCAATATTTTTCATAATGTTTGGTTTTGAAACTTTGATATTAATTTTCCATATTTAATCATCACTTGACAAGATAGCATAGGTAGAAGAAGATGTGTATTTCATATTTAATAAAAGACCCCTAAGATTAATTGGACTAATGCTGGAAACAGGGACTCTGTATTTTCAATACCAAATGCACTAACATTAGATCTAAATTTCTCTTAATGCTCAAAGTATCTGACACTGCTAGTGCTCAATGCTCCACATTGCCTAGATGATTGTAACACAACTTGTGACTGGGGCCCTGGAACTTTTTACCTGGCAAACTTTAATATGATTTTCTTGCCATTCAATTTTTGTCACTGCTTATTCTTACAAATGATGTATTATATTTTAGGAAATTAATAGCTAAAAGAAAACTCTAAAATACACTTAAAATCTGTGCCATTTTTAAAACAAATAAGAAAGTGTATAAATGTGTACAATTTTATTTATAGTAAGTACTTTCTTTATGCCTTGTTTTTATATTACCACTAAACTGAATGATTTTCTTACATCAATTTAAAATTCTATGGCCATTAATATGTTATACCACTCAAATAACAAATATTTAAGCTACCAGCCCTCTTTTTATTCTTCAAAATTCAGCCACCAAATCAAATAATATACAACCAGAAGATTATATATTTTATACTATTAGAGTAAGATTGGAGGTTTGGGGAAATAAAACTAAAATAAATTGCAATAGTGAAAAGATCTCTTTGGGAAACAGAATATAGATAACATAAAACAAGAACAGTAAGTATAACCAAACAATCTATTCATTAAATTATCTTGTTTCTTTATTTCTGAAGTATATTATTTTCAGTGGCTTTTTGATAGAGACTGGGGATTCTGAGATGTATTTTTTATTAGATACATTTCAGGTGCTTAATTAGCCCTAACAACATCCCAGTACTATTTTAATGTTTGTCTTCAAGTGATCACTCTACAAGAGAAAGTAAAATTTTTACCACTTGGTGGTGCTGGAGGATAATATAAAAAATAAATTATTTCTGGAGCACATTTTGAGAGAGCTGGTTATGGTGAGTTATATAAAATTAATGGAAGGACAGCTTCATTCACCTCAGTCATCCCCTATTGTTCATTTCTTGTTTTGACACAAAGAGTATAAATTAGACAGAATAGTTATTATTGATAGCTTTGGTCCTTGCTAACTAGCAAAGGGAACAGAGATCGTTTAACACAAATTTCATGTCATTGGAGACTGACAATTAATGATACTATTATTTTCATTTTTAAATTATCCATGCTGCAGTATGAAAGACTGCTCCAATTACACACTTTATTTTCATCCTCCCAAAAGGACAAGTTTTTGTATAGCCACTCATGTTTTTACTTAGCATGCTGACCAGTCAATTATATTATTCTGTTCTTGATGAGAATGCAAGTATTTTAACATGCTATTGGATGTGTTTATAACAAAATGAATAGTAAATACATGTACAAACTTGAGTATTCAATTACAGTCAATATTGGGATATTTTCATATGGAAAATGATAAGCAAATTACTCAATGCTATTTACTATTTTTATTAGTTATTAGAGCCTTGCCTTCAGAAATATAGTGCTTTATCAAAAGCAGGCACTCTTAAAGTGGTGACAGTTTTTCATATTTATATGGCAGTGTTATTTACTTAGCTCAGCTTTGGGTTTCACACTTTTAAAAAATGCATATATTTTACAATTTGTATGAAGTGTTAGCAGTCATATATTTCTTCAACCACATAAACACAAGAGAAGAATTATGTCACTGGTATAATTTTTTTTTCTATTATCTATTAATCAAGGGGAAGTCCATGAATTTCTTATGCCCAGAGTTAACCTAGAGTATAGTGCTCCACAGGTGGTGTGAAATGAAAGAACTATATGGAAAGCATTTTCAATGACAAAATGAAAGTTTTCAGTTTCAGTTCACTCCAAAGAAAAGAATCCAGCAGACATATTCTTCATCACATTTGTAGGCAGATACATTATTAACATCTTTGACATGCAAGAAAAGGTAGCCTGAAGGCCCCAAATTCTGGTTTTATATAGATAAAAGGATAAGCACTTTACTCTGCTACTGAATGACAACTGTTTTAAATATAAGGCAAAGAGTTAACCCGAAGCTTATTTGTAACTCTACGTGCCCATTCAACCTTAGGGTCATAGATTACTTGACTTGAGTTTCCGATGATCCTTATGATTATTTCAAATGCAGTTAGTGACGATGAGCGTAGTTAATGAAAAATAACTCATTACAAAATGCATGCAAAGACTAATATAACAGCCCATAGTTTAAAAATCCACTGACTTGGATGGAATTAATCATTCACTTTCCCTAATATAACACATAATGAGAGTGGGCAGTGTAAGTACCTTAGCAAGATCTACTCAGAATGGTTTAAAAGAAATTCTACTAGGCTGCCTACTATAAGAATCTGAACTTTTGTCAGAATCTGGTTAATATTAGGAAATATTTTTAGCCCTGCTGTAGAGTAGTTTTTTTTCTCAGTTAATCTTTTACATTGTTATTCTTTTGTTCTTTGTAGATACAGCAAAAATAATTACCTTTATTTGATCAATTACTCTTAGATTTCCTTCACATCACATTTTCTTCTCCCTGTCAATTTTTGGCGGCCTTCCTTCTTCTTCATAATTACTTTAAGCCTAATAAACAAAGAAAACAAACAAGTATAACAAATAAAACATAGAAAATGAAAATTAATATGTTGATACCATGTTAAAATGATAATATTTTGTGTGTATTGGATTTAAAAAAACACTATCAAAATCATTTTAATATTTCCTTTTGATATTATAAGTGTCTATTTAAAAGTTTAAAATTACATATTTGGCTCAAAATTTTAGCATGCATTATCATTCTACAGAACAGCATGGGTAAGGAACAAAAATTTTAAAGGTATTTTTCCCCATGAAAGAAAAATAGATCCCCACAAATCTTAATCAGTTAATCAAACAAGATACATTTGTTATTTGAAAATGTTCCTTCCATATTTTTTTTTAACACATCACTATTGGAGTATAATTGCTTCACAATACTGTGTTAGTTTCTGTTGTACAACAAAGTGAATAAGCCATATGCATACATATATCCCCATATCCCCTCCTTCTTTTTTTTTTAAAGTTAATATTTTTCATCTTTATTGAGGTAAAATTGACAAAGTTAATATTCCAAAAAGGAAAAAATGTACAGGTAAAGTTGTCAGTTACTAATATTTTTACAGTTATGGCTAAGAGGTTTTTTTTAATAAAAAAAATGGAAATCAATTTTTATTTATTTGTCTAAGGTTGATTAATTAACTTGCTGTACATTTTAAGTTGAAACCCAAGCCTTCTGATTCTTAACTACAGTGCTTTAGTTTATTGGTTTATTGCTTTATTGCTTTATTGGATTATAATTGCTTTACAATGGTGTGTTAGTTTCCACTTTACAACAACAATCCACTTTGTGGGGGATACAGTTCAACCCATAGCACCAGGATATCATACGACATTTATTTGTATTGTCTCCCCAGTCTGCTCTGGTCTGTGATATTTCAAATATATTTTTGTTTACTGTGCGAGTTAAAAATTGATATCCTTTGTGTTTTCTTCTTTTTTCTAAATGAACGTGATTTTTAAAAACTTGAAAAGTTTTTAAAAAGACTATTATTTTCCCATTGAAATACCTTGCATTCACTTGATGTGGGTCTATCCTATTCCATTTACTAAATGGCTGAACTTATGCCAAAATCATACTATCTTTTTTTTTTTTTTTTTTGCAGTATGGGGGCCTCTCACTGTTGTAGCCTCTCCCGCTGCGGAGCACAGGCTCTGGACACGCAGGCTCAGCGGCCATGGCTCACGGGCCCAGCCGCTCCGCAGCATGTGGGATCCTCCCAGACCAGGGCACGAACCCGTGTCCCCTGCCTCGGCAGGTGGACTCTCAACCACTGCGCCACCAGGGAAGCCCAAAATCATACTATCTTGATTCCAGTAGCTTTAAAAATATTTTTATTTTATTTTATTATTTTTTTTTACAACTTTATTGGAGTATAATTGCTTTACAATGGTATGTTAGTTGCTGCTTTATAACAAAGTGAATCAGTTATACATATACATATGTTCCCATATCTCTTCCCTCTTGCATCTCCCTCCCTCCCAACCTCCTTATCGCACCCCTCTAGGTGGTCACAAAGCACCAAGCTGATCTCCTTGTGCTATGCGGCTGCATCCCACCAGCTATCTATTCTACGTTTGGTAGTGTATATATGTCCATGCCACTCTCTCACTTTGTCACAGCTTACCTTTCCCCCTCCCCATATCCTTAAGTCCATTCTGTAGTAGGTTTATGTCTTTATTCCTGTCTTACCCCTAGGTTCTTCATGACGTTTTTTTCCCCTTTGATTCCATATATATGTGTTAGCATATGGTGTTTGTTTTTCTCTTTCTGACTTACTTCACTGTGTATGACAGACTCTTGGTCCATCCACCTCACTACAAATAACTCAATTTCATTTCCTTTTATGGCTGAATAATATTCCATTGTATATATGTGCCACATTTTCTTTACCCATTCATCCAATGATGGACACTTAGGTTGTTTCCATCTCTGGGCTATTGTAAATAGAGCTTCAATGAACATTTTGGTACATGACTCTTTTTGAATTATGGTTTTCTCAGGGTATATGCCCAGTAGTGGGACTGCTGGGTCATATGGTAGTTCTATTTGTAGTTTTTTAAGGAACCTCCATACTGTTCTCCATAGTGGCTGAACCAATTCACATTCCCACCAGCAGTGCAAGAGTGTTCCCTTTTCTCCACACCCTCTCCAGCATTTATTGTTTCTAGATTTTTTGATGATGGCCATTCTGACTGGTGTTAGATGATATCTCATTGTAGTTTTGATTTGCATTTCTCTAATGATTAATGATGTTGAGCATTCTTTCATGTGTTTGTTGGCAGTCTGTATATCTTTTTTGGAGAAATGTCTATTTAGGTCTTCTGCCCATTTTTGGATTGGGTTGTTTGTTTTTTTGTTATTGAGCTGCATGAGCTGCTTGTAAATTTTGGAAATTAATCCTTTGTCAGTTGCTTCATTTGCAAATATTTTCTCCCATTCTGAGGGTTGTCTTTTGGTCTTGTTTATGGTTTCCTTTGCTGTGCAAAAGCTTTGAAGTTTCATTAGGTCCCATTTGTTTATTTTTCTTTTTGTTTCCATTTCTCTAGGAGGTGCGTCAAAAATGATCTTGCTGTGATTTATGTCATAGAGTGTTTTGCCTATGTTTTCCTCTAAGAGTTTGATAGTTTCTGGCCTTACATTTAGGTCTTTAATCCATTTTGAGCTTATTATTGGGTATGGTGTTAGGGAGTGTTCTACTCTCATACTTTTACATGTACCTGTCCAGTTTCCCAGCACCACTTATTGAAGAGGCTGTCCTTTATCCACTGTACATTCCTGCCTCCTTTATCAAAGATAAGGTGACCATATGTGAGTGGGTTTTTCTCTGGGCTTTCTATCCTGTTCCATTGATCTATAGTTTTGTTTTTGTGCCAGTACCATACTGTCTTGATTACTGTAGCTTTTTAGTATAGTCTGAAGTCAGGGAGCCTGATTTCTCCAGCTCCGTTTTTCATTCTCAAGGTTGCTTTGGTTATTCGGGGTCTTTTGTGTTTCCATACAAATTGTGAAATTTTTTGTTCTAGTTCTGTGAAAAACGCCAGTGGTAGTTTGATAGGGATTGCATTGAATCTATAGATTGCTTTGGGTAGGAGAGTCATTTTCAAAATGTTGATTCTTCTACTCCAAGAACATGGTATATCTCTCCATCTATTTGTATCATCTTTAACTTCTTTCATCAGTGTCTTATAATTTTCTGCATACAGGTCTTTTCTCTCTTTAGGTAGGTTTATTCCTAGATATTTTATTCTTTTTGTTGCAATGGTAAATGGGAGTGTTTTCTTAATTTCACTTTCAGATTTTTCACCATTAGTGTATAGGAATGCCAGAGATTACTGTGCATTAATTTTGTATCCTGCTACTTTACCAAATTCTTGAATAAACAACCAAACCTTGAACCTAAAGCAATTAGCGAAAGAAGAACAATAAAACCCCAGAGTTAGCAGAAGGATAGAAATCATAAAGATCAGATCAGAAATAAATGAAAAAGAAATGAAGGAAACAATAGCAAAGATCAATAAAACTAAAAGCTGGTTCTTTGAGAAGATAAACAAAATTGATAAACCATTAGCCAGACTCATCAAGAAAAAAAGGAAGAAGTCTCAAATCAATAGAATTAGAAATGAAAAAGGAGAAGTAAAAACTGACACTGCAGAAATACAAAAGATCGTGAGAGATTACTACAAGCCACTCTATGCCAATAAAATGGACAACCTGGAGGAAATGGAGAAATTCTTAGAAATGCACAACCTGCTAAGACTGAATAAGGAAGAAATAGAAAATATGAACAGACAAATCGCAAGCACTGAAACTGAAACTGTGATTAAAAATCTTCCAACAAACAGAAGCCCAGGACCAGATGGCTTCACAAGCGAATTCTATCAAACATTTAGAGAAGAGCTAATACCTATCCTTCTCAAATTCTTCCAAAATATAGCAGAGGGAGGAACGCTCCCAAACTCATTCTAGGAGGCCACCATCACCCTGATACCAAAACATGAGAAGGATGTCACAAAGAAAGAAAGCTACAGGCCAATATCACTGATGAACATAGATGTAAAAATCCTCAACAAAATACTAGAAAACAGAATCCAACAGCACATTAATAGGATCATACACCATGATCAAGTGGGGTTTATTCCAGGAACGCAAGTATTCTTCAATATACGCAAATCAATCAACGTGATACACCATATTAAGAAACTGAAGGAGAAAAACCATATGAGCAACTCAATAGATGCAGAGAAAGCTTTCGACAAAATTCAACACCCATTTATGATAAAAACCCTGCAGAAAGTAGACACAGAGGGAACTTTCCTCAACATAGTAAACATCATATATGACAAAACCACAGCCAACACCGTCCTCAATGGTGAAAAACTGAAAGCATTTCCACTAAGATCAGGAACAAGACAAGGTTGCCCACTCTCACCACTCTTATTCAACATAGTTTTGGAAGTTTTAGCCACAGCAATCTGAGAATAAAAGGAAATTAAAGAATCCGAATCAGAAAAGAAGAAGTAAAGCTGTCACTGTTTGCAGAAGACATGATACTATACATAGAGAATCCTAAAGATGCTACCAGAAAACTACTAGAGCTAATCAATGAATTTGGTTAAGCAGCAGGATACAAAATTAATGCACAGAAATCTCCCCCGCTTCTTGAGCCTCCCTCCCGCTCTCCCCATCCCACCCCTCTAGGTCGTTGCAAAGCAGAGAACTGATCTCCCTGTTTATGCCGCTGCTTCCCACTAGCTATCTATTTTACATTTGGAGGTGTATATATGTCAATATTACTCTCTTAACTCACTATTTGAGTGGAATATTGTTTTTAATGAAATGCTTCTTTCAATGTTTCAAACTTGTATTGTCATTTTCATTCTCTAAGTGTCCAATGACTGGTACTTTCTTAGTAAAACTATTCTTATGTGTTAGATTGATCCTTTTGTGTTAAGCACACAAACAAGTATGAGGGAAATAGTGATAAGTGTGAGAAAGGAAGGGCACCTGCTTAGCCTATCAAAGCAGCCAACTCAACCTAATCCCTCAGTCATGCTGTTGCATGATCCTCAGATGTGCTCCTCCACTCAGAGTCATGGCTACTAGATTTAGATGCTAATGGTACCATCAAGCAGAAACTTCCAACATTAAAAAAACAGCATGTGAAATATTATAACATGATATTTTCTTTTTTCTTTTTTTGCAGTATGCGGGGCTCTCACTGTTGTGGCCTCTCCTGTTGTGGAGCACAGGCTCTGGACACGCAGGCTCAGTGGCCATGGCTCACGGGCCCAGCCGCTCCGTGGCATGTGGGATCTTCCCGGGCACGAACCCGTGTCCCCTGCATCGGCAGGCGGACTCTCAACCACTGCACCACCGGGGAAGCCCTAACTTGATATTTTCTTGATTTGGTTGATGAGTTTCTATTAGGCTTTCATTCAGAATTCATAATATTGAAAGTTAACCCATCTGTCCTTTATCAAGAATACATTTTAAAAATGTGTTGTAGTTTCCCCTGAATTGCTGATTTATGAAAGCAAGAGATTACTTTGAAGGGATACCTAACTCCTCCCCCCAAAAATCCTGTTGTTACTATTTTTTATCTAGAAGTGTCCAGCTGTGTTTGTAAAACATGTCTTTTTCTTAATGTTAAGACGAAAATGAGATTCTTTGACAGCTAATTATATATATTCTACAGATAAAAGCATTTATTCTCAAAGAA
The DNA here is from genome assembly GCF_937001465.1 of Orcinus orca. Lineage (NCBI taxonomy): Eukaryota > Metazoa > Chordata > Mammalia > Artiodactyla > Delphinidae > Orcinus > Orcinus orca. The sequence continues at coordinate 35,458,007 of NC_064576.1, forward strand.
ACCCTTTCTTTGTTAGTTGTAGCATGTTCAAAAACATCATTTTTTCGGAGCATAGCAAAAATTATTCTCTCTATTATAAAAGTATAGTTTCATTTGTTAATATATGCATACATTCAGAAAATGCTGCTGACTTCCTGCTCTCTGCAAGGCATTGTACTATTTACAGCACCAGAAGGTAAGACTAAACCCATCATACTGGAAACTTTTCTTAATGGTAATTCTTTCAGATGATGAGATTTGGTGTAATAGAACCCAATTAAATTTCTGTTCTTTGTTGAATAAACAAAAACTACTGAATTCAAATTGAATTTTTAATGTTGAGTCATTCTTGTTTATTTGTATATTTTATGGTAACAATGGAGGATGACAACCAGAATTGATCAAATTATTTTAATCATCATGCACATTTGAAAATGCCAGAACATTGTAAATAGACTTCTATTATGATTTTCAAAAATATAAGTGAAAATAATAAAGAATAAATATTTCATAAAGCATTTCAAAATCATTTCAGGTAATCTTAATTTTAACAATGATAATTGGAAGTAGTAATTTTTCCTCACTTAGCTTTAGAATACCGATGACAGAGTCCAGGTAGAGTATTTCCTAAATAATATTGAATAATCACTATAAACTTTAGACTCAATCTTTCCCCCATTTGTTTTATCTTTCAATTCACTATAATTGTTTACAGAGTAAACTGAAATATCTATTTGCACTTAAATACTGCAAATTTAGAGAAAATATATGGTGCACTATAATGTGTTTGCTATGAGATTTCAATGACATCTTAAGCATTATCCCATTAAGACCAATTAATAATTAGTATTATCTAGGTGGTGGTTTTTCATATATTTTATTACTGTAAAACTGTGGATCAGAATATCTAAATCACTTTGCTACATGAATGGTGCATTTAATTGGTGATTCAGTTTATGGAAAAGTAATCCATAATTGAACTATTATGTTACAACTTTCCTTCATATGTTTTAGCTTTTTAAATCTCTTGATTAACAAAGTCTTACTATTCTTTATTTTTGAAAAGTATTCTGATAGTGGTGATTTTTATTTTGATATGTGACTGTAAATGAAAAGAGGCATTTATGACCATCACTACTTTCACAGACAGAATTTTCTTTTGCTTCTTACAGCAAATTTTAAGTAATAAAAATATAGTTATGCTAAAAAAACTCTGACTACTTTTTATTTTAGTGGTTAAAAGAAAATATAATAAAAATCAGTAGATAATAGTGAATTTAAAATGACCCATTGCAGTATTTTAAAAACATATTTTCTTTCTTCCATACATAAAAATGCTCTTCCTTAGAATTATTCTAAAGCAGTTGAATACTTTGGAGACAGGAAGAAATTAAATCTGCAACCAGTGTAGTCACTTAACATATATGTGACCTTGAATAATTCCCTTTATTTTTAGTGTTCAATTCTAAAGCAATCAAATAATATAACTCTGAAAAGCAAATTTTTTGCTTATATTTTTGCTTAAAAAGGAAGAATGTAGAGGATTTAGAGTAAAATAAACCTACATGTGTTGGCTGCTTAATTGTTGTTGATATTATATTGTATGATAAGATTATCCAAAAAGTAACTAGTAATTATTGGTCAAACCTACCTAAAAGTATTATGTAATAAAAGCATGAGGGCTTTAGGAATTTGCATACACCAAGATTCTATGGCAGCATTACTGCTATAAAGTGAATGAGTTAATGTTAAAGATGTGACTACCAGCAAGTGCTGTGAAGAACAAAGTTCCTGTAGATCAAATATGTACTTTGATTTAGCACTTGTAAAGTATTATTTTTCATTAGACTTCAATTTTGTTGTCCATCATTATGACCTTAATGGAAATATCTTGATGAACTCTTTTCTTAGTTTCAAATCATGTCTTTAATTGTGGCTTACAAAGGAGCTGGTCCTTAGCTCTCTCTCCAATATTTCCAACTATATTTCCTTTCTCAGTTCCTCAAAAAAGCCAGTTATGGTTTTACTTCAGAGTATTTGTACATGTTCTGTACCTAGAGAATGTCCATTCCCCAAATATTCACATGGTTTCCTCCCTCACTTTATACAACTCTCTGTTTAGTCTTCACCAAAACCAAAAGGGCTTTTCTGATTATATCTATAACAGCACTTCCTTCCTCTATATATCCCCTTACTGTAATTTATTTTTCATAGTATATACAACTAGCTATCAATAAGTTACATATTTTCATCTGCTTAGGTTCTGTAACAAACAATGAACAAATCATCCCTGTTTAATCTAGTAAAATTTTATTTCTAATTCACATTATACTTTAGACTCTTGTCAGGCTGTTCTCTTCCAAGCACTGACACTTGAGTCATGTATTCTTCCATCATGTGCCTCTGTCATTTTCTAAGGTCCTTGGCATTGTCAGTGAATTAACATAGAGATAGACAGTAAAGAACAAAGCAGGATGGCCAGGTTTAAGAGTGGCATACATTAATGTTTCCCTTAAGCCAGCACCCAGTCATGTGTGCTCATTATAACTGAAAGGGAGACTGTAAAAATCTGAGTCTATGTGTGCTGTGTGCTCAGAACAAGGAAATGATACTGGCTATCCCTAAACAAGAGTCTAGCACAATATTTACTTTTCCACATGTTATGTTCTGTCCCCTGAACTACCCTTAGAAGGAAACAGTATTATTTGGTTTGTCTCCTGCTCTATCCCCATTGCCTAGAACAGAGCTTTGCATGTGGTAACTGCTCAATAAATATTTTAAGTGAAAAAATAAATGCAGTCTTTTATTTACCTTTTGCTCCACATTGGTCTAAAATCTGAAAACATACACTAGAGACAAATGAATCTGCTAGCATCTAGTATTCTGAACTAACTGGCACAGATCAGAAATGTAGTTATAAGCTGGAAGCTCTGGCTCACCCTCATGACGGTCAGCTCAGGTTTTTATTTAATTCCTTTTTGTCACACATTGGCATCAAGTTATTGTATACATAAAATAGACTAAGTTCCTCTCACCATTAAATAGAATTTGCAAATACATAATTTCACTACAAAAATTATTTTAAAATTCAGTTTAAAATTTTGTTAAAAAATGAAAAAAAATCTTTTTGATGAGAATGTTGATTTATTTACTTTCTCATTCTTTTACTGAGAAAGTGGACTGAATATGACATTTAACTCAGCAGGGCACTGGTTTCTTTCTATAACATTTGCATATAATTTAACAAAACACTTTAAAACAGTCTTCTTGACCTCTACAATGATATAAGAAAGCTATTGCTTTATTGCTTCTATTTACAGAAAAGGAACATGGGGCTCAGGATCTGTCACTTCCAAAATATCACCAACTCATGAGTAGCTAGGTTGTAACCTGATATGTGTTCCACTTCACTAAGAAACACTTATGAACAGAGCTCTCATAATCTCCAATAGAATTTGCTCAACAAAATCATCACAATCATTAATTTTCAAATACATGTTTTGATAGTATTGATCACAGTTTCCTAATTTATTGGCTTAAAAAAAAGCATGAATCCAAGCTCACATGGACCTTTTTGTCAGACCTTCATGACAAGTTTTGTAATAGAGAATAAACCAGAAAGGGGAGGGGAGGTGTGATAGTACTCTACAGATGCAGGTCTAGCTCCAAAATGTGGTTACAAAAAGTTGAACTAATTTGCCTCAAATAGTTAGATGACCACCCACAATATGAGAGTAGTAAGTTCAGAAGGTATCCTCTTCAAAGAGTGGTTTTGCAACAATGCTCACTCAGGGCAAATCAGAGCTCATATTATAGGCAAACATTCAAGTGCAAAGTTTATCTTCCATGATGGATGTAGAAATTCACAATTTGAACTGTGACTCAGGGTGTGTTATAGCAACAGTGAGAAATTGAGTTCATATAAAAACAAAAGTCCAGTATTAGGGATGGAAACAAACAAAAGAAGAAGAAGAAGGGGTATAAATGGGATACTCCTTACTTCATAACAGGGCATCCATAAGCTTAGTGCTAGCACTTCAGATTACAGGTTTAAGGGCTGCAGAATCTTTTGAGGCCTTACCTATCAACAAAGAGACAAAGCTAAATATAAAATGTTTGGTGCTTATTGTCCAGATCCTGGACAAGACTGAGCCTGTAAACCAATGGTTTTCAGATATTTGTTTTAGAGCAGGGCCACAAGCAGTGCTTAGGTAAGCAGAATTGGGTGTGACCATGGGAGTATAACATCCTAGGAGAAGGTGCTTCTGGAAGGCAGGATGACTTTGAAAATTGCATAGTTTCACTTCTTAGAATTTGCAAGTGTTGGTTTTTAACTTCTCTCTATATATTTATTTAGAAGAAAGAAAGAGCAACATGAAGTATAGGAAACCAAATTGTGTAAATCCATGATAATGGTTTTCTTATGGAAGGTATGTATGCATGACAGCTATAAAATACTAACCAATAAGAAAGCCTTTTATTAAGAACTTTTTATTTTATAAATTCAGAATTTTATAGTTAAATATTACTTTAAAAAATTCATGGTGTGCCTTTACTTGGTAATAATTAAAAATTATTTTAATACAAAGTACATAAAGATATTTATGACAATAAATGGTCATATTATAATGCTGTGGGAGACAGAACAAGGCTGATGCCTTTTTCCTTCTTCTAATGCAAATATAGCTTTCAGTATTTTTGTTTTGTTTTGTTTCAATGTTGTACCAGACAAGTTTAGTCACTATCTTGGCTCTTTATTCGGTAACTACGTGGGTGAATTTTATAAACCTGAAAATTCTCAAGTATAATCTGTCACCTTTTTAATAAAACTAGCCCAGTCTAGTTATTTTTTCTTATATTGAAAATTGAGTGGTTTAAATGAGTTTATTTTTTTTTTATTTGGAGTAAATTTGCTTTACAGTGTTGTGTTAGTTTCTGCTGTGCAATGAAGTGAATCAGCTATATGTATACTTATATCTGTATACTGTATACTTATATCCCTTCCCTGTTGGACCTTCCTCCCAACCCCTTTATCTCACCCATCTAGGTAGTCACAGAGCACCAAGCTGAGTTTCCTGTGTTGTACAGCAAATTCCCACTAGCTATCTATTTTACACATGGTAGTGTATTTATGTCAAACCTAATCTCCCAATTTGTCCACCCTTCCCTTCGACCCCTGTGTCCACATGTCCTTTCTCTGCATCTAGATCTCTATTCCTGACCTACAAATAGTTTCATCTGTACCATTTTTCTGGATTCCACATATATGCATTAATGTACAATATTTGTTTTTCTCTTTCTGGCTTATTTCACTCTGTATGGCAAATTCTATGTCTAACCACATCACTACAAATGACCAAATTTAATTCCTTTTTATGGCTGAGTAATAGTTCATTGTATATATGTACCACATCTTCTTTAACCATTCATCTACTGTTGGACATTTAGGTTGTTTCCATGTCCTGGCTATTGTAAATAGTGCTACAGTGAATACTGGGGTGCATATGTCCTTTTGAATTATGGTTTTCTCAGAGTATATGCTCAGTAGTGGGATTGCTGGGTCATATGGTAGTTCTATTTTTAGTTTTTTAAGGAACCTCCATACTGTTCTCCATAGCGACTGTATCAATTTACATTCTCCCCAACAGTTCAGGAGGTTTTATTTTCTCCACACCCTCTCCAGCATTTATTTTTTGTAAATTTTTTGATGATGGCCATTCTGACCAGTGTGAGATGATACCTCATTGTGGTTTTGATTTGCATTTCTCTAACAATTAGTGATGTTGAGCATCTTTTCATGTGCATCTTGGCCATCTGCATGTCTTCTTTGGTGAAATGTCTAGTTAGGTCTTCCACCCATTTTTTAATTGGGTTATTTGTTTTGTTTTGTTTTTTTGATACTGAGCTCCATGAGTTGTTTGTATATTTTAATCCTTTGTCCATTTCTTCAGTTGCAAATATTTTCTCCCATTCTGAGGATTGTCTTATAGTCTTGTTTATGGTTTCCTTTGCTGTGCAAAAGATTTTAAGTTTAATGAGGTCCCATTTGTTTATTTTTGTGTTTATTTTCATTACTCTAGGATGTGGGTCAAAAAAGGTCTTGTTGTGGTTTATGTCAAAGAGTGTTTTTCCTATGTTTTCCTCTAAAAATTTTATAGTGTCCAGTCTTACATTTAGGTCTTTAATCTGTTTTGAGTTTCTTTTTGTGTATGGTGTTAAGTATTGTTCTAATTTCAGAAATCTCTAGCATTCCTATACACTAACAATGAAAAATCAGAAAGAGAAATTAAGGAAACAATCCCATTTACCATCGCAACAAAAAGGAGAAAATACCTAGGAATAAACCTATGTAAGGAGGCAAAAGACTTGTACTCAGAAGACTATAAAACACTGATGAAAGAAATCAAAGATGACATAAACAGATGGAGAAATATACCATGTTCTTGGACTGGAAGAATCAATATTGTGAAAATGACTATATTACCCAAAGTAATCTGTAGATTCAATGCAATCCCTATCAAACTACCAATAGCATTCTTCACAGAATTAGGATAAAAAAATTTACAATTTGTATGGAAACATAAAATACCCCAAATAGCCAAAGCAATCTTGAGAAAGAAAAATGGAGCTAGAGGAATCAGGCTACCTGACTTCAAACTATACTACAAATCTGCAGTAATCAAGACAGTATAGTATTGGCACAAAAACACAAATATACATTTATGGTACAGGATAGAAAGTCCGTAGATAAGCCCATGCAAATATGGTCACCTAATTTATGATGAAGGAGGCAAGAACACACAAAAGAGAAAAGATTGCCCCTCAAGAAGTTATGCTGGGAAAATTGGACAGCTAAATGAGTTTAATTTGATTTGTAGGTATTCTGGATATTAATATTTATTAATTTTACATGTTTTAGCATTATATTCAAGTGTGTATTCTTTCTTAATATTTCTTTATGACATTGCTTATTGTACTAAAAAACATTTTAATGTACTGTAATTGATTACATATCACATTACTTCAATGATTTATAATACTACAACTGCCTTATATCATTTCTGTATATGATTAGTCTAATTTTAACAATAGTTTTCTGTTACATTTATTGATGTCTCTACTCTCATCAGTACTACACTGTCTTAATTTTTGTAAATGTATAGAATATCTCTGCTAGCATTTATAAAGTATCTCTGCCATCTCTTTCCTACTACCTTTGTAGATTAAATTAGGGGAGGATTTAATGTATTAATTCATTGAGTCAGTCCATGAACAATCAGGTTGCCTTTTTGTCTTTCTATTATTTGTGTACCTATCTCCTAAGACACTTTTTATGTCTTTGGCTAGGTTTATTCCTGGCTACATTTTGATTTTTTTGTCAATTATGAATGGGATCTTTGTCTCCAAAGAGTGATAATTATTTTTACGTAATAATTTTTAGTTAACCAACTAGGTTATTTATCCTATTAATTCAAGTGTTGTGTATAAATGAGTTGCTGGATTTTCTATGTAGTCAACCAAGTCAAGTAAAAGCAACGAAGTTTGTATTTCTTTTAATGATTCTTGTTATTTACATATTGTTTCTGATTTTATGGCATTTGCCGAGTGCCTCCAATACAAGGTTGAGTAGACATGGTGGAAAGAACTATATTCATCCTTTAATGTCAATGTTTCTCAATGCCAAGTTTACTATTTATTTTTAATGTATGTCATTTATTAAGTTAAGAACATTTTATTTCTCTTTCCTATATTCTCTTTAAATAACAAATGAATGTTGACATTTGTTAATTTTTTTTTTTTTTTTTTTTTTTTTGCGGTACACGGGCCTCTCACTGTTGTGGCCTCTCCCGTTGCGGAACACAGGCTCCGGACGCACAGGCTCAGCGGCCATGGCTCACGGGCCCAGCCACTCCACGGCATGTGGGATCTTCCCGGACTAGGGCACAAATCCGCGTCCCCTGCATCGTTAGGCGGACTCTCAACCACTGCGCCATCAGGGAAGCCCTGTTAAATATTTTTAAACATCTGTCTGTGAGAGTCATAATTTATCAATTTCTAAGTAATTTCTCAAAATACTCTATTTAATTGGTTTTCAAAGTTAAATAAGGGCTGTAGACCCTTAAATGTTCAAAAAAACTTCCAAACACTACACAGACTTTAATGATTTTAAGAGAATCAATTTCAATAGTTTCAATGTCAATTGTGTTCTTTCTTAATATAGATGTGTCTGAAAATATACCCTTTGAAAATTGTCCTTTTTCATGTAACCAAATAAAATTCTAATTTTAACCCACCCAGAATTTTTCTATGATGAACTCTCACTGATTATAAATTATGTTGGAATACAAAACTGAAGGAAAATTAAACATATTTGTGTCTGCAAGTGTCCTTTAGTCAAGGTATCCTGAAGCCAAGAAGGGCATCGTGTCATGTTCTGCCTTATGCATGTTTTACTTAAGCATGCCTCATGTGATGTAAGGTTTGGCTATGTCAACCCATATTGAGATATTCAAGATCCAGATATATTGTAATGAAGTAGGAGATATGATAACTTTCATTTAATAACTTCACCTCTTCAACTTCTCTCTTATTGTAAAAGAATGGTCACTGCTAAGGGAGAATCCTACAAGAGAAAAGAAAAGAGAGCATACTTAAGGAGCAATGAATGCTATTTATGTGATATTTATTTCATGTTAAAAAATCAGGACAACACTTTCTACTCTATCTATCTATTATAGATTAAATTAATGCCCCACACTTTGTATTCCCTCTCTGAAAACCAAACAAACATCCAATGCCTTTGTCATGTGACATTGCTTTGGTTCCCATTAGTCAGGTGAGTATTTATCCCTGATCCCTTCACATGGGGTTTGGCCTTCTTTGACCAATGGAGTTTAAGAAAAAGAAGAGAAATTGGCAGTTTTAAGTGTTGAGGCTAATACCATAAGAAGCATCAAAAACTTCAACCAACCTTTTTGCATGTTTGCTCTGTACCACAAGAAAAACACAGTGTTGCTTCTTAAGCCTGGATCCTGAGAAAAAATCAGTTGGAGGAAACCCAAATTGCCCCAAAGCCTAGACTACTTTCAAATAAAAACCAAGAAGGCAGACTGAAAGCTCACATTTACTTTGCTGAAAGTGTGAGGGCAGGGTTAAGCTAAAAAATTATTTTCTCTGCCTCATACAAGACCAATACCTCAGACAGCAAGAAAAAACCAACAACTAAACTAGCTGCCTTCTCATGTATAATTGTGTGATTTTAGTAATCATTGAGATGTCTCCCTATTTAATCATCGTGACTAATGAACACTGTTATGGGTAAAATTTATTTTGAACTTGATATTATCTGTGTTCTATGAGTCAAGACAAGGCATACAGCTCTAGATTTTCCCATGAACACTTGAAAAGAAGACAACAGGGACCCTCAAGGCAGATGCATGTTTTATGCATACGTGTTTTGTATTCCACTCTTCATTTAAAGAATAGACTCATCTTTAGTGTTATTATAAAGTGTATCTAAATTTAAAGCACTGCTAAAAGTTGAAACATAGTGTAGTGTATTTCTAAATGAAGATTTATTCACTGACAAAGCAAACTGTCACACTGTGAGGAAGAACAAGACCAAAAAAAAGCTTATGTGAAAGCTAATATTTTTCTGCAAAAAGAAAAAAGGGATGTGGCTGAAGTGGAAAACTGAGGATTATATTTAGGTACTGGTGTTCTTGTACCAAAAGAATGCACAGAAAGATAAAATAGAAAGTATTGGGACTAATGCATGTGTTGTAAATTCTAGTACTGGAATTATAAATATCCAAGGAACAACCTGGATTCATTAGGAAGGCTAAATTTAGGACATTTTAACATTGCTTCAAAGTTCTGATAAAAACAATAATTAAAAAAAAAACTATAAGTACTTATGAGCACCAACAAAAGAAGTAGAGTCTCATGCCATATGCATAATAAATACATTAGTCAACATATTTTCTTTTGAGAAGTTACAATTCAAGATACATATTTCTGAGGCTTACAGATATCCATTGAATATGTTTTATTATCACATAAATCACCATATAATCAAAATTTTCTACAACAAATGAAAAATAAAACAGAAAATTGAACTTTTTTTTAGTTAAAAATATGTATTCAGAATTATACTGGTCATTGCACTGGTAAAACAAAACACTTATTACTTATAATAATTAAATAGCATTATGAGAAAATAATGAAGAATAACAGAAGTATAGGCCACAGACCCCAATTCATCAGAGATCTTCCTGGAAAGACAAAAAATAAAAGGAGCAATTACAAGTGAAAACAACGTAACACTTGATAATTTATGCTTATACTTAAACGTCAGTACAGGAAAAGGGGGCAAATAAGATAGAATACTGGGCTTAGGCTCAAGCCTTCCTTAACTTTCTTTTCTCCTCAGTTCTCACTCAAAATAAATAGGAAAAGCATGAGAAGAAAGTGTCCTGGATCACAGGAGAAAGGGATGTTTGACACTCTCTCCAAAAAGAGCATGAATCCATTTCCCACTTCTGAAGACTGTGTGTGAGAGAGATAAGATAGCTTGGATTAAATTATTTTATAGGTACTCAAATAATGAAAATGACATTATCTTTGATCTAGAATCTGACAAATCAGATTAAACTGTCCATCTTTAGGGTGGGATAGGAAAGAGTAAAGAAAGGAGTGAGTAAACTAAAATGTATATTTGTCAAAATCATGTTTACAAATAACTTTGATAAATACCTACCTTAAAAGAAAAACAAAAGAAGTAGTGTGTTATTTTTCTAGAATGTAGTAGAAATTCAAAGGGAAACAATATTTCTAGAGTTTTCTGAGGAAAAGGAAAAAAAAAGAAAAGAATTAGCTAAGAGTTAATAAGAAACTGCTGAGAAAATGCATAGCATCATAATCAGAAATGAATCAAATAAGGAACAAAAACAGAAATACGTAAAAACAAACAAACAAAAAAACACACACAGTGCAGCGAAGACTGTTATTAATCAGATTACAAGGCTAGTGAGAGAGAGGAAGATATCTTAGCAAAGAATGTACATGACTAATGTATATAAAGGTTAAGCCAAATACAACTTGAGTTTTACAAATTTTTAAGGAAAATTCAATGATTTTAACTATATAAAAATATCTATTTTGAAGAGAATGATCTATAAGTTATAAGCCATAGGACATAAATGTTTAAAATACATAACAGTCTTGTCAGTGAAGACTTATCCAAATGAAATCAAGTTTCTAATTTCTGACAAATATTATCTAAAGGCAGAATCTAAAAACAACAAAAAAACAACAACAAATGGCAAAATAGAACTCTTATATCAAAGAAGTATCATCACCAAAATTTAGGAACTCAAGAAAAGTTAGAAAAACACAGGTAAGCAAACATCCTTCTGATATAGTGTGAGCTGTTGATATGGAAATTTTGGACCAAGGGCATTGATATAAATAACTAGTAAAACTCTAGAATCATTTAGAAAATATGATTTGGTTACATTTTTAAAGAAAGATCAATGACTAATACAATTTTACTGAGGAAAATTATGCTAAGCATAATTTTGAGTATGCACCCCTTTTGAGTATGCATAAGATCTTTTCTAGATTATGAAACCATGAAAACATAGATATATATCAATTAAGATTGTAATAAAGCAAAGTCTCTCATAAGACACTCCAGGACAACATCTACACTCTAAATGTGGAATGAAAAGGTTTAGTAATCTTCTACAGTTTTGTTCTTGCCCTTCTGTTCACCATTGTCAGAAGCAATAAATATATAGTAATACAACTTGAAGCTGAAGTAGAATTCATAAAAGCTTCAGATATTGTATTAGGCATGATTAAACAACAATCCAAGTGCTCCAACTGAAAGGAAGGTAGGTTAAAAATGTTAATTAGGAAGTTGCTGGTATCAGAGTTTTACCTCACTGAGATAAAGAAATTTAAATTTGTAGCACACATCTTATTAAGGAAGTGACTTTAAAAACCTTTAGTATGTATTGATATACCACAGATATTTAGCAAAGTGATATAGAACCTTCAAAAAAGTGAGAATTCAGTATAGTTTTCTAAATGATTATAAGAATCACTGTCATGTATTAAGAAAGAGGCAATGAGAATGGAAAGCAAGGGCAGATGGTTATGAGAGAGATCATGGAGGTGTGATTAACAAAATATGTTCCCTGCCTAAATGTCATAGCAAGAAAAACTAAGAACTTAAGGTGATTCTTAAGTTTCAAACCTTGTTAAGTAGAAACAGTATAATATGTACGTTTAAACTAGAATAGAGAACTCCTGAAGGAAGATTATTTTAGTTTACTTTTGTGTGTGTTGATTACCATCTTGTTAAGTGCACTGAATTTGCTAAGTTATGGAGATACATTCTTCCTTAATTTAAAAAGCCATTTATGTAACTTTCATGGAGAACACAATTTATACAAAGAATCCCTGTATATATCAGAATGGGAAAATAGGAAGCTGTGAGAGTTTAACACTTAACAAGCATCACAAATTAGCAAGGGTAAGATTATAACTCCTGCCTGTTTGACTCTAAATCCAATGTTCTCTTTCTCTAACCTAAAACTATTTGTAAAAAAGATGAGTTAAATATTTGTTCATTCATTGCTTCATTTCTAAATCCAGGCTTTGGTCCTGGAACTCACAGAGTTAATTCACCTTTTCTCAGCATGGTTGTGTCTTCTGAGCCTTCAAAGCTCAGAGTTGAATTGCTTTCAGTCAGATGTGGTTTCAAAACCAGACTCCCCATTAAATAGGTTTATGACCTTGAGTGACTACCTTAACCTCCCTGAGGCTGAACAAAGCTGTCAATGAGCTCACAAAAAAGGTCACTGAGAGTAGTCCTCACATAGTGCAATTAGGGAAAGGAAGCAGGCCAAATAGTAATTAGAAACAGGAATTGATTCAGATAAGCATCAGGAATACAAACTGCTGGGTTAGATCAATCAGCCAATCAATTAATTTGGGTTAAGAAAGGAGGAAGAATCATGAAAGATCGCTTGGATATGTACGTATTAATTCTGACTTCTTTTGTATCTTAACTCTTATGTCATCTGTTTTTAAGGAGTGTTCCTCTGAGAAGCAGACAGCAGTTTTAAAAGCTAGAGCACTGAATTAAGAATTAAGAATAAACAATTTAATTTATCTTAAAAAATTATTTGCTCATTTTCAATATTTGGGATTAGATTATAGAAATAGCAATGGATTAGAACTAAGGAGATTTGCTTCCCAGTACTTATCTATTAGGAATATGTTGTTGACCTCTACTACCTGTCCTTGAATAACTCTGAACCGCAATTATCCACTCTGTGGAATGAGGGATTTGGATAAGTAATTTCCAAAGACTCTTTTGAAATAAAATTTCTGATTCTATCCTTGGGTTCTAATGAAATCACAGAGATAGAAAAGGAAGCTTTAAAAAACAAAATATATGCAAATATTAAAGATAAACTGAGATTGAAAAGGAATTGTCCCACATTAAGAAAATGATTTTAAATTAAGGAACCCTTTAATCAGTCATACTACTTTAGAAAAAGGGTGCTTTTATTTATAATATACAAATAAAAATATAAAATATAGATGCAAAAAGAAACCAAAAGTGGATAAACATTTGGAAATATTAATTTGACAAGTATAAGAATATATGTATAAACAATTTGTAAATTTATAGTAATAGTGGAAGGATAAAGGTGGGTAATAAATCCTACCAAATAAAGAAATACAAGACGGTTGCTGTGTTATAATTTAAATAAAAGTATCTAAATATTATTATATGTAAAATAATGGTACACATGCTTAAGGCTTATCACATTTAACGGAAAAGAGAAAAGCTTCTGATTAATAAAAAGAAAGCATATCAGAGATGTAAAATTTTAGATCAGTTTTTAGTGAAATTCTACTGAGACAAAATGGTATCTAAAATTGTAAGTTTGCTCATTTTTATCATATAATTCTAAGAATTAAAAAAAAATCATCAAGTGCACTGCATTTCAATCCATTTTTTCATCATTTCATCAATTACATAATGTCCAAACATGATAGAGACATATATTCTGAGGTTGTAAGATGTTGACAATGAATTACATTGCCACCTGATCCCAATTCCATTATTTAATGCTTTTTTACTTGCTATACATGGGCTTTTTCTATCATTTTATTTAATTCAACCTGAAAGTGCTGTTAAAAGTGGTGTGTTTGTTGTTCTTGTATCCTACCAGCATGGTTGGCCATAAGGCATGGTTTGAAATTGAATTTCATTAATAGCTCAGCAGCCCACTAGTATCCTCTCTATATGAAAGCATGTCAGATTCATAGAGAACAAGCAGGGACCTGTCTTGGTTTGATCTCACAAGTACCATCCCTTCTAAAATAAAGGAAAATGCTTAATCAAACCACAGGCCTTGATGCATCCTCGCTTCTGAAGACCAAAACCCCAGGCACATGGGTTTGTCTCATTTTTAGATACACATAATAAGATGGTCATTCTGAAAGTTCATTCATGTGTGTGTGATACAACTGTTGACACAGTAGCCTTGCATTCTTTTAGAACATGGGGCACAGTGGGAGTTTGCAACAAGCTCTATTTGTTAGTCAGCTCTCACAATGGATCAGAGTCTAAGTCCTTTCACCCCAGGTTTCAAAATTGAAACATGAGCCCTCTGAGAACTCTTTCATGTATTTCTTTTACACCAGACTGCAAAAATAATGAGCAATTAGCTCTTGTGATGAGGCACTGCTGTTTAAATGAATGACTTGTAGATATTTCAAGTAGTCCATTTGAATCCTGCAGAAAAGAAAGGAAGTCTACCTAGAATGAGCCTTCCTATTTAGTCTTCAAAGTCCTAGGTTGCTCACCACTAAGCTGAGCTTTTGAATAAAATGGTTGCTTTTAGCCTCCATGAAATGAGGGCACCCTGTCAGAATCATGTTTTTCAAGTTTCATTTCCTAGTGCCAAATTTTCATGCTATATAACTCTTTAGGTAACCTCCAAGAAAAGTTAAAGCTTTAATATAGAAAACCATATTCCTTTTTGACAGACTTAGTTCTATTTAACAGATTTGTTTGTAGGTTTTACCAAATGTAGAAATTTCATTTGAAAAAAAAAAAAAATTGAAATACTCTATTCTTGAGCCCTTTCCTTAAAAGCTAGTCGAGGACATATCTGGAAGCTGATATTTTTTGTTTTGTTTTGTTTTCCTGCCCAATATTTTTTTAAGCTCATAATGGATCTAAATCATATTAGATTTAAACTGATCTGAAACCCTTTAATCCCAATTTATATAGTTTAGTAATCTATGATTAAAGAATCAATTTCTCTTTGATTTTTTTTCTTTTGTAAAATGTGTGAACACTTTTGGAAAGCACTAAAGTTCCAATATTAGCATTTAACAAGTTTAGGTTTGGAGACTCTTAGAGGGACAATTGTTTCAGCCACAAATACTTGTACAGAGAGAAATCAGTTTCTCATTGTGAGTTATGCCATTCCATTTCTAATTTTGTATAAATAGTGTCTTAAAATAGAGTCTTATGACAAAAGAGCAAAAGAGTTAAAAATGCTTTCTCTACTCTGCCATTTCATCATGTTACTTCTTTAGGTTATTTTTTTTTAAAAAAATTAAAAAAATAACACATTGAAGCAAACATTGGCACTGTAATTTATTAATATTGGGTCAGATTAGTTTATCAGATCCCTAAGAGAAATACAGAAAAAAAAATGAGTAACTGGTAGGAAATTTTTAAAGGAAAAAATATATATCCACATATGTATAGTTAGAATATGGGGCATAAGAGCCAATCCTGAACGTCTACTCTAATAGATTTTTGGTAACTATAAAGAAATGGTTCCCATGAGAGTGTAATCAGAACTATGTGTTTTGCATCTTTACCTAACACAAGATACATCATTCAATCCCTAGCACCTAGCACTTAGAAAGGATTCAAACTTTGCTGAATTAAGAATGTGTGACATCTGTTGTATGAAGTAGTCTTCTGGTAAATTGTACTGATTGAAAATAGGGGACAGAAAGTAGAATAGGGTTCTAGTAGAATCGTGTGCTATAATCAAAGGATTTTGTTTCATCATCTGCTTTCATAGATAAATTCTTGTGTATGACTTCCTTCCTGTGACTATAAGAAAAAGGCCAATCTTTAAAATATCTGTAGAATCTTATCCTGTTTGAATAGAAAAACATTTTAGCTCTTGTTCTCTGCACAATGCTGATGACAGCATAATCAGTGCTGATACAGTCCTTCTAACAGTCCTTCCTGTTAGAAGGACTACCCAGGACAATGGGGAAAGCGTGCTCCCAGAAGCTAATGACTGCAGTGCTCTAGAGTAGGAGTTGGAGGGACGAAGTCCCCTACATAGCATTCTTCATGTTTTCTGTAAATCTATTTTATCCTCTCCAGGGAAAGATTCAATATGAATGACATAATTTGGATTTCTGCAAAGCAAGAGTATCTCTCTAGTGGAGGATTAAGGACTGAGAAAATTAGAAACACTCCAGGAATTGAAGAAGGTAGGAAGTTAATAGATGGCGAGTAATGGAGAGATCAGAACAAAAGGTCTGGGGGGGATTTTGGGTTTAAAGACCACTTCATCAAAAATTTGAAGTGAAGAAAACCTATCAAGTTGGAAAGTAATGGAACCGTTTATTCAGCTCACAAACCAGACTTTATATGATTGGTATAGAGACTTCCTAAGCAAAAAATTTGTAGTGTGGGCACAGCAAAAACTGCACACATGAGAATCAAACAGAATAGAAAGTCCATCATTTTTCTGCATGGCAGGACTTCAATGTCAGAAAATTTCCTGACAAAGAAGATACAGGCCCACACCTTCCTTGTTCTGCCCCCAATAATGATCTCATTCACTGCAGAGCTACAGGCATGTGGGAGCACAAAATGCTCACACCTGGAAAATAAGTTTCTGGCTTCTCTAAGTTTGCAGCAGCATATGTCTGTCTTATTTTTGGTATGTTTATCTGTCTCAAAACAGTCATTTTTAAAGCAAGTTTCCTGAGCAAAGTTTCAGTATCATTTTTATCCAACTACTTGTAAAATAAATAAATGCTGTTTTGCTTTTGTTTGTAATTTTACCCAAGCAGCTGCTTTAAATAGCCATTCTTTGGAATCATTAACTCCCTGGAGGAGAGGTTTGATAGTGATCAGACAGAAGCTGGATGAATGTGGTTTGTGGTTTCCCTGTGTCTGTCATGAGCAGAGAGACTCTTTGTGTTGTTCTGACTCTTCAGTCTTTCTAACTACCCATGATCCAATCCCTCTCTGCTTCCCAAGTGGAATTCTAATTCAAATGGAAAATTATCATGCTATAGCTACGAGAAGTATTGTGGAACAAATCCAAATGAATAAAGCTTGTCACCTAACTCACAAAATCATCTCCTTTTTTACATTTCCAAGAGATCAGTGAGTAAGAGAAAAGCAAAATTAGAATAATTTTTCATCCTTTCTTTTCCTGAACCACACACCTGGACGATATTTGGGGTGAATGAAAGTGTGAAACTTATACCATACCCATTAACCTCATGATTGCTGGCTCTGATCCTCTAGCTTTACCTTTTTCGATCACTTATCCCAAGACCCTGCATTCATATTGTACCTCACAGAAAAATGCGGATATTTGCAATTCCAGATATAAGTAACTTTGCCTGGCATCCAAACCATGACAAGCTGTTTTCTTCATATGTAAAGAAGAGAATAAATAAGAGTGATTTTGATAGAGTGATTTAGGGATTCTGAAGATTCAACTAAATTTAAATATACAAAATTTACTTTTAAAAAGAGTTAAAGCACTGCTTTTAAAATAAATGAGAAAGAAATCCCATTTTTATTTCATTAAAATTGTCATGAGTCTTTCTTCATTTAATTAGAATCAATTATAAAATGGAAGTTATTTGATACTTGAAACGACTACGTATAAACAGAAACATTTCTCCAACTACCATGGGAGATAGATTTTACATGCTTAATTATTGGAACTTTAACAGAAGACTTAGAGCCTAAGTCAACCAAGATAATCTAACTGTCTCCTCAAGGATTGAGCCTAAGAGCAACAGATTAAAGACAAAACAGATGAAGTGGCTTGATTAAAAGGGAAATGCAAGTGCCATTGGAGCTGACTAAGGAAAAAGACTGTACAGCAGAGAAAAATTTTCCTGATTTTTCTGCCAGTCTAATATCAGACTGATTTTTTTTTTCTTTTTTTTTTTGCTGTATGCGGGCCTCTCACTGTCGTGACCTCTCCCGTTGCGGAGCACAGGCTCCGGACGCGCAGGCTCAGCGGCCATGGCTCACGGGCCCAGGCCCTCCGCGGCATGGACCGGGGCACGAACCCGTGTCCCCTGCATCGGCAGCCGGACTCTCAACCACTGCGCCACCAGGGAAGCCCCAGACTGATCTTTTATCTCTCCGATTTTTACCCTTAAACTTTTCTATCTCATTAGAGAATTGTTTTCTAATTTTAATAATTAAGACTTTTATAACTTAAAAGTGTTTCCAGGAAAGGGATCTTGAATTCTAAATGAGAATATCTCAGGCAACAAGGGAAACGAGGTCAAGCTCTGTAATCAGATCAAGATCATCCTATCTACTGCAGTGTTCCCATGATCTTTCCGTTGTCTGATCTCTTAGCAGAAGGAGCTCTGCCTATTAAAATTCTTCCAAAGATCATGGTGACAGGAATCTGAGTTAAAAAGACAGGGTGAGATTTCAACTTCTTAAGTGCTACTAGGAAGATATTTACTTTTGCATTTTACAAATTTTAAACTTCTTAATAGCTTTTTTTTCCCTTTTTACGATTGTATTCATGAGGCTCTTATTTATTTGCTAAATCGTGTTCTTTTTTTTCTTGGGAATTCTAAGATATAAAAGGGAAATTCCCAGCTCATATGTATTGCTCTTTGCTTATTTTCCTTTCCCTTCTCTGACTAGAGACAGCTATCCTGTAGGTTCCCTTAAACACCTCCACTCCTTACAGGGGAGTGTGTTGGTTTGAAACTTCAGGAGTACCTGGGATGAAATTCGAAACTGGTCCCTGGAGGGCAAGGGTAATGAAAAAAGACCACACCAGATTGGCATGTGGCAGGTTTAATAAACAAGGAACTTACGTAAGAGGCTTGTCTTGGGAGACTACAAGACAAGTAGATCTCCACAGCCCACACTCCTCTTCCTCTCCATATCTTAAAAATGTATAGATAGACCTTGAAAAGTGTTCAGTCACATATTCAGTCCAGATGGTCTCAACAATACATTACTCTCATGACTGCATTCTTGAAGTGGCTCCTAGTGTGGGCAGAGTGGGCAGAATGCCCATTCCAAAGACAGGGGAGAAAATAAGGAGCCTCTAATTTCCGGGGTCCCTCTCGCAGTTGACCTTGTGGTCATGTCCTCTTGATGACCTCCTCCAACAAAGTGGTAAAGAGTAGGATGTTTGGGGCTCAACTTTTAGATTGCCCAGGTGCTGGTTGTCTTGTGTTACACTGACCAAGTGCCCTGCTTTTCTTCATTTGTTTTCTTATCCCTATTTTATGGATAATAATAACAACAATAATAAAGCTTACCTCATTGAAATGTTGTGAAAAATGTTCTAAGATATTCCGATTAAAGCAGTTACTTTAATGTATGGCACCTAGGAAGTACTTAATACCAATTTCATTAGTAAGACTAAAGTGTGAGGAAATGGTGTCGATACAGTGTTGGAGGGACTAGAATGTGGCGTGATGCTCTATAAATAGGTAATAAAATGGAGGTAATGCATCACATCTGAACTAGAGCAAGCCTGGAGGATGAAGCACTGGGCAGCCACATGGTGCCCAAAGCCTCTGTATAAGAAGTTTGTGCCACATGGGTAAGAGATAATAAATAGTAAAGAAATAAAACACAAAGTTTAAAAACAAAATTTGCTGACTTCTGACTGTTTTGTTATAGTTGTAATTGGTTATAATATTATGAGATGCAGATAATGAATTAAACATATTATAGAAGTAAATTGTATTTATTGTTTTCTTATTAGGTCACAATTAATATTATAAAAATAAACTATATTTTATAAAATTATTAAAAGTTATACAAATTATTTCTTTCTGCCTTTAGTAACCTGAGAGGAAGATATTATTCGGATATACAAATAAAGAATCTATAGCACAGAGTGTCTATGGTACTAAGTCCAATATCGGTGGTTGAACTTAAATATGAGTCAGGACAATTGCCTAGTTATGTCTCAGGTTCCATTGGCCAGCATTTTAATGTTTCATCTAATCAGTAATATTCCCTAAATGTATACTGATTAATTCATTAAATATTTATTTGATATTTACTATTGGTGTGTGCTCTTTCACAATACATAGACAGGATTATATTCTTAAATAACTTATCATGTCATGGGGAAAACACGTGTATTATTATTTTTAATGTAAGTTCTGATACCTTAAGATGACAAAAATTGCTATACATGTCAAGAGGGCAAGAACTTAATAAAGACTCAGATTTTGTAGTACATCACTTGGCAAGATCTTGTTAACAAGTCACAGCAGTTCTGTGGGGTCAATTTTATTATTATTTCCTTTTCTTGATAAGATCACTGAGGGCAAGAATGAGAGTCACAGTAGCTTGGCCAAAGTCACAAAACTGGCATGAAGCAGAGTTGTGTTGAAATTCAGTGGGTCTAAGTCAAAAGCTTGGGTTCTTAAACACTTGTGAAAATACTTTCACATACTTAGGGGAGAAATTAAAGGCTTGATAACATTGGTAGCATTTAAAATGGGCTACAAAAAAATTGATAGATTTTTAATACAACCATAGAATTTCACAGAAAAAAGGGCTTTTGCGATCCTCTACTTCCACCCCTTTATTTTACTGATGAGGTAAAGAGAATTGTGACAGGCAGAAGTTTGTGGGAGTATGAGACAAAGGTATATTTTATGTAAGTGAAGTGATATAATATAGATCTATTAGGGAAAGGTAATATTTTAGGTAAAGTTTGGTAGTTTAATTTGGCTGGACTATAGTCTGTATTGTGAATATATATATATATATATATATCACTATATAGTAGATTATATATCTGTAGACTATTCTAGCATAGTCTAAATATGTAGAATAGGCTACATATAAAATTAGTGGGATATAAGACTGAAAATACAGGTTGTGGCTAAAAAGTGAAGGGCTCAAAATGAGCAGATGAGTTTAGAAATGACTCAGTAGTAGATGTGGAACCACTGACTAGTTTAGAACAAAAGATTAGCACTGATAGTGTTAAGTTTGAAAATTTTCACCTGGGTAGCATGCAGGACAGGAAAGGGGCGAGAGATCATGAGTAGTTCAGGAAAAAAACAGATGATTGAAATTGAATGATTAATTTGGAAAATGAAAAATGAGCATACATGAACAATTTATTTCTAGTACAGAATCAATAGGACTTGTCAAGTACTCAATACATGCAGCAGGAAAAGAAAAAGAGCTCATGAAAAGCTAAAAAAAAGTCAATGCCTAAAAGAAGGGAGATACCATTAATAGAAATTAGCAAGTCAGCCTTTCAATAATATTACCTGTCATTTATTAAGATCTATTCTTGTATTAGTTTTAAGCTAAGATTTTTTACAGACTTGGCTTCATTGAATCTTTAATATAAGACTAATAAATAACTGTATTCTGCTCATTTTACAGGAAAGAACTTCAAGGCACATAAAAGATAGACACTTTCCCTCAAATTGTAGAGGTAATAATGGGTAGAGTCAGGATTTTATTACAGAATTTCATTATCTGGTTCTTAAGTTTCACTATAACATTTTTTGAGAATATAATAAATACAAGTGTCAGTATTTTGAGTCTGAGTTACCAGTATAATATTTATTTTGTAGTCAATGGGAGCTTAGAATTAGGAGAAACATAAAGCTTAATAAATCATTTTGTGAGTTGATAAATTTAGATGTTTTAAAGTCTAGGAGCTGATAACAAGTGAAAAGAGTGCTAGCAGAGAAAAATGCAAGGAAATAGATTTATGGGAATACTTTTATTGTTATTATTAGAAGAAGAGGAAACAGGAGTGGAAGGACGCAAAGGGAGAAGAAGAGAAAAAATAAAACTTTTGATACAATAAGAAAGAACAGCATGAGAAATAGATGGAGAATTATGAAGAATGCAATGTTCTTACAAAGAAAAAAGGTAAAAAATACTATCTTAAAAGTCTAGATTAATATGATGCTCATAGTCTTTGTATTATTATTTAGTTATTATCCTAGCTCATGATATATCTAAATTAAATTTTAATAGTTATGTAGCTTGTATGTTTAACTAAATCAAACATTATAACATCTAACTTACCATGCACCAGAGTGTGTGGTGGAATCTAGAGATAATAGGATGAATATGGCTCAATTTCAAGCCTCTCATTGTTCACACTACATGATCCACCAAAGAAGACAGACATATTAACACACAGTTGTTCATTTTACTATGGAAAATGCTATAGCACAGGTCTGTAAATGAATTGTGTGAAAGTAGGGATCATCCATTCAGTCTGTAACACATGTGTTCTTCATGGAAAGATGGCTTTTTAGATGATTCAAAGGACGATTCAGAAGAGATCATAAGGAAGAGGTGGGCTTTAGAAGGAGGGAAGTTTATGGATGACAGATGTATAAAGGTATGTGATATGTGGCAGGGAATTTTGTGACTCAGGGATAGGAAAATGGGGAAAAAACTGGAAAGAGAGACCACAGCTAGAACAATGTGAGCATTTTGTATTATGTTCAGAGCTTTCTATATGGAAAAGTGAACCATGGAGGGATTTAAATAGAACTGCATCATAAACAAATTGACATTGTTAGAAGTGCCCAGTTTGCAGGCAGGGTTAACTTCAGATTGAAAATAAATGATCGTAAATGATACCAGAGGCAGAGAGGCAAAGAGGTGGTGGTAGAAGTCACCATGAGAGGGAGGTAGAAATATAAGACCACAGTAATTACGGTGGGAACTTTAGGAAGCTGAAAAGTTAGTGCGGTTAGAAAATAGAGGCTTTTTTATTTATATTAAAAATTGACTTCTTTATGGGTTATCCAAATATGATGGTTTATAGTTGTGAGTTAGAATATGTATAAATATGTGCTTACATACTCCATACATTCATATTATCAGGGAAATGGTAGACAGAGTGAAGGTTAAATCTCAATCTAGAGTATGTATTTAAGATGTTATCATAACATTCTAAACGTAACCTTTACAGAAAATACATCAACTTATCCAGGCAATGATAGAAAGTGTCTAATTTATGAATGACCTTGCAACTCACTGAACATGTAGAAGGCATTACTGGGCCTAACTGATTGTGGGAGGCTGAGCCTCTCTATCCAGAATTTAAGTTGTATCTCTGATAAACGAACTGAAGAGAAGAGTAAGTGGAATTAATAAAACTAACATATTGCACAAAAAACATATATTGGATATAAGGTATTTAAAATTTTTTATTGCAATAGTATCAAAGTACTATGAATAATGAATTCATTTTGAATGCAATGATTTTTCACTAAAGTTCACAGCTTCTTGAAAGTCAGTTCTACATTCCAAAGTCAGTGCTTTATATTCAATTTAGTATACACTCATTGATCTCTTTCTATGTGCCAATCAGTGAACTAATTCTAGGACTATAAAGGATGATGGAAGGAGATAGACTCATTGAATTATAGACAGTATATAAATCAATCCATTAAATTAAAACAGATTGAGGAGACATATAGAATACCCTTCTTTACAGTGAAAAAGATGCTATCAACTCTAGAGGTAATCTCATAATCTAATGATTAATTAGGAATAATAATAATATTAATAACACCTCAAAACTTTAATGAGAAAGGGATTCTAATAATAGAAAATATTCACATTTGATTAAAATACAAATATATGTGAATTGTTATGGCAAATAGATATGAACATAATTTGAAATTTGAGCTTGTTTGGGTAAGTAAATTATGAGTAAATGTCACCTTTTAGACATGTTCAGATTCCATCACGTTTTGCTTTTTTTGTTTATAAATCAAAATTAATTCATCCTTGTCAACACTCAAAATGAAGGTAAATGTAATAAATAGGTTTTAGAAGCACAATAATCGAAATAATCCACAGCTTTACTGTGTTCTACAGTCTCCATGAGTCCTACTTAGTTTCTTCTTTCTTTTCTTTATTTTTTCTTTTATAATATATATTTTTTAATTCTTGCTGTCCTTTTCTTCTTAAATCAGTCCTCTTGAAGTTATTTCAGTTTTATCCAAGTTCTGTTTTAATTTTTGTCATGCCCATTTTTCTCCAGCTTTATTCAGGTGTAACTAACATACAATAAACTTTGCTAATATTTTTAATAGATCTTTATTGGAGTATAATTGCTTCACAGTACTGTGTTAGTTTCTGTTGTATGCCACAGTGAATCAGCCATATGTATACATATGTCCCCATATTCCCTCCCTCTTGAGCCTCCCTCACAAACTCCCTATCCCATCCCTATAGGTCATCTCAAAGCACCAAGCTGATCTCCCGGTGCTATGATGCTGCTTCCCACTAGCTAATTATTTTACATTCGGTAGTGTATATGTGTCGATGTTACTCTCACTTCGTCCCAGCTCCCCACTCCCACCCCATATCCTCCAGTCCATTCTCTATGTCTATATCTTTATTCCTGCCCTGCAACTAGGTTCATCAGTAGCTTCTTTCTTTTTTTTTTTTTTTTAGATTTCATCTATATGCATTAGCATACAGTATTTGTTTTTCTCTTTCTGACTTAACTTCACTCTGTATGACAGACTCTAGATCCATCCACCTCACTACAAATAACTCAATTTCGTTTCTTTTTATGGCTGAGTAATATTCCATTGTATATATGTGCCATATCTTCTTTATCCATTCATCTGTCAATGGACATTTAGGTTGGTTCCATGTCTTGGCTATTGTAAATAGTGCTGCAATGAACATTGTGGTACATGTCTCTTTTTGAATTATGGTTATCTCAGGGTATATGCCTATTAGTGGGATTGCTGGGTTGTATGGTAGTTCTGTTTTTAGGTTTTTAAAGAACTTCCATACTGTTTTCCATAACGGTTGTATCAATTTACATTTCCACCAACAGTGCAGGAGGGTTCCCTATTCACCACATGCTTTCCAGCACTGATTGTTTCTAGATTTTTTGATAATGGCTATTCTGACCGGTGTGAGGTGATAACACATTGTAGTTTTGATTTACATTTCTCTTATAGTTAATGATGTTGAGCCTCTTTTCATGTGCCTCTTGGCCATCTGTATGTTTTCCTTGGTGAAATGTCTATTTAGGTTTTCCACCCATTTTTTAATTGGATTGTTTGTTTTTATGATATTGAGGTACATGGGCTGTTTGTATATTTTGGAGATTAATCCTTTGTCTGTTGTTTCATTTACAAATATTTTCTCCCATTCTGAGGGTTGTTTTTTGTCTTGTTTATGGTTACTCTTGCTGTGCAAAAGCTTTTTAGTTTAATTAAGTCCCATTTGCTTCTTTTTCATTTTTATTTCTGTTACTCTAGGAGGTGGGTCAAAAAAGATCTTGCTGTGGATTATGGCAAAGAGTGCTTTTCTATGTTTTCCTCTAAGAGTTTTATAGTGTCTGGCCTTACATTTAGGTCTTTAATCCATGTGGACTTTATTTTTGTGTATGGTGTTAGGGAGTGTTCTAATTTCATTCTTTTACATGTAGCTGTCCAGTTTGCCCAGCACCATTATTGAAGGAGCTGTCTTTTCTCCATTGTATGTTCTTGTCTCCTTTGTCATAACTTAGGTGACTATATGTGTGTGGGTTTATCTCTGGGCATTCTATCCTGTTCCATTGATCTATATTTCTGTTTTTGTGCCAGTACCATACTGTCTTGATTACTGAAGCTTTGTGGTATAGTTTGAAGTCAGGAAGCCTAATTCCTCCAGCTCTGTTTTTCTTTCTCAAGATTGCTTTGACTATTTGGGGTCTTTTGTTTTTCCACACAAATTGTAAAATTTTTGGTTCTAATTCCGTGAAGAATGCCATTGGTAGTTTGATAGGGATTGCATTGAATCTGTAGATAGCTTTGGGTTGTATAGTCATTTTCACAAAATGTATTCTTCCAATCTAAGAACATAGTATATTTCTTCATCTGTATATGTCATCTTTGATTTCTTTCATCAGTGTTTTATAGTTTTCTAAGTACAAGTCTTTCGCCTCCTTAGGCAGGTTTATTCCTAGGTATTTTATTATTTTTGTTGCAATGGTAAATGTGAGTATTTCCTTAATTTCTCTTTCTGTTTTTTAATTTTTGGTGTATAGGAATGCTAGAGATTTCTGTGCATTAATTTTGTACCCTGCAACCTTTCCAAATTCATTGATTACTTCTAGTAGTTTTCTAGTGGCATCTTTAGGATTTTCTATGTATAGTATCATGTCATTTGAAAACAGTGACAGTTTTACTTTTTCTTTTCCATTTTGTATTCCTTTTATATCTTTTTCTTCTCTGCTTACCATGGCTATGCCTTTCAAAACTATGCTGAATAATATCAGTGAGAATGGACATCCTTGCTTGTTCCTGATCTTAGAGGGAATGCTTTCAGTTTTTCACCATTGAGTATTATGTTTGTTGTGGGTTTGTCATATATGGCCTTTAGTAGGTGGAGGTCGGTTCCCTCTATGCCTATTTTCTGGAGAGTTTTTATCATAAACGGGTGTTGAATTTTGTCAAAAGATTTTTCTGCATCTACTGAGTGAGCATATGGTTTTTATTCCTTAATTTGTTAATGTGGTATATCACATTGATTGATTTGCATATATTGAAGAATCCTTGCATCCCTGTGATAAATCACACTTGATCATGGTGTATGATCCTTTAATGTGTTGATGGATTCTGT
This sequence comes from Orcinus orca, assembly GCF_937001465.1. Lineage (NCBI taxonomy): Eukaryota > Metazoa > Chordata > Mammalia > Artiodactyla > Delphinidae > Orcinus > Orcinus orca. Next base: position 35,484,930 of record NC_064576.1, read on the forward strand.
TTGCTAGTATTTGTTCAGGATTTTTTCATCTATGTTCATCAGTGCTATTGGTCTCTAATTTTCTTTTTTTGTGATGTCTTTTTCTGGTTTTGGTATCAGGGTGATGGTCGCTTCATAGAATGAATTTGGGAGTATTTCTCCTTCTGCAATTTTTTGGAAGAGTTTGAGAAGAATGGATGTTAGGTCTTTCTAAATGTTTGATAGAATTTGCCTGTGAAGCCATCTGGTCCTGGTCTATTTTTTGTTGGATGATTTTTAATTACAGTTTAATTTAATTACTTGTGATAGGTCTGTTTATATTTTCTAATTCTTCCTGATTTAGTCTTGGAAAATTGTACCTTTCCAAGAATTTATCCATTTCTTCATGGTTGTCCATTTTATTGGCATATAGTTGCTTGTAGCAGTCTCTTATAATCCTTTGTATTTCTGCGGTGTCAGTTGTAATTTCTCCTTTTTCATTTCTAATTTTACTGAGTTGTGTCCTCTCCCTTTTTTTCCTGATGAGTCTGGCTAAGGGTTTATTAATTTTGATTTTCTTCTCAAAGAACCAGCTTTTAGTTTTATTGATCTCTGCTATTGTTTTCTTTTTGTTTTTCATTTATTTGTTTTTCATTTATTTCTGATCTGCTCTTTATGATTTCTTTCCTTCTGCTAAATTTGGGTTTTCCTTGTTCTTCTTTCTCTAGTTGTTTTAAGTGTAGGGTTAGTTTGTTTATTTGACATTTTTCTTGTTTCTTGAGGTGAGATTGAATTGCTATAAACTCCCATCTTAGACCTGCTTTTGCTGCATCCCATAGGTTTTGGGTCTTCATGTTTTTGTTGTCATTTGTTTCTATGTATTTTTTTTATTTCTTCTTTGATTTCTTCAGTGATCTCTTGGTTATTTAGTAGTGCATTGTTTAGCCACCATATATTTGTGTTTTTTACAATTTTTTTCCGTGTATTTGATTTCCAATCTCATAGCATTGTGGTCAGTAAAGGTGTTTGATATGATTTCAATTTTCTTAAATTTTCCAAGCCTTGATTTGTGACCCAAGATGTGATCTGTCCTGGAGAACATTCTGTGTGCATTTGAGAAGAAAGTGTATTCTGCCACTTTGGGATAGAATGTTCTATAAATATCAATTAAATCTATCTGGTCTATTGTGTCATTTAAAGCTTGTGTTTCCTTATTTATTTTCTGTTTGGATGATCTGTCCATTGCTGTAAGTGTGGTGTTAAGGTCCCCTACTATTATTGTATTCCTGTCAATTTCTCCTTTCATGGTTGTTAGCATTTGCCTTATGTAGTGAGGTACACCTATTTTGGGTGCGTAAACATTTATAATTGTTATATCTTTTTCTTGGATGGATCCTTTGATCATTATGTAGTGTCCCTCCTTATATCTTACAAGAGTCTTTATTTTGAAGTCTATCTTATCTGATATGAGTATTGCTATTCCAGCTTTCTTTTGATTTCCATTTGCATGGAATATCTTTTCCCATCCCTTTACTTTCAATCTGTATGTGTCCCTAGGACTGTGTCTCTTGTAGGCAGGATACATATGGGTCTTGTTTTTGTAAACATTCAGCCAGTCTGTGTCTTTTGGTTGGGGCATTTAATCCATTTACATTCAAGTTTATTATTGATATGTATGTTCCTATTACCATTTTCATAATTGTTTTGGGTTTGTTTTTGTGGGTCTTTTTATTTTCTTGTGTTTCCCACCTAGAGAAGTTTCTTTAGCATTTGTTGTAAAGCTGGTTTGGTGGTGCTGAATTCACTTGGTTTTTGTTTGTTTGAAAATCTTTTGATTTCTACATTGAATCTCAATGAGATCCTTGCTGGGTAGAGTAATCTTGGTTGCAGGTTTTTCTCTTTCATCACTTTAATTATATCCTGCCACTCCTTTCTGGCCTGCAGAATTTCTGCTGAAAAATCAGCTGATATCCTTATGGGGATCCCTTTGTATGTCATTTTTGTTTTGCCCTTGCTGCTTTTAATGTTATTTCTTTGAATTTAATTTTTGTTGGTTTGATTAATATGTGTCTTGGTGTGTTTTTCCTTGGGTTTATACTGTATGGGACTCTGTGCGTCCTGGACTTGAGTGACTATTTCTTTTCCCATGTTAGGGAAGTTTTTGACTATAATCTCTTCAAATATTTTCTCAGACCCTTTCTCTTTCTCTTCTTCTGGGACCCCTATAATTCGAATGTTGGGGGATTTAGTGTTGTCCCAGAGGTCTCTAAGATTGTCTTCAATTCTTTTCATTCTTTTTCTTTATTCTGCTCCTCAGCAGTTATTTCCACCATTTTGTCTTCCAGCTCACTTATTCTTTCTTCTGCCTCAGTTATTCTGTATTTTTTTCCTTCTAGTGTATTTTTCATTTCAGTTATTGTGTTGTTCATCTCTCTTTTGTTTTTCTTTTGTTCTTCTAGATCTTTTTAAACTTTTCTTGTATTTTTTAAATCCATGCCTCCATTTTATTTCTGAGATTCTGGATCATCTTTACTATCAATACTCTGAATTCTTTTTCAGGTATATTGCCTATTTCCTCTTCATTTATTTGGTCTTGTAAGTTTTTACCTTGCTCCTTCATTTGATGACCTTTTTTTTGCCATTTCATTTTTTTTTTTTAAATGAGTGGGATTGTGTTCCTGTCTTACTTGTTGTTTGGCCTGAGTCTTCCAACACTGGAGTTTGTAGGCTGTTGGGTAGAGATGGGTCTTGGTCCTGATGAGGACCTCTGTGAGATTTCACTCTGATGAATATTCAGTGGGGTCTGAGGTTCTCTGTTAGTCCAGTGGTTTGGAATTGGAGCTCCCACCACAGGAGCTTCAGCCTGACCCCTGGATCGTGAACTAAGATCCTGCAAGATGCATGTGGTGGCCAAAAAAATTTTAAAAAGATAGAGAACAATAGCAAAGCAAAAAATAAAATTAGACTAGGAAATTAACAGATATGTTAGAAAGAATATAAAAATAAATACAGAAGAATCAACAACTGGAATGTACAACAGTACCAAAATAGTAAGAAAGAGGAGGAGGGAAAAAAAAAGAAAAGAGGGAAAAGACCTTGGCTGTGCTGGGCCATGCCTAAGGACAGGTGAGGTTTGGGTTGTGTGTGGGGCTTATGCTTACGAACCACAGGGCTAGAAAAGGCCCTGGAGGCTGTGGGTGGTGGGACTCTGGCTCAATGGAACAGAAGGGGCCCAGGTGTGCACCCAACCCCTGGTATCAGATGTTGGAGGACATCACCTGGGAGCTCAGCAGGTTACCCATGCCTGAGTGGGTGGGGCAAACATGCTCTCCTCCTCTCCTGCTCCTCCTGGAGAACCCCTCCTGCCTGCCTCTCCTGATCTCCCCAACCACAGGGGCGCTCATCCCGTCTGGCCTCCACTTCTCCTCCCTCTTCAGTCCCCCAACATCCTATCGGTTCACTTGGGGGTTCCTCCCATCTCTTTGGGTGTCCGGGTCTCCCACCAGCAGCAGGCAGCGTCCTAGTTGTTGGGAGACACTAACTCAGTGTCTTCCCACACCACCATCTTCTCTTTTCTTTTATTTTCTATCCTTTCCTTCCCTTTCTTTCCCTTCCCTTCCCTTCCCTTTCCTCCCTTCCCTTTCCTTTCTTTTTTTTTTTTTTTGGTCTAGTTTTGAAGGGGCTTACAAATTCACAAAAGTATTATAAGTGAATGGATACAGAATTCATACCTGTGACACTGTCACCTGTATAGATCAAATGTATTCAGTTAAACTGCCATTTCTCAATGTTAAGAGGGAAGAAAAAGTATTTATTTTTTATTCCATTTATGGTAGCACAGTGAAAAACAAACAAACAAAAATTCACAAAACTTTCTTAGCGCTTTGCAAACAAAGAGTAAAATTACAGAAATGTGCAATGGAGCAGCATGACCAAGTCACAGTTCAGTGGCAATTAGTGAGGATGATTGTGCTTGCTCTCTCCAGGAGATTTCACTAAAGAGATTGGCAAGTACATGCTTCACCTATTTGTGGCAAAATATATAATTGGGGGTGATGCAACTAGCAAGGGAGATGTAAAGCTTCACTCATACTGAAAATATATTTGTCTGTTTTAACTGCATTCTTCCTCTGAGTAAAGAGAAAAAAGAAAAAAAAAAACATTGGGTAGCTTAATTTATATGAATGATTATTTTTTGTAACTGTTAATTAAGGAAGACCACTTTTATCCACATTTATAGAAGTATCACTGGAAAGGGGAGTCCTTGCTGTTGTATACTGAAATGGAAGAATTTTCTCTTTTCCAAAGAGAAGTCTTATATATTTTATTAGAGCCTCAGGGCAAGAGTCTGCTTGTAAGGTTTCAACATATTATTTATGCATTTACTTCCTTGAATATAAAGGAACATAAATATATTCACTTGGTAGAGCAGAAAGCTTATCTAGTTATCCATTTCAAGTTATCAAACTTTTTTTTTAAACATCTTTATTGGACTATAATTGCTTTACAATGTTGTGTTAGTTTCTGCTTTATAACAAAGTGAATCAGCTATACATATATCCCCATATCTCCTCCCTCTTGTGTCTCCCTCCCACCATCCCTATCCCACCTCTCTATGTGGTCACAAAGCACTGAACTGATCTGCCTGTGCTATGCGGCTGCTTCCCACTAGCTATCATTTACATTTGGTAGTATATATAAGTCCACGGCACTCTCTCACTCTGTCCCAGCTTACCCTTCCCCTCCCTGTGTCCTCAAGTCCATTCTCTACATCTGTGTCTTTATTCCTGGCTTGCCCCTATGTTCTTTATAACCTTCTTTTTTTTTTTTTTAAGATTCCATATATATGTGTTAGCATACGGTATTTGTTTTTCTCTTTCTGACTTACTTCACTTTGTATGACAGACCTTATGTCCATCCAAATCACTACAAATATCTCAATTTCATTTCTTTTTATGGTTGAGTAATATACCATTGTATATATGTGCTATGTCTTCTTTATCCATTCATCTGTCAATGGACACTTAGGTTGGTTCCATGTCTTGACTATCGTAAAGAGTACTGCAATGAACATTGTGGTACATGACTCTTTTTGAATTATGGTTATCTCAGGGTATATGCCCAGTAGTGGGATTGCTGGCTTGTATCGTGGTTCTATTTTTAGTTTTTTAAGGAACCTCCATAATGTTCTCCATAATGGCTGTATCAATTCACTTTCCCACCAACAGTGCAAGAGGGTTCCCTTTTCTCCACACCCTCTCCAGTACTTATTGTTTGTAGATTTTTTGATGATGGCCGTTCTGACTGGTGTGAAGTGATATCTCATTGTAGTTTTGATTTTCATTTCTCTAATGATTAGAGATGTTGAGCATTCTTTCATGTGTTTGCTGGCAATCTTTATTATTTCTTTGGAGAAATGTCTATTTAGGTCTTCTGCCCATTTTTCGATTGGGTTGTTTTTTTTTTTTAATATTGAGCTGCATAAGCTGCTTGTAAATTTTGGAGATTAATCCTTTGTCAGATGCTTCATTTGAAAATATTTTCTTCCATTCTGAGGGTTGTCTTTTTGCCTTGTTTATGGTTTCCTTTGCTGTGAAAAAGCTTTTAAGTTTCATTAGGTCCCAATTGTTTATTTTTGTTTTTATTTGCATTTCTCTAGGAGGTGGGTCAAAAAGGATCTTGCCGTGATTTATGTCATAGAGTGTTCTGTCATGTTTTCCTCTAAGAGTTTTTTAGTGTCTGGCCTTATATTTAGGTCTTTAGTCCATTTTGAGATTATTCTTGTGTATGTGTTAGGGAGTGTTCTAATTTAATTCTTTTACAGGTAGCTGTCCAGTTTTCCCAGAATCACATATTGAAGAGGCTGTCTTTTCTCCATTGTATATTCTTGCCTCCTTTATCAAAAATGTTGACCATATGTGCGTGGGTTTATCTCTGGGCTTTCTATCCTGTTCCATTGATAAATATTTCTGTTTTTATGCCAGTACCATACTATCTAGATTACTGTAGCTTTGTAGTATAGTTGGAAGACAGGGAGCCAGATTCCTCCAGCTCCGTTTTTCTTTCACAAGATTGCTTTTGCTGTTAGGGGTATTTTGTGTTCTTTTTCATTTATTTCTGATCTGAACTTTATGATTTCTTTCCTTCTGCTAATTTTGGGGATTTTTTTGTTCTTTCTCTAATTCCTTTAGGTGTAAGTTTAGGTTTTTTACTTGAGATGTTTCTTGTTTCTTGAGGTAGGATTGTATTGCTATAATCTTCCCTCTAATAACTGCTTTTGCAGCATCCCACAGGTTTTCGGTCATTGTGTTTTCATTGTCATTTGTTTCTAATTATTTTTTGATTTCCTCTTTGATTTCTTCAGTAATCCCTCCGTTATTAAGTAGTGTATTGTTTAGTCCCCATGTGTTGGTATTTTTTACAGATTTTTTCCTATAATTGATATCTAGTCTCATAGAGTTGTGGTCCAAAAAGATACGTGATAGGATTTCAATTTTCTTAAATTTACCAAGGCTTGATTTGTGACCCAAGATATGATCTATCCTGGGGAATGTTCCATAAGCACTTGAGAAGCATGTGTATTCTATTTCATTTGGATGGGATGTCCTATAAATATCAATTAAGTCCATCTTGTTTAATGTATCATTTAAAGCTTGTGTTTCCTTATTTATTTTCATTTTGGAAGATCTGTCCATTGGTGTATGGCGTCAATGTCCCCTACTCTTATTGTGTTACTGTTAATTTCCCCTTTTATGGCTGTTTGCATTTGCCTTGTGTACTGTGGTGCTCCTACGTTGGGTGCATAGATATTTACAATTGTTATATCTTCTTCTTGGATTAATCCTTTGACCATTATGTAGTGTCTTTATTTTAAAGTCTATTTTGTCTGATATGGGAATTGCTATTCCAGCTTTCTTCTGATTTCCATTTGCATGGAATATCCTTTTCCATCCTCTCACTTTCAGTCTGTATGTGTCCCTATGTCTGAAGTGGGTCTCTTCTAGACAGCATACACATGGGTCTTCTTTGTGCATCCACTCAGCCAGTCTTTTGGTTGGATCATTTAATCCATTTACTTTTAAGGTAGTTATCAATATGTATGTTCCTATTTCCATTTTCTTAATTGTTTTGGGTTTGTTATTGTAGGTCTTTACCTTCTCTTGTGTTTCCTGCTTAGAGAAGTTGCTTTAGCATTTGTTGTAATGCTGGTTTGGTGATGATTAATTTTCTTAGCTTTTGCTTGTCTGTGAAGGTTTTAATTTCTCTGTCAAATCTGAATGAGATCCTTGCTGGGTAGAGTAATCTTGGTTGTAGATTTTTCCCTTTCATCACTTTAAATTTGTCCTGCCAGTCCTCTTGCTTGCAGAGTTTCTGCTGAAAGATCAGCTGTTAACCTTATGGGGATTCCCTTATGTGTTATTTGTTGTTTTTCCCTTGCTGCTTTTAACATTTTTTCTTTGTATTTAATTTTTGATTGTTTGATTAATATGTCTCTTGGTGTGTTTCTCCTTGGATTTATCCTGTGTGGGACTCTCTGTGCTTCCTGGACTTGATTAACTATTTCCTTTCCCATTTTAGGGAAGTTTTCAACTATAATTTCTTCAAATATTTTCCCTGTCCCTTTCTTTTTCTCTTCTTCTTCTAGGACCCCTATAATTCGAACGTTGGTGTGTTTAATGTTGCCCAGAAGTTTCTAAGACTGTCCTCAATTCTTTTCATTCATTTTTCTTTATTCTGAGCTGCAGTAGTTATTTCCACTATTTTGTCCTCCAGGTCACTTATCTGTTCTTTTGCCTCAGTTATTCTGCTATTGATTTGTCCTAGAGAATTTTTAATTTCATATATTTTGTTGGTCATCATTATTTGTTTGTTCTTTAGTTCTTCTAGGTCTTTTTAAAACATTTTTGTATTTTCTGCTTTCTATTTCCAAGATTTTAGATCATCTTTACTATCATTACTCTGAATTCTTTTTCAGGTAGACTGCCTATTTCCTCTTCATTTGTTTGGTCTGGTCGTTTTTTTCCTTGCTCCTTCATCTGCTGTGGATTTCTCTGTCTTCCTATTTTGCTTAATTTACTGTGTTTGGCGTCTCTTTTCCACAGGCAGCTGGTCCATAGTTCCCATTGTTTTTGGTGTCTGCCCCCCAGTGGCTAAGGTTGGTTCAGTGGGTTCTGTAGACTTCGTGGTGGAGGAGACTAGTGCCGGTGTTCAGTTGGATGAGGTTGGATCTTGTCTTTCTGGTGGGCAGGACCGCATCCGCTGGTGTGTTTTGGGGTGTCTGTGACCTTATTATGAATTTAGGCAGCCTTTCTACTAATGGTGGGGTTGTGTTTCTATCTTGCTAATTTTTTGGCTTAGGGTGCCCAGCACTGTAGCTTGCTCGTCGTTGATTGGAGTTGGGTCTTAACATTGAAATGGAGATTTCTGGGAGAGCTTTTTACCAGTTGATATTATGTGGAGTAGGAGGTGTCTTGTGGACCAGTGTCCTGAACTCAGCTCTCCCACCTCAGAGGCAAGGCCTGACACCCGGCTGGAGCAACGAGACCCTGTCAGCCACACAGCTCAGAAGAAAATGGAGAAAAAAGAAAGAAAGGAAAAATAAAATAATTTTAAAAATAAATAATAAATCAAACTATTAAAAATAAAGAAGAGAGAAACAAAACCAAAAAACAAATCCACCAATTATAACCAGTGCTAAAAACTATACAAAAAAATAATAACAAAAGAGAAAATAATGACAAAAAACGGAGAGATAGAACACAGAACAAATGGTAAACACAAAGCTATACAGACAAAAACACACAAAGGAGCATACACATACACACTCACAAAAAGAGAAGAAGGAAGAAAATATAATATTGCTTCCAAATTCCACTGCCTCAATTTTGGGTTGATTCGTAATCTGTTCTCGTATTCCACAGATGCAGGTACATCAATTTGATTGTGGAGATTTAACCTGCTGCTCCTGAAGCTGCTGGGAGAGATTTCTCTTTCTCTTCTTTGTTTGCACAGCTCCTGGGGTTCAGCTTTGGTTTTGGCCCCACCTCTGTGTGTAGGTCTCATGAGGGAGTCTGTCCCTCACTCAGCCATGATGGGGCTGGCAGCAGCTGATTAGGGGGTTCTGGCTCACTCAGACCAGAGGAAGGGAGGGAATGGAATGCAGGGCAAGACTGTGGTGGCAGAGGCCAACGTGACCTTGCAACTGGCTGAGGTGTGCCGTTTGTTCTCCAGGGGAATTTGTTCCTGTATCACCGGACCGTGGCAGAGGTGGGCTGCACAGCCTCCCGGAATGGGAGGTGTGGATAGTGACCTGTGCTTGCACACAGGCTTCTTGGTGGCTGAAGCAGCAGTCTTAGGATTTCCTGCCCATCTCTTGTGTCTGTGCTGATAGCCGTGACTGGTGCCCACCTCTGGAGCTTGTTTAGGCAGTGCTCTGAATCCCCTCTCCTCTTGCACCCCAAAACAATTGTCTCTTGCCTCTTAGACCGGTCCAAACTTTTCCCCAGACTCCGTCCAGGCTAGCTGTGGCACAGTAGCCCCCTTCAGGCTGTGTTCATGCAGCCAACCCCAGTCCTCTCACTGAGATCTGACCTCCGAAGCCTGAGCCTCATCTCCCAGCCCCCACCCGTCCCGACCGGCAGATGAGCAGATAAGCTTCTTGGGCTGGTGGGTGCTGGTTGTCAGCACCAACCCTCTGTGAGGGAATCTCTCCGCTTTGCCCTCTGCACCCCTGTTGCTGAGCTCTCCTCCGTGGTTCTGAAGCTTCTCCCTCCCCCATCCCCACACCCATCTCCACCAGTGAAATGACTTCCTAGTGTGTGGAAACGTTTCCTCCTTCACAGCTCCCTCCCAGTCGCGCAGGTCCCATCCCTATTCTTTTTCTGTGTTCTTTTGCCCTACCCAGGTATGTGGGGAGTTTCTTGCCTTTTGGGAAGTCTGAGGTCTTCTGCCTGCATTCAGTAGGTGTTCTGTAGGAGTTGTTCCACATGTAGATATGTTTCTGATGTATTTGTGGGGAGGAAGGTGATCTCCATGGCTTACTCTTCCGCCGTCTTGAAGGTTTCTATCAATCTCTTTAACACATTTGTGACTCAGCTTTATAATAGAGATTACAGATTTTATCTATGAGATTTTATTCATACTTCTACAAATATTTTAATGTAGATATTGCCATAGGAGAGCATATATTGTATTGATTGCAATATAAATGTCAGAATCAAAGACTATATTTAGGCTTTCAAAAACCACAGGACTAATTTTACCTGATGTACTTAATCAACTTAAAAATTTAGAAGTAGTTCTATTGTTTTTTCTCTTTTTGTATTTCTCAAAAAATGTGGATTGAAACTTTATTTAGATATACCTAGAGACAACTGAATATCATAAATTTAAAAATTATTTAATGTCATACTATTTGTCTTTCATTACTCTACATTAGCACCTGTCATATTGCTTAAGATAGGGAGGACTTCAATAGATATCCGCTTCTCTAATAAGTGAATTAATAAAGTATATAGTCACATTCATAGAAATTAATTTAGACTTGCTCATCATCATCTCATAATTCTTATATGGGCCGAACAAAAAATGGGTGAGAAGGAAAATTTGTTTTTTAATTATTTGAAAGTCAGTGAGATTTTCTACAGGAATATATCACCACATCTCTGTGTCACCATTATTATTTGTATCAATTCCTCTTTCAATTTGAGGAAACTGGGCTGAAAATTACTAATATTAAGAGTTTTTCTTGTTAAATATAAATCTTGAGCAAATTATCAGGAAATATTTTGTTTCTGCTTGTTTTTCATCAAGGTAATTATTTTATACATGATAAACGATTTGAAATTTAGTAAAGCCTCTAGTGCATCAATAGCATGATAATATCATGTGTAAGTTTTACATATTTTATAGCAAATAAGAGTAACTTTTCATTATTCATAAATTTACCTAAATATCAATTAAATTTTCAAATTTATTTCAGTAAATTAGTATATAGATTTCTCATGTGTATGATGACACAAAAGAAACTTAGATAGAAAACAGTGACATTTATCATAGGTGTGTTTAATTTAGGTGACTATGATTATATGTATTAGAGAGAGAGGGAGAGAGAGAGAGGAAGGTCTAAATAGAGTGTAGAGGAGAGAGATATTTAAATAGAGTGGACAGGTTGACATGTAAATTACTCAATGAGCTTATGCTAGTGAGTAGGCATGAGAAGGAAGACAGAAAACTGCTTTCTATTGGTTAAATTCAACTGCAGCAAGACCTGTAATGGTTTGAGCATCTCATAATGCAGTGTATAATGTAGAGTGTTCACATGTACGTTACAGATTTTTCATATCACTTGCTTACTAATTTTACCTCTAACCATTTTAAGAAACTTCAGTGCCAGAAGATAAACTAACTGTAGAACCTAATTAATAGGATTCTTTATGGTTGACTTATGTGACTTTTAGAAAGATTTTGCTTATACTAATTCATTTTCCATACTTGTATACTTCCATACTCAAGCTTACTTTCCACCTTTACACTTGTATTTATAACTCTAAGCTACCTTCTAAGGCAAGTGCATATTTCTAAATTTTAAAAATCTCTTATTTATTAAAAAAGCCAGAATAATATAGTATTATATTCTCTATATCCTTGAAGAAAACATTCTATTGTTATACTGAAATGAAAAAAGAGAGAGCTATTTTAAGTAGTGTCTTGATTACTAATTAATAAATTACCATAGTGGTCCCCAAAATTCTTTTCACCACTCTGACAAACTTGAGAAATATTTCACAGTTCCCATTATGCAAGTAATTTTCAAATGGGAATTAAGCACTCTGAAATGAATATTAGAAAAGTGAAAGGACAGAGAACTATAACTAGGGAGAAGACTTCTCAAGTGATTCTTACATATTTTTGGGGAGTTCTCTTAAGAATCATTGACATGAAAAGATTGGCCTATGTGTTGCATAATTGATTCACATGCACACACACACATTTAAGAAAGAAGAATGACAGTAAAGAGGAAAGGGGACAAAATACAATGAAAGGCAAAAACACACAAATCAAATATTGAATAGTTTATAGCTTTGTCTAGTGGTAACTTATTTGTAACATCTGACTCATCTCTCTCAGATACTTTATGAAAATGTCTAAAGTGAAGGAATTTATGATAGATTCTTAATTGGAGGCCAGAGGCCCAAGGAAGTAACATTGGCTGTGTGGCCCTTGCTGCTTTGCACTTTTCCCTAATACTTGAACTACCCAGCCACTCACATTCTATTTTAAATATCTTATCATACAATTGCAATAAAATACATGAAATATTTCTTCCTGTTAAGTAAATTATTAACAGCAAAACAAGTTAAAAACTCTCCAGACTTCAAGGCAGATGATATATCCATGGACACCAAACAATAAGCATAAAATAGAAGACTTTATGCATATGATAATGATGACATTTCATCTTGTCTCTTTAGCATTCAAAATCTTACAAATATTTGATGTCACTTTGCCTTAGGATTTATTAAGATCGCTGTCTTTTCTATTTACCCACAAAAGAATTTGCCAGAATATTAAAATCAACAATGCCATGGATTTTAAACTAACTACAAGAGATAAAGTCCAAGAAAACCTTAATATTTCTGTCAGCTTGACTAAACCTCAGGCAGGCTTCTTGCTGCTGTTAGGTTCCTGACCTTTTCTCATAGCAGCTCTTACAGATTCCAAATGCCCTAACCACAGAGGTCCCTCCTCTTCCATTTCTTAAACCAGTTTCTTGAGAAAACTTGTCTTTCTTTTTGCCTTGAAGTGTATGTAAATTCTTTCAAAAAGTTTCTTGCTGGTTTTACAATCCAGGGATATCTTTTTCAAGGACCCAGGAACCATCACTTTGAAATGTAAATATCGATCAAGATAGTGTTCCCATGTGCCAGTTTCTCTAGGAGGGTAAGGAACCAAACTCTTATGACAGCCTTGCTTCAATTAGCAAAACTTCCTCCTGTCATAAGATATCTGGATAAGGTCAATTAGCAAACATAGATAGCCTTACAATTCCCTCCACCCCAGCTCTTAAAAACTCTTCTGCCCTTTTTTCTGTGGAGTTGAGTTCAGAACACACTCTGGTCTCCCTCTAATTGCAATAACCTTGAATAAGTTCTTCCTTACCTGTTTACTTTTTCCAGTGAAATTTTTTCTTTGATAGTTATTATCAAGGTTTATAGAATACTTTGGTGTATTAAAAGCCCCAAAGAAAGTTAAGTCTTGCTGTCCTCTGAATTCTAATGAAGAACATAATTTATTTGAAACCCATCAATGTTACGATTATTCATATATTTATATATATTTTGTATTAATAAAATTATATTATTGATTTAAAAATAAATCTTTAGTGAATCTTCAAATTTTAAACAATTTCATTGAATATAAGTATCTGTATAAAAACTGGTAATAGGAGCTGAGATTTAATAAATAATTTGTCATGCAATATAAATTGTGCCTGTTTTCACATATTGCCAAATGGTATTCTTGTATCTCCCTGTAAAGGAGATACTATTATCATTCCAACAGAAAACTGAGGTTTAGACTAGTTAAGAAAATTGACAGAGGTCACACACTTTGTGAATTTTGAGCCTGAACAAACTTGAAGCCTGAAGTTTTCTATGATTTTGTTTATTTGTAGGGGTAATTATGGTATTTTACAATCATTTTTGGTTATTTCTATAATGATTACATCAGAACATATTCATCTCAGAAATGCCATCTCATTAACTGTACACACATTTGTTTATTCTAGGAATGATGTTTTCCACGTATATTCATTCTGCAAATATCTGAAATTGCACATTTAAGTCTCAACTTTGTTTAATTATTTCTAATTAAAATTATCTTAGTTAAAAATACTTTTAAAAATGATACAATGCTACTTTCCATTTATTCTAGTTATAGTTCAATGATATTATTTTTAATGGTGTGATCTTTGATTCATATAAAGTGGTTTGTCCCTACATTAAATGAGTCCAAATTGCTGTTGATGTTTTGCTGTGCAGATTGATAACATATTCAATTTTTCTTCTTTTCAGGTTTTATAAGCACTATCAAATAAACATGTTCCAGCTATTGTTAGACCTCCGCGGTCTCCTAGGAGTTTCGACTCGCCCAGGAAACAACAAGAGCCGGAAGCCGATGCAAGACGCAAGAGGTTTATTGAAGGCCGGTGCACCGGGGTTCCTTGGTCCTCACGCAGGAGGCTGAAGAAGGAACCCCCCCAGGGCGTGAACATACATTTTTATAGGTCTCAATTTCCTGTTATGCAAAGTGTGGATTCAATTGTGATTTTTAATGATAGGTTCTTAGCTTCTGTTCGGACCAGAGGGGGAACCTGTCCCAGGCTTCCTGATTGGTTCTTTGACAGATACCTTTTTTACATTTTGTTTATCTCCCTCCTTCTCGGAAGGGGGCCGGACATCCTGGAAATTCACCCATTGTCTAAGAAGCCCCTATTGTCTGGACAGTTCTTAATCATTAGCTGGAACAATGTCCCTCGAGTCCCACACTATGAGTCTACCATTCACAATAAGTAGGTTAAGATTGAAAAAGCTAAATAACTATTTTGTGTGAAAAGTAACCCCAATTAATATAATATTAAGTGAATGCCTGTGGTTTAAAACCATCTATGTATTTTCTTTGGCATATATATATACATATATATATATATGTATATATATATAAACCCTAACCTAATTATATACAATACATATAGGCTTGAGGCAAATGAAATTGAGTTTCAATCCTCTCTAATACATAGTTTCATGTGCCACAAATTTTCATATATACCAAAGAATCTTCCACATAATGGAAGTAAAAATAATAATAAACTTTCTATACAATAAGGTTATTTAAGATTAATTTATAATACAATACTATTCTCTATTTGTTTTTATCTTTACTTACTTTATTCTGCATCATTTTTTTGAATTTGTATAAAAATCAAATATATCTTGTATAGTCAAGCCTCTTTCAATTGCAACTAATGGAAATTCACTTCTAAGAAGCCAAAACAACAGAAGGCAATTATATTTCTTAATTAAACAAAAAAGCAAAACAAAACATGATATCAGAAGTGGCTAGCCCAAAGTTTTTAATGAAATCAGGGACTTTTTATTCTCTTATCTCTGTTTTTCTCTGATGGTTTTATGATCTCAAGTCAGCTGGATTCATGGCTGGCTATTTCCTAGGTTTATATTCTTAGAGTTCTGTGATCAAAGAGGAAAAGGAATGACTTCATCCTCAAAACAATTTGAAAATTCCTAGGAAAGGACACAGACATACTTGGATCATGTCGTATGCCTACAGCTTGAACCAACATCACTGCTGAGGAGGGGATGCATGTTTATCTCTGTAACAGGGATAGAATAAGATGAATGGATGGCTGGTGTGAAAGTCTAAGCGACTGGTTAGTGAAAAACAGTATACAAGTGTTTCATACTCTAGTAACAGAAATAAGTGACAGGGGTATATAGTAAAGAACTGAAATTGAAGTTTCCTCTGAAAAAGTATGATGTGCTTAATTTTTATGTTCTTTATCAAGAATTAACATTTCATATACAGCATTGTTAATTGCAAACTTCTCCACAGAGTAATATAAATGACATAGACTAGCTTCATTAGATTAATAAGCCAATGACTTCAATTTTCTAATTATGCACAATGCACTGTTTCTTTCAAAATAAGACATCTTTTAATTAGATAAATATGTCATCTATAGGTCATTGACAGCTAAGATGATCACTGATGATTCAGTTTAGTCCAAGGTAACTTAATACTCCCATGGGATTTCCAGAAAAATTTCATGTTTGAATCAAAAAGTTCTTTTCTAGTAAAGGATAATAGAGAAGCAAAATAAATTTCCAAATCCTTAACTTTTTCATACAGAGTAATCTAACCCAAAAGATAAATGCAACCTTTCCCAGAAACACGTGTGAAGATATCCTTTCAGTGGTGCAAACTAATTGTTTGAAAGAAAGCATATGATTGAAAAAGAAAGATTTTATTTAAAAATAAAATATTTTTTATTGTCAATGTTTAATAAAATGTCATTCTTCTTAAGAAGAAACAATATAAAATGTACTCAAAAGAAAAATATTTGGACCACCAAATAGTCATGGAAAACAATCCATTTTTTATGTTCATCTATAAGAATATTAAAATTGATGCTCTGGGAATATTTGCTAAATATATTCTTTTTAAAAGTAACAAAATAATAGTACTTCAATTGAATTGATTGCAAGTGGTGTAAATATTATTGCAAACACATAACAAATTGTCTATTTAAAACAAGTATCATGTAAAGATTACAATTAGAAATAGAACAAAAATTTTTCATTTCCCCCCCCAGTCTTCATGCCAGTTGTCCAAATAGCATAATGCCAAATAATAAACCAAATAGCATAAGGCCAAATAATTAATATGATTATTAATATCATAGAATATTTTCATATCTATAGTTCTTACACAGAATATTATCAAAATGTTTTATATTCTTACTTATGGTGTCTTATCAGATTTGACATGTAAACTAATCTTTATAAAGTTACTTATTCCACAAATGATATTGCAACAAAACACACTTATTTATAAAGATAAAAACTTTAGATATGAGATTTGGCATAATATTTTGTGTTTGTTGCAAAAGGATAATTTCATTTTTTCTCAGTGCTTTAATATCCTAAAAGAACAAAATCTTATGTTATTTGTGGACTTAAAGTTTAAAACTCAGAATAGGGATACAATACATATATGTACATTATGTTAATTTTTAATAAACGTCCTTTTTAAAAATATTTTGGAATTATTATTCCATTTCCTTAGGATATGATTTAACTAAAATTTGTTTTTCTGCTAATCTTTTCATTCAAAAGTCCAGATTTATTACCTTTTTTCTGTACTTATAATGCATAAACTTGAACAAAATATTCCTATAAGAAAATATTGCTATATGTTAGCTGAGTAGATTCTTCAGGGATTTCTGGATTCTAGCACACATTTCCATGGATTTTTAACAAGCATTTCTCTGTCTATATAAAACAGATTTAGATCATATGCTCTCAAAAATAACTGAAATGTAAGAATAATTTTTTTTTTTTCCGGTACACGGGCCTCTCACTGTTGTGGCCTCTCTCATTTTGGAGCACAGGCTCCGGATGCGCAGGCTCAGTGGCCATGGCTCACGGGCCCAGCTGCTCCGTGGCATGTGGGATCTTCCTGGACTGGGGCACAAACCCGTGTCCTCTGCATCGGCAGGCGGACTCTCAACCACTGCGCCACCAGGGAAGCCCGAGAATAATTTTTAAAAATCACTTTCATAGAACTTACAATCCAAAGAGGTCACGAGGCATACATATGTTATTAAAATTTTAGAAGTTTTCTAAAGCACTAGGAATATTGCTAGAATCAAGGAAGATATGATCAAGGAATAAAGTGCCATTTGTTTCGGGCCTTTAGGAGAGTTTATTACCAGATGTGATAGCATGTGGAGAATAATCTAGGTAAAGAGTTGGACCTTGACTAAAGACATAAAATGCAAATAGAAAGTGACATTTCTAAGAAACGACAAGCATTACAGAAATTTATTGGTCTCTAGAATGCATAAATGGGTGTATACAAGAGAAAATGTTTTAAAAATATGCTGGAGATAAATTATTATGCTCTATAAATTACTATTTAAATGTTTGGTTTATTTTGGTCAAAGAGTTTTTATTCAACAAACAACTCATTTGGAGAACTTTTGGAGATTAATTTCATAGTTTGGTAAAGGTTAAATTGAAGAAAAGAATCACATGTAGCAATGTCAATTCTTTTAATATATGTCCCCCATTTTAATTAATTGTATATACTCATGGCTTCCTTTCTATTATACTGTAATATAGAATTTTTCTGAAATTTAAAATAAATAGTATAATAAAAAGAAAAACAAAATAAAGGGAAATGAGCAAAATTACATGCATATAAAGATTAATTTTTAACTAATTAGAGAGCCTAATGTTTTGGAATAATGTTAAGATACTCTTAAAATAGTATGTCAATTTACATTAATTTAAGCTTTAATTACAAATATATGTATATCTCTACATGTTTGTTTGTGTTTTATCTAAGGAGAAAGATTTTAGGCAGGATGTTATTTAAATAGGCAGCATGATCAACAAAAGTATTAAATGGTGTACTGTTTACATTACAGTCCACAATTTTTAAATTATGCATTTTGATTTTATAAAAGAATTAATAATTTCAAAATACTACAGATTAAGTTCCACTTTGAATTTTATACCAAGAATTGTCCAACATAGATTATATCCATTTAATTATTGAGCTCCCAGTATATTACTACATTAACTGTAATTGATAGGAATGTAGAGACAAAAGTGCCAGAATTACTGCTTTCTCAGAGATTTCAAAACAGAATGATATATTCTGAATAAGATAAAAAAAGATTAATATTATGGAAAAAGAAACATGGAAACATTGGAAATCTATAACGGAATGCTTTCATCTGCTGTAAGGGGCCAAGGAAAACCTCTGTGAGGAAGACATTTTTCAGTTGAAGACTAAAGGAGTTGTTCTCTTGGGAAATATGTAGGAACTTGTAAAAATGGAAATTCTTGAGCCCCACCCCAGACCTACTAAATCAGAAAGTCTGGGTAGTGAGATCCAGTAATGTGTATTGCTGTGTTGTAGGAGATTTTGATGTGCAGTAAAGTTTGAGAGTGTCTGACCTGTACTCTTAGAGAAAGAGCAGAAATTGAGTAGGCAAGAGGCAGGAGTGGAATGTTCTAGGCATTACACTTCAGGTACAAAGGCAAAGATGTTCTGCTCAAAGAACTAAAAGAAGGCAAGGGAGAACAGAGCAAAAGAAAAATGAGGAGAAGTGATGCTAGGTATATGATCAGGGGCTTAATTGTCAAAAAATAGGAGGACTGTACTTTATGTTAAGCAGAATTCAGTCATGCATTCAAAGTATGTCATTTTATATAGTCATAAGTCTCCACTCCTTACAATAGCAATATAAATAAGAATCTTATTAAAGGGACAATTTGTCATTCTTATTATGACACCATGAACATTATATTCTCCTTTGTTGCTTTCTTACTTTTATGTGTTACTGATAAAACAACTCTATGTAGTAGATAACAAATAAAAATCACTCTTTTCAACATTATTTGATCAATAAATTTAACAAATATGTACAGAAATTAATTAAATAAAACAATTATTTCCATACTTACAATACTCTTATGATATCAGACATTTTAAAGTTCAAAAGACACTTTTGCAAAAATTGAGTTAACAATTTCAATATCCTTTATAAGATCTATTTTATACTTATGAATTTAAAAAGCCTATTCAAGATTCCATACTAAGTAATATCTCTACTAAAGTATACAATCCACACAATTATATATTTTTCATCTGTTTCCTTTACTCAAGCACCTAGGTAAGTGCCTGAACCATAGTAGGTACTCAATGAATATGTTGGTTAAATGAGTGAGTATTTTAATAAGTTGTTGATTCACTATAGAATTATCAGCTATTAGCGTTTCTAGA
Organism: Orcinus orca; assembly: GCF_937001465.1. Taxonomy (NCBI): domain Eukaryota; kingdom Metazoa; phylum Chordata; class Mammalia; order Artiodactyla; family Delphinidae; genus Orcinus; species Orcinus orca. Next base: position 35,504,481 of record NC_064576.1, read on the forward strand.
TTTTAAACGTCAAAATATTTCTTTGGTCATATAATTTTAAAATCTCCCACTACAGATAATCATTTTGCCTATCCTAGTCTTCATCCTTTTATGTACCATTGTAGGCTACATAAATAAATGTGTAGAATGTTTTATCAAATATACATCATTCACAACATTTGTCTATTTTTCCACTTCTTATTAACTGACCCTCATACAAATTTTAGCTGGCTGGGGTAAAATAGGACTCACACTTTTTCTTAATAGGAAAAAATACATATATGTATATATGTATGTATACATTTAAAATATATGTATACATGTATATATATATATATATACATGTTAATCTAGTTTGTTTTATGCAGTCATGTGGAGTGAAAGAATCATCTGTCATCTGCGTAAAAATCAAACGGTGAGTAGTCATTGTGCAATACATAGAGACAGCTATTTGTTCATCCTTTCAGACACGGCAAAGAGAGGGATTAAAAAGAGATGAGTGAAGATGCACATTTTTCCATTATATGTTTTTATATAACCACAAATAAGCTTTTTACAGCAAGAAGTTTAAAAAGTATGTTTTCTCAGTTCGCTTTTCTCACATGAAAATATATGACTGCCTTGGTAACCTTTTCCATATTTACATCCTACTTCCATTTGGTTATACAAGCTCTCAAAATACCAGGAGACAATAAAGCATTGTAATACATTGGATGAAGCCAGTGAACAGAAGTAATTTTCTAAGTTTGTAACATATTAGTCACATGTTTCTGCAGTCTATTTCTATTTTTTCTCTAAAATAAAATGTATACATTCCAATTGGAAGGATGATATAAAACCAATGTGTAAAACATATATATTTATATATGAAATAAGACAAGTGGAAAAGATATTTACATTTGACAATATCTTTCATAAATGCTAAACAAACTCTCTGAGCCCCTAATTTGACTTGATGTAGAACTCAACATATGCACACACATAAACACACACACACATACCTCATCTCCACAGAAGATCAAATATTTTTTGTCATAAATTAAGTTTTTGTGTGTGTGTGAAAAAAAATCTATATACATATGTAAAATATAACATGTTTTCATTTAGGTCTCCTCTTTGGCACCATGGTGGAAAATGTGTAAGGACAAGCAGAGAACTTCCATAATAAGTATATATGAGCTAAATTCTAAGCATTTTTATTTATTAGATTCTGATTTGCTCCTTAGCAATAGAGATCCTTAAACATAATGGTAGAAAGTCTGGTTCTAAAGTACACTTACCTGTGTTAAATTTTGAAATTTGTTACACCACTTAGGTGACTTTGACAAGGCAAGTAACATCTTTTAATTAGGAATGGAGTACTCTCATGAGTAAATGAGATATGACATTATGCACTTTGCTGAAATATAGTATTCACGGAAAGTGTGCCATCCTTGGTATTAAAGATAGAACAATATCAAGGTATACTATAGAATTATTTCATTTTTAAAATTTATTAGACCCACTGTATTGTTTCTGTTATACCCCTATCTAAATTAAATTAAATCTATTATTTTGATAATATGTGAAGATTTATCAGTAAATAAAAAATACATTTGTGGGGTTTTTGTTGTATTACTGTAGAAAATCCCATAGTGTAAATCTACATAAATTATTTCTTTTTATTTCTTGATTTTTTAATCTGTCCTGATTTTCCTACCCTCTGAAAAACCACTAATTATTACTTAGAAAGTCAGATATTTTGTATTTCCCTAATTTTGAAGTCCTGATCCTTTAAGACTGTGATGATTGTTGAACAAAGTAAGAATTTAAATGCTGTAATACTAAAGACTATCATAATGTTGCAAATCTATGTATTTAACATTTTGTTCTGTTATAATCCATTACTTGCTTTTTATATATCTGTTTAGTTATGTACTTATTTGTTCTCCAAACCTGACTTTTTCATGTATCGTCTCACCTTGGTGCCCTGATTAATGAGGTGACCCTTGGTAATTTGCTTTGTGACTTCACACTTCTCTGGTTAACTCTGCGGGATACTGTTATGTCCCATGTTTCTGAAAGAAAAGCCCATGTGTGTCAGTCTTTTAATGTTTAAAATATATATTTCTGATGTTATAAAGTGGTAGTAATAATTGGTGGAATAATTGGGCTTCTGTTGATCTTTGTGACCTTTGTGATCTTTGATTTTCTGAGAATGGAATCATTTTGTGAATTTTATTGATTGGGTTCAAGTGAGATCAGTGAATCAGTTGTAAAAACCGTACTTCATATTTTGTAATCTTTGAGATGAATGGATTGACCAATTTCAAGGTTTAGAAGAAAAGAATCAGAAACAATGTTGCATTTGTTTACAAATGTGCAGAATGTGTTAGATAAACCAATCAGTATCTACTTACTAGTCTGCAGTCTTCTCTAATTTAATGCTCACACTTTCACAGAGATAAACTACCTGCTGTGTGACCTGATGTATTTGTTCTGACAGCACATTTAAAGAGACTGCTCAAAACCTGGTAATAACTACATTATTCCAAGATAAATAATTTTCCAAAAGACTTACTCCCACACATGTCCAAATAAATAAACAAAGCCAAAGAAATTCATGAGCAAATAAATGTACAAATCCCAAACCTCCCATTTTATATAAAGTAATTGAAACAATTTTTATCTATCTTATTTTATTTTTTATTAATAAAGTCCATCCTTTATTTAGACTTCCTTGGTGGTTTCTTAAAAATCTTTTGCCTGTGCTGCACAGCATGTGGGATCTTACTCCCTGACCAGGGATGGAACCCTGTGTTGGAAATGCAGTCTTAACCACTGGACTGTCAGGGAAGTCCGAAATGCAATTTTTTTAAAAAAAGCATTTCTTTCTTACTATAATTAAGGGAGAAAGTTTAAGGTTATTAGTTATAACACAGACTTCTATCTGTGACTTTATGTAGATTGATTAATGGGTTGAAAACCAATTCAATTATATTAGCTCAAACCACAGTGTGATCAGTTCACATAGAATTGAAAGCTCACAGCAGTTATCTCAGATTCTAACAAAACATAATTTAAAAATAGTTTAAATATTTTATTTTGTGTTATTCATGCATTGTAATCTATTACAAGCAAGACTCACTCTTAAGTTCTGAGTAGAATTCATGTATTCATAATCTATGTCCCTATAATCTATTAAGCAAGATAAATATGTACTCAGAGTATCTGATTACAAAACAGTGTTTTCCTTTTCTTTGAAATTCCAAAAAAGGAGAGTGCTTCAGCCAAAGAAGTCTTCAGGGAGAGGAGGAGAATAAATCATAAGAACATTTTCATCTCTTAGAGTAGTTTGTTTAAGTGAATTAATGTATTCATGTATATATGTGTTTACGTATATATATATATATAAAATGTATATAATGTAATGAAATCTGCATTACATGCATAAATTGTAAATCAGAATATACTCCATCTAGGTCTTATATTCAGATCTCAGTGAAACGATATATAATTTTAAAATACAGATACACTCTGAATGGCAAATACCACATAATAGTATTACTGTTCTATATTATTTTCTTGGTGGTTCATATAATATTTGTTATCAATTTATTTTTAAAAGGAAATGTTATCTATATATTCTATCTTCAAAATTTCATCAATTTCTACATGTTGTTTCATTTTTAAATTATTTTATTTACATGCCCTTTACTTCTGGGAGAAGTGTGTCCTCCTAAGCAGTGATTACAATGTTCACAATGTAACTTTTGGCATTAATTGTTTCAGATATTAAATGTATTACTTCATTTTAGATTTCTACAGATATTTTTTTCTAAATTCACAAAATTTTATTTTCAATTCAGTCAATTGAAGCCTGTTTTATACATTGTAGCACCCTGATCCTAGTTGAGAAAGTCCACGTGGTCTAACGTTATTGAGAGTAATAATGTTAACTAATTTCTGAAATTTCTTTCTGTTTAGCAAAGCAATTTTTTTTAAGCTGTGACTCCTATGAATATCCTCTTGTGATGCAGAATTGTTCCATAAGAGCATGTTGCTTTTTTTTTTCATTTGACTTATATTTTAGTGAAGATTGATTTAACGAAACCCAATATTTAAATACTTTCAGGTAATGAGAAAGCTGCTTTTTTGGTTTTCTGAGATTTTATTTCCCAGAATGTGAACTGAAGTGGAAATTGAATTCTTCAACTTCCAGTACAGTATTCAGGGCCTGCAGACTTTGATCTCACATCAGTCTGGCCAAGCATATTGAATGAGCTCTGTCAGCTCACTCCTTTGATTAATTTTGAAATTTGCATGTAATGGGTAGATATTTTATTGAAAAAGAATTTATGAAATTGTGCCATCCCTATAACCAATATACCAAGATGAACTCATCCTCTGAAACTATTACTAGCAACATCAATATCTGCAATCATACTTCCGAGTCCAAAAGAGAGTATGCTTATTTTAAGGTTTCAGAACCTAAAACTTACCTTCCCCTTCTTCACAGCTGTTCTTAAATCTGCCAGTTACTAATGTATACAATCAATATTTAGAAGAGAGGCTATGGTTATATGAGGATAATATTTGTGACCACTAATTTTATAGGGAATGCAGAAATATGTGTGTGTGTGTGTGTGTGTGTGTGTGTGTGTGTGTGTGTATTAGAATAGCTTGTACTTCTTTAATATAGATTTCTTAGTCTGTTTGGGCTGCTATAACAAAATACCACAGACTGGTAGCTTATAAACAATCAAAACATTTCTCACAGTGCTGGAGGCTGGGAAGTTCAAGATCAGGGTGCCAGCATAGTTGGGTGAGGGTCTTTTCCTGGTTTGTAGCTGCCACTTTTCTGATGTATCCTCACATGGTGGAAGGGACTAAAGTGCTCTGTGGGATCTCTTTTCCAAGAGCACTACTCTTCTTCATGAGGGCTTCACTCTTATGATCTAACCACTTCCCAAGGACCCAACCTTTTAATATCACATCTGGTGTTAGTGTTACAACATGTGAGCTTTGGGAGGACACAAATTTTAGACCACAGCAACAGGCATATTTTTTATAAGGTTATTTACATATTTATATACTGTATATAGACAGGTGTATAGTTTATAAATATATACACATATATGTACTTATATACACTTATTACAGTATATGTAGACTTACATTTATGTGCATATGTGTATATTATGTATATAATATACATAATGCATATTTGTGTGTGCATGTGTGCAATTTCCTGAGTGTGCACGCATGAAAGTATGTTCTCTTGTATATGATTGATCTATTTTTTGCAAGTTTTATGCATAGAATTGTATTTTTCTGTTACTACAGTTGATACAACAAATATTTCCCCTCATCACCAGTCACAAAATTTCCATTTTTCTTCATAGAATCTGTTTCTCTGTATTATAGATATAGCATGTGCTTCCTGTTGGTATAAAAATGAAGACAACACTTTTTAATTCTTGCAAAGTTAAAGGTTTTTGTGTTGTTAAAGATGGTACTTTCATGGACTCTTTTTGTATTTGCTTCCAGTCAGTTTCACATTCCAGTAATCACAGTAAAATATATTCTTAAATATAATTGTAAATTCTGATATATTTAATGTTTTCTCACTCCCATGCCTCTCTTCTAAATTAATAGTAGTTATCTCCATGTCATTGGGATTAGGCACGGCAGACACCATTAATATGAACTTTGTTTCAAGGATGAGTTCTTACTAAGATTTTTGTCCCTAAAGCGTTTTTCAATCATTTTGTTTATATTCTAGAAGTTGATTTAACACTCTAAGTTCCCACATTTCTGGATTTTCTTTATTACTAGAATTTCTACTTGAAAACCACTTAATTTTTCCTTTGTCATCTTCTTCATATAAAATCCTACTATAAGCAAATAATAGGACCCAACACATACTATCAGCTTGACTCTCTCTTGCCAGTTCACCTAGCACATCAGACACAGTTGCACATGGTAATTACAGACAACAATTTAGCACATTTTTTCCCGAAAGCAAATCACAATTTGTCAGTACTCCTACCTGTGATCTCTGTTGCCTTCCTGCCTGTCACTTTATCACTAATCCAAGAACATATATTTAATGTATATTTTAGGCTAATACTCTTACTTAGTAATACAGTTTTGCATTAGAAGTGAGTACTTGTAATATATAACAGTAAAATAAAAATGGCTTAGTACAATAGAAATTTATTCCTGGCTGTCATAATTCAAAAAGAGTTCAACAGGCAGCTTTCTAACTAGTAATTCTGAAAGCAATCCTCCCTCAGTCTTAAGGATACAATGTTCTCCAGGAACTGAGATTTCTCTTTTTTCCCTGCAGATGAGGAAAGAGAAAGAAAATACAGTGGAAAAGATTTACATGGGGCAGACCTGGAAGGCACACCTATCACTTGGGAAGACATTCTATTGGCTAGAACTCAGTGAGGTGGCCGAGGTTCACAGTGAGGGAGTCTACAAAGTGTGGTCCAGCTACATCTCAGGAAAGAAAGGAAGCACGCAGATGTTGCTGGACATAGTCTCTTCTGGAGCTGCTCTAAACTAAGTGGTCCAGAGGCCACATTTTATATGTTATCTTAGTCCCAACTGGAAATACAGAATCACTTATGGTAGCGAATGAAAGGAGAAAATATCATAAGGTGCAATGAGTATTACAGTGATTTGAAGTCAGTGATCACTACTTGACAAGTTCTCATAAAATTTACTGTTGAGAGATCTTTAAAGATTATCCAGTATTTCAGGCTACATAATCATGTCATTTCTTATTCTATTTGTATATTTAGTCAGAGTCTAATCTTTCTCCTGGTCAATATTTTAGCATTATTTTGCATGTGGACCCTTAGTAAAGCAACATTTTATACATTATCATTGCTGAGTTAAGAAAGCTCTGTGTGCAGAGAAAGATTATATTTATTTTCTATATTTCACTTCCTGCATGTATAATATACAAACCTTGATTTGTATAACTTTTTCTAAATATCCCTGCCAAATATTATCAAATTATTATGATTAATGATATATTATAAAAAATAATTCAGAAATTCCAAACGGAAGTGTATCAATTCAGCCCCAGCATTATATCCAGAATATGTAAATTTTAACAAGCCACTTATTTTCTGAGTCCTCAGAACATGCAAACTTATAAAGCTATGCCTAAAAGTATCCTTCCTTTGTGAAGCAGCAACCCAGAATTTACCAAGAACAGGATTCTCATTCTAATTGTTCTTTGCTGAGTCATTGAAGAATCAGGACCATTTGTGGGAAATATTATGTTGAAGTTTTCTCCACCAAAGGTAATTTATACATCATAATTTTACCTTCAATTTCCAATTTGGTGTATAGCTCATTTATTCAATTGTATCAAAAATAAATGAGAAACAGACTCCCTTTTGTGACAGCACTGGAATCATAACTAACTGAAGAACAATCATTGACAGGAAGACACTGGAACTCACCAAAAAGACACCTTACATCCAAAGACAAAGGAGAAGCCACAATGATATGGTAGGAGTGGTGCAATCACAATAAAATCAAATCCCATAACTGCTGTGTGGGTGGCTCACAAATTTGAGGACAATTATACCACAGAAGTCTGTCCACTGGAGTGAAGGTTCTGAGCCCCACATCAGGCTTCCCAACCTAGAGGTCCAGCAATGGGAAGAGGAATCCCAGAGAATTAGACTTTGAAGCCTAGTGAGATTTGTTTGCAGGACTTCAACAGGACTGGGAGAAAAAGAGATTCCACTCTTGGAGGGCACACGCAAACTACTGTGTGCATCAGGACCTGGGGAGAGGAGCAGTGACCCCATAGGAAACTGAACCAGACCTACCTACTAGTGTTGGAGGGTCTCCTGAAGAGTCGGGGGGTGGGGCTGTGGCTCACCACAGGGACAAGGATACTAGCAGCAGAAATACTGGGAAGTACTCCTTGGCATGAGCTCTCCTGGAGTCCACCATTAGCCCCAGAAAAGAGCCTGTAGCCTCCAGTGCTGGGATACATCAGGCCAAAGAACCAACAGGGAGGGAACTCAACCCCACCCATCATCAGACAAGCAGATTAAAGTTTTAATGAACTCTGCCCATCAGAGCAATACCCAGCTCTGCCCACCACCATTCCCTCCAGTCAGGAAGCTTGCACAAGCTTCTTAGAGAGCCTCAACTACCAGAGGGCAGAAAGCAGAAGCAAGAAGAATTACAATCCTGCAGCCTATGGAGCAAAAACCACATTCACAGAATGATAGACAAAATGAAAAGGCAGAGGACTATGTACTAGATAAAGGAACAAGATAAAATGCCAGAAGAGCAGCTAAGTGAAGTGGAGATAGGCAACTTCCCAGAAAGAGAATTCAGAAAAATGATAGTGAAGATGATCCAGGACCTCATTAAAAAAAAAAATGAAGGGAGGGCTTCCCTGGTGGCGCAGTGGTTGAGAGTCTGCCTGCTGATGCAGGGGATACGGGTTCGTGCCCCAGTCTGGGAAGATCCCACATGCTGCAGAGTGGCTGGGGCTGTGAGCCATGGCTGCTGAGCCTGTGCATCTGGAGCCTGTTGCTCCACAACAGGAGAGGCCACAACAGTGAGAGGCCCGTATACCACAAAAAAAAAAAAAAAAAAAGAAGGGAAAAATTGAGAAGATGCAAGAAATGTTTAACAAAGACCTAGAAGAATTGAAGAACTAACACCTAAAAGAATTAAAGAACAAAAAAAGAGAGATGAACAAAAAAATATCTTAAAAGAAAAATACACTAGAGGGAAACAATAGCAGAATAACTGAGGCAGAAGAACGGATAAGTGACCTGGAAGACAGAAGGGTGTAATTCACTGCTGCAGAACAGAATCAGAATAAAGAAAAAAAAATGAAAACAGACAAAGAGACATCTGGGACAATATTAAACACACCAACATTCACATTATAGGTGACCTAGAGGAGAAGAGAGACAGAAAGGACCCAAGAAAATATTTCAAGAGATTATAGTCAAAAATTTCCCTAACATGGGAAAGGAAATAGCCACCCAAGTCCAGGAAGCACAGAGAGCCCCAGGCAGGGTAAACCCAAGGATAAACACACCAAGACACATAGTAATTAAAATGACAAAAATTAAAGACAAAGAAAAATTATTAAAAGCAACAAGGGAAAAATGACAAATAACATACAAGGGAACTCCCATAAGGTTAACAGCTGATTTCTCAGCAGAAACTCTACAAACCAGAAGGGAGTGGCATGATATAATTAAAAAGATGAAAGAGAAGACACTACAACGAAGATTACTCTACCAGGCGAGGTTCTTATTCAGATTCGAAGGAGAAATCAAAAGCTTTACAGACAAGCAACAGCTAAGAGAATTCAGCACCACAAAACCAGCTCTACAATAAATGCTAAAGGAACTTCTCAAAGTGGGAAACACAAGAGGAGAAAAGGACCTACAAAAACAAACCCAAATTATTAAGAAAATGGTAATAAGAACATACATATCGATAATTACCCTTAATGTGAAAGTATTAAATGCTCCAACCAAAAGACAAAGGCTTGCTGAATGGATACAAAAACAAGACCCCTATATATGCTGTCTACAAGACAGACACTTCAGACCTAGGGACACATACACATTGAAAGTGAGGGGATGGAAAAAGATATTCCATGCAAATGGATATCAAAAGAAAACTGGAGCAGCAATACTCATATCACATAAAATAGACTTTAAAATAAAGAATGTTACCAGAGAGAAGGAAGGACACTACATAATGATCAAGGGATCAATCCAAGAAGAAGATGTAACAATTATAAATATATATGCACCCAACATAGGAGCACATCAATACATAAGGCAAATGCTAAAATCTATAAAAGAGGAAATCAACAGTAACACAATAATAGTGGGAGATTCTAACACCTCACTTACACCAATGGACAGATCATCCAGACAGAAAATTAATAAGGAAACACAGGCTTTAAATGACACAATAGACTAGTTAGATTTACTTGATATTTACAGGACATTCCATCTGAAAACAGCAGATTACACTTTCTTCTCAAGTGAACATGGATCAATCTCCAGGGTAGATCATATCTTGGGTCACAAATCAAGGCTCAGTAAATTCGAGAAAATTGAAACCATATCAAGCATCTTTTCTGACCACAATCCTATGAGATTAGAAATCAATTACAGGGAAAAAAATGTAAAAAACACAAACACATGGAGACTAAACAAAACATTACTAAATAACCAAGAGATCACTGAAGAAATCAAAGAGGAAATCAAAAAATACCTAGAGAATAATAACAATGAAAACACAATGATCCAAAACCTATGGAATACAGCAAAAGCAGTTCTAAGAGGGAAGTTTATAGCAATACAGTCCTACCTTAAGAAACAAGAAAAATCTCAAATTATCTAACAGTGCACATAAAGAAACTAGGGAAAGAAGAACAAATGAAACCCAAAGTTAGTAGAGGGAAATAAATCATAAAGTTCAGAGCAGAAATAAATGAAATAGAAACAAAGAAAACAATAGCATAGATCAATAAAAATAAAAGCTGGTTCTTTGAGAAGATAAAGAAAATTGATAAACCTTTAGCCAGACTCATCGAGAAAAAGAGGAAGAAGTCTCAAATCAACAGAATTAGAAATGAAAAAGGAGAAGTAAAAACTGACACTGCAGAAATACAAAAGATCGTGAGAGATTACTACAAGCAACTCTATGCCAATAAAATGGACAACCTGGAAGAAATGGACAAATTCTTAGAAAAGTATAACCTTCCAAACTGAACCAGGAAGAAACAGAAAATATGAACAGACCAATCAAGTAATTCAATTGAAACTGTGATTAAAAATCTTCCAACAAAGGAAGACTAGTCCAGGACCAGATGGCTTCACAGGTGAATTCTATGAAACATTTAGTGAGGAGATAACACCCATCTTTCTCAAACTCTTCCAAAAAGTTTCAAAGGAAGGAACACTCCCAAACTCATTCTATGAGACCACCATCACCCTGAAAACAAAACCGGACAAAGATACTACAAAAAAAGAAAGTTACAGACCAATATCACTGATGAATATATATATAAAAGTCCTCAACAAAATATTAGCAAACAGAGTCCAACAACAGATTAAAAGGATCATACACCATGATCAAGTGACATTTATCTCAGGGATGCAAGGATTCTTCAATATATGCAAATCAACAAATGTGATACACCATACTAACAAACTGAAGAATAAAACCATATGACCATTTCAATAGAAGCAGAAAAAGCTTTTGACAAAATTCAGTACCAATTTATGACAAAAATTCTCTAAAAAGTGGGCACAGAGGGAACCTACCTAAACATAATAAAGGCCATATATGACAAACCCACAGCAAACATCATTCTCAATTGTGTAAAACTGAAAGCATTTCCTCTAAGATCAGGGACAAGAAAAGTATGTCTACACTCACCACTAATATTCAACATAATTTTGGAAGACCTAGCCACAGCAATCAGAGAAGAAAAAGAAATAAAAGTAATACAAATTGGAAAAGAAGTAAAATCATAACTGTTTGAAGATGACATGCTGCTATACATAGATAATCCTAAAGATGCCACCAGAAAACTACTAGAGCTAATCAATGAATTTGGTAAAGTTGCAGGATACAAAATTAATGCACAGAAATCTCTTGCTTTCCTATACACTAACAATGAAAGATCAGAAAAATAAATTAAGGAAACAATACCATTCACCATTGTAAGAAAAAGAATAGAATACCTAGGAATAAATGTACCTAAGGAGGTAAAAGACCTGTACTCAGAAAACTATAAGACACTGATGAAAGAAATCAAAGATGACACAACAGATGGAGAGATACACCATGTTCCTGGATTGGAAGAATCAATATTGTGAAAATGACTATACTACCCAAAGCAATCTACAGATTCAATGCAATCCCTATCAAATTACCTGTGGCATTTTTTTACAGAACTAGAACAAAAAAAATTTTAATTTATATGGAGACACAAAAGACCCCAAGTAGACAAAGCAATCTTGAGGGAATAAAAATGGAGCTAGAGGAATCAGACTCCCTGACTCCAGACTATACCACAAAGCTACAGTAATCAAGAGAGTATGGTACTGGCACAAAAACAGAAATATAGATCAATGGAACAGGATAGAAAGCCCAGAGATAAACCCATGCACATATGGACACCTTATCTTTGATAAAGTAGACAAGGATATACAGTGGAGAAAAGACAGCCTCTTCAATAAGTGGTGCTGGGAAAACTGGACAGCTACATGTAAAAGAATGAAATTAGAATCCTACCTAACACCATATGCAAAAATAAACTCCACATGGATTAAAAACATAAATGTAAGACCAGACACTATAAAACTCTTAGAGAAAAACACATGAAGAGCACTCTTTGGCATAAATCACAGCAAGATCTTTTTTGACTCACCTCCTAGAATAATGAAAATAAAAACAAAATAAACAAATGGGACCTAATGAAAGTTAAAAGCTTTTGCACAGAAAAGGAAACTATAAATAGACAAAAAGACAACCCTCAGAATGGGAAAAAATGTTTGCAAATGAATCAATGGACAAAGGATTAATCTCTAAAATATATAAACAGCTCATGCAGCTCAATATTAAAAAAAAGAAACAACCCAATCCAAAAATGGGCAGAAGACCTAAATAGACATTTCTCCAAGAAGACATACAGATGGCCAAGAAGCACATGAAACACTGCTCAACATCATTAATTATTAGAGAAATGCAAACCAAAACTACAATGAGTTATCAGCTCACACTGGTTAGAATGGGCATCAGCAGAAAATCTACAAACAACAAATGCTGGAGAAGGTGTGGAGAAAAGGGAACCCTCTTGCACTGTTAGTGGGGATTTAAATTGATACAGCCACTATGGAGAACAGTATGGAGGTTCCTTAAAAATCTAAAAATAGAATTACCATATGACCCAGCAGTCCCACTACTGGACATATACACAGAGAAAACCATAATTCGAAAGGACACGTGCACCCCAATGTTCATTGCCACACTATTGACTATAGCCAGGTCATGGAAGCAACCTAAATGTCCATCGACAGATGAATGGGTTAAGAAGATTTGGTACCTATACACAATGGAATATTACTCAGCCATAAAATGGAATGAAATTGGGTCAGTTATAGAGACGTGGATGGACCTAGAGACTGTCATACAGAGTGAAAAGTCAGAAAGAGAAAAACAAATATTGTATATTAATGCATATATGTGGAATCTAGAAGAATGGTACAGATGAACTGGTTTGCAGAAATAGAGGAACAGATGTAGAGAACACACATATGGACACCAAGAGGAGAAAGTGGTGGGTGGTGGGTGGTGTGGTGGTGGGATGAATTGGGAGATTGGGATTGACATATATACACTAATATGTATAAGATATATAACTAATAAGAATCTTCTGTAAAAAATTAAAATAAAATTAAAAAAAAAATGGGAAGCAGAGAGAAATAGGAGGACTGTGATGGAGATGAGCAATGACATGGAGTTTTTAAGAGGTTTAAGGACTATTGCTACCCTGAAAATTCTCTCTGAATTGTCCTTTGCCCAGTCTACCAACCAGAGGGTAATTTTCATAATTAGGGAAAAAATGTAGTGGGAACTGGTTTTATACTGAATTATGCCAATTTTGGTTTTAGTTTCTCTAATTTCAGACTGCCTGCTTTGGGCAAAATGGCCTTTTTGAAACAGGGTCACTTTTGCTGCTGCATTTCTTTTATATTTCCAGCAGTATAACTTGGGATCAAGTTTACTTCTTTCTTGATATACTTAAGTTTATTAGAAATAGGCAAACAACTCTTCTATCTTTCCATAAGTTTATTAAAATCTTCCAAACTTTGTATTGTTTTGGAGGAATTCCACAGATCTTACTGTATAATGCTGTCAGTTTTGTCACTAATATTCCAGAGTGGAGGGGATTGACCACCCTCTATACAAAACACATAATACATTTCCATGTTTTCTCTGAGAGTCTATTATCAGTTGCAATATTCCTAGTATAACGAGGTATGTTACTAAAAGCTAGTTAAGTTGTATTACTGAGAAATAATATTTAAAAGACCCCCTATATAACAACAAAACTTTAAAGGAAGTGAAGCAGGGAGACCATTAAGGCTTTGAAAATTCTCTCTGTCCCTCTCTCTGGATCCAAGTGGTCATAGTTTCTGTTCCTCTGAATATCTTTTTCTTTCATTCTTCTCTCAGTGGACTGACTTCTTAAAATTTAGTTTTATTGCACATGGTCAAACATATTTTCCAGTTTCCTTATAGTATGGCAACTCTCAATAATAATAATGATCCTATAAGTATATTTTCTTGATATGTCTTTTGATTATTTATCCACTACTAATAAGTCCAGGATCCTAAAAGTCAAATTTCAAATTCTTCACATAAAAATATGATGGTATCACACAACAGTTTTAGCATATCGCTGGCTACAGGTGATCTGCTCATTGGGCAAGTGTACAAATATGCTTCAGTCATCTGAAGGAAAATGATACAGAGCACACAAAAGTGAAGACTCATCATGCACTATAATCATGCTTTATATGAGACTTAATCATATAAAGCTATTAGCTTTTTATTGCTGTGTAACATGTTACTACAAATTTACTGGCTTAACACAACACAAATTTATTATCTCACAGTTCTACAGTTTAGCTGTCCAGGTAGAACGCAACTGCATTCTCTGCTCAGCATCTCATAAGGCTAAAATAAATGTCAACCAGCTACATTCCCATCTGGAACTTGGGGTTCTTCTCCAAATCCATGCATATTATTATTATTATTTATTATTATTACTTTTTTGCCATACGCGGGCCTCTCACTGTTGTGGCCTCTCCCGTTGCGGAGCACAGGCTCCGGACGCACAGGCTCAGCGGTCATGGCTCACGGGCCCAGCCGCTCCACGGCATGTGGGATCTTCCCAGACCGGGGCACGAACCCGTGTCCCCTGCATTGACAGGCAGACTCTCAACCACTGCGCCACCAGGGAAGCCCACACACATATTATTGACAAAGTTTCAATTCCTTGTGGTTGTAAGACTAAGATCCCTGTTTTATTGCTGGCTGTTGGCCAGAATTTGTTGACAATTCCTAGAGGGTTTTCTCAAATCCTTGCCATATTGCCTGCTTCAATCTATAATTCTGTCAATAGAGTAGGTCTCTCCATCTTATCTTTTTAACCACATAAAGGGCCAATCCCATTGAAGTGCTTATCATCTAAATCAGATCCAACAAGATAATCTCTCTTTTGATGAACTTAGTACCTTTAATTGCTATTAGTTCAAAAGTAATCACAAATTAGCTAGTAGTAATTAATCACTAATTATAAATTAGTTAATTAGTAAACTTAATTACTAGTGATTAATTAATTAAATCTGAAAATTATGTAATGAAACAATCTCAGGAATGACATTCCATCATATTCAATAGTCCTGCCCACATTCAAGGGAAGAGAGTTATATAAGGCATATAATAACAGTACATTAGGGATAGCAATTCTGAGGTCCACCTTAGAATTCTGCCTCCCATCATCAATACTCTGGCCTCCAATGACTTATTTCCCTCTCAAATGCAAAATACTTTATCCCAAGTTTCATCCTATTAGAGTGCCAGCTCATGTCCAACATCATATCGTCTTAGCTAAATCTTATCTTATCAGTTTAAGCCTATAATATCAAAATTATCTACATCTATATCAGGTATGAATGAGGCTCCTGGGTATAAACCATTAAGTACAGCTCCTGGGCCACAAATGCTCTTCATCTTTGGACCTGTGAAACTAAAGAAACAAATATATACCCTCAATATATGACACATATAATGTGGGGTAGATACAGAATAATAGTCATACATATTCTGGTTCAAAAAGAGCGGAAATCTTCAAAACTCCATCTTTTATGTCTCAAATGACCATCATCTTTTGTGAAATGTCAGTTCAAATCATTTACCAATTGTGTGTGTGTGTGTGTGTGTGTATGTCTGTGTCTGTGGTGAGGGATAGTTTGACATTTTCTATTGATAGTAAGAATTCCTTATCATTTTATCAATTCTGGATATAAGTTCAATGTCAGATATAGGTACAATGACTAGTTTTTGAGTCGATTGCTCTCTTTTTATTTCTTAATGATGAAATTTCAAGTGAATGGAAGATTTGAATTTTGAAGTCCAACTTATCAGGGTTTTTTTCCTTGATGTTTAGTTCTTGTAGTTTCATGTACAGGATATCTTTGACAACACCAAGGTTGTGAAAATGTTTTCCTATTTTTATTCAACATTTTACAGTTTTAGATTTACAGTTAGATCTAGAATTCATTATGAGTTAATATTTTTATATGGTGTGATGTAAAGTTTGAGAATCCTCTTTTCCCATTAGAAAATTCTTTTTTTCTTGGCATAAGTTGTTAGAAACATTATTTTTCTCTTTATTAAAATATCATGAGACATCTTTAGAAAGTCAACTGGACATATATCCATACATTTTGGGATCTAATTCTGTCTTTTGTTCTACAAATCTATCCTTCCATACAGAAATACTAGATTGCTTTATTACAATAGCTTATGAGTCTCACGGTAAGGTGGTGTAAATTCTCTGAAAATGTTCTCCTTTTCAAATTGTTTTGGCTATTCTATGCCTTTTCCCTTTTGATAAAAATTATAGAATCAACATTATAATTTCCTCAGAAATGACCTGATTAGATTTTGTTCAGTATTTCTCTGAATCTGTAGATCCTTTTGAAGAAAATAAACATCTTAACAGTGCTGGGTTGTCAGTCCATAAACATGGTACATATATTAGGTCTTCATTAACATCTCAGCAATGTTTTGCAGTTTTTAGTGCAGAGGTCTTGCATGTCTTTGTTTAAATTATCTTTAATTATATTTTAATACTATGTTAATATTATTTTATATATCATGTTCCAAATATTCCTATTATTATATAGAAACAATATGATTTTTATAGTACTCTTCTATCATATGACCTTATTAAGTTTACTTCTTCTTCTAGTAGACTTTCTGTAGATTCTATAGTGTTTTCTCCATGTTTGCAATCATAACATCATGAATATAGACAGTTTTGCTTCTTCCTTTCCAAGTGAGTTGTGTGATTTGTTTTATTTTTTCCCCCTTGTTTAATTTGCCAGCTAGGACTTCTAGCATTATGTTGTATAGGAATGATGAGACTGGGCATAATTTCCCTTTATCCTTTCTTAGGGAGAAAATATTGCCTTTCACTTTGTTCATAACTAAACTTGATATGAATTGTGAGTTTTTTCATTGATCTACTTTATTGGATTTTAAAATCCCCCTCTATTTCTAGCTTGCTGAGCATTTTCATGACTGAGTGAATTTTGCCAAATATTTTATTTGAATTAATTACTATGATCATGCGGATTTTCTCTGTTATTCTATTAGTATCGGGAGTTTAATTAATTTATTCTCAACTATTAAGGTAATCTTGCATTATTGCATTAACCACAATTAATTAGTCATGATGGATTATCTTTTTAATATATTGTTGGTTTCAATTTGCTATACAAGCAGAGCATTATAGTATATTACTAGAAAATATATACCAGATTTATTCACACACACACACGTGTGTTTAAATATATTTCAGGATACTTTCTAAAGGCATTTTAAGAGTGTCCTCAAATACAAATTAAGATACTTTGTAAAAAGCCCCAACTTAATGTTTTTTAATACTTCCTTGATTTATCAAATTATCAAGCATGCTGTTTGTAGATTTCTTATTTATTTATTCAAAGCCAGTTAACTTGGAAGTTATTATTGTATTGTATTCAATTTGTTACCAAAGATCACTTTCTTTTATAAAATGCATAACTTATATTTTAAATATTGAGCCAAAGAGGATGCTGGTAATAAATTCAAGTTATTGTTATACTGTTCCTAAGAGTTTGTGACTTTTTTTCTTCTACTGATAATTAAGAGAACATGTGCTTTTCTATTTCCAACATAACCCCAAAGATAATTTTTCATTAATCTTTAGTCAATTTTTGTTGTGATACTTTATTTATTTTCTCATTCATGCATTCAATAAATATTTAAACATCAATATTTGGAAGACCATTTTCTAGAACATCTCTGTGGTTAAGTAATTAAGTAAATATGCATTTGTGTCTCTACTATTTGCTTCTCTATTTTATCCATTGCATTTAAATTGAAACCATGTGATAAATGCTGAACAATAAAACATGAGTAGAAGCAAAAGATGATGATTCTGGGAGAAGCATTGATGTTTAGGGTTTGTAATATTAGGGTAGCTTAAATTTAAAACCTCAATCTTTATTTGTTCTTAATTACCATGGTGTGTAATTTGTCTGAAACTATATATTGAAATAAATGTAAATTATTCTCTTTTCACATCCACCTCTATTTTATACTTCAATTTTGTCCTAAAGATAATGTTTCTACTCTTTGCAATTTGAAAATAATATTGTCCTTCATAAATAATGCAGGAACATATATGGATGATGTAACACAATTATTACAATTCAATGTTATTCACCAGAAATCATCTTCATGACAGATTGCAATATCATTCCCAGTTCTTCACTGCTTTTTGTATTTACACCCTTTGTCATGCCATATTCCAGTTTATTCCACTAGAGATGAACTATATTCCCCCAGCCCAATTGATATTTGGCTTAGTTATGTGATTTATTTGGCCAATAGAATGCTGGTGGCAGTAACAGTATATCCGATCTGTTCTGATGCTAAACCTTAAGAGGCATCACATGAAGTTTGTCCTTCTTATGCATCTACCACCATTATCAGAAGAACATCCACTGGTTAAAAGATAATGAGAGATTAGTGTTACAATCAAAAATGGTATAAGAATGTGAGTTTCTATTTGAGCAATTGCAGTTTATTCAATGCGTTTAAAATTTATTGTAGCCTTAATGCACAGAATAAAATGACTTTCAAGCAATTTTTGTTAGCAGTATCTAGAGAATGGGTAACTGACCATTCTGATGACCATAGTGGTAGTCTGCACCTGGTCCTCCTTGTGGCATTTCTAAAAGACACCCCCACAAAGATTCACCTTGTTGACTAACAGGTAAAATAAAAGAAAGTATTCTAGAGGAAATAATACCAACAGGACTAAAAAAAAAGTGCCGCCAAAAAGTGAAGAGTCTGCTCTTCCAGGGGAAAGTGCAGTGAAACACGGTATATTTGTAAAAGATGTTCTGTTCCCCTGCACAGAGGTGCCTGCTATACTGCCTATCACACTCTAACAAAATATTAGTATGCTTTAGTAAGACATGTACAAAGTTTCAAATAAATACATTAAGTACAAAAAAAAGTTATTAATATTTACTGAAATGCAGTGTTTCAATATTCACTCACATAACAAATCACCAGCCCTAGGCATTAGTTTCTACCAAAATCCCCCAGTCAGTAATGTGTTTAACAAAACCAGTCAAAGCATTTTATCTGCATTCATGGACTAGTTCTAATTCATTGCAACAAAGTAGTCTAAATGAAGATTTAAGACAAAACTCATAACTGATTTTTTTTTCATTCACTATAAAATTAGTTACTGAAGAAAAATAATAAATTAAAGTCTAAGGGTGTTTATCCCTTTTTTCAAGTAAGTATAGAAACAACATTGGCCAATATCATTTTACTTATAAAATGTCTGTTAACAGACACTTATTTAAAAACTCTTTTATTATAAAGGTAGTATGTTTTAATAACCTGCTGATCTACACCAAAACATTGCTTGGAGCAGCTACTACTTTGGGCTCCAATAATAGCTCTAAAACTCAATATAAATTTAGACAAATACTGAAACAATTTTATTGATTTTTCTTTTTAACTAAATTTTACCAAAATATAATCACTGACAACATATTGCAAAGATTATTCATATTTGTTCACTGGAATCAGTAATGCTTTATGCCCTTGGCTGACTTATATTTGAAAAATACATTTCCAGAAATAAATTGATATTAGCATACATATAGAATTGACTATTATGTCAATAGTGATTGACAAAGTTGATATGTTGCTGGGTACCTCATTTTTTTTTAAATTTAAATTAATAGACTTTATTATTTATAACAGTTTTAGGTTTACAGAAAACTTGAGCAAGATAGTACAGAGAGTTCCCATATCCCTTCTTTCCCCTACCCCACAGTTTCCCTATTCACATCTTGCATTAGTGTGGTACATTTGTTGCACTTGATGAATCCAATATTGATACATTATTATTAACTGAAGTCCATAGTTTACCTTAGAATATACTCTGTGTTATACAGTTCTGTGGGTTTTGACAAATATATAATATCCTGTATTTACCATTACAGTATCATACAAAGTAGTTTCCCTAAAAGTCCTCTCTGCTCTTTTGTCCATTTTTTAATTGGGTTGTTTTTTTCTTATTGCTGAGTTTTAAGAGTTCTTTGTATATTTTGAACACATGTCCTTTAACAAATAGATGTTTGGCAAATATTGTCTCACAGTCTTTGGCTTGTCTTTTCATTTCTTAATGGAGCTCATTTTCAATGAGCGTTTGTTGAATCAACCATTTTCTTTAAAGTCTTGGAATATTTGCTCTATATTCTCTGATTATGGTCTCTCGTGTACTCTTCTGAAAGTTTACAGTTTCATTTTTTATGCTTAGGTCTCTATTCCTAATCCACATGGATTTTTTGTTTGTGTACTTAGTATGATGTGTTGGGATTTAATTTAATTTTTTCCCACATGGATAACCAATTGCCCTGGTACCTTTTATTGAACTTAGTAATAACTAATAAGTTCTAATACTTTGTTGACTCACTTGGATTTTCTCAATAATAGTCAATTGGGTGCCTCATTTTAGACTTTATTTTCTTGTAGGCAGAAAATGTAAAATAGCATTTCAATTTTCCAATCCATTTAAACTGAGAAGAAAGTAATTATCCAGAGAAAAATGAAAAAGGGTTTTGCAGTTAGGATATGATTGACATATGGTTAAAATGTGTTTCAGATGTAAAGTCAGGCCAGTATCAATAAAACTGTGTTGACTCAGTTGGTATCCTCAGGCTCCCTTTGCCCACATATAATTGATTTTAAAACTATTACTACAAAAGGAAAAACTAACACTTTGTTATGTCTGTATGGATTTCCACTGATGTAGCCCTATTGTTTTACTTGAAATGCATTTGGGGGAAATGAAAATGTTACCTAAAGCAAGTATAGCTAATTTTCCTTAAGCATTTCCCATAGTGAAAAATAAACTTTGAAGCTTTGTATTTAATTATAATATAGAAAAAAGAATGTCTATATATGTACATGTATAATAACATAATAAATAATACACTACAAAAATAGAGTGTTATCAAATGCAGTTTTAGATACTAGAAAATGAATTATAAATATTTATAAAAGGAAGAACAGAAGGAAAGTAGAATTAAAAATAGAGAGGGAATTTGTACTACATTTAGAAAAGATAAATAATCTATGCAGAGAACTGTTGGAATGAAGAGGTTAAAGAAACTTAAATTCAGAACAGGAGTTTAATCAAAGTATAAAACCACATAATATAATAACTGAGCTCCTATATATCTGGTGAAAGACATGGATTTAAAGAATATATTAAGTTTTCACTTAAAATGTAAATAAATGGAACTTTCTTTTCAAGAGTTTTAACTTTATATACTGAATAATTATGAAGTTTTAAACTGGAGAAATAACACAATTTGATATATATTTTAGAATGAAAATTCTGGGAACAATATTGGGGATGAATTGGAGAAGGTAGGAAGGCATTCTAGACTGAATTCATTTTGTTTCCACCATCTTCTTCAAGAATCTCCTCATTCCTCTTAGGCAACTTAATAATTTAAGAACAACCCTTTGTTCATTTCCAATTCCTTTTTCTTGATTTTGCTTCTTTTAAAGCTATGGTCATATGTTTCTTCTTTCTTCACTGCTGACTGTCTTTAATTCCTCACCTCCCTTTCATTCAAACTATTGTAGATTGACATGTGCATCAGTGTATGTACTGGAACTGTTCTTAAGATGAAAATTTTTTTACAATTCAATTTTTATAATTATGAGCTACCAAAAGAATATAAGTGAAGCCACATCAGTTCAAAGCACTTCATAAAATATCTTAGCTTTTGGGGGCTAAAAATGTGTAAAAATAATTAAAATGAATGATAATTCATTATTCTTAGAAAATTCTATTGAAATGATGTATCACAAAATATAGGCATAAAAGCAAGACACAAATTTCAAATTGTACATTATTTTGGATACACTTTTTTGACTGATTGAACTCCAAATATGAATCAAAAACAATTTCATAAATTATGGTAATGACATAATTTCTCTATTTAATACTGTGATAATATGTACTTCATGGGCTGATAAAACTATGGTGAACTTATTCTAATTAAAATCCTTGTTTGTGCCCCTTTTTCTCCTTGACTTCTTACATGGTCTTTGAGTTGTATATCATCTGGTCTGGAGTACCACTGAGGAAATGCTGATTTTTTTTTTCCTCTTTTTACTTTTTACAACCACTGGGCTTCCTGCACACTTGTAAGTCACTGCAGAACCAGGCACTTCAGGGAAGTGATTGATGATAGCAGCCACTGTTGTTGACAGATTTTGATCCCCACCAGAACTTTTGCATCCATCTGGTGCCTGAAATATTCAGTTGTTCCTTGATGATTTAGTATCCCAAATCTTATGTTCCAAAATTTATATTTGGAGTGAAAAAATCTGTCATTTTGGAAAGGATGCAATAATTTCCATTATTTTTCAGTATCAGAAAGCTCAAAAGTAACCTTACAGTGAAAGCCATCATGTATCATATTTTTCATAATTAAAAAGAGAATAGCATGCCATTCACTTCCCTGTAGGTAACACCATCTTCCAACTAGAAGTCTATTCTGTGTATCAGATCACAGTACATCTGATTTATGAAATGCTCTGTACATCAACTTATAGTATGATACAGAATATAAAATACATTTTTGCTAATTTAGTATATTCCTGTATTTTCCTTTGTCAATATTTACCAAATATTGTTTTTCAAATAGTCCAAGATGCCAAGTCAATGTAATTAAGCATTTTACCATTAACTAGAAATTTTAATACAAACACTGACAAGAATGTAAAACTTTTTAAGTGAAAGAAAATTGCCAAATTTAAGAGAGAGTTCAATGTTATGAATAAGTAATGAGTATACTTGTTTATTTTTATGCTTATATTTTCAAAGTTAACTTTGATTTCCTTGAAAAAAGAGTTTTTAGAAGAGACACCTAAAGAAGTATGAGATTATTAATCTGACATTAAATAATTCACAGGGAGAGAATAACCAACATAAACTAAGCAAGGCAAAAATATCTATTTTACGAGATAATATTTGGAAAAATTTTTTACTTAATTTTATTTTTTGGTAAACTCAGTACTTAGTAGATGATATTTTATGGAGGGTTTCTCAAACTTTGGCATGCATAGGGTTCGTATAAACTTGTTAAATCAGATTCCTGGGAACAAGCCTGGAAATTTTGACTTATGATTTTATCCACAGTATCTTTAACAAGTTCCCAGGTTTTGAAGATTCTTCCAGGAAGTAGACCACACTTTGAGTAGGACTTCTTTAGGATTCAAATATTAGAAGTACATAAGCAATAAGATATTGGTCCCTAGAAGACTGGTCTAGGAGAAAATGTACATGGTGATTCTCCTACTTTTCTCTAAATCATTCTTCATCAATGAGCAGTTCTGCATTGATAATGAGACCTGCTGTGTCCAGCTCTCCTCTGGGTACAACTTAGTCCCTTTATTACAGAACTTGGTATTTTTTCCTGGTGTCCAGGAAACTTTTGATATTCCATCTTCATTAGTTTGTTCTTCTAACTTGCCCATTAATACTCTAGAACTGCTTTTTAAGCATAAAAGTTATTAGAGCTAAGTTCTTTAGTAACAGATGTCTTGTCTGTCCTGAATATCCAGGCATCTCAAAGTGCCTGTCACCTAGTAAGTGTTCAACAAATGTTTATGGAATAAATAAAACCTAAAATGTAATTCACAGCACAAATTAGTTTGTCTTTATCTAAACCGCTATTTTTTTTACACAATACCTTATAAACTTTTGTGACTGAACTCACTAATGGCAATTATGATACGTATAATCACTAACTTTCTCGTTTGTCTCCCCTATTAGGATGATTTCCTGAAAATAAGCTCTGCTTTCTTCTTACCTCTGGAGTCTCAGCACCTTGCAAGTGATTTGTATATTGTATGGCCATGCTTGATAAATGTCTACAGCACATATTGAGTGCACACTTTTTTCAGATTTCATTGTCTTCTACTCACTTTTGTTCTCAACTCACACTCTCAGGTCAAACTCTGCTTCCTTTAGGAATCCTCCCCTAGACCTCCAAGCTAGGTGAGATTATGCCATTGTACCCATTAATAGCATTCTATTTTGTGTCTGAATACTTATCTGAATGTCATTATATATTTATTTTTAATATTTGATTTCAAAAAAAAAACTCATACCTTCTTAAAGGTAAAAAATACGTGTTTATTATGGCTTATTATTTTATCACATAATGCAATTTTCAATAAAACAAGTTGAAACAATACAGTAAATTATTAAAAGAATCAAATAAATGTCAAAGCTATTATTCAAATGAGTAAGAACAAAATAGTTAAACAATGATAGATTTACTTTCCAATAGTGCCATATGTTGTTGTGCTCTTCTTTGGCTTTGTTTCTCATTATTTATCTGCATGCAATCCATAGATCAATGTGCTATTTAATTTAGAATTTCTAATAGCTTTCTGATGGAAAGTGTTTTGAGATACCAGTGATAAAATGTTTACGTTGAAATTTTCAGCTAAACAGTCCAAACTGTAGAATAACAGGTAATTGGGAAAATGCTCCAACAAAAACAAAATGAGTATAAGCAATTAAAATTTACAGCTGAACTAAGCTCAATATAATTATATCATAGATTATCCAGGAAATCAATAGCCATAACTTTATCAAAGAACCATCATCAGAAGGACACACTGGGCAATGTAGATGTATAATGTGCAAAAAATTGAGTGCTTACATTAAAGGAACTCATAATTTTGTCAAAGGCTAAAATGGTTAGATATGAAAACTTATTGTAGGATATAGTCCAAATATAATTTCAAACAGAGTTACAAAATAAAGATATCTAGAAAAATTATTTAAAATTATTATTTAATTAAGATGCATAAAGATAAAAAAACAAACACATAAATGAATGAATAAATACAATATTTCTTTTTATGCCTGTAATTTAATTTATATACATATATGTATATTTTACATATATGAGAGAGAGAGAATGAGAATGGACAATGACTTGGCTGTGAGAAACACATGTAGGAATTTTAAACATTTTATTTTAGTTGTGAAGCAGGCAAGGAAGAAGTAGAGGATGACAGGGTAGGAAGGTATATAAGGCGAAGGATTGTTACCAAACTAAACCCCAGTCCACTCACCTGCATGCTGTAAAGCTAACCTACTGACACTGGATTGTGATGAAGAAATGTGCAGTGTTTATTGCAGGACACCAAACAAGGAGTCCGGGGCAGCTAGTGCTCAAAACACCCCAACTCCTCTATGGGTTTCAAGAAAACATTTTTAAAGGCAAGATGAAGGAGGGGGAATGCCAGGGTATGTGATCAGCTCATGCACAATTCTCTGATTAGTTGATGGTGAGGTAACAGGGTCCTGTCTAAGGGGTTAACATTATCAATCCTTAGGCACCAGTAGGTCTGAGGACTATCTGCTCATGGTCATCAAGTAGTTACTTTCTTCCATTTGGTGGTGGTTTTAGCATCTGTAAAACAATTCAGGAAATGTGCACCAGATACAATTATCTAGGTACTTCACAGAAGACCTAAAGCAGAAGATATGGGGGAGAGGTCTATCCTGGGGAGGGCCCTTAGGGTCCTGCTGGGTTACAGGATGAAGGCATCTTGAACAGCATTTAAAGGATCTTGTTACTAGTTGTAAAAATAATAGTAGACTCTATATGGAAGACAAACCCACCAAAGGTCTTTGAGTAGTTTATTTGTTGATATTTAAGCTTATAAAATTCTGGGAATAATCATAGGTGTGAGTCTTGGTATCAACTTGTTAGTTTAAAAAGTGAGTAAATTTTTGAGTCTAGATATAATATTTAATCTCCAGCATAGAATTATTACTTAGTATTATTTAATACATTTCATTCCATGAATTACTTTCATCCATTTAAGAGAATCTAACACTATAATTTCTATTCTAATTCCCCAGAAATGTTAATATATTTTCAATTTTTATTTGCAATAAAAAGGGATTGAAATACATTGCTTACAAAAAAAGATGCATCTTTTAAAAAATTGATATTAGAACTGCAAAATAATATTAGTGACCTAAATGACAAAATAAAAAATAAAATAATTACCTAATTGGAAGTATACTATCATTTCTGACACTCTCTTCCCAGTTAAATGCTATTTTAATGGGTACTTTGTTTAGCAGCAGCAGTGTCTCAAAGAGCAGCAAGCTGTGTAACCTTTATAAGACTTAGGTGAAAGGAATGCTATGACTTTAAATGAATTAAACCTTGGGCCCTTCATGACTCCTTCAGTGATTGTACAAAAAAGATATGAGAACAAAATACTTTTAATTTTAAAATACTGATAATTTCGCTCTCTGTTGTCAAAAAAAATGTATTAGGAATAGTGTGAATGTGTTATACTACAGCAAAGGTAACAATTCTGTGGAAATCTTTAAAAATAAACCTATTTCTATTATTGCAAGGGAAATTACCATGAAATTATATTCCACTGAGGCAACATTGCAGTAAAATATCTAAGCAATGAAAAGTCTAAAATAATTACAGAATTTTTTCAGGATAGAAAAAAATGTTTATATTTAGAGAAAGTTTAAAAATGGACAATGGAGATAGAGTAAACTTTCTGGCTGAAAATCAAATATGTTCTCTACTCCACCTAGTTGAAACCCTTTATGGTAAATACTGAGTGAGAGTGTTTTAAGGAGCCCTTGATATAAACCACCTGCATTTAATATTGCTGTATCTTGTGTGTGCCTTGGGGTGACATATTATTTTGGAAAATATTGTGAAAAATTAAAATTATAAAAGCAGATGGATATTATCTTCATGAACCAGGGAATAGAGATATTTACATGCTATTATGATAAAATAAAAGAAATCAAGTATTGCACATACCCCACCCCAAAAATGTCATAAAAATGTAAGAAGCTGGAAATGCTCCAGCAATGTAAAATCTAGAATATTTTGTGGTAAAAATTGCCACAGAGAGGTGAGTTAGAGGCTGCAAATGAATTCAGTAGTATTAGCAGTAAAATTCTTCCTCTGAAATCTGGAGTCCCTGAGCTTTGGTATCTAGTTGAGCAATCATTGAAGAGCTTTGAGGCTGAAAAACAGTTTGGAAAACTTGTGCCTACATTACTTGGATATGCATTTAATAACTGCTTGGTGGGTATCTCTTTAACCATGGTCAATTATAGTTGATTAATCTATAATTCCCCAATCTCAGAATCCAAGGACATAGCTGTGACTCTCTATGTTCTCCACAATTCCCATCCTAGAATATGATATGCACATACACACACACACACACACATGCATACACACACACACACACACACACACAGAAATTAGAAAGTTATTCACTGTCAATTTCTATAATGTGAAGTTTTCTGTGATTCTTAGAATAAATTACAACTGAATGGTACTCTCAAAACATTATTTTATTAATTCTTTCATTAGAAAAGTTTACCTCACTCATTCCAGACTTTAAGAGCATGTTACACTTTTCTCTTTATTAAATTGAGTAATTAATAAATGACATAAACTTGTCTCTATTTAGTTTTCCAATTAAAAAATTATCTGGGCCTTTACTCAGTGGAGATGGAAAACAGTTAGTTGCAAACTGTATAATTATGTTTGCACCTATTTAAAAAGATAAAAGAATATGAAGCCTCAATTCTAATATCAGACCTGCATATTGAAAGTTGCTCTATAAGACAAAGAACTCATTTTCTCTCAATTTAAGCAAAAGTTCTTTCTTCAATATTGGTATATTTGCTGCAGAAGTTAAAGGTTTTTTTTTTCTTTTAAGTATATTTTTAAATTTTATTTTTTCAATGATTTGAAATTTAAACAATGTTTGACACTTAAGGAAAGGTAAAATAACTTAGAATTTATATTCAATTTAAATGCTGTGAACAAAGTTGTTTAGTACATGGTATAAGAGCTTATCTGAAGTTTCTTTTTACTTCATGTGAAGTCAAATAATAATGATGCTCTCATACAATGTTTTGTCCTTCACATGGTGTATCAATTAATATTTGTTTATTATTTGTAATAAACCACCCCTCAAATATTAGTGTCTTAAAAGAAAAACCATGTATTTAACTCATGATTCTTAGGTGAGCAATTCGTGCTGTTCTTCTAGTCTGGGCTGGGCAATACTCAGCCAGGTTCAATCAAGTTTCTGCTGGGCTCAACCTATGTCTGGGGCAGGTTGATTTGTAATTGCAGGATAGTTAGGACAAATTGGGCCTCTTCCACATGTCTCTTATCCTCCAGTAGGTTATTCTTGTCTTGTTTACATGGTGATCACAAGGCTCCAAGTGATAAAGGAGTGTGTGGAAGGCCCTTGAGACCTGGGATCAAAATTGGCATAATAGTTCACAATATGACTCATTCTGTGTCTGATTTCCCAAAGGAAGTCCAAGCCAGCTTCCAGTCAAGGTTTAGAGAAATGAATTTCATCTACCTGTGGGAAGATGTTCAAAGCATTGTGACCATTTTTGTAATCTACCACACATGGAGGACATGTTGGATGGTTATATATGAATTTTTAACAATGTAGTCCAAGGTCTCAAAAAGAGATCTTGTCTTTCTCAAAAGAGAGCCTGCAGAGTTGCAGCAATGGAAAAGTACCTTGTTTAAAATAGATTTCTTTTTAATATTTTATTCAATGAAATAAAATAGATAAGGAGAAACCTATATTTCACGATCAAATCCATTTCTTTTAACACAAACATGACAGTAGGAAGAAACCAAACGGATATCCTACAAACATTCCATTAAGCTCCACTGAGCACGTAATTGTATTTCCTGTTGCTAATCAAGATCAGTCTCCTCATCTAACATATTAACCACACACGTTGACTGCTTCGTCTGTGACATGAAAAATCCCAAATGGTCAGAAGGCAAACTCAAATTTGAGTTCAATGGATACATTCACTAACCTGTATAATGGAAACTTTCCTCCCTTGGTTACAAAGGCTTATAAAATGCAGAGGAAAAAGCCACAGTGATGGGAAGCAAACCTTTTAATTTTATGAGGTATAAATAGTTTGCTGCATCATTTCTACTTCCATCCCTTGTTTCCTGAATTTGAGTGTACTGGCTTTATTTGGAAAAACTCCTATATAGTGTACCAGCTAATAGCACAGACTCTGTCCTGTAGGACAGCATCCTACACTCATCAGGTAGGATCTCCCACCTGGAACATAAACCAGATCTTCACAGGCCAGAGGACCATTTTTGTATTTCTGACAATAAGGGAGGGTAAAATCCATAAATTCTCTAATCTTCAGTTTGTTAAATAAACTTTTTGCTTCAAATCAGAAAATGTCCCATAGTTAGAGCAATGTTGAATGGAATAAGCTGATGAATAAAGCTTTCAACAAATTTCCAACTTATGGTTCTAGCAGAAGCATGGATGGCAAAGAAGGTAAATCAATATTCTATTCCATTCTATAAACCACTTCCACTTCCATAATAGTTTGTCTCCAATGTAATCAACCTGACACCAGTATATTCATATGGGAGCTTATAGTTTGTAACTATTATAAGCCAGGAGGGCACTCAGTACTGACAGTAACCAGGACAATCCTGGTAAGAAAAATTCATATCCCTTTTTTGCATGTGCAACTTAATTTCCAACTCTGTGTCTTCTTTGTTCATACAACAATTATGTAAATACTGTGGTGGTTGGGGAAATAAGTCAACTGACATTCACCAGGTAAGAGATCTTAGATAATTAAGAGGGTTTAGGTCTTTTTGAGCATTTACATGGGACACAGTCTCACTATTAACAGCTTATTTGAAGATGTTTACCCATGTAATTTTCTCCAGAGTTCATTGTTTTCAATCATCTTTTCTAGTACTTATTCTCTAATCCTGTTCCTACAAATCCCTGACCAACCAAACAAATAAATAATAACAGATCATGGGGCTTCCCTGATGGTGCAGTGGTTACGAATCCATCTGCCAATGTAGGAGACACGGGTTCGAACCCTGGTCCAGGAAGATCCCACATGCCACAGAGCAACAAAGCCTATGTGCCACAACTACTGAGCCTGTGCTCTAGAGCCCACGAGCCACAACTACTGAGCCCACATACCACAACTACTGAAGCTGCGCACCTAGAGCCTATGCTACACAACAAAAGAAGCCACCGCAATGAGAAGCCTGCACACCACAACGAATGAATTGAGGTAGTAGTGTGACAAAAAGAACTGTTGGGGTAATTAGGTCATCCTTTCATGTAGCCTTCATGTACCTGTAGGATGTCTTCTGGGTCAAGCCACATACACTGGAAGATGGAATGATGTTGCCCACATATTTTGGTTTTGAGTCAAGTAGTATATAGTTCATAATGGAGAGTTAGTAACAGAGTCAATTATTATTCCATGCTCTTGTTCTAATCTCAGTGACGACTAAATAATAAGCCAGAATTCTGTGTTTAAAGATGAATAAAACTCATTGAAGAAAGAGCTAATTTGCACGAAAAACAACTGTTGTATGTTTCCAAAAGAACTTGTCAATGTCTGATACTTTATGTATCAACGTATTCTCTAAGTTAGTATAGCCATTCTTTCCAGTTCCACTATTCAAATCTAGCTGCTTTATGGGCAATGCATTAGGTGGATTAGAGTTAAGCATTTCTTCCAAATTTAAAATATCTTAAGCACTATGCTACTTTCTTTTCTTCATTCAAATGAAACAATTTGCCTTTCCCTTGGGAGGATATTTTCTAACAGATTACAGATCACAACACCCTAAGTACCTTTATGAATGCAGACCCCTCACTTTCTGTGGAATTTATTGCTCAGTTTGGTACCATTTTTTTCCCAATAACAGTATGTGTTATTTACAGCTCACCATATTATCTTGGCATGATGTCTCAATGTATTGGTTATGAGTAATGATCTATAGGATGATGAGATACTCAAACACTATCCAGTGTAAATAGGTACTAATCCAGAAACATTATGGACCCTGGGGCAAAGTGTGGAAGGTGGCCTGCTTGGTTTAACAATTCTAGATCAACTGCTATAGATAAGATGTGGCTGTGATTTTTTTTTTTCAAAAAATCTTTTTTTCAGAAACCACATCTCTAACAGCCACTGAAAATGGACTCATTGTTTGATTATAATAAATCAAATTTATTTAAGTGTAGATGTAATAAAAAGTTCATAATCCTTGCATATTTCAAGGCTTTAATGAAATGTTTATTTTGGTTAATCATGTTGGTAGGCAAAATGAACTAGATTGTTATGCTTGTCAGAGAGCTAATAGGGAACTCTGCCAGTGACTTTATATACCCATTCCAACTGTACACTTAGAAACTGAGAAAATAACCACAGGCTGTGTTTACAGAACTACTGGATTCACTAAGCAATTGAAATACATCAAATTTGATTTGTCCAGGTGACAATTTGGACCATAAGCTACCAATATTTTTCTTGATCACTAATTATTGAAACGATTGCCGTTTTCCTTTCCTTGGTGCATTTACCTTGGTTATAAGTGCCAGATACCTGGTACCTTGTACAAATCCCTTCAGTGAATGTCAGGCAGTAGATTTATAATATGAATTTTTGCTAAAAATGTGGAGTCGTTTTTCAAGGATACTTTCCCCTCAGTCAAGGGTTTCCATCTCTGAGAACTGACATAAAATTGAGAAATTTAGTAGGGACCATAAATCTTTGGGATGGCTGAAGTTTCTGTTGTTGTTGTTTATCTTGTTTATTTTGTTTTGTTTTAAAATTTTTGGTTGACCAAAAAGTGAGGGAGGAAGTTTTCCAGTATGATATATTTATTTATTTTTGTCCTATGATACCAAGATCAATTGGTCAATATTTTATTTGTCTATTGTTCTACCATCCTGATGACTATACTGATTCTGCTGTTCACTGTGAGAATCACACCAATGTTTCTGATTGCTGAATGCTGCTACATTATTCTGGTACTCTGGGATCTATCATCCCCAGTGAAATCAGGGAGTCCATTCCAGTGGAAATATAGTTCTTTCATTACTAACCTTAAAATTATTTTCAATGATACTCATACTCCCTTCACCAATATATGTTTCAATACTACAAAATAATGAACATCTTTTGCACTCTTTTGTGGAACAAATTTGGATTTGTCAGAATGCACTGAATATGATAAATCTACTCAACATTTCTATCAAACTGATTTTTAAATACTTTTACATCAAGAGGTTTCTAAACTTTATTTCATGTTTCTATTTAACCCAGGTTTCATTTAACCAATAAAGTTTCAAATCAGAATAATTTTAGAAGTGCAGGTTCAAACATTAAAGTCAGAATCTCTAAAAGGTTTCCTTTTTTTGATAATTATTTCATGGTCTCTCAATATAGAACATGAAAGGAGCATATAATGCTTTGGAAATACCTAAGTCTTTGGAATGTAACAGAAATGGGTTTGAATCCATCCTCCAAAATGTATTTGATCTATCACATTGGATGAGTTTTGGAATCTTTATGAGTATCATTATCATCAACAGAAACATCATTATACTATAAAATTGTATTTCATATAAAAGTCATTGTGAGGATTAAATAAATGTCTAATAAATGGCAATGTTATAAAAGCAAACTATTATTAAAAATAAAATGAAACGGTGGTAACCCAATTAAAATTTTCATAATTGTCTACCAGGTAGTTAAAGTGTTTAAATAGAATGCATTAAAACCTCAGATATGATTTTTTTAAAACTATGTGACAGTTAAACATTCTTGTCTAAACCATGTGTATGCTTTTAACGCTAGCCATATATAGTAGTTGAATGTTTCTGAAACTGAATTCAAAAAATATATACTGAAACATTGCATGTATACAGGCAATACAAACACTACTCTTTAATTTGAATTACTGCACACAAAGCAGTTCCATGTTGACAGGTAACTATTATTTGTGAGAAGATGATATATTACTTTAAGTTCTCCTAACTGTCTTTATGTATATTTCTTTTACCCAGGACAGTTGCAATTTAATAATTCATTAAAAGACCATGTGCTATGCCATTTGCCATATGCTATATTTAAGTAGTCTACTCTATTTCCTGCTTGAGTCCTAATTAATATAGCAAACACTTCATTACCTTTCTAAAAAAAACTGACTTTATTTTAAGATTAATTATTAAACTATTGCAGCATCGACAGTTTAAGTACACATATATATTTTTCTTGATAGAAAATTCACAGGGTATAGGGCAAACTTTCTTTATAATATCACTGTAGTCATGCTTAATTTTAGTCTTTCTTTATAGGTTTGGCTTTGCCTTAAGCTACATAATATTCATTTTTAACATAGTATTAACTAGTAATTGAAAGATAATAACATGTAGCACTTAATGAAAGCCACTTAAAAAATGTAAAAAGACAATTATGTGATTTTTTTTTAATATCACACAATGACTCACAGATTATCCAGACACAAACAGTTCATTAAAAAGTGCACACTCTCCTATTCTCAAGAGGTCTTCCTAAACATTTCACCTTCCCTCACAATTTTGTAGACTCTGGCTATTAGCTTTTCCTATTTGATGTAGGAAGTAGTCCTACTTCTTTATTTTTGCTTTTGTCTTCCTTGCCTGGGAAAGTATATCCAAAAAACATGTTACTAAGGCCCATGTCAAAGAGCATACTGCTTATGTTTTCTTCTAGAAGTTTTATGGTTTCAGGCATTACATTTAATTCTTTAATTCTTTTTGAATTTATTTTGTGCATGGTGTGAGAGTAATCCAGTTTGATTCTTTTGCATGTAGCCATCTAGTTCTCCCAACACCATTTATTGAAGATGCTGTCCTTTCCTCATTGTATATTCTTGCCTCCTTTGTTGTAGATTAATTGCCCATATTAGTGTGGGTTCATTTCATTTGTGTTTGGTTTTGTACCAGAGGATTCCAATGCCATTCCATTTCCCAAGAAAATGAAAACACTAATTTAAAAAGTTATATACGCTCCTATGTTCATTTCAGCATTATTTACAATAGCCAAGACATGGAAGCAACCTAAGTGCCCATAAATAGATAAATAGATAAAGAAAATGTGATATATATGCATTGTATACATGCATACAATGGAATATCACTCAACCATTAAAAATGAATGGAATTTTGCCATTTGTGACAACATGGATGGATCTAGAGTATATTATGAAATACACTTAATAATAAGTTAGACAGAGAAAGACAGATACCATATGATTTCGCTTATATGTGGAATCTAAAAGACAAAACAAATGGACAAACAAAACAGAAACAGAGTTATAGATACAGAGAACAAGAAGTGGTTGCTAGAGGGGAGGTGGGGGGAGGAAAGAAATAGTTGAGGGAGATTAAGAGATGCAAACTTCCAGTTGCAAAATAAATGAACCATGGGTAAGAAATGTACAGTGTGGGAAATTTTTAAAAAAACCAACCTGACTTTTGCTTAAGAATAACATTTTAAAAAGATACTATTTTACTGCTTCCCATTAAATTTCTTACTACCATTTGGAGCACAACTAGCCTTTTTATAAAAAATGAAGTATATTTCTTAAAACAACAGATCAAGAATGAATCATTTATTTCTCCCATGTGCACAAATGACAGTGTGGGCACACACAAATGTACAACAATAAGTAGGGCCAAAAAGAAAACCACAGAACAGTCAAAAGCTGAATGATTGAATATGTGTTTCTCAGCAAGAAGAGACTTAGAAATATGTTTTCATTTGCATAATGATTGGTTTCCTATGCATTAAGGACTAAAACCTGAAATGTCAGTAGTTCATCAATTACCATCTAGTAGTGTCCTGTGATGGGCTTTCTTCTCAGAATTCATTTTCAAGCCATTATAGAATTTCATAAAACATTTCTATTTGTACTTAATTTTGACTTTCAATAAGTTTTGTATTTCAAGCAGAAAAAAAGTATGTTTCTAAAGACAATATTTTAAGATCATATTGGTCCTACTTGAGACAAAGCCCTTTGCTAATACAATGATCTTAAGGCAGAGGAAAATATAAAGCTTGTCATTCTCAGTGAAGAGAAAAATGAACTCATTAAAACTGGCTAACTATTGTTATATAACCAATTTTATTTTTTTGATATCCTGAAGTCTTTGTAGTCTGCTTTATTAATGCATACAATAAATATTTATTAAATGCTCATTTTGTGCCCAGGAATCATATAAAAAGCACTAAAGTAACAAGCATAATTAAATCCTTGATCCATCACTCCCTATGGAAAAGTAACAGTGTGGAGAGTTATTTTTACTGAAATTGAGTAAAAAAATGAACTTTCAAAGGTATAAATCAGAGGTTAAAATGACAAATAACAGATATTACCTACATTTATATATTAACCAAATAAAAATAAGACAAAAATCTGAACTTATTTGCAGATGCTATGCAAAAGAAATTATATAGATTCCATGTTTTCCAACTGGGACCTAACCTAATAAATAAAAGTAAAATACTAAGAAAATAAATACATAACCACATCATACATAGATATAATACTTAGCTTTTTTTTTTTTCTTCTTTTATTGTGGTACGCGGGCCTCTCACTGTTGTGGCCTCTCCCGTTGTGGAGCCCAGGCTCCGGACGTGCAGGCTCAGTGGCCATTGCTCACGGGCCCAGCCGCTCCGTGGCATGTGGGATCTTCCCGGACTGGGGCACGAAGCCGTATCCCCTGCATTGGGAGGTGGACTCTCAACCACTGTGCCACCAGGGAAGCCCCAATACTTAACTTTTAAAAAGGAAAATAAAGTAAACCAGGATCACATATAAGAGATATTTTTCAAAATTAACATACACATTATGTTCAAAATAAAACATTAATGTATATGGTAACAGGAATAACAAAATAAAGGAAAAAAATCTTATTACCTATAAATTAGGCAAGGGGCATGGAAAAATATCTTCTTAAATATCCCTTAAAGAAAGAGATAAGAACATTCAAAAGAATACATTTCATAAGTAAGCAACATAACTTGAGAAATTATGTAAAACTTAGTGAAATTAAAATTAAAGTGTGTGTTAAAAGTGGTCATTCTAATAAGACAGAATATGTGATTACCATATTAGTTATTACTGTGTAATAGACTAGCCTGACAATTTCCTGCTGTGGAATCTGGCTAAGAGTGATTCAAAGTTCTTTGAGAAGGTAGAGGATATAACTGAAAGTCATATGCAAAAAGATTGATTTGGAGATGCATGTATCATGTAGGAAAGCTAATTGAGAACTTGTAGCAATGAATATAGAAATGACTTAATGATTTGGCATGGTAACAAAAACTTGACAATACCCTCTTCCCAACTCCACAACAGTCACTGGAGACATTACAGAAATAGCCCTTTTGAAAAGCCAAGGGTTTGCAGTAAATAAAAGTCAAAAGTTAGAAAGAAGGGAGTATATCTAATCACTAAAGTTTTCAAGAATTGGAGAAGGTCAGCCAATGATTTGGGAAGTAACAGTGGTGGAATTGGCTCTAGTTACTGGACATGTAGGGTTGTTATAAAGTAAGAGGCACCCTACATTGATAACTTTTTCTTGATGTTTGACTCTTATTTTCAAAGAAGGACTACATAGAATGCTGACTATGACAATGAACAGGTCAAGTTAGTGTAACAGAATGACAAAAATGAACCAGGAGAAGTAAAACATACATTGAAGCTACCAAAGATGAGTGTAACCCGTCTTCTTCCAAAAATGTTGGCTACTTGAGTGTTTAAGAGAACATAGGCATGTATGGGACTATATCAGTCAATAAGTCTTGATATTCACACACAGCATGAAGGAAAGAAAACAATGTCAGTAATATTTCCATTGGAGACAGAACTAAGAGCTAACTGAAAAAAGGAAGGTAATTATGAGGCTGGGTTGCAGAGAAGCAAGTTATGTAAAAAGATAAAAAATGGACTGATGTCAGCAGTGGTTTTAGTTGTGACACGGTTTGTAGGTATTATGTGGGAACTGGAGATGGTGATTAGAGAAAAGAGCTGCATTATTGATGGAGCATATTGACTTATAATGAATAATTTGTCTTGTTTAGTATTGTAATCATTTATAAAAAATATGAAAACTAATTAGAACATTCACAAGATAATGAAAATGTGTGCAACATGTCCAATATGCCATTCAAAGGAAGTAAATAAATTGGATATAAGGTTAATATCATACAAAATTGTTGGTAAAATATACAAAATATACCTTTACATATTACAGTACAACCTAGGTCACATTCCTTTCATTTTCTATTGATTCCCTAAGTTCTTTTTCTGACACTCAATTTGAACTAGAAACAATATGTCAAATGGTATCATTTTAGACCATCTGCACATCAAATTATAATTGGTCTACTGAGTGTTGTAAACTTTCTCTAGTGCATTTTATCCAGATATTTTCTTTCAGGGACAACTGCTTTTTAAGAGTTTCAATGCATTTTCTGACAGGTGAGTCCTAGAAATTTTTTTGCCAATAATTTAAAAATAAAAATGTGGCCTACTTAGAAAATCACTGTAGTATCAAATATAATTTGATACCTTATGAAACTGTAAAATAAAATTACATTTCCTTCACTGTTTCTGCCAGCAGTTATATTAATGTTCATTTGAAATACATCTTATTTCAAGTGAAAAACTTTATGATTTTTATCTTATTTTTATAGTTCCACTTCATGTTAATTTTATAATTACCTTTTAGATAATTCTAGAAATTAATTATTCAACCAAATTTAAAATATTTTTCATCCACTGCTATGAAATTCAAATACTCTCTGTGTGTGGGGAGGTCTAAAGTTTTACTTCATAGTTTGTTATTCTTATATTATCAATTCATTTTTATTGACTAAAACTCCTAACTATTAGAGATTAAGAAACTGAAGGAATGAAGAGATTTTTTTTAATACTTTATTTTTTTAGAAAGTTTTAGGTTTGCAACAAAGCTGAGAGGAAGGTACAGATATTTCCCATATACTTCTGCCCCCACACATGCATAGCCTCCCCATTATCAGCATCACTCATCAAACTTCCAGCTATAAATAAAATAAAGTCAGGGGGATGTAATGTACATATAAGAAATATAATTAATAATATTGTAACAACTTTTTATGGTGACAGAAAGTAACTGGTCTTATTTCAGTGATATTTTATAATGCAGAGAAATAGCAAATAACTATGTTGTGCACCTGAACCTAATATAATATTGTATGTTAATTATAACTCAGTTTAAAAGATAGTACATTATTTACCAAAGATGAACCTACCCTGACACACAATAATCATCTAAAGTCCATAGTTTATTTTAGGATTCACTCTTGGTGTTTTATATTCTATGGGTTTGGACAGATGTATAATGACATTACAATATCTTATAGAGTATTTCAGTACCCTAAAAATTCTCTGTGCTCCACCTATTCATCTCTCCTCCTTTCCACTCCTGTCAACTGCTGATCATTTTACTGTCTCCATAATTTTGCCTTTTCCAGAATGTTATACAGTTAGAATCATATAGTATGTATCCTTTTCAGATTGGCTTATTTAAGGTTCCTTCATGTCTCTTCATGGCCTGTTAGCTCATTTCTTCTTAGTGCTACACTACCTGGAGGCCCACTCAACTTGTCTGAAATCCTGCATGTGTGAGTAACTTGGTGGGTAACCCCCTGGTCCCCAAACCCTCTTCCCTGGGCCTGCAACTGGGCAGGGCTGCTCTTTACACCACCTCCAAGGCTAAAGTCACCACAGGACAAGCAGAGGGAATACTGTCCTTCCCTTCCTGGCAGCTGAGCCAGTTCGTTCCCAAACCTTGCCCTCTTGTCCAAACTCAACTCTGCGTGACCCTGGGAAAGTTACTTAACCTCTCTGTGTCTCACTGTTTTTGTCTGAAAAATGAATATGGAAGCAAATGCCACCCCAAGGAGGGTCCTGGGATTAGTGAGATCTGAAGCTAGTGTGGAGGGTTCTTTACTCACACCACTGGCTTGTCTCTCTAGAAACTTGCAACCCCCTTACAAGGGCTTGCACCTGAAAGCATCCACCTGGTCCTCCAACCCTGTCTTCCTGAGCATCCTCTGTGCACCCCACAGAGCCCATCCTCGTGAGAGTTCCCTGCTCTTAGTTCCTCACCCACTCTGAACTCTTGGCCCTAGCCCCTCTAACTCCCTGCCTCTTGCTTCTCTTCTTCACTACATAACAAAACTCCTCACCCACTGCTCCTCCCTTCCTACTGCTCCTCATGCCACACATTCTGGGACCTCCCCAACAGCCCCCCAGTCAAAGTCTCCAGTGGTCTCCACTATCTGCCAAGATCCCTCACTCTCCTTTCTCTCCAATCACCAACCTATTCTTGGATGTGCCATATTGCAGGATCTTGAAATCATATTACTTGTTGAAAATTCACATTTTATAAGTTGAATTCTCTGTGAATTTTCAGAACTATGTTAGGAGAAAGATTCTATAAAAGACTGAATTTCCCACTTGTCAAACACATGGAAGTCAGAGACACCAAGATTTGAAAGCTTATGTTAATATCACCACCTTTGGGATTACCCCTTGGTGAGACCATGGGCCTTGAGCTTACATATGTGGTTATTAAAAGTTTGCACAAAAGAATTCATAGACTGAAGGATTAGGTGAATGGATACAATGAGGTTTTGTATATTAATTTCAATTATCTTTATTTAGTTTTTCTAATAAAATAAATATATCATATTATTCTGGTTTTCTTCATCTCCACTGTCATTCACTAGTCAAAGCTACCATCATCTGGATTAGGCAGCCTACACACTTGTCATTTCCATTCTTTCTCTGCTCCAAGTCATTCTCCACTTTTAGAACCCACTTTATAGTTACTGTGATTTTTTAAAGCTATAGATCTGATCAGTTTTGCAAGCTTACTTACTATCCTTCTATGTCTTTCTACACTTAAGTTAAAAATGGGGACATTTTGCATCAGAAGGCAAAAATCCAAAGAATATAGCTCTCTGATGTTAGAATAAAACATGTCTACACAAATGTTTCCATGTGTTACTTATTCCCATTGTAAAGGTATTATAAACTTCATTTACAATATTATTTTGAAATATTATAAACCTTGAAACATGGGACTATTAATATATATTTTTCAACACACCAGGTTTTCCTATGTAAATTACAATAAACATTTTGGAAAGTATTTTTCAAGATATGACCCTTCAAATCACTTTAAAAAGGTTATATGAGTATTTGCTCTGTATTTTTTTAATATATTGAAACTGTGTAACCTAAAATAAATGTGACTCAATTAGGTCATTATTCATAAGATAACAATGGGAAGATTCACAATTGTGTCCTTAAATAAAAGAGCTATTTTTATCATAATCTTTTATAAAAAGCTAATTTTATATATTTGGTTAAAATGATATTTTTAAGAAACAGAATATTGATGATAAGTATTAAAAATACTTCAAACTAATAGCAAAATAAATTCATTAGAAGAATTGGCTAGATTTTTTTCTCATTGAGTGATTAATTTGGTGCATAATCTAGGAGAAGCATCTTAATGCCTATTGTTAAATCAGAATTAGTGGAGAGGAGTTTGCATGGTCCTGCGCAGATACATCAAAAATACATCTACATGTGGAACAGCTCCTACAGAACACCTACTGAACACTGGCGGAAGACCTCAAACTTCCAAAAAGGCAAGAAAATCTCCACATAACTGGGTAGAGCAAAAGAAGAAAGAAGGAAAAAAAAAAAACAGACACAAAGGAATAGGGAAGGGATGGGACCTGTGTCTCTGGGAGGGAGCTGTGAAGGAGGAAAAATTTCTGCACACTAGGAAGCCCCATCACTGGCGGGGACAGTGGAAGCTTCAGAACCTCAGAGGAAAGCACAGAAATAAGGGTGCAGAGGGTAAAGCAGAGATAATTCTGCACAGAAGGTCAGTGCCGGCCAGCACACCCCAGCCTGAGACGCTTGTCTGCCTACAATGGCAGGTGGGTTCTGGGTGCTGAGGCTTGGGCTTTGGATGTCAGACCCCAGGGAAAACACTGGGGTTGGCTGTGTGAAGACAGCCAGAAGGGGCTAGTGAGCCACAGCTGAGGGAGTCCAGGAAGAAGCCTGAACTTGCCAGAGAGGCAAGGAACCATTTTTGCAGGGTGCGTGAGGAGAGGGGCAGGCCTGCCACAGGAGCTTCTTGCTCTGTGCACTCAGAGATGGCAGGGAATGGCCTACACGAGCTCTGGAGACTGGCATAAGCAGTGGTTCTTATCTCGGACTCCAGAGGCAGGCACAATGGCTACTGCTGCCACTGCTGCCACCATGGGTCCTGTGAGCAAGCAGAGGTCACTGCCCACACCTTCCTGGGACCCTGTGCTGAGGGTCCTGTGATCTGTGACCAACTTCTCCAGGAGAGCACAAGGTGCACCCCAGGCTTTTGCAAATTTCTGTTGGCCTATGCTGCCACAGGCACTCCCCACACATCCCAGTTGTGACTACCTTACCCTCCCTCTCTCATGGCTGAGTGAGCAAGTGAGCCCTAATCAGCCACTGCTTTTGCCCCCTCTTGCCTGTGTGGGGAACAAACACGTGAGGGTGGCCCACATGCAGAGGTTAGGACACAACCAATGCTGAACTCCATGGGCAGTGTGACCAAAGAGGGAGGGAAATCTCTCTGTACAGCAGCAGGAGCAGTGGATTAAATCCTGCATTTGGCTTCGTAAACCCTGCATATGTGGAGTACCTGAATAGACAATGAGTGTTCCCACAATTGAGGCTGTGGACTTTGGGGGCAACTGTGGACTTTGGGGACAAGTAAACACAAGAGTAAGGTCAGATCAGAGTATGAGATGGCCCCACAGTGCCAACAGCAGGTCCAGAGGCCTACCTAGAAGTATTAGAGGACTTCCTGGGGAGGCAGGGATTGACTGTGGCTCACTGTGGAGGCAAGGACACTGACAGCTGAGGGCCCAGGAAAATGCTATTATTACTACTATATTTTTTTCATTTTGTTCTGTTGTTCTTTCTTTATTATTCTTTTAATTTTTTATTTACTTTTTCTTTTTTTTAGTTTTTATGCTTTTATTTTATTTACTTTTTAAGAGTACATTTTATTTTATTTATTTATTTTTTTTGTGGTACATGGGCCTCTCACTGTTGTTTTTATTTTTAATATTTAATTTTTTTTTCTATTTCTACTTTACGTTTTCCTTATATTGTGTTTTTTCCTTTTTTGTTGTTTTCATTTGTTTCATTTGTATGGCTTTGTTTTTATCTTCTTTTTATATTTTTCTATTTTTACTTTACTTTTTTGCTGTTTTGTCCTTTGGTTTTGTTTTCTTTTCTTTTTATCTTTTTTTTTGATAGTTTTGTGTGTTTTTTTATGCTTCCTTTGCCTTATTTTAGTTTGCTCTGCTTTTGATTTCTTTTTGTTTTCTTTTTTTTTTGTTAGTCTAGTTATTAGTGTTTGTTTTCATTTTTTGGTTCATTTATTTGTTTGGTTGCTCTTTTTGTTTTCTCTCTCTCTTTTTTTTTATTTTGAGGATGCATTTCTTCATATGTTTTGGTCTGTTTGATTTTGCCTTTACCATTTGTCTTGAGATTTTGTCTGTTTTCTTTCTTTTTCTTTTTTTTTTTTTTTTTTGCACTGTGCAGCTTGAAGGGGCCAGGCCTGAGCCTCTGAGGTGAGAGAGCTGAGACCAGGATGTTGGACCACCAGAGAACTACCAGCCCCAGGGAGTATTAATTGGTGAGATATCTCCTAGAGGTCTCCCTCTCAACACTAAGACCCAGCTCCAACCAAAGGCCAGCAAGTTCCAGTGCTGGATGCCTCACACCAAACAACTAGGAAGACAAGAACATAACCCCATCCATTAGCAGGCAGGCTGCCTAGAGTCATACTAAGCTCACAGGCACACCAAAACATACCACTGCATGTGGCCCTGCCCATCAGAGGGACAAGATCCAGCTCCAACCCCTAGAACACAGGCACAAATCCCCTCAACCAGGAAGCCTACACAAGCCACTGGACAAAACCCACCCACTGGGTGCAGACACCAGAAGTAACAGGCATTACGACCATGCAGCCTGCA
Source organism: Orcinus orca (assembly GCF_937001465.1). Taxonomy (NCBI): domain Eukaryota; kingdom Metazoa; phylum Chordata; class Mammalia; order Artiodactyla; family Delphinidae; genus Orcinus; species Orcinus orca. The sequence goes on from NC_064576.1 coordinate 35,547,925, forward strand.
GAAAGGAGACCTCAAATGCACTAAGTAAACAAAATGAGAAGACAAAGAAATATGCTGCAGATGAAGGAGCAAGGTAAAAATCCACAAGACCAAACAAATGAAGAGGTAATAGACAGTCTACCTGAAAAATAATTCAGAGTAATGATAGTAAAGATTATCCAAAACCTCAGAAATAGAATGGAGAAAATACAAAAAATGTTTAATGAGAACAGAGAAGAACTAAAGAACAAACAAACAGTGATGAACAACAAAATAACTGAAATTAAAAATACTCTAGAAGGAATCAGTAGCAGAAGAACTGAGGCAGAAGAACAGAAAAGTGAGCTGGAAGACAGAATGGTGGAAAAAACTGCCATGGAGCAAAATAAAAAAAAAAGAATGAAAACAATTGATGGCAGTCTCAGAGACCTCTGGGACAACATTAAACACACCAACATTCAAATTATAGGGGTCCCAGAAGAAGAAAGGAAAGAGAAAGCGTCTGAGAAAACATTTGAAGAGATTATAGTCAATGGCTTGCCTAACATGGGAAAGGAAATAGTCAATCAAGTCCAGGAAGTGCAGTGACTCACATACAGGATAAACTCAAGGAGAACATGCTGAGACACATAATAATCAAACTATCAAAAAGTAAATACAAAGAAAAATATTGAAAGCAGCAAGGGAAAAGAGACAAATAATATGCAAGGGAATCCCCATAAGGTTATCAGTTGATCTTACAGCAGAAACTCTGCAGGCCAGAAGGGAGTGGCAGGATATATTTAAAGTGATGAAAGGGAAAAGCCTACAACAAAGATTACTCTATCTGGCAAAGATCTCATTCACTTTATTTGTTTGTTTGTTTGTTTACTAACAGCTTTATTGATGAATAATTCACAGATCACAAAATTCACTCTTTTAGAGTGTACAATTCAGTGGTCTTTGGTATATTCAAGGAGTTGTATAACTATCACCACTATTTTATTGCTACCCAAGGAAACCTCGGACACAGTAGCAGTCACTTCTCACTCTGCCCTCTCCCTAGTTGCCAGGAACTACCAGTCTTTTTGTCTGTATGGATTTGTCTGTCCTAGACATTTTGTATAAATGGAATCATATAGCATGTGACCCTTTGTGATCGGCTTCTTTCACATAGCATCATCTTTTCAAGCTTCATCCATGTTGTATGTATCAATAATCCATTCCTTTTTATGGTTAACTAATAGTCCACTACATGGATTTATCACATTTTATGTATCCATTCATCAGTTGGTGGCCATTTGGATTGTTTCTACTTTTGGTTTTTATGAATCCTGCTGATATGAACATTCAAATACAGTCTTTTGTGTGGACATATATTTTCATTTCTCTTGGATATATGCCTACAAGTAGAATTGCTGGGTCATATGGTAAATACATGTTTAATCAGTGGAGGAACTGCCAGACTCTTTTGCAAAATGTCTGCACCATTTTACATTCCCACTAACAATGTATGAAGGTTCTAATTTCTGCACAACATTATTGTCTGTCTTTTTTATTATAGCCATTCTAGAATGTGAAGCGGTGTCACACTGTGGTTTTGATATGCATTTCCCTAGTGACTAATGATGTTGAGCATCTTTTCATGTGCTTATTGGCCACTTGTGTATCTTCCTTGGAGAGATGACTATTCAATTATTTCCCAGTTTTAAATTGGGTTATTTGTCCTCTTGTTGTTGAATTACAAGAGTTACTTATGTATACTGGAAACAGGCCCTTTATCAGATATATGTTTTGCAAATATTTTCTCCCATTGTGTGGGTTATCTTTTCACTTTTTTTTTTTAAACATCTTTATTGGAGTATAATTGCTTTACAATGGTGTGTTAGTTTCTGTTTTATAACAAAGTGAAACACTTATACATATATATATGTTCCCATATCTCTTCCCTCTTGCATCTCTCTCTCCCCCACCCTCCCTATCCCACCCCTCTAGGAGGTCACAAAGTACTGAGCTGATCTCCCTGTGCTATGTGGCTGCTTCCCACTAGTGATCTATTTTATGTTTAGTAGTGTATATATATTCATACCACTCTCTCACTTTGTCACAGCTTACCCTTCCCCCTCCCCATATCCTCGGGTCCATTTTCTAGTAGGTCTGTGTCTTTATTCCCATCTTTCCCCTAGGTTCTTCAGGACCCTTTTTGGTGTTTTTTCTTAGATTCCATATATATGTGTTAGCATATGGTATTTGTTTTCCTCTTTCTAACTTACTTACCTCTGTATGACAGATTCTTGGTCCATCCACCTCACTACAAAAAACTCAATTTCGTTTCTTTTTATGGCTGAGTAATATTCCATTGTATATATGTGCCACATCATTATCCATTCATCTGTTGATGGACACTTAGGTTGCTTCCATGTACTGGCTATTGTAAATAGAGCTGCAATTAACATTTTGACACATGATTCTTTTTGAATTATGGTTTCCTCAGGGTATATACACAGTAGTGGGATTGCTGGATCATATGGTAGTGCTATTTGTAGTTTTTTAAGGAACCACCATACTGTTCTTCATAGTCGCTGCATCAATTTACATTCCCACCAACAGTGCAAGAGTGTTCCCTTTTCTCCACACCATCTCCAGCACTTATTGTTTCTAGATTTTTTGATGATGGCCATTCTGACAAGTGTGAGATAATATCTCATTGAAGTTTTGATTTGCGTTTCTCTAATGATTAATGATGTTGAGCACTCTGTCATGTGTTTGTTGGCAATCTGTATATCTTCTTTGGAGAAATGTCTATTTAGGTCTTCTGCACATTTTTGGATTGGGTTGTTTGCTTTTTTTGATATTGAGCTGCATGAGCTGCTTGTAAATTTTGGAGATTAATCCTTTGTCAGTTGCTTCATTTGCAAATATTTTCTCCCATTCTGAGGGTTGTCTTTTGGTCTGTTTATGGCTTCCTTTGCTGTGCAAAAGGTTTTAAGTTTCATTAGCTCCTGTTTCTTTATTTTTGTTTCCATTTCTTTAGGAGCTGGGTAGAAAAGGATCTTGCTGTGATTTATGTCATAGAGTGTGCTGCCTATGTTTTCCTCTAAGAGTTTGATTGTGTCTGGCCTTATATTTAGGTTTTTAATCCATTTTGAGTTTATTTTTGTATATGGTGTTAGGGAGTGTTCTAATTTCATACTTTTACATGTAGCTGTATAGTTTTCCCAGCACCGTTTATTGACGAGGCTGTCTTTTCTCCACTGTATATTCTTGCCTCCTTCATCAAAGATAAGGTGACCATATGTATGTGGGTTTGTCTCTGGGCTTTCCTCTTCCATTGATCTCTATTTCTGTTTCTGTGCCAGTACCATGCTGTCTTCATTACTGTAGCTTTGTAGTATAGTCTGAAGTCAGGGAGCTTGATTCCTCAAGCTCCATTTTTCTTTCTCAAGATTGCTTTGGCTGTTTGGGGTCTTTTACATTTCCATATATATTATAACGTTTTTTATTCTAGTTCTGTGAAAAATGTCAGTGGTAGTTTGATAGGGATTGCATTGAATCTGTAGATTGCTTTGGGTAGTAGAGTCATTTTCACAATGTAGATTCTTCCAATCCAAAAACATGGTATATCTCTCCATCTATTTGTATCATCTTTAATTTCTTTCATCAGTGTCTTATAATTTTCTGCATACAGGTCATTTGTCTCCTTAGGTGGGTTTATTCCTAGATATTTTATACTTTTTGTTGCAATGGTAAATGGGAGTGATTTCTTAATTTCACTTTCAGATTTTTCATCATTAGTGTATAAGAATGCTGGAGACTTCTGTGCATTAATTTTGTATCCTTCTACTTTACCAAATTCATTGATTAGCTCTAGTAGCTTTCTGGTAGCATCTTTAGTATTCTCTACATATAGTATCATGTCATATGCAAACAGTGACAGCTTTACTTCTTCTTTTCCGATTTGGATTCCTTTTATTTCCTTTTCTTCTCTGATTGATGTGGCTAAAACTGCCAAAACTATGTTGAATAAGAGTGGTGAGAGTGGGCAACCTTGTCTTGTTCCTGATCTTATTGGAAATTATTAGAGTTTTTCTCCATTGAGGACAATGTTGGCTGTGGGTTTGTCATATATGGCCTTTTTTATGTTGAGGAAAGTTCCCTGTATGCCTACTTTCTTCAGGGTTTTTATTGTAAATGGGTGTTGAATTTTGTTGAAAGCCTTCTCTGCATCAATTGAGATGATCATATGGTTTTCTCCTTCAGTTTGTTAATATGGTGTATCACATTGATTTGCATATACTGGAGAATCCTTGCATTCCTGGGAAAAACCCTATTTGTTCATTGTGTATGATCCTTTTAATGTGCTGGTGAATTCTGTTTCTTAGTATTATGTTGAGGATTTTTGCATGTATGTTCGTCAGTGATTTTGGCCTGTAGTTTTTTTTCTTTGTGATGTCTTTGGCTGGTTTTGGTATCAGGGTCATGGTGGCCTCATAGAATGAGTTGGGAGTGTTCCTCCCTCTGCTATATTTTGGAAGATTTTGAGAAGGATAGGTGCTAGCTCTTCACTAAATGTTTGATAGAATTCACCTGTGAAACCATCTAGTCCTTGGCTTTTGTTTGTTGGAAGATTTTTAATGACAGTTTCAATTTCAGTGCTTGTGATTGTTCTGTTCATATTTTCTATTTCTTCCTGGTTCAGTCTGAGAAGGCTGTACATTTCTAAGAATTTGTCCATTTCTTCCAGGTTGTCCATTTTATTGGCATATAGTTGCTTGTAGTAATCTCTCATGATCCTTTTGTATTTCTGCAGTGTCAGTTGTTACTTCTCCTTTTTCATTTCTAATTCTATTGATTTGAGTCTTCTCCCTTTTATTCTTGATGAGTCTGGCTAATGGTTTATCAATTATGTTTACCTTCTCAAAGAACCAGCTTTTAGTTTTATTGATCTTTGCTCTCATTTCCTTCATTTCTTTTTCATTTATTTCTGATCTGATCTTTATGATTACTTTCCTTCTGCTAACATTGGGGTTTTTGTTCTTCTTTCTTTAATTGCTTTAGGTGTAAGGTTAGGTTGTTTATTTGAGATGTAGAAACTAGAAAGTTTCCCAAGTTAGTATTTTATTGCTATAAACTTCCCTCTTAGAACTGCTTTTGCTGCATCCCTTAGGTTTAGTGTCATCGTGTTTTCATTGCCATTTGCTTCTAGGAATTTTTTTATTTCCTCTCTGATTTCTTCAGTGATCTCTTGGTTATTGAGTAGTGTGCTGTTTAGCCTCCATGTGTTTGTATTTTTTTACAGATTTTTTCCTGTAATTGATATTTAGTCACATAGCATTGTGGTCAGAAAAGATACTTGATACAATTTCAATTTTCTTAAATTTACCAAGGCTTGATTTGTGACTTTAGATATGGTCTATCCTGGAGAACGTTCCATGAGCACTTGAGAAGAATGTATATTCTCTAGTTTTTGGATGGAATGTCCTATAAATATCAATTAAGTCCATCTTGTTTAATGTATCATTTAAGGTTTGTGTTTCCTTATTTATTTTCATTTTGGATGATCTGTCCATTGGTGAAAGTGGGGTGTTAAATTCCCCTACTATGATTGTGTTACTGCTGATTTCCTCTTTTATGGCTGTTAGTATTTGCCTTATGTAATGAGGTGTCCCATATGTTGGGTTCATAAATATTTACAATTGCTATATCTTCTTCTTGGGTTGATCCCTTTGATCATTATGTACTGTCTTTCTTTTTCTCTTGTAAGAGTCTTTATTTTAAAGTCTATTTTGTCTGAAATGAGAATTGCTACTCCAGGCTTCTTTTGATTTCCATTTGCATGGAATATCTTTTTCCATCCCCTCACTTTCAGTCTGTATGTGTCCCTAGGTTTGAAGTGTGATTCTTGTATACAGCATATATACAGGTTTTGTTTTTGTATCCATTCAGCCAGTCTATTTCTTTTGGTTGGAGCATTTAATCCATTTACATTTAAGGTAGTTATTAAGACATATGTTCCTGTTACCATTTTCTTAATTATTTGGGGTTTGTTATTATAGGTCTTTTCCTTCTCTTCTGTCTCCTACCCTGAGGAGTTCCTTGATCATTTGTTGTAAAGCTGGTTTTGTGGTGCTGGATTCTCTTAGCTTTTTCTTGTCTCTAAAGTTTTTAATTTCTCCATCGAATCTGAATGAGATCCCTGCTGGATAGAGTAATCTTGGTGTAGTTTTTTCCCTTTCATCAGATTAACTATGTCCTGCCACTCTCCTGGCTTGCAGAGTTTCTCCTGAAAGATAAGCTGTTAACCTTAGGGGGATTTCCTTGTGTGTTATTTGTTTTTTTTCCCTTGCTTCTTTTTAATATTTGTTCTTTGTATTTAATTTTTGATAGTTTGATTAATATGTGTCTTGGCATGTTTCTCCTTGGATTTATCCTGTATGGGAGTCTCTGTATTTCCTGGACTTGATTAACTATTTCCTTTCCCATATTAGGGAAGCTTTCAACTATAATCTCTTCAAATATTTTCTCAGTTCGTTTCTTTTCTCTTCTTCTGAGACCCATATAATTCGAATGTTGCTGACTTTAATATTGTCCCAGAGGTCTCTGAGACTGTCCTCAGATCTTTTCATTCTTTTTTCTGCTCTGCAGTAGTTTTTTCCAGTATTTTATCTTCTAGGTCATTTTTCCATATTTCTGCCTGTTATTCTGCTATTGAACCCTTTTAGAGAATTTTTAATGTATTGTTTTTTTCATCATTGTGTGTTTGCTGTTTAGTTATTTCTTCTAGGTCCTTGTTAAACATTTCTTGTATTTTCTCTATTCTGTTTACAAGATTTTGGATTGTCTTTACTATCAATATTCTGAATTCTTTTTCAGGTAGACTGCCTGTTTCATCTTCCTTTTTTAGGTCTGGTGAGTTTTTACCTTGCTCCTTCATCTGCTGTGTGTTTCTCTGTCTTCTCATTTTGTTTAGCTTACTGTGTTTGTGTTCTCCTTTTCACAGGCTGAAGGTTCCCATTGTTTTTGTCTGTCTCCAGTGGCTAAGGTTTGTTCAGTGGGTTGTGTAGTCTTCCTGGTAGAGGGGACTAGTGCCTGTGTTCTGGTGGATGAGTCTGCATCTTGTCTTTCTCATGGTCAGGTCCACGTCTGGTGGTGTGTTTTGGGGTGTCTGTGACCTTGTTATGATTTTAGGCAGCGTCTCTGTTAATAGATGGGGTTGTGTTCCTGTCTTGCTAGTTGTTTGGCATCAGGTGTCCAGCACCGTAGCTTGCTGGTCAATGAGTGAAGTTGGGTCTTGGCATTGAGATGGAGATCTCTGTGAGAATTTTGCCATTTGATATTACATGGAGCTGGGAGGTCTCTTGTGGACCAGTGTCCTGAACTTGGCTCTCCCATCTCAGAGGCACAGCCCTCATGCCTGGCCAGAG